>NC_054400.1:15751213-16397463 GCF_017976425.1 Toxotes jaculatrix | reverse complement strand
TCTGAGAATGAAGCAATTACTCGGATTGGTTTTTGGAACTATACTGTTCACTGTATTCAAATCTGTATTGTTTGTCCAGTAACAGTAACAGTAACTGAAAATATTGAGTAAGCGGAGAGCGGGAGCGGAGATCGGCATCTTTCTCGCACGCGCGCGCGCACACACACACACACACACACAGCGGGCGACAGATGGAGTCCACGGTGGAAACAGGGCCAAGCGAAGTAAATGTAATGATTTATCGAGTTTGTGTCATGGCTTCGAAAAAGAAACATGATTACATTGTTTTCACCTCCTCTGTCAATAATTGTAACTTGCGTAATAAGCAGTGAGTTGTAAGCCTATGTCTAATACACAATTTACTGTTGAATGCAATTGCTGATGTTTTTCCTTCTTGTATCCTTGTAAACTTAGCTACTGGCTAAGGAGACCACCCCCTGTCCTAACCAGCACATCAGTGCAGAGGTGGAGGACGGGAGAAAGGACTGATACCAGCAGAGGCCTGTGTTCATTTTTTCAAAAATTCATTCAGTATGTGTTGTCAGGAATTACTTACGTAATTGTCATTTTAAATAATTTCCTAGTGAGATAGTGAGTGTCCATTGTGGTGACTTGACTGTGAAACCTTACTATTACCGATCCAGAAACCGTACTTATGTTTAGGTAGGAAAAACTTCAGTGTGGAGAATGTGGGAGTCACAGAACTGTGTCTATGGTCTGGTAGCTGTAAATTGATATGCACATTCTTATTAAACCTTTGAATAATTTTAATTATTAGGCATTGTATTTATTTTCTTAATCTAAGTGCTCTATTTGCCCAACTAAACATATGTATTTATATTTTGGGGAATCATCTGAATGGCTACACCAATCAAACTGAAGTCAAAAATGTTTTCAATATCTGTTTTACAGCACCAACACCACTGAGGTAGAAAAGAGAAAGACAGGTTCGCAATAAAGAGAAGGTAAATTTTAGTAACGTGTGTTGTTCTCAGAGAATGTAATTATGATATTAAATGAAGTTTAGAATGTTTATATTGTCAAAGGCTGCCTACATTTGGAAAGATCATAAACTTTGTGTGTCTCTGTTTTGTAAAATGCAGGCTGAGAGTGAGTCCTAATCAGTTTTCTGTGTCTGCAGAGTACTGCTGATGCACCAGTCATTGTACAACAGGAGTTGGCAGAAGAACTGGTTAAGATCTACCTGCTGTGGAACCCAGATGCATCAGTCAATGAACCTACTGAGTTTGGGATTGTTACTGAGGGCATCACTGTCCTCAGATGTCTTGGACATATTGGCAGAGCCTGTCTGTTGGGGCTAAAGTATGCCCTTGCTCTCAAGTACCACAAGAATTTCAAATACAGTTTTGAGGTATTCCAGAAGTGACTGCTGGAGCTGGATCCTGAAAGGTTCAGAGAGTGAAAAATTACCTGTGTGCTGCTATAATGTGATTATAAGGAACATGATTATTTACCTATTCTTTGTGATCCACACCAGAATGTTCACTTTTGTATCACTATTTAATTTCTACAGTTGAGTTCTACCCACTCAGTATGTGTGTATTTTGGTCATATTTTGCAAATAAAAGTAAAGACTATGGTTAATATGTGTCCAGTGGCTTTGTATGTGTAGTTTTTAAGTTAAGTATTGGGCTAATTCAAGTGAAAAAAAAAATAGTAAATGTACATTATGAATTAAAATAAGTTAAAACATTTAGTAAATATAGCACATTTGTCTGGTTAAAATGTAGCCTCTTTTTCAGTTACATCGACATATAATTTCAATCATATCTACTGAATTTTACTTGCAATCAAATTAAATGTAGTTATTTAGACCAACTTAATTTTTTTTTTACGTATGTTTATTCAATTCATAAAGGTAAATTTATATGATTACACAGCTTTTAAATTTACTTAATATTTTCAAGTGTAAAAATGTTTCACCAGAAAAGAAAAGTTTTTAGAGTGTAGGCTGTAATGCTGGCTATTTTAACATGGGGGTAAATGTATAATTTCTCACTTCTGGAGCCAGCCCCCAGCGTCAGCCGAGAAACGCGAACGCGGAAGTGATCCTCACTGCTGAAACCTACAACTCTTGCCTTGGTTACGTTACACTCTGTGCCACCTGCGGCTGCGAGGACACGCTGCTGCGGTACACTGATACTGCATTTTATAGGGTAAAAAAAAAAACGTTCCGAGCACCGGCCGGGAACAGACCGGCCGTTCGGGAAATCTCCCGAACCTCCCGATGGCCAGCCCGCCCCTGTACATACACATACTACATACAGTTTGCTTTACCTAAAAATCACCAGGAGTTTCATTTTAGTGCACCAGCAAAATAATCTTATGAAAAAAAACAAGAAAAAAGAAATCAAGAAATTCTGCAGCGAGCTTTTCTATTCTTTCGTTTCCCAAGGAATCGCTATTGCAACTTTTTAAATATATATATAATATTAGCTTTTGTTTTTATCATGTTCATACCACCAAGAGATGCCTTCTCCTGTTACACTCTTGAGAAAACAAACCGAGCTTGAGGTGAAGATACGTCGTTAAATCAGTTTCGCTACACATATTTAGAAACTCGGGGAGCCACGTGTCTGCTCTAATTTTCATCAGTCCCATCATTTAGATTACATTATTTTAACAAGAGAAAGAAAACTGTGTAATACAGCGGGCTGCTGTAAATGTAGGTCCACCAATAAGACGAGATCAATTCAAAAACTTGAGTCATCGTCGTTTTATATTTAATCGTATCTCACTGAATCTCTTTAAAATTTGATTTTAACAGCAGCACAATGCAGCAATGTAATTCTTTACAAGTCCTGCGGTTAAACTTCCATTAAATTAGACGTACAATTTGAAGCTTGGATTTTCCATCTGGAAAAAAAAGGTATGAGATATACATTTTTAGTATCCTGACATGTAGAGTCGACTTTTTCTTTCTTTGTAAAAAGCTCAAAAACAGAAATAAAACAAAAACTCTGTCATAAGGTGCTGTTATAAAGCTGCATATTTCGGACGGTGTTTAATTTGATTTTACAAGTAATGTAACTACAGACATAAAAACGCACCTGCATCCTTTTTTCTTTTTCTTTTTTTTTTGTGCATGGAAATAACAAAACCAGAATTCACACTTTGACCCTTAAACTACAACAAGCTCCAATCGAGCATTTTTATTATGATTCTCTTAATAAAACTCTTTAGTTGGTTTATATGACATTAATGTAACCGTACCTTTTATTTGCTGCATTACTGCGATATCAGGATATGGATCCGTGAGCCTATACTGTTTAACAGGGAGTGTTGGGGTTTGTAGGATTTGTCTCTAGCCATCATTCCTGCAGAGAGTTAAATCTGAATTATTCTAAAATGTCTTGTATGTAGCCTCGCGTTTTAATTAGGCCTCAGTCCACGACGTCCAGCTATTGAGAAAACTGCAACCGTTTCAGTGAATTTGAAGGGTTAATCCCAGCAGCCTGCGGTGAAGCAAGCTTATAAAGTTATCGTTGACACGATATCATTAATCATCTGTCAGAAATAATCTATTGTGACAACAGTTCTCACAGTTTCTCGAAAGGTCAGACTGATGCAGAGCACGTCACCGTCTAAACCGGCGAACAGGTTGCTTCAATTTGTCGATCTCTCATAAAAAGCGGAAGATGCGAGGCAAATAAACAAAAGGAGTGAGGTCAAAAAATATGAGTATATGGAAAAACACGCACATTACCGCACGATTTTCTCGGAAAAAGAAAATCAAGACAGCACATTTGAGTTTATTGATAGTAAAAAAAAAATTATACAAACTACAGGAACCTAAGCGTTAATGGAAGCAGCCTTTCATTAATATGTTTAACTTTCAATCCAACTTAATTTTACAGCTTTTCTGTGGGCGTCAGTCAAGTGAAACATCTCATCTATCTGGGCTGCTGCAATTTAGGCTTTCAGGGGAAAAAGGCAAAACAAAACAAACAAAAAAACAAAAAAACAACTTTACTGACAGTATTTCAAGATTGGTCGTGTACATGTCATTTTAAACGTGAGTTTGGATGACTGAAGGTGGATGGGGTGACGGACGGGGCCAGCAGGTGTGCATGAACCTCGCTGACCGTGGATAGGATGGCCATTTTTTTCACCATCAACTTTCTCCAAAATCACCACTAGATGTCACCATTTAGTCGTCTAGTAGACACACTTCAACCCTTCATCCTCCTCATCCTCACCCTCAGTCTCCAAAGCTATTCATGTAGATCGACGGGACCTAAATGAGCCTATGTGCTCCACTAATTGCCTCGCCAACATTTTTTTCTCTTTATTATTATTTAAGGTAAGAGTCAAGAGTAACTACTCCTCCCTCATCATTTAAATTTTCACATTTAAGATACGAATTTTAAAAGAAGGATGCTCTGTAATGTAATGGAAGGAGAAACAATGACAATAATAATAATAATAATAATAATAATAATAATAATAATAATAATAATACACATATGGTTGTGGATTTGTTTCATTAGTGCACGATGCAGGAGACACCTCGTACTTTCACAACTAAAGGTATGCAACTGAAAAATAGCTTAGCTGGTTCTTTGTTTCATTACGCGAGTTCCAAAATACAGTTTCCAGTGCCAGTCCAGACCCTGCTGTTCCAATTGCAAAGTGTATCATAGGCTGCTACCTGGCCTGGGACAATATATGATTTTTTGACTCTCTGCAGATTTCTGAAGAGAAAATAGGGGCCTATGCTTATTTTATTTTAAAACAAATATTTCATTAAACCTGCTGGAAGCCGATGGGGCTATTGGCTCATATCACATCTCCACATAAGAGCATTTTAAAGTAAAAATAATTATTAGTAAAAACAGTTTTGTTTGTGCTTGTTTTCCTGTTTTTGTTTTTTTTTCTGTAAAACTGTTGTTTTCCATTTACTACAACACGCGGCCTGACGTCTGTATAATCACAAAACGTCATTATATTCAATTCAAGGCAGTTATGGTGCCAACAGGATCAGATGGTAATCCGGTCTCCATGAATGTTTCTCTCCTATACTTGATTTAAATGAGGATCACTCAGCAGCGGACTGCTGGCCCCCTTTAACTCCCATGACAGTCTCTGGACCTGTGCAGCGTGTGTTCATTGCAGTTTAAAATAAAAGAAAAGAAAAGAATAAAAGGTGTGATTTACCCTTTCATGTTCCCTGAAAGAAGTCTTGTCAACGAATTGATTCTTTTTCTGCGAGTAGATTACACCAATCGAAAGAATAAGAGGCTACACAGGTTCTATAAAATGATCTACTTCCAACCACTTCCCTTTCAAAACTCCTCTCGCAGCGACCTGTCATTAAAAACAAACAAAAAAAAACCAAAAAAACCAAAACAATAATAATAAATCTCGTTGGAATAATTCTAGTTTGATTTTGTCTATATCAAAAGTGTGAAACACTTAACACCTGAGACACGTCGACGTCTATTTAGGAGGTGGGTTGTCTTTATTTTTGAGGATAAACGAAGGTGTGTGCAACCTTCATATTTGAGGAGATGGTAGGAAAAAAGTGGCCACGACATGATGAGTGAAGTATTAAAACTCCTATAGGGAGAAACTTACAGCATTAAGTAACGTAGTATCCTCAGATTTTACAGCAAGTAATAGTAAATATTCCATTTTTGTTTAGTGAGGGGAGCCCAGCATAGGTGGAGTAACGGACTCCTGTGGCTTTGAATATCTTTACGTGAGCCAGCCTGACCACTGGTGTTGAGCCACGAGCCAGTTTAAGAGCAAGGTTCAATGACGAGGGGAGTAGCCTATAGGGACTGCATCTGCTCTGGCTGCTAGCAGAAAGTTTGCCCTGCTGGAAAACGTCCCACCAACTTCATAGAAAGGTCGCACGTAACCGAACACCCGGTATCAGCAGCAGCCTGATTGGATTTTGTTAATTGCAGGTAAGTTGAAACGTTTTGATTTTAGGGCAGGTTTTTCTCTGCGGTGATCAAAGATGCGCAAACGAGAGAAAGATTTTTAAAAATCAACAAAGTAGAGATACTAAGGAAATGTCTGTCTTGTATTTTATATTATGCGATTGGTTTTTTTGAGATATATTTCTCCAAAGCGCACTGCACTTGCATGCGCGCGCTCGACCCTGGCACCACTTGCGCGCGTGCACGGACATCGAGGAGACAGCCTGAGCAATTGTTGCCTAAATGTCAGCGCTGCGTCACTGGCTTTCTTACAAACTGGGCAGGAGACTTTTTGGTTATTAGTTTTTTTGTTTTTTGTTTTTTCCCCCACAGACCGTGTCCTTCTCTTGTTATGAGGCAGCCGTCTCATTCTTGAAGTATCACCTCCACGGTGTTACCTCCGAATCTCTTCTATTGTTTGCCCACCAGAGAGCTCTTTGTTCATGCATGCTGTATATGAGTATTCATAGGCGATCGCCGATTTACATCATTCAGATTTAAAGGCAATCTTAATTACTGAGACCACAGTGATGTCGATGTGGTCGTATTAGGCTGCAATTTGAATGAGAAGTGTGAAATTTGAGGTAATAAATGTCATCGCCACAGCAGAGTGAACAAGGGCTTCAACATCTACCTAGACGCAAAAATCATGCAGAATTACGCCGAAATAAACACTAAGCGAGAAGTGTGTAATGCAAATCTAGCCACTGAATATGCATCAACATTAAAAATAATACGCACACCAGAGCCAACGGCGTCGGAGATTTGAGAATGGCGGAGCGGGTCGTCTCATTACGCATGGGCGGTTTTCCACGCAGGAGCCACGGTTCCCCGTCTCTTCATGTCTCCCTTCTGTCCCGTTCACGTTAACGAAGCCTCTTGGAAAAACAAACAAAGGCTATGTTGGCTTTCAAAACGGCAATCAAACACCCAAGAACTGGCTGGGGGGAAAATTACTCCGACTGCGGCCGGGCGGACTATGTAGTAAGCGGGATTTGCATATTTTGATGCGCTAATTGCCTTGATGTATTTAAATATGGCTGCACGTAGCTGATATGCTTGTCTACGTCATTGAACGTGCCCTCGCTGTTAAACTAAAACGTGAATCCGGTTGAATGTAATGGATACGCCTGCAATTAGGCAAAGAGGGGGTGGGGGGTGGTGGTGTAATAAGAGAGAGCTTGCTTTGCGCTCCGTTTTTGCGTTTGCTGTCTTTTCAGTCACATGATGCTTTTACTTTTTTTTTTTTGTGAGTCGTGCAGAAAAATAACAGTTTGTAAAATAATAATAATAATAATAATATATATATATATGTGAAAATTGTGACCGGTGAAAATAACAGAGCAGGTATACTGGATCTTTTGTGATATTCTTGTAAAGTAAAGCGCTCCATCTCGTTTTGCAGAACAAAAGTCGAGAATTATAACATATTCACAAAAACAACAACAAAGAGAAAAGTGTGTCATCACCAAGAGAATTAGCTGAAGACACCGGCTACTGGTAGGCTACTGACAAGTAGGTCACCTCAACTTTTTCTATGTGAAAAAATTCTCTCATCTTTCTTTTCCCTTCTCTCTCTCTCTCCCTTTCTCGGCTGTGTGTGTTAGTAAGTATGTGTGTGTGTGTGTCCATTTTGGGAGGGGGCACGAGCCTGTGTGTGAGTCTTACAAGATTGCCTCCAATTTAGGCTACTGGGAGCAAGGTGAATTCATAAGTCCAGTATAGGCCTATAGTGTACACACAGATCCAATCAGAACATTTTGAGTTAAGTTTAACATGCTGTGTGTGTGTGTGTGTGTGTGTGTGTGTGTGTGTGTGTGTGTTTTCTTTCCTTTTCTTTTTTATTATTGACCTCATTCTAGACTTAGTTTGGGAATTGCATGTAGCAAATCATTTCCCCTCTGTCTGAAAACCGGTAAATGCGTTCCGTTTGTCAAAACGTGTTAGCGAAGCGCCTGCAGCAAATTCATTACCGCCCAACTGCGAGGCTCACTTCGTAACCTGGTCAGGGGAACAGGAGGGAGAGGTCCACGCCAAACCGCGAACAATGCTGCCTCAGTTCGTGCGTGCAACAAAAGAACCGAGGGAACTTGTTTGAATTTCAGAGCACGTCCTCTCCTCACACAGAAGGATGGACTTTACATCCCCCCCCGCTCCTCCTCATCATCATCATCACCACCCCCCTCCTCATCCCACCCCACCACCAACAGGAAAGAAAAAAAAAACTTGCACACTCCGAGACCTCAACTGTGCATGCACTTTCTATTTGGTGCTTGTAGACGTTATGGGAAAGTTGTCTCTCTCCCTACATCCACCCCCCGTCCCTCCCTCCTTCTCCTCCTTCTCTTCGTCTATCATGTGCTTGGGATATGCTCATGCTTTGCACAGAGCAGCTGTAGCACGCCTAATGCAGGCTACTGAGTGTTAGCGGCAATTTTAAAGTGGTGCCCCCCCACCAGATAATACGGCTGGGATATTTTTAGGGGAACATATACCACACCACGGTGCACACGGACCCAACTGAACACCGCTGTTCTTCTCCTGCCTGGGACGCTTTTCTGATCGATTGCAGCGATTTGACTCACCTTTAGGAAGTAAGTGCAACTTTTGTGCCTGCTTTAATGGGCTGCGTAGAGGCAGTCGTGTGCGTAAAGATCCCCCCCGTGTATAAAAGTTAAATGTAAAGGCATCGGTAACAAACATACGTGTGTTTTGTTAAGAGTTGATGTGGACTTATGATTTGTGGAGAGATTCCACGTATTTAGAAGGAAATGTGAAGTTTGTGACTGTGAATGTTTCCTCGCGCACTTTGGAATTAGGGCGCACTAAGTAGACCTTTTTGGCAGCTTTTTGAAGCAACTGTATTTACTACAACTGAATGGTAACTCAGTTCAATTTTTTTGAACAAGTCCTGGTGGCATATTTTACTAATGGTTAATATTTTTGCACTTTGAAGCCGGCTTCGCTCTATATTCTGCCTTTAACTCCACTTTGGAGTTTATTCGGCATCCCTAAAGCCATGGAGCGTCTGTGCTTCTCTGCTCTATCTCCTCAAGATTTATTTTTTTTAAACGAGCTTCTTGTTAAAAGTAGTATTGACTGAAATTATTATTATTATTATTACTATTATTAGGCCTTTATAAGGCACATTTCAATCCCAGCGAAGACGTTGTGTGTATGAGTTTGTGTGAACTAGGTACAGGGTGAGAAGTGTGATTTCGGGAGCGATGTGTTTGAGATAAATTCAGAGAAATGAAAAAAAATGGACATATTCATTTCCGAAAAGCACCGCAAATCACACAAAAATCGCGACTACTTTGTTTGTCTCGAGTTGAACTGTTGTGCTGAAGCAAAAGTAAAAAAAAAAAAAAAAGTTAACTTTACATTGAATGAATAACGTCACCAAAATCGTCACACGATGTCTGGAAAACAAAGCGTTCACCGTGGTGTTTGTGTCTTCTTATGCACGAAAACACCGTTTGTTCAAATAGTAAAGCTGATAATGGGAATAGAATTGCGCCATTCTGATATATTTTTTTAGCTTCTCCGCACCGTATCGTTAACCTTCACGGAAATAAAGCTTGTAGCTTGTAATTTCAAGAGGATCAGCAGGTTGTAAGCTTAAAAAAATGGTGTGATGTAATTAAAGCATGGGCACTGTGTGGGAGGCCTATTCTGAAGCCTCCTTTACACTAATGAGGTGTGCTTTTTAACGTTGATCTTAATGATATCGAGTTGGCCTTATAGTGTATCATTCATCTGAGCCACATCATGGGGAACAGGATGATCGTGCATGTATGAAAATGGGTGATGAATTACGAGAAATGAAGATGTGAATTTGAGTATTTCCCATAATACAAGTGACATTTGGACAAATTCAGGGTTCTTGCTTGTGTCGTATGTTGCAGGTGGAATGCGTTATGCAGAAATGGGTTGGCTGAAACATAGATAAAAACGGCTGTAGCCGTGACTGTGAACGTCTAAGGGGAAAACTGATGTTTACAGTAATCCCTTATTGCAATGCACAGGCCTTGTGACTTACATTTGCTCATTAAAAACACCTCTGCTTTGCCCCTCCCACCGACGAAGGGAGAGTAAACTCGAGAGCCAGATTTAAAACTATAGCATGTGAATGGGACACCTGAAGAAAAAAAAAGAAGAAAAGCAGACAGTGCCATTGACAAATAATATGGTGTTAATTTGTCACTACCTGATTCACTTTTCCTGACGTAAAGGCGCGCGTGCACACACACACACAAACAAACTCTCACTCCCATGCAGACACTCATGAATTAAGTCAATGACTGTCAGAGGTTAACTTTTCCCTCCCTCAGTAGGGAGTGTTTTATAATCCTAACAGAATCAAAGTTGTGCACAAGCCACCACAAACTGACTCGGTAACCTGCAGTTGCATGCTCCTGCGCATGATCCATCACATGTTCCATTGCCTGTTATTGTTGACTCAGTTACAAAGATCTTATATATTGACCCATTTGTGCTGAGCTATCGGTTAACTACTTTCATTTCTGTGGAAAAGTGAGCGGGTTAACACACGCACACGGTGCAGCGGCTTGGGCTTTCTTTCGCGTGAGGCGACATCGCCAGCCTACCTGAATACCATTGTAGTCTACCCTTCGGATGCGACGATGACAAAAAAAAAAACCCACACACACACACATGCGATGCCAGTCAGGATTTCGACGCAAAATCGACTACGTTAGAGCAGTTTAACTCCTACAACGGTACCTCATATAAGATGGAAAGCAATATGTAAGCGAGCAGCGTGTTTTCGCGAATAGAAAATGTAGCCTACGGTGGATAAGACGGAGGATGCTGGCGCTCAGGCAGCTCCAGGATGCTCTCCTCATTGAGTTGTTTCATTTTTATTGTTTAATTGCTGCTATTTCTGATCGCATCTTCCATTAAAAGCAGTTGAATCGCTCTCATTCTGTGTAAAAAAAACCAACAACATATGGTTTCCCTGCCATCCATTTTCATCCCTGTGTGAGAGAAGGCGTGCAGACTAGTCGTTGCAAGGCGGACTTATTCCAACGCGCGCTGTGTAATGGATGGAGATTGTGCATGGATAGGAGGGTGCATTTGCGATTTTTTTTTCCATGACATCACCGCAGTTACATTGTCGTGGTCCGAGGCCTTTGACCTCACCGGGGTTGGTCCATATTTTGGCCACCCCCAGCCCCCCTATCCTTTGGGGATGGCCCTTATTCCCCCCACTCTTTTCAGACCGACCGACCATGCAGCCTGCAGAACGGACCCTTTGGCTCAGAGTCATCGGCTTTATCTTTCCTTAAGTACATTCTGGATGTGAACGGACAACTTGACACTCTTTGGCCAAAAAAAGAAAAACAAGCTCCTGTCTTCATAATCCGAAACATTTGCGTCGTAATTCCCTGTGCTGTTATTGCACTTTCCACAGGAAACCGGATTTCCCCCCTTCTCTACCGTGTTTCTTCTCCGCCGGCCTCACAGGATATCTATTGCTACTGCCACAACGACTTAATAGAGGCGAAAGAGCCTTTTGTGGGATTGAAGATATTTGCATTGCAAATTAGGGCCCCTGTGCAAGGATGACTGCACCTTACCCGCGATTTTCAAGGCCTACTTCAACTCAGTAATATTGGTTAATGTCAAGTGAATATGACATTAACACTGGGATTGTATATCTTTTTTTTTTCCTCGAAGAATTGCCACCTTTTTACACTGGGTGTATAACGGCTCTGGCTGTGCAATAGTGGTCAAAACGGAATATAAGGAATATAAAACACAATGTGACTCCAAAAAAAAAAAGAAAGAAAAAAAAAAGGACACTGATGACTTTTGCTTAATGCATTTGAGTTCTCTGGGAACTTGGAGACCAGAAGAGGAAATGTACATGTGGATTATTGCTGAAGATTGGGAAGTGGGTTGTTATCTTTGGTTATCTAGCTGTATGAGTGTTCTGCTCGTCATAAAGCTAGATAACCGAAAGTAAAAACTACTTCCAGACTCGTCGAGGACTTGTGGAGGACTCATGACATATTACTCAAATTTCCCCTGGAGCAGAGATTGTAGACGTTATTCATCTTAGTGGCTTTATGTTGGTTTTATTCAGATTTGTGTTGTCATTTTCTCCACAATGTACGTATAAGTTTATAAGTTAGATGTTTTCACCAGGAAGGGACAGCTTTGTTTGAGCATTCTCCTTAATTTAATTAATAACCTTTTCAGGGAGCATTATTGTCATACACAGGTGCGCGCGATTACTCACACACACTTTATCTCTCTCTCTCTCTCTCTCTCTCTCTCTCACACACACACACACACACACACACACACACACTGAACTTCCCTTCAGGCCAGATATTGCATGTTAATATTTATTGCCTATTTGATCCTGTAACATGAGGTATGGTTTTAAATTTTATTTAATCTGAATGAAATTTCAACATTGGCTCATCTCGAGCATTTCACGGGAATGAAAGAGTGACATTTAGAAATCCACGTGTGCGCCTCCATGCTTCTTATTTCAGCATGATCGAGTCCGGCCAGGAAACGGCGCTGGCATCCCAAACAGTAATAATTAGGACGTATACTGAGCTGACAAAAATGGAGAGAGAGAGAGACAGAGAGAGGGAGAGAGGTGGGGAGTGGGGTTAGGAGAGGGAGGTGGCAGAAGAGGGAGGAGAGGAGGGAGGGAGTGAGTGAGTGAGTGAGGGGATTGGGGAGATGTGGGGGGGGGGGGGTCGGGCCTGCTTAATTGATTCCGTTAACCGCAGTGCAGGAGATGTGAACGACTGGACGATCCCATTCCCACGCTCGGTGGGGCAAGTGGCAATGCCATGCCCAGGCCCAATATGACAGACAGCGCCGTGAGGGCCTAGAGGGGCTGGGAGGTGGGGGGGGGGGGGGGGGGGGGGCGACAGGGGTCATGAAAAGACGTCAAGTGCACCAGACTCATCTGCATCCCCAAAGAAAGAGGCGACGTTTCCCAGCCCCAGCCGACGCGGCGCTCCTAAACTTGGAGTAGTAACGGTCTTGAATGCGTAATGTCTCGCCAATTGTACTGATAATGAGGACTTTGGGTCATTATCTTAAAACTATGCGGGTTTTATGAATTTGAAAGGGATGTGCTGCAACTCTGTAATCCTGCGTGGCCCCACTTGAGCGCGCGGATCCAGGCGTTGTACTTCTCCTGAGAGTTAGTAATAGCGCAGATAATGTTGCATAAAGAAGTCTGGGGCATTTGAATAGGTGACATCACGGTGCATTGTTTGTATTTGAACTTGACCATGAACGGAGACCGATTTGAGATTAAGGTTGCGAGAAGAAAAATGGCAGGACAATATTCTGAGTGGGACTATAGGCAACATGAAAATGTGGGAGGAAACATGGAATACTGTTATAACTATAGATCAGTACTTTGAGGACAAACCCAAAGGTCATATATAATGACACAAAAAAAATTAGTAGGTTACACTACATGGATAGAAGTCCCTTTGTCCCACATGTAAAAATCTATAATGGGTGTACCATAAAAATAACATTGCTTTAAGAAGTTTTGCATTTATAGCAGAGTTGAATTTAAGTGATCATCAATGAAACAAGGCAGTTTGGAGCATTTGCAACCCATACACACAGCTTGAGGTGAATGTTGTCCACTTGAAGACCGCTGGATCTGTCAGATGCTAGGCCATTTCCGGTGTAGATCACGTGTCTAAGACAGGCCTGATCGTTTATACGACAGACAATGGTTGACAGTGTGTATGTCTTTTAATTTTCAGCTTTCAAAATATCTGATAAAGTCAACGTTTAAGTTCAGCATATGTGCAGAAATCTGCTATTTTTCTACAGAGGATTATTCAAGTGCAGTGCTAAGCAGAGCCACAGTGGCTGAATTCAACTCTGCCTTTGCTGAAAAGGTCTCTTGCTGACTTTCTCACACCGTCAGACAAAACTAGTGTTTCTTGTTCCTGGCCCCTGTTAAAGACGGCATACAATACCAGGTCGTTTGCCCGAAAGAAAATTTGAGAACACAATTTGGGCTGAGCAGCGGTGAATAAAACAAGTCTTATTGTCCTCGGTTAAGTCGATTGAAATTGTCGTCTAGCTTTATGAAAGGGAACACTGTTTTCAAGTCTGAGGGCCACACTAAATGTCAATCCAGAGTAGGAAAAAACTTAGGGTCTGTAACTAAGCCACCATTTCATATCATTCCCCAAATTTTCTGCAACATCACATCCAGTATGCTTCTTTTACACAATATTTTTCTACTTTTGTTTTTTTTTTTTTTTAGAACAGTGGCTCGTTTTATGAGTTCTTCACTCAAGATATTGAGACAAAATTAGTCCTTGTACATTTATATTTAAGCCTGTATTTATCAAATGTACTTCATTTTTACAGGCTAAGAGACCAGTGTCAGTATGCACAAGATAAACTATATCTTCTGGCTTCATTCATCCCTCAATACTAACCTCTAGGTCAATCCTTCAATGCATCAAACAAAATAAGGTCCACCTAGTCAACAGGGTATTCAATGCAATGCTGAGATGTAGAGTTACCAGGAGAGAGCAGTATCACATGTCTCAAACAGCTGCAAATCACACTTGCATGCATCTCCCTCCTCAGTCACTTTCAGTTTTGCTGGGCTGCATGGAGATGCAGTATGGGTTGGCAGCGGTTTGCACAGCCTTCACTGGCCAGTGTGAGTAAATCTCACCAATTTGGTTCACATTAGTGCTTTTTAAGAACATTGACAACCACTGCTGCCACTAGTCCTTAAGATAACGAACTGTATTCTCTATGTGTGGTGATGCCTTGACCCCCAGATCTCTATTTCACATTTTCCTGACTGTGTAAAGGTGCATTTCTGTTCTTCCCTGTGTCTCTATAAATTAGGGTGAATAGTGTTATCCAGTGTGTGAGGTGGCCAAAAGAATCCTTTTATATTATTTATAGAAGTGTTCCTGCCATACAAGCACGCTGCTGAAAAAAAGGAACCTGCCATTTATTTCACAATTCCCCATTTCCATATATATATATAAAAATATAGGTGTGTGATTTGACTATGCATGTAGAAATGGGTGGTGACAGTTCCCTTTCCTTCTTCTTAGTAAATGGAGACTACGCGCTTGGCTGTGCCCTCCTTCTGCGCTCACACATACAGTGCACCACAGCCATTGTTGTCACGTGATTAGTTGAGTAACAAAACCATGGCGACCATGGAAGGCGTTTTCATATTCATTGGACGGGCAATCAGCATATTTTATGTGAGCGTGCCCGGAGTTTTCATGTGCTTCCTGTGTGCCTCTGTGCTGCGTATGGCAGGTGCAGTAGCAGGTTTATAATACGTGTCAGCCCAGGGAAATTTCTGTTCCAGACAAAGGATGTGAATATAGTCATCATACAGGTGCCATTTGTTAATGTATGAGTTGCACGGCTGTATTTTTTGTTGCTCATTGCGGCCTACCCCTAGATTATTTTGCAATAACAAAGTGGTGAGATATATGGCTTCTAATTTCAAATTATTTTATCCGGGTTCACTGAGCAGAAATGCAGGGCTATTTTCATGCTGCTGGGGCTTGTAATGGAGTGAGAGGCTCCATGTGCATCTATGTATGTATGTCTGTGTTTGCATGTGTGTATGTTTTTCCTGTGCATTTGTCTCCGCGATTAACTGACCTAGGCATCTTGGATAGCCAGTGAGGCTACTACATCATGTTAATGAAAGGGAACAATAGCTGTGTCTCAGTCAACAACGTCTGTCTGTCTGGCTTGGGCCATGTCTCTCTCTCTTTCTGTGTGTGTGTGTGTGTGTGTGTCTCCTGGACATGAACTTGAACTTGAGACAGGCAGCCAGACACCATCTGTGCACCAGGAGTAATGAATTCAGTGCATTCATGGCTGTGGAGCAAGCCTAGGCCACCGCCACCCATTGATGAGCAGATGACCCCTATAGTCTGAGTTAGCTCTTCATCACTAATAGAATTCAACAATACCAGCTGGTAGTAGGGCGGTTTATCTTGGCTGTTTGCCTAAAGAGAAATAAGAGTGGTGGTGTGCCAGTAGTGGTGGAGCTTTACATGAATGCGTGCTATATATGTGCTCACATGCATCTGTATGCTTGTCAGTGTTTGAGCATGTATGCATGAAGCCCTGCATGTTTTCCCTACTGTCTATCTTTGTCACAATATAGCTTATGCAAATTAATTGACATACAAGCTTTTCCTTCCTACATACTGACCCTTTCCCTATTAAAGCACTGGCCTGCGATTTTAAAGACACAGCCATGCCGAATTTATTGCCTTGATAATTGAAAGGGCCAGTTCAGTATTTCCCCTGGTAAAAGGTAGTAAGTGAATGAGGCATAAACCTTAAACAAGCGAGGCACAATGTGAATTCCTGCAGGCCCTCCTTCTCCTCCTCCTTCTCTTCCTCCAGCTCAAGCTTCTGTCACAATCACAGGCACACACGCACACACATACACGCATGCGCACACACAACAAGGCTTTTCCCTCTGGTTGGTGTCGCCACGGCAACGGTAGGTGAGATCACCGTGCGCATGGCAGCATCAGCCCCTGCCAATGCAGGACAGGTTCCTGGTTTCTGTGAGCGTGTGTGTGTTTGTGTGTCTGTGCATGTGTGCGTAGAGTGCTCTATGCAAGAAACTAGAATGCCACCTTCACTCTGTCTCCATGGGCCAATGTAGACACATATTATGGTGTTAAAATGTGTTTCCTGTCAGGTGACCTCATATGCATTGGTTAATTGATTTAGTGTAAGTTGCTTCAGTTTTTTCTATAGATTGAAATCATAATGTTCATCTAGCTGTTTAATCAGCTGTGAGTCTTAGGCAAAACAAAGTTTGAGATTGTACATTGGTCTTGTACACATACACATGCTGACACACAAATACTCAAAAAGTGTCACTGGCTTCATTAATGGTGTCATTGCCAATTACCGGTGATCTGATCGATCTCTCTCCACAACAGACCAGCCAGCCATAACTTGCCAATAATCCACTGAGGAATGTCATGGTTAGGCCCTTTTTAATGACATCATGCATGGCCACTTGAGCGTCTTGTGGGGAGCAGCGGGCATGCTGTGCTCTGCCACGCTGTATGGCCCTCCCCTTCAGCTAACTGCATAGATATGCATGGTCGACATGTTAGGCAGGCACCTTGCCCTGTTACGTATTGTCACAGAACTATTCCATACGTAACATAATGTGATTGTGTTTGAAAGTGCCAGAGTTCTGTTATCTGTGTGCTGTGGGTTTGTTGTCATCTGGCATGATGAAATTATCAACTCTTGTGGGATTAAAAATCATCTCTTTCGTAGTTATGACACAGAATCATATTTCAACTAATACAAAATTACAGTTTTAGCACTAAGTGAAACTGAGTGCCAGAGAAATTGTCAGTGAAACACTACTTTCATGACACAGATAATGCAGGACTAATTTTATGAGTCTCTGTAAATATAGTTAGCCTATTTAAAATTGTGAGCTTGTTTTTGTTCCCCTAATTGTCCATCAAACTGACAGCTGCAACATGTAAAGCAGGAACTAACGTGAACAATTTGGTTCTCCCAAAACTGATACCGTTAACACCTTAGTCCTTAGTCCTCAGTCCATGTTCTGCCCAAACCTGCCTTATTAATCTAAAATCTCCCTATCAGCATGCCTGCTAGTCTGCCACAGCAGTTCCCTTCATTTCTTTATTATTTTCACCACAGAGCCTGATCACTGTTTGGAAAAAAAAAGTCTCAATCTAAAGGTAAGAACAGAAAAAAAAGAGAAGAAAAGAACAGAAAAGGAAAATTTTGAGATAAGTCAAACTATCCTACACCTCTGGAGCTATTTGGATTTGTGGGGAATAATTGGCCATTTTATTATTTGAAATGCATACATCTGTAATAACCTCTAGACATCATTAAGATGATGTAGTTATCTTGTGTTGTTTCTATTTTCATTTTCTTTTTTTTGAGTCCAGATTATTAATATTGTTGAAATAATTTGTTGAATCCCAGTGTGTAATGCAACAAATTCTGTGTGCGCTGATAATGATGTTCTGTAAAACCCCCAAAATTTAAAATTGTGATTGTTGCTGAAATCATGGACGAATACAAATTATCATTTGATGATACTTGCAGTACACATACAGTATATAGTTTTTATTTTGATACAAAATGTAACTGAAAGTTCTTGGACTTTAGGTATAATACAATACAAATGCCAAAGTACCTATATTGCCAATCATAATAATTCTAACTGCCAGTACAGCATACATCATAGTTAGATATCAGTACTGTGGCAGCAGCAGTGCACAATAGGGCTGTGTACATAAATGCTATTTTTGCACTACAGGTCTAAAGCTGGCTGTCAGCCTGGCTTCTAGGATATCTGTGCTCTGCTGGCTTTTGATTATGCAAATACTATGCACTATAAATAAATTAGTATAATTGCATCTGAAATATGCTTTGAATCTTCCTCGAAGATGAAAGGGTATAAATAATAGATTTCGTGTCACTGCATTATTCATTCTCTATTAATTACAAACATTGTGGCCCTCGGTGTCAACGTGCTATATACTATACTTTACATTTAAGTGGTCTGGATGTTATTTTTTATGTACAATACACTATTATGTCTGTCCACGATCTGTCAGTATCAAGATACTTGCTAAATTATAATGCTAATTGTCTCTCACTGTATTTACTCTGTTTTCCATTAGTCAACTCCTAATACAATCCGCATAATGTAGTTTCCAAACCTTAATTACCTTTTATTGTTCAAATGGCAATTAATGTTTGAACAAGCTCTGACTCGGTAAAACACAAAGTCCTTGTGTTCACTGTCCGAACATCCAGATGTTTTCTTTTTCATATTATGCGTAAGCACAATTTGTACTACGTACGGATTCATAAAAAGGGAACGTCTTCAGAAAACATTAAATAAGCATAAATACTGAAGACTCGCCACCACTATAATTAAAATATGCCCATCGTCCCACTCTTTGTCAGGCATGGTATTGAGGCCTAGATGCAATTTGAATACGGCGAACCATTTGAAAAATATATGCTGTTCGGCAATTAAATTATATGGGCTCTCGGACTAGAGAGCTAGTACCAGTGCATATAGAATAGTGAACAGTAGTTGCTACGCTCGCATTAGCATCTGGCCCTTTTATGTAAATTTGATGAGAAAGGACTCATGCATATATGCCAAGGCTGGGGTGTACTCGCCTAATATCCTTATTAGAGAGGGGTGAATTAAATATTTATTAGGGGGGCTAAGGGTTAGGAAGGGGGGCCTGTCCTGTGTTGTCGTGAGGACCTGAGGTGGAAGAAGGGGGAAAGGGAGGAGGAGGTTGGCTTTCTCTATGAGTGTCTCTCTCTGCCTCAAGGTGCCACCATCTTAAGGCGTTTGGCAGTAGTGAGAGTGTGAGGAGGGTAGACTTAAAATGTCCGCTGGCATAGACACGCGCACGCATACACATTAATGCATACAAATTTCTGTGCGGTATGTGGACAAGAACACAGAGCTCGGAAAGTCAATTATTCAGTTACTGTCAACAGCAGCTATGCATGCTGAGCATTTCATTTGCATGTATTAATTCCCTCGATTACTGTCACCTATGAGATCGCCCTGCGTTTAGCTTTCTATTGCACGCCGTTTATTGGGTAGGAGCGCTAATATGATCATCATCAGAACTGAACTGGTATTTGCTAATGTTTTAAGAATTTCAATGTACCATTTCCAAGTATTTTCAGCCCAAGAAACAGCATGTACGTTGGCTTTTAGTGAGTTCAGTTTGATAAAACATTGTAATGGGACACACTCAGCATTTCT
Organism: Toxotes jaculatrix; assembly: GCF_017976425.1. NCBI lineage: Eukaryota > Metazoa > Chordata > Actinopteri > Toxotidae > Toxotes > Toxotes jaculatrix. The sequence continues at coordinate 16,377,666 of NC_054400.1, read as the reverse complement.
CCTTGAAAATATTTCAGGTTACAGGTAATGCAATGTTATGTGTTTATTCACAGTGTTAAACAGTTAATTAAATAATTTTGATAGCACTTATTTTCAACCAGAGTTTGCCACTTTGCCACACAAAGTTCCAGAAATCACAGAAACAAAAGTCAGCGTATTGTGTATATCACAAATGTATCAGCTTTCATTACCTGAACCTGAAGAATAAAGGTGAGACATTTCACCTTCTGTGATAGGTTGCATAAAAAAATGGTTCTTGTTGTGAGTATATAGATGATACCTGTAACATCGAAAATGGCAGTACAAATGCAATAGAAGCAAAGAAAGGAAGTTGATGGCAATATTGCCAATTTATGTAAATCAGCGCTATACTGATCTCCCCATCATTTTCTGTCTCCTCTCTTACTCACTCTCACTGTCACATACACACACCATTGCTGACCTCTTCTATCTGTTAATTATCACGAATGTGCATAGTGAGGCGGCATACACACACACACACACACACTCCCACATACACACACACACATACACGTACGATGCACAAACACACATTGTTCAGTGAGATACAGACAGAGCATTAGCATTCCCTTTCATCCTGAAGTGCTCCTGAGGCATAGCATGAAGAAGAATGCGCAGGAAATGATTCAAGATGAATTATACCACACATCATCCCCGTTTTTCGTGCATCCACACACACACGCGCGCGCGCACAGAAATATATATATATGCGGTTCACCAGTTTTGGAAAGTATGTTATATGAGGTATTTGACTATTGTCACAATTAGAGTTTTGCATTAAATTTGTAGTTGCAGTGTGAATTTGTTTCTGCAGATACATGTATATTGCAGCGTACGCATTCATCTGGAAGCCATCGTGTTTATATACTCAAAGTCTGTGAATGAGTGTGTGGAAATTACGTCTATGTGAGCTGTGTCTCCTTGCACAGTCAGCCTCTTGTCCCTTTATACATGCATAAAGTATGTATACAATATCAGCTGTTCTCCTTCCCTACCACCCTGTTTCCTCTGATGATTGGTACACCCCAGCGTGCTGCCAAAGAAGTGAGAATAATTAAACGGCTGCGTGTTTGAGCCTGGCGTTGGCTAATGGATTGTTACCGGTAGGAAATGAGACAGGCAGCATGGGGGAGCTGGGTGGCAAAGCAGACCTCGACTTTGGATAATGAAACACTGTAAGCCACCGGGGTGGAGAGTAGACACACCTCTCATAAAGGAAATGCTTTTGTTCTATGACTACTTCTTTTTGTCATATAGGCAGGTGCAGTTGGTGAGGAGTCACACAAAATGAGATCGGTGCAGTTAGTGCAGCATCCCTTAAGTCAAGATAAATGTAGTTTTTCCATTTTTTAAAATTTTCTTGCATTATAGTTCAAATCAGTGCAGCACACTTAAATTTAATTTCTATTTTGAAAATCTATAATAATAATCCTTGCAGGTCTTGTATATGTTTCTCTTCAATCAATCTTATATTGCATGTGTGATTGTGTGTGATATGTGTACACATGCAATTTGCATGCGTAAGATTCAGCAACCTCTGCATCACCACACTGCTGCTTTAGAGAAACCAGGGGTTGGTTCTTGGCACTGTCATCGTCAGTGTAGCCCACCACCCCCACCCACCCAACACACACGTAGGCTAGAAGCAGAGTAGTGGTGGGGAGAAGGGGGCAAGCGGAGCGGAGGAGGAAGATAGAGGAGCAGGAGGGAGATGGGATGAGACAAGCCACACAAGCCGCAAAGGGAACGGGGTGAAGGTGGAGGGGGAGAGTGCTGTATAGTTACCCTAAACCCTGCCGTAGGGCTAGAAACACACACACGTGCTCACACACACACACACATTGGTTTGCCACACAACCGCAAAACACGCTCACAACACTGTAGAACATTGCAATGGGGAATATGAGAATATACCCTGTATAAAGGTATCCTAATTGTTTTTACTGGTTCTTCTCATGTTTCCTGAGGTGTTAATTGAATATGTAGGTTATGGCTGACATTCACGTCTTTTTCAGGATCCTTGACTTTAATGAATTTTTGTAGTTTTGAAAAAATAAAAAATAAAAGAATTAAATCATAAGAATCTTGTGTGGTTGTATTATTATTATTATTATTATTATTATTATTATTGCCATGCAGCATCCTGACAGTGTGTGTGTGAGTGCAAGTACAAGCATGTGGTTATGTATGTGTGTGCTTCGATATGAAGCTCTAATAAAATGTGGCATCTGTCAGTTTGATATTGACATGCCAGAAGAGCCTCACAATTACTTGGGAACACAGCCGGAAAGAAATGCAGGCACAAGAAACTACATACAGTATATACAGTATATTCCTGTGTATATACTCCTAATGAGTCACAGCACACACACCACATGAAAATACCATTGACCGTACATTTTTTTTTTTTTTTTTTACCAAAGCACACAAAAAAGTAGAGGAATGATCTGTGTAATGTCAAAAGTGCACTTTTTGTCATTCTTGTTCAATGACAGTATTTTTGACATCTGCCCAGTTTCTGACTGGATTTTCTAAAATATATCTTCCCATGTGGAGAATGTCAACAGTCACATCTATTTACATGGTTAAAGAATCAAAATGTTTTTTAAAAAAATGTTTGAGGGCACTTTCACGTGCATCGGCACATTGCTGTGTGAGGTCAACAATTAGGTCTCAAACAAACCATAAACTTCTACAACCTATAATAGTTACCTTTGACCTCAAATGGACTTGTCCTTTGGCCTTGACATTTGACATCTGACCTGTGAACCCTCCAGTGAGAGGAGGCAGAGGTCAAGGGTGGCTGGGTTCAACAGCATGGCTGCTGAAACAGTGACAGCACACACCAGAATTCTTCTGGAAGACTTTACTAAGGAGCAAAATTATGATTCAATTTTAGAATCCAAAGTTAACATTTAAACAAAGTTTCTTATTAATATTTTGAAGTAAAAAAACACACACCCCCTGTGACCTTCAAATGATCTATAAACCAGCTGCTCATGTGCCATAAAGGTGCCAAGTTTGACTTGCTATTTGTGGCAAAGTGGAAAGGTTGAAACGACATTTGCACAAAGTTATTGCCAATTTCAATTCCTGCAAGTAAACTTAGCCATGGTAAATGCTACCTCTGTTTCTGTCTTCCACCATATAACTGTGCATTTGCTTTCCTTCCTTTCTTTTTAGTGGAAACATGTTAATTGTGATTTGCTCAAGAAGAGTTATTCAACATGTAAAGGTTACGTCTTGGTAAACGTACTCACTCCCTGCCTGTGTGTGTGTGTGTGTGTGTGTGTGTGTCTTCTTATGGTGCAGTGTTGGAGAAAGGGAGCTGTGGAGGACTGCAGGCAGCAAGAAGTAGAGGTCAACATGAGATCTCTGGGATTTTGCTCTCCACTGGACCCACATGAGGTGAGCTTGGGTTAATAAACCTAATGTGTGTGTGTGTGTGTGTGTGTGTGTGTGTGTTTGTGTTTGTGTGCATACAGCATTGACCTATATGGGCTGCATGTATAGGCATGTGCAATACCATGAAAACTTAGTTTTTGTGTATTTTCCTGCTATCCATTGTTGTATCTGTCAGAAACAACACAAGAATTTAGTCTAATCACAGCTAGACTGTACTATCCCCTATTTCTGTGACCTTTGGTAATTTAAGAACAAAAAACCTGAAAAAATGAAACTCACCCAACAAATGTTTTGCTATGTTTTGAATCAGTAGTGTTTTATTTTAATTTGTTTTTCAAATTTGCAAATTACAATTATGTATCTCTGAATTATTTACTGAACACAGTAAACATGATCTTCTGATTTGAAGATTTTGATATTTCTCAAAATTTCCAAATCCTTATACTGAATATTTTACACAAAGTGTTGAAAGATTTGTCAAATGCAGCTAAATTTCTTTGTTGGCAGGGATTTTGACTGTTTTTTTTTTTTTTCCCCTCTGAGCCCATCTCTGCTGATGTGTGTGTCTGTTTGCCTGCAGCAAAGTTAGCCCATGTGTGTGTTTGAAAAAGGCATAGATGTTAGTAGTGGTCCAGAGGACACAGTAAACAGAATAGCATTGGTTTGAAGGGAGTTCAGGCGATGTGATCATGGGCAATATCAAATCCCATGACCCATTCTTTGCCCTGTGGTCCATACCAAAGACAAGAAGCACAGGGGAAACAGGGGTTACTGTTCACGGTTCATCGTCACAACAACACAACACACACACACACACACACGCACACACGCACACACACACACACACACACACACACACTAACAGTAGCTACAACCAGGAAGTGATTGCAAAAATTTCTTCCAGCCATCGAAATCCATGCGGTAACAGTAATTGCCCTCCGCCCTGGCGTTGTTTGCATTGTGTGCAGGACATCTTGCTCTATCAATTAGGCCTCCAGCCATTATTACACATGACATTTTATGTTATGGAAGAGAGACAAACATTTTAATGAGCTGAGCGGGCTCTCATGACTAGGAAATGTTTATTATATTAACTGGCAGCAGATTTCAATCTGCGCTTTCTTCATTTTAACTTTGACCTCATTGTCCTTCTCTCTAGGTGACCTCTTGAGAGGTGGTGTAAAGTGTTGGGATATTAAGCATACACACTGTGCACAACTAGCTGCAATGACTGACATCTGTCACTGTCAGCAGAAAATATACAGCAGCACTTTGTACCTGTACCATGCTCGTGCTCTTGATGGTTACAATCAATACCACACACACAGCACACCGCTGCTATGACAGACTTTAAACAAATGAAAATGCCCCACATGTTCCATGTTGAGATTTCTCAGTGTTAAAAGTTTATTTCTCGGTGTTGCTAAAAAAAAAAAAAAAAATTCAAAAAAGGGGCTGAAGAGGAGAGGTGGTATGTCAGCGCCCATGGGCCTTAGTGTGTGGTGGCGTTACTCGTCCTAATTACTCCCAATACTCTCACACATTTGGTGTACTGCTCAGAAGGGCCAATTAGAAGGGCAGGGCAAGTCACTGGGTAGGAAAAGTCAGTGCTGAAGTCTGTAGCCATCTAGACTATACCACAGAGAGATAGTGTCTTATGGCAATCTCTGCAGTAAATTTCCATAAATTACTTTTTTTTGTATAGAATTAATGCTTTTGCCTCCATGGCACTGTTTCAAAAGGAATATCTTATAACTTGAGCATTGGTGTTTTTCTGTATTTACTGTGTATATATTGTCCAACAGAAGCTCAGCACAGCATTTAGGAATTGTGTTTTCTGTGATATTGATAATGTGTTAATCAGGTCAACTGAATACTTTAAAATATAAAAAGAAAATCATTGGCCCTTTGTGAAAAAGCAGGTTGTTTTTGCGAGAATTCAGAATTGTGTCACAGCATAATAAAGGTGGGTAAACAGCTTTAAATGTCATACACTTTGCTGAACAGCATTAAAAAGCTGACTTTTGACTTGAAAAGTTTGTTTTCATTAGTTTCAGTGAGTTTTCACCATTTGATCTAATGTGATAAAGACAAACTCTGTGGAGGATCTTTGCAAACATTTCTCTACATACAAAATTGCCTTAGATAGACCTCACTCTGAGCTAAAAGCCCAGCCCCTAAAGTGTGTCAGGGTTATCATACCCCTATATCTGACTTTGCATTATTTAGTTTGAAAGGTAGGCTTTTTTATGAGTAACATCTAAACCCCCATCAGCCATTGCCTGTGTACAGAATATGGCAAGGTCATGGGTTTGAAGCTGAAACAGGAAACCAGGACAGCTTTCCGTCTTTGCAGATACAGATGTACTTTGACAATATCAGGAAATGTTCCCTCTTGAAATGAGGACAAAAATCTTTTTTGTAGGGTTACCTTTCTCTCTCTCTCTCTCTCTCTCTCTCTCTCTCTCTCTCTCTCTCTCTCTCTCTTTTTTTTTTCTCTCTCGCTCATGATTAATATTTTCATAGCTCAGACAATACAAAAACATTTGCACTATGAATTTTGCCTTAGTACCATTTGCTGAATATGAAGATAAGCACCCACAGAAACCTACAATGTTTGCTGTACAGTATAGTTTGTTTACATTGCATCACCTAATTTTCTATGCTATACTCATAATCATCTATCAGACATGCATATTTGCAGTACAGCTGCTTACTATTAGGGCGCCAGAGGGAGTAAGTATTTATAATGTGGACGCTCGCATTTTGTGAATATAAACCCTCCAGTCTTGTAGGCCGGCTTCTGTATCATCAGTGCTAGCCCACAGCGATTAATGAAGTCGTCTGCTTGTGTCTGCATGATTAAGGAGTGCTAAAGCATCAGCTTGTGTCTGTGTGTGTATGTGTGTATGTGTGTGTGTGTGCATGTTGTCTGCCCAGATAAAACAACAACAGAGAACAAAAGATGCCAGCAAACAGGAAGAAGGCTTTGCAGTCGGTCCATTCACAAATGTCAAAATGACAATTTTGCACAGTAAAGATTGCTTAGTAAATGCAAAGGCTTCATTCTTTCTGATTAGGTAAAACAATAGCAAATAATTATAAATGATCACTAAAACCAGGGATTCAACTGAGGGAAAAAATAGTAAATTACTGATGAAAATAATGTACAATATGTGAAAGGTATTTTTTTTTTCTTTTCAGTGAATTAGTTTCCATCTATAATTTTTCCTCCTTCCTATTTGTCAAGTAATTCCATATTTCATGCTTGGATGCAATCCTTTCCCCGTGCTATACATTGCAGATGCTCATGCCTCTTAGCGATAGCACAATATGTCTTTTCCATGGTTGTTCAAAAATTCCACAAAACTACAACATAGTCATCTTTTTTTTTCCCTCATTCTGATGCACTACATTATCATGGGTGCACCGGGAAATGAGTCTGGTATTTGTGGAAATCTGGCTTTTTCAATTTATAATTAAAACAGATAAAACTACATGTTTTTTTTTTCAATTTAATATCCAAGTAGATTTCAGCGGGCTGTGTAATAGCGCTGCGTAGGGAGGGTTTCTTCTGCATCATCATACAGTCAGAACAAAGGATATGCACATCGTAAAATCATGCAAATGAATGCAAATCGCTGGTAGCAAGGAATAGCGAGGTGGCAGGAGGAGAGTTCGAATAAGCAGAAGACTTTGTATACAACACTAGCTGGACAATCTTCTGTTAAGTTGGGGCAGATAACTATATTGGTTTTGAATCTGCTTCTAAATCTCGTCTCAAGACTTTGTGGAGTTTTCTCTGCTTATAAATACAGGATACCTCTGTTTACCCACAGTGCCTGAGTGATATGAAGCTTTGTATAGTTTCTTTTTTGATGGATATTGTTCTTATTTATTTATTTATTCATCACTGATGCAACAAAATGCTTAGTGCTCATTAAAGAGGTGATTCAAAAACTGTATGTAACTGTGATACAGTGACTACTAACAGCATTGCAGTGTGTAAGTGTGTGTGTGTGTGTGTTTGGATGATGCAATACTTTGACTGTATCGCCACGGAGAAATGCAGACCAGATATTAGTAATTTCGACACTAATGAAAGTCACACCTGTCCTGCTCGCCTTCCCAGTAAAAACTTCAGCTTAATCAAACATGTGACATTTTTATAATTATGTTCAGTAACTGGGGGATTAGGTAATGACAGCCCAGGTCAGCCACAATGTTCCTCTAGAACTAAAAGAGAAAAATATGCTTGTATTATTTTCCTTGATATTTGATTTGGTTCTCACATGGATATTTAAAGCACCAGTAAGGTTACAGGATTATCACCAATGCATCAGCATAGATTGTGCAAAAAGGTTCACTTGAATACTTAAATGTTAAAAGCCACTTTGCCTTCATCCTAAATTATATATCATTATTTTCATAATTCATAATACAGCACAGTCCTGCACAGTGTTTCAAGTGCGTGTGTGGTGTAAAAATATGCCAGTGTGTGTTTCATCACAAATTAATTCAAAACTTCCATTCCATAATTTGTAGATAAACTCTGGAATTATGCAGTAAAATCCTTATACATAAACTGAATAATTTTGCAAAGCATGTATATTTTTCCATGAAATTAATTCCTGCTCCATCACTTCCCTTGACAAAATGCTGATATTAATGTGGACATGGTTTAACAATATCACATTCAGAGAGTCTCATGGCCGTCCAACAATCAGTAATTTGTCTCAACTTGCATACAGAAAAATCATATTTAAATAATGCCTCTCTCTTTCACACACGGACACACACACACATACAAGTGGACTAAACCGCAGACACAATATGGTAGGGGAGAAAAGGGGGAGGGCTCAGACAGACATTCACAATTGTGCATAATGATGTTAACATTCCTGCATGTCTAATGCAGGGGATATTGAGACAGACACTAGCTGGTCGGCGGTCTTGCTGCGTGTTGTGTGTGTTCATGGGTATAAACTGTAGCAGTGCATAATGATGTATTAATTGTGGCCCGCTCTCGCTTGTGGTGTTTGGGCTCCTTGCCGAGGTTACCACGAGGCCTTTGATGCGATCGTTAATCTTATCAAACATATGCAAGATCACACTGCACTTTATTTTCTAGTCTGCTCGCATGAAATTGTAGGCACACCCCAGTGGCAACAACTGTTGTTATTGCTCGGTACAAAATTGCAACCAGGACAAATGTTTATTGTTTCTTTTCTCAACTAATTGTTAATTTTAGAGTGATTAACCCAGATTTACAAAGGTGTTTCAAAATAATATTCTCAACAATGGAATATTAGTGCGCATCACTGGCCAAGATTTTAGAAGGTAAATGCTAAATTGGAAGAAATGGCATGGAAGCAATTTAAGTCATCCTCATCCTCGCAAAATGAAATTTTGTATTCAGTAGGAGTGGCTTAAAGGGGGTGCCTTCATTTCATACACATGTACCATCAAATGAGTCTCCAATACTGTTCTGTTTTTTTTTTTTCAACTTCCTCCCAAACAGAAAGACACAAACAAGGGAAGGGAAGTGGATATGAAAATGGAGTGCCTGCATCATAAAAGATGGAAACAAAGAGGGACAGACAGCATACACTGAGAAGGACAGGCAAAAGATGAAGCTCATTTTTCCGTGGGCACCCAGTGGTGTCTGCATTGCAGATCGCTGAAATCCCCCTCGAATGCGTCCCTGGGCTTAAGGGGGGTGGGGTGGAGAAGGGTGAACAAGGGATGGGTTTATGCTCTGCTTTGGTACACTTTGTTTTTTTTTCTCCCCCCACCGAAATATATTTTTTCTGTCTGCATCAAATGTCAAGTTAATTTCCTGGGTGCTATGAGGGATGTGTCCTCCCCTTCGGTATGTGTGGCAGGGTGGTGGATTGTGTCAGGGTGCTGTGCGTGCCGGTGTGTTTGTGTGTGTGTGCGTGTGTGTCTGTATGGGTGAATAGGGAAAGGGAAAGGGGCATGGCAAGGCAAAGAGAGAGACGAGAGGTGGTTGGGGGGGGGGGATTCAGTACAGTATCTATAAATTGGCTCTCTCTGAAGAGCTAGAGAGGTGTGTGGTTTTGTGCACGCATATATGTGTGTGTGTCTGGTTGTGTAAGAATATGATCCAATTGTTAATAGATGCTTTTGTCAGGGTACCTATGCCCATGTGTCCATCCTTATTTGTGCATTCACATGTTCAGCTCTTTTGAAGGTTCGTCCAAATTGAATACTAATGCAAAAAAGAAAGAAAGAAAGAAAACACATACTATATATTATAATAGATGCTTGGTAATTCAGTGCTGAAAAAAAGCAAAAAAAAAAATCTTACTAGACTTCCAGGTATTTCTCAACAGTATGGTTAAGTGTGGAGGGAAATTTGCTCTGACTCTCTCATTAGCTGTGCTGCGTTTCTTGGTCACTAACAACAACATCTAAAGCTCATTACCAACTGATCCAGTAGCATATTATGTTAAACATTCATGTGTATCAGTCCTCTTATAACCTTGTTGCTTGGCAATAGCAGTCTTTGTGTCTGCCTTTCAAGGCCGGGCCATATTTTATTTTAGTTTTTTATTTATTTCAGTTTTCCTCTGTTATCAATGAGTAATTGTGTCTCTCTCATATTCTCATGTCTACTACTTTTAGACACAACTCAACCTTTATTTTCTCCCTTTTTTGATAGTAAACACAAATGTACACTGCCCATCTGTCTCTCTGTTGATATAATAGCTGTAAACAGCTTTTAAAACAACTGGAATGTGATCCAGAGTTTACATTTATGTTCAAATGCACAGATTTCTTTTAGTGCCATATGCACAGAGCCAACGGTGCATGTCTATGCATGTGTGACTGTGCGTATGCATGCCTGTATGTGTATGTTTATCTGGAGGATTTTGTGCATTTTTGCATGCGGCTGTTAAGCGTATGAAGGCAAACTGTATATTTTGTATTGCAAAGTGTAAAATGCCTCATTGCAGAGAAAAGGATTATGCATTTGTCAGTCGTGCTTACGCTGATGTATGCTCCTGCCCCACAAATGTCACATCCCATAACCCAGAAAAATTACACCAGTCCCACCTAATTACGCATATTCATGATGCTGTTTTGCATAGTGCTGGTAGCATACTTCTGTTACAAGCCACAGAGCTGAGGGATATGGCTGAGTGAAAAGGCTTTCAATCCACTGATTCAGTGCATCTCCGCCACAAGCATCAGCTTGATAACACTACCTCCATGCCAATTTTTTTTTATGATCTGAGACCATTATGGAAAGAGAGTTTTCTCTTATTTCTGGCAGTCAGTCATATTGCCACTGCCTGCAGCATGCTCAACCCTTGTGGGAATTTTTAATAAAGAAATTAGCTTTGTCCTAGATTATGAAGGTCATTTTGAAAATAGACCAGATTCAGGGAAGGATTTTTGAGATATTTACTTTGTCATTTATACTCCATCTCTTCTCTGTTTCCTTTTGCATTTCTTTCTCTCTATCGTGCATCTCCTATAGTAAATGTGATTTTCCTGGTGATTGAGGATGAGCAATATGTAAATCGGAGGGGGGGGGGCATTCCTTGCAACTGGAGGCAATGGCGAGAATATAGAGAGAATCCAATTGAAATTATGACTGCAGAAGACAGACAGTGGAAGAAGTGTTGGAGAAAGAGACAGAGGTAGAGGGAAAAGACAGTGGAGAGTAGATGAGTTGCAGTGGCCAGCTCAGTGGCTTATTGTGGCACTTGTGGAACAGACTTAATCAGACCTGGCCCTGCTGTAATGAAGGAGAGGGTCCAGGCTGTGCCACTGCTTGGGTAAACAGCGATTGTTTCAGTCCAGGGTTCCCAAACACGGGCAACAATGGTACTATTGTCCCGCCAGCTCTCATTAAGAGGCGAACCAGAGATGGGGTGAGTAGCAGAAGCAGGGAAGGGAGGTGGGTGAAAAAGGGGCAAGAGGGGAGAACGGGGGGTAAAAAAAAGAGGTGTGGGGGAGAGCAGGAACGGCTGGGAACCTGACAGGAGCAGAGGATAGGATGGGAGGGGGAAGAGGAGAAAAAGAGAGGGATGGAGGGAGATGGCAAGAGGTTCTTCTCTGATCCTCATCTTTTTTTTCCACACTTTCATTGCGCCTTCTTTTCCCACCATCTTGTTTCCATATCCTTCTATCTTCTCAGCCATCATCTCTTTCCCCTGTCTTTTCCCCTCATCCTTTCATCCGTACTTCCTTCCTTCATCATCTTACCAGCCACCTACTCTCTTCCCTCCATCTGTCCTTTGTTCCTTTTCGTTTTTGCATTTGGGATGGTGAGGGATGCTTTGCCTGTCATACCATCTTTGCATCACCTTTCCCCATCCTGCGCGGGAGAGAGCGAGAGGCAGAGAGAAGAGGAGAAACAGAGGATTGGGAGGGGGAACAGGAGGAGCAGGGGGAGAGAAAGGGGGCAGGAGCGAGACAAAAAGAAAAGATCACGCTGCTTCCTGGCTTAATGAACATGGGCGAAGGATGATCACAATAGAATACATTATGCTCTTGTTAGTAGAGGCAATCAATTAGCAGAGAGCACACCACTGGCACACCATCTTTCCCGCTTGGGCACTGGCTCATTCACAGCCCAAACGAGTGACCCGGAGAACCCTGTCGCCTCGCCGTTTTTCCCACCCTCAGTGCCCAGCGGCCACAAAAGATTTGATTTTGTTCCTCAGTGTGAAAGGGGACAGTGCTGAATTTGCATTTCCGCCACATTCACTCCACGTTAGTTGGAATATTAGTCAGTTTCCGCTACAGTCAAAGGTCCTGGCTCAATGTAAAATGTGCGTCTTGTGTTTGAATGAGTGTATACATGTACTGGCATATATATTAACCAAAGTTAATCCCCCAACCCCCATTTAGTCCCCATCAGCTACACCACTAAAAATGATGTGATGCTGATTGGACTTCCTCAATTGAAAACTGTCCTCTGTACCCGCTAAAGCTTGGCCCCACAAGATGGGAATCAGACATGACAATCTCTCTGTGACCGGCCCTGGCAATTGCATACCAAATTGTCACTCAGGTCCCATCAGCAATTCATACAGCGGTTGGGTGAAATTCCTTCATCCTCCCCCCTCATGTTTTCTTCTTCTTTTTTGTGTCAGCTAGAGGAATAGCTCCAGATAATGGCAGCAATCTATATTGTGAAAGAGGCAAGGAGTAGTTCTGCCTTAACACAGGCACAAATCACCGCTGTCTGTCTGAGGATCTGTAAAAGTGTCGGTGATGAGTAGAACACACTGCTTTCACTGAGGAACTTTGCTGTGATTCCAGGCAGAGGCTGGAAATGGAGGAAACAAAAGGAAATGAAGGAAAAGGGGAGAAAGGAAAAATTGTATTACAAGTCAGGATGTAGGTCTTTTTTTTTTCTGAAGACAGTGCATGCTGAGAGGAAGATGGCCTCGGGTTTGGGTTCAAGGAATCTGTTGTTGCTGTGTTTGCCAGGGCATTCACACTCTACACTATGGCCATCTGGAGATTGTGTGTATGTGTGTATGTTTGTGTGTGCATTTCAATCACATTTCCCCTCTTGCCACAGAACATAATGCCATGTAATGTTGAACACATTTTGTTTTTTCAATCTGTGTACACATTTCCATCAGAATGATGTTTGATATTTGTCACGGTTTTCCACATTTTTACTTTTCTTACCTAAAAGTTGAAACAATGCATTTAAAGAATCATTTGATTTGATCAGCGAAACTGAAATGAATGCCACTAATAAACCACAAATGGCATTTGATTTCAATAATGAGGCATACAGTATTTACTGTACAGGACATTTTGTAGCGAAATTTAAGTAAGCTGGCGAGAAAAGCAGCATGACTGTTTTCTATCCAGTGCTTCCCTGATCAAATGTCTATCATATACTAATTTTGTAGTGCTGCTGTCTTTACAGATCCCAGTGATCTAACCTTAACCTTATATTTCACTTAAACTTGTACTATCATATTTGAACACGCACTCTCTACGGCTGATTTCAGATTAACATTATCATGTGCCAGTAATAGAATCTAGTTGTGTTAATTTGTTATGCAGCGAACTGAATTTTTTGAATAAAAAGGGCAATTTTATGTCAGCAGAAAAATGAGAGAAGGATGTCTCTCCACCTGCATTTACCTTGACAACAAGGCAAATACTTTGAATGCCACTGTACAGTGTGTATCTTGTGTTATGTACTGTGTGTAGACAACAATTGCAGTATTTACAATTTGAATAGAGAACAGAAATTCTACAAATACTATAATCTTCCTCGTCCTTCTTTGTGTGCAATAGATGTCTTCCTTGCCCCTCATCTTGCATGCAAAACCTTTGCCTTCCTAAGAGCATAAAGACCTTCTTTACATGTTACAATGCAGACCTGAAGTCAACACCACATTAAGCTCACGTCATTCATCCTTCCTCCATTGTATAATGAAAAGCTAATATTAAACAAAAAATATTTTCAGTATCATAATGTCGGATTTTGCCCCTTTAATTAGTCTTTGGGATATGAGCTTTTATTGCTAATGTCAAGTTGTCTGTTTAGCTGTGTGTAACCTTGAGACTGTTTATAAGTTTGTGTCTTCGTGTTTGCTTAAGTGTATTTGTAGTTCCGATGTGGTGTTTGTACCTATACAAAAAAGTGAAAAAAAAAAAAAAAACATGTTGATTGTATGGTACATGAAATCCAAGGCTCCTGGTTTTACAGTCCACATGCACCGTCTATAAGAGCCTCTTCACTAATGCATGGATGAATAGAAAATGTGTCTTACTGTGTATATATATATATATATATATATATATATATATATATATATATATATATATATATATACAGCACTTTCTGTTGTTACCTGAGGAGCTATGAAGTGAATTTTAACATTTTAACATTGAGTGCACATGTAGAATTGTTTTGTTGGTCTTCAGAGTGCCTGGGAATGATGCAGGGTTGTGTTTTGACCTTTCAAAGAGAGAGAGAAAAAAAATTATATTTTCCTCACAATCGCAGTGTATACTGTATGTGTGCTTGTATGTTTGTATCTGTTAGAATATTCAAGTGGAAGTGCAAAATGCTTATAATGTATTCAGTGTTTTTTAGGCTGCAGAGGGCATTGTGTCTCTCTCCACTTTGAAAGTTGAAATGTTCAACATCTAATGGATGGGGAGCAGGAGTGGTAACAGAGGGCATGAGAGGGAGGGGTGCACACAGTATTGCATCTATTTGAGTAATACATCTGGCTGTAGGGTGAGATTTTGGGAAAAAAAACACAAGTGTTGATGTTGCAAAGAGCTTTGCTTTAATGAGTAAAGTCAGATCAATTAATAGTCCACTAGTATTCAAATAAGTTAATAATAGTAACTTGTGGAAAAATGGAAAGACGTTGCTTTTATCACATCTTTGTCCCTTTCTGAAACTACACAAAACACGAAAGATGAAAAGACACAGTTTGTGTTCTGTACTGTGTTAGATCTTTTGGTTTTGGTCTTCTTTAAATCATTTTATTTTTAAGAAAAAAAAAATTCTTATAACCTGGTCTCAAAATACGTTCTCTGTATTGTTAAGATTTTCTCTCTTCCATAGGTAGTTCCATTTGTTTTGGCCTGTAATGTCTGTTCCTCTCATCTTTATCTGCTTCTTCTGATCATCTCCTGTGCTGTCACACCGCTGGGTCTCCATGTACAGGCAGTCATGCTGCTGACATTTGTGTCCAAGCAGGACCCAATGACATGGCCTTTACCACCCCTCGCTGGGTCTCCTTTCGCCATCCGTACCCCCTACCGCTATTCTTAACCCACCAAGTCCTCTTCATCAGTGTGCACATAAATGTGTGTCTGTTTGTGTGTGTGTGTTTGTATGCTTTGGGACCATCCTGTGTGTACAGTGTCTGTGTGTTTAAACCATGTCCAGATCAGCCACGTTCATGCCTGCTTGTAGCCCTGTGTGCACAGTAGGAGACATAGTATGGAACAAGCCTCTTTCTCTGCTGGATGCAGGGTGAGCAAATACAGTCGCTGCAGGTTGGGAGGTAGTGGGACACACATGTGACAGTGGATAGCTCAGTTTATTACAAACATATAAGGTCTATCCTAATGAGGACAGTAATTTGAAAATCTGCCTTAAAATGTCCATCTTGCTATGGAGTGTTTTTTTTTAACAGAAAAATACAAACTTTTTCTCAAATTTCGTGGCCATAAAATCTCACCTACATTATTCGCCATGGATTATTTGGAAATATTTTGACCCTGACTGTCTGTGTTATAGAATTTTGGAAGAGCTATTATGTGCGCAGACAAAGTGCAAAGGCTCATTGTTCTTCTTCTCAAACACACACACATGCACAGACATACAGACATGCTCACCGTCCCTGCAGCCATGGGAATGGAGAATGCTGAGGTTCAAGGTCATTTCAAGTATTCAGCAGCCTGGGGCTCTCCATTGTCAGTGCACCACATCCTTTTGCTCACACACGCACTCATACGCACACACAACACGCTGTAGGTTGGCGTGTATTCTACACACCGCATCTCACTAACACTCGCATCGGAGACAGCAAAGTGTCTGTCAGGTGAGAACATGACACCTCGTAAGTCCACTCACATACACAAACAGTCACAGGTGTGAATCTTCAATGGAGACACAATTATCCATGTTTCTGTAGCACAGACTGTCTAGACACAAAGGAATGAAAGGTATGACTATTGGAAAATTGCAGTTTTTTGTCATCATTTAGCTGTTCTATAGCACTTTGCCGTAATTGTTTATGCGGCGTGCTCTACGTCTACAGATTGCGTTATATTGTATAAATTTTGGTTGACAGTTCCTATTGTTTGGCGCCAACTGATTGCATACATTTGATTTGATTAAGTGAAGGAAACTTTGTGGAAATGGCAGAGATCAAGTTTTTACAAACAGAGTGAAGGTGAGGAAAAGAGAGAGAGAGCAGCAGTGGGTGTGATTAGCTCCTTTGTTGGAGGTCTGTTGAGCTTCATTGGCTCCAGAGAATAGGTTCCTAATGAACCCAGCCAAGCTTGGACCAAACTTTGTGCTGAAGACAAACTAAGTTATGGTGGTCTGGCAGAGCGCTGGGGGTGAGCCGACTGATATACAACGCCTGGACATATGGTCCCCCCATCAGGGCCTCTCCCAGCCACTTTCTCATGTCATGGCTTCTCTGTGTGTGTGTGCTTTTGTGTGTGTACATGTCAGAGGGGATACACACAAGAAGAATATTTATAGTGTGAATTTTTATATTTTGTTTGATAACTCATTGGACAGAGAAACAGAAAACTGGAGAAGAAACAGAGGGAGTGGGGGGGGGGTTGGGGGTTGGGGGGTGGAAGGGAGGCTGGTTGATGCTTACTGAAAGCGACAGAGGAGAGAGGGCTGCAGGCTTTGTCTTTCCAGCTGACCCCAATACAGAATCCTTTCTGACACGTCCTACAAGACATGGAGTAACTGAGTAAATCAGGCCAACATGGCTGTGGTGTGGCAGATACTGCACGGTAACAGATGTAATATGGAAACGGTGTGTGCATATGTCCATGCAAGCATGGCAGCATTTAAAGAGGAGGTGCAGGTGATCCTGAGTGTGGTTTGAGGCTAATTGTTTGGGTCAGGGTGGGAGCGTGGGGACGGATGGCTTCCGTGTCCCACCAACAAGGCTCTTGGTAACTGAGCCGGCGAGGGGGAGAATGGGCCCACTACAGGGCCACACAGCAGGCTCAAACAACACTTATTCTACTGGCCAAACTGTCAGCCAGAACAACTTCATTGTGCCCAAAATTCGAGTTGAAAGCAAGGCAGAGACTTGGGAGGGGGGGGGGGGGTAGTGGGAAGGTACGGAGAAAGAAGGGGAGGATGCAAAGAGAGAGAGAGAGAGGGAGAGGGAGAGAGGGGGTCTGTGGGAAACCGGGGGACTGGAAAAGGGGGAGTCCCAGAGAAAGTGCAGTATTGGGGATGAATAGGGTCAGACGGTGTGAGTTCATTTCAGTGAGGAGAATTCCCATAGATCCTACACAAGGGGCAGACGGCCAGGAGCAAGGCAGTGGCTCGAATGGAAATTTATTAAAATGCATTCTGGGATAAAGGGAGAAACTGTAGCAGTTTTGTATTCTACTGTCTGTTTTGTCACCACATTTGCTCATACTATCCAGCCACGATAAACACAGTTTTTGAGACAATGACCGTTGATAGTGCTACACATTTGACAAATGCGCATGTAGTGTGCAGTCACTTACCTACTGTCCCAAAGTTTTTATTTTGAAATTGTCTGTTTTTGTAGAGATGAGTACAATCGCAGTTTATCTTTTAAGTACTGGTTCTCCTTTTGTGTTGCCATTCTTTGCAGCCCCTCCCCCTTTATCTCATGCCAATATTTGAGAAATGTCTCGAGCCTCTGTAATAAACAATTGCACCACACACACAGTCTACCCACAAGTATTATACACTTTCCTTGCAGGATTTCCCTGTGTTGGACCCCAGGAGGGAGCCCAGCCACAGGCTTTGAACTGTGATTTGTATATAGTACAACAGAAAGCCCCTTTAGACTGACACTAAACCAGTTTAAATCAGTCCAACTCTGATTTACGTCACCATTCTCCTCTTTGTCTCTTGTCTCTTCTCCTGCTGGCTATTTCAAATTCATCTTCCTGCCCTCGGTAACTACTGCAAAAGGGTGAAGAAGTTTACTTAGTCACACTGAGTTTAGGGAGATGAGGAAAGTCTGTGATTCAGTGTGTGTCTGTGTGTGTGTGTGCGTGTGTGGGCGAAGGTGTGTGTGTGCACTCTCGCGTGTCAGTCCCATTTACCAATGTATGTGTGTGTGCATGCGCATGTGCGAAATGTAGAAATGTACACACACACACACACCCCTGTTTGATCCAGAGCTAGCCCTGCAGCTCCCAGAGACTCAACAAAAGGCCTCCTCTATCCATTGTATGAGCTGTGTGTTTCCCAGGAGAGCTTGGGCTCAGTGAGAGAAGGGCCCCAGATCGCTTTCTCCTGACATGGATGTTTATTCGCTCTATGGTCCAGCAGAACACCCTCAAAAGGACTGGCCTTAGCATTTTGACGTGCATGACACATAGTTTTGGAAAAGAGAAGAGGAGCTAGAGGTTGTGAAAAAGAAAAGGAGAGAGTGAGTGTCTTGACAGATGAACAGACATATAAGACAGACAGATAGAGAGCAGTGCTGTCTATGAAGGTGTTCTCGGTGCACTCATATGAAAAAGAATATTCAGGGTGTTCTCCACCATTTTATTTGCTCCTTGTCTTTACACTAGTCAGCTTTCTTGTCAACCTTGTTCATGAATGTAGATCCACCCAGTAGGTGGGTAGATTTCCCCCCCTGATCTTGACAAGCTCTCCCATCCCTGACTGCATACTAATTTCTCCAGAACTACTGAACCAATGCAAAACAAATACAAATTGTCAGGGCTGCTGTTCATTGCTTAAGAAGCAGGGTCTGAGAAGGTTAGCAGATAGTAGCTGTCTATTGTTGGGTCTGTGATTAATCAGATTGTCTGCTGTGGACAGAGAAGCTTACAGGGACGGCTGTTGTGGTTGGCTATGTGATATCTTTAGGAATCCGTCAGTATGTCAGAGCTTAAAATCCCGAGGTAATGAATGGAAGTGTAAAAAAAACTGACTTATTCATTCTCCAGTCAATTAAAAGTCAATCATATGTTCAATGCGATCAGTGGGACAATAACCGATTTTGAGAATGGCAGGTTTGCAGGTTTTAAAGATGTCTCAGTGTTGGTAGACAATGATCTGTCCTCAGCTGCTCTCTTGTCACCAGTTGTCTTTATCTAAGAGTTTTGAATGCTATCTATCACAGTGCTTCACTTTCTCCAACAATATCTAAAGGTTTCCTTGAGATTGAGAGTGCCTGCGGGGTTGACCATAGATCTCAGCAGAGCTGCAGTAGACGCTGACAGTTGAAAACAAACATGGTAGGCTGATACCATCTAATCTGCTGAACACCATTATCGTCTAAGATATCGCTATACTTCCCTCCATACCCACATACACCCACCCTCCAAACCAGACTTAGGCTACTCTCTCCCTCCACACTCTTTGAGGTAAAAGCTTGTGTGTTGAGGCTGAGAGTGAATGTAAGCCATTGTTATGGTGTAACTGGACTCTACAGCAGGTTGTTTGATCCTGTTTTGGGCCTGAAAAGCCGTTTTTTTTTTTTTTTTTTTTTGCTTGAATCACCACATCAGCTGAGAGGGTCAGACAACAGACTCTATTTGTAGAGTCCTCTGTCTGTCTGCTTCTTTTTATTTCTTTCTCCCTTTTCATCCTCAATTTTGTCTCTCTTTGTCAGTCTAAATCTCTCACCCAGACTCAGATTTGAGTCTGAAGCTTTAATTACCATAAAGAGGAGTGTGCGCTCATTCACATACTGTATTTAGACACGAACTTATGCTTTTAGGCACACGCTGTCGCTCTCGATTTCTCCCTCATTCTCTCTCCATTTCTCTTTAAACAGGATCTTCTTGTTCCTCTCTCTCTGTACAGACACTAGGATTATATTTCTCGCTTCCACCTCTGGTATGGCAACAGCAAAAGAGAATGTTACTGGGAAGTGTTTAGATGACAAAAGCTTTAATAAATTGTTTTGTCGGACCACAATGCTTCCCATGATACAGCCAAGCTCTTGTTGTGTTCCTGTTTACCCAACATCATTTCATTATTTACATTACAACATAGAACCATGCCTGTGTACTGTCGAATGTTTTGGGCGCTGACTTGCAGTTCTACACCTTTGTTACTGTTTTTGCATTGTACTCTCAATATATGATCGGTTTGGCGTTCGGTGTGGACAATGTGCATGCAGATATCCTCATCCCATTATGCCAGCTGTCTTTGTATGTCAGCTTTCTTCCCTAAGAGGTATAGATGAAGAGTTGGGAGGGGGGTGGAGGTGGGGGGTTGGGGTTGGGGGGGTGGGGGGGGTGAGTGGAATAGCGCTGTATGTTTTGGGAGGGAGATTTGTGCATGCACACTCACACAGAGACATAAACACACGCACGCCATCTGTGCCCCCAGCCCATTTCAGACGTGAGAAACTGTAACTGTATTTGCATAAGAATAATTGACACTTCAAATTAGCCTTCCAATCAAAGAGGATTATTTTTTTCAGCATATGTGCAGGCAGTGAGCACTGCCATACTGGAGAATATGAAAGGGAGGGCAAAAGAGAGCACGGGCGGGAGGGGACACGTCATAAAAGATTAACCCTTTCATTTCCTCATCTTGGAGCAGAGGATTTGATGTGCCTTTTTATTGCAAATATAACTTGATATACAGTAAAACAGACTTTTGTAGGGAAATAATAAATGATTTCTTCTCTAAATCAAGGGATCCTTTGCCTGCCCGGTAGGGCGAAATGGTGTTTCTGATTGATAGGTATTTTACCTTTGAAAGCTTTAGGTGCAGCGACTGTGTTATGTGCACGTTTACACATCTATATTCACCTCAGTGGCACTGGGCGCAGGCCAAGAGACTGAGTGCTATTAAGTAGAGTGTGTGAGTGTGTGTGTGTCAGTGTGGATGTGTGTGGATTGAGGGTTTGCCCACATTAAACCATTAAAGCAAGTGCAATGTTGAATTATTGATAACGGCTAATGAAAAGGATCAGTTCAGGATGAACTACAGGCTTAACCATTGCCCTGAGGGCTAAGACACACAAACCCATAGACACACGTATACACACAAGATGTCATTTATTTTCCCTGTTCAACATCTATTTTAGCTTTTGTTAGACCAGCAAGAAGGCATGACATTCTCTGTCAGTATCTCACTGTTGATTGTTCCATCCATGTTCCGGTTACATTATAACCCAGTTAAGAGGAAGGAAGACCCCAACACTGGACAAGATAGCTGCTGTGTGCTGCCAGGTCTACCCATCTGACAAGCAGAGAGCCTTTTTGAGGCTGAGGAGGTTTTCAGGGAGAATAAGGGACAAGGATTCAGTTTTGGGGGAAGGGGATAGAGAATAGGGGTTGAGGGTTTGGGGTTGGTTGGGGGTGAGGGGGGCGGTATTCGGCGCCAGCCCCTCTGAAGCGCTCAGCATCCCCCCGCTTATGGGATGGCGGATGTGTCTGGGGGTATCCATGACAACACTGCTGCATGCCAGGGACATACCACGGCAACATGGCCAAGTAGAGTTGGTGTCGCTGTGTGTGTGTGAGTGTGTGTGTAGATCCATTAAGGCCCACATATCTCTGTGACATTAATATTCACTCACTCAGACGGGGAGCTGCTGCAGCCTCAATCAGTTTGCAGTTAGACAGACATGTATCTCAGACACCTTTATTTCAGCCTTTGACTCAGCAGCTCAACATGAATATGTCCACTGAATACATACCTCTCTTGTAAGTGAATGTAAGCCAGTTTGTGTAGTTTGACACAGTTGTCAAGGAAAATGCCTTCTTGCTAATGGTTCGGCATGGCACAGTTTTATGGTTGTACTATACAATATATTTTATGCTTTCACAGACACAGAGAGGTGCACCCTCACATTCACTCAGGTCATGAAGCACAGGTCAGGACCCGCTTACTGTCTAACAAACATGCACACTCACTAACACACACTCTCACACACACACAGCCTCACACAATCACACTCCTAGCTCTTGCACAGATCAGGCTGTGTTATAATAATCCCATCTGGGACGGCCTGGATTCTCACTCAGAAAGTACCCACATAATGATGCTCTGATGAGTTCCTGTGTGTGTGTGTCTTTGTGTGTCTGCAAAAGAGAGAATGGAAGATGTCTTATGTGTCATGGATTATATACCGTTTTATATTTTAAACCCACATCCCTGCCCACACACATGCACGCACACACATAAGCTCTCACACACACACACGCTCGTATGTAGAGTCAAACTCAGATCCAGTGGGAGTGTATTTTTAACCCCGACTGCCTGTGCATTTGCTGAGGGGTTAAAGGGCTGAACAGTGAATCAAGTAAATAATTCACAATAGCTGAAACTCTTTCGATGTAACCTCTGAATGAATGAGGGGAGGGAGTCCAAAGAGACTTAGTTACGTAGTAGCACACTATAGTCCAATTTTACCCTCTGTTTTGTTTAACTGTACAAAATATAGCAAAACAAATGGTCAAAAAACAATACCCAATAAGACAGAGAAGATGCTCATCGTACAATAAAGTCTGATTCTACGCAGTGTAAAATGTAAAATGTACACAATGATACATATACCTTGTATGTTTATCCACTGTATAAGTGCATGCTTGAGTGTATACGTACATCTACAGCTTTAAACATTATGTCTATCCTGTGTTTTTAGGTTGGATGGAGACCTCATACGTTGTGACCCAGAAACAAATGGCATAATGACTGGAGTCTCCAGGCTAAAGACGTCAAGGATATTCAACTGATCTCAGAGGTGACTGCGCTCTCTCCTTTCAAGCATAACTGTTTCTGCCCTCTTGTTATATGGGCTATATTTCACAAATTCTTTGCTAGGGATCAGCAGTCTCTGCGTTCCTTTCTCAAAGAATTCTATATGAAAGTGTCTGTAAGACATTTTGAGTGACATTGCTTCTGTCAAACGGCTGATTGAAGAAGACACAGAGAGAAATGCTGTGCTAATGAAATCGTCTGACCCACATCCTTTAGTGCTATCCATTTCTCCAAAGACACAGAAAGGGCATTTATACAGGTAAACCATGACTGGTCCCTGAAGTGAAAAAGGGGTTTTTCAGAAGGAAGGGGAACATCCATTATTTACTATACTGGGGTTGCTAGACACTTAGGAGATAATGCAGTGCTTCAAGCATACAAAACATAGAGCCTCCTTGGTGCTGGTGCGGCCATTGTTGTGTGTTTTGAACATGTCTGTTTCTATCCATACTGACAGATGAAAAAGAATATGTCTCCCCAAGGTTCAGAAGCATGGACAGAGATAGATAGAGAAAGAAGGAGAGGGAGAGAAGGGGATGGCAGAGAGATGTGTTTGTGTATGTGTCAGTCATATCTTTGTGCATCTGTGCATTTTTGTACATGTGTGTCTATTTATTGTTGCAATCTGTATGTACAGTGTTAGGTGTCCAAAACTACCCAGTCCAAGATTATACAATGTAAATTAAGGAGTCCAACACATCGTTCAACCATGTGTTTGTATCTGCATGCATGTGTATGCATCATATTTCTCCTGCACACAGTCTGTGTAAATAGTTTCTTCCAGATCCGAAAGGCTTCAGTCAAGGCTTATTCTCTGCAGATCAGCTGTAGCATCAGTTGCCTTCTCATGGAGAGTGGAGGCATTGGACTGCAGTCTACTGGGAGTAGTTAGCAGAAGGAGAGCAAGGCATACAACTCCTCCACCCTGTTATCAGACTTGGGGCAACACCACACACTACTTTCCGCCTTTGTCAATTTCCTAAGGGACACTTTGACATGAAATCCTTTTTTTGTGGATGAAGGGAGACCACTCCCAAAAATTCCTGTATTTTTCCACATAAATGCACATTGTGATGGAGAGTATGACAACTATCCATGTTTATGGATCTGGTCTGAGAAAATCTGGGTCTACTGGCATTGAAGAATCCCTCAGATTAATTTTTCTCATTCAGCTGTGGCTCAGGTGGTAGAGCGGGTCTTCCACTCATCTCTGGGTTGGGAGTTTGAGCCTCAGCTTCTCGTGTACACATGCTGAAGCGTCCTTGGGCAAGACACTGAATTCAAAGTTGCAGCACCTTGCATAGCAACTCCGTCACCATTGGTGTGCGAGTACTTCACATCCATTATCTTGCTCTGAGATGGCTTGTGTAAGGCATCTTGTTTATACCAACATCTTTTTGTAACATTTTTAAGTACTTTGAGAGGTAGTATGAGCTGCGTGTAAGTCTGAAATACATGAACACGTTACATTTCAGACCAGATATTACAAATGTTAAAGCAGATGTTTTGTTGTTGACACATGATGAAAAACTACAGTATTATGCTTACATGTCCACTGTTCTAGGTGAGAAGCTAGTTGAGCAGGTTTGAGAGCAAGAAAACGTAAGAAAAAGAAAAGCTAAGCATGGACTCAGTGGGCAAAAATAACAACTACTTGTTGTATGTATGTTCCAACTTTGTTTCCAGTGATTTTTCTTGTGTCTCGCCCAACATATCTTTCTAAATATAGAACATTTGTCCTGAATTGAAGTAATTTCCCACAAGCTATCCATGGTAAACATGTGCTTTTACATCTTTGACTGATGCATGGCCAAAAATGTCATATCCTTAAAATCTGTTGTTACAACTTTTTCATTTTGCCAGATAAACATCAGGCTATAATCTGTCTGCTCAGTTGGTGAACTGACAAATTCTTTGTCTGATGTAATCAAAGTATCAGAGATATTGAGAAATATCATCAAAGCTCTGGACCCACATGCATGCACACACACACACACACACACACACACACACACACACACACACACACACACACACACACACACACTGCGGACATCATCCTTATATATAGGCATTAAACTGCAGTGTCAGCAGAGAAGATGAGGAGGATGCAGAGAGAGGCACATGTAGCTTTGACTAAGATCAGCTGCCACACATAGACAGGCAAACCAGGCAAGCAGTGTGTGCCCTTGAGGTGCTCTGAGCAGGCAGGGTGGTGTGCTTGAATTGTCTGAATCCACCTCCCCTTCATCTTTTGGAGTTGGGCTGAGATTGGCTGTTGATGGCCCAGGGACCCGCTGCCAACCCCAAACTGTTCTGTACTTTTCTGCCAAAGATCAGAGAAATTTGTTGTAGAAGACATCCTGGCCAAACCAGTACTTTTGTTCACCGTGAATTCCCTGGAAAAACTTAAGGGAGTTGCTGACTTGTAGCAACTTGCAAGGGACTCGTCCCCTTTTAAGACATTTCAAGTCTATGACAAGATAAATCAGCAAATACACTTAGAGTAAACCTTTAGGAAACACCTCGGTTGAAGTCATGGGATGCTGGGATGTCTTTGTTGTCGGATGCAGACAATGACACTATACACTGAGGATATAACTGAGTCAGTCAGGCATCCTTACTTTTTCAACTGACCCCAGCTGTTCTGTACAGCCTATACATTCATATTGGGTCCCAGAATACCTCCCATGCTTGTCAACGAGCTCTATAGTTTCGTGGAAATGTAATACCATAATGTCTGTGTGGAGGAAGGGAGTGTCAGGTATGGCGGGAGTAATAGAGGAAGGGCTGGAGGTGCAGGTAACCCAGGTTAGGCTGGGTGTAAAGGGGATCCGATAAGGCGTTCCCTAGACCCTACAGTCTCCCAGTCTCTTCTATGAGAGAATAATAAGCAGCTGTAACCCTGAGACACTCCCAGGCCTGTGTCCTCAGCTACAAAAACCTTCACTGGGCGTCTTATCAGGTTCTAAGGATATCATGTAAGACAATACATGTGAGAAGTGCAGGGGGAACAATGGGAGGAAAGTGCAGTGTGATATGAGGGGTACTAATGTCAGCGACTATTGTTGAGGTCTTTGTCGCCTTCGAGTACACTGGGAACTCACAACTCACTGAACTCCTTTCATTCAAGGATCTTGCATTGGGATGTGATGAAACTCTACAACAAGTGCTGTCCCTCACGTTTTACCAAGGACAAACTATACACACAGAGGTTATGTGTTTGTTGTGGATGTGTGTAACTAACAGGTTGCTGTGAGGTGTCAGCTTGCCCCCTCTAGCTGGGAATATGAGATAAATTGTTATGCTAATTGCAAACTAGGCTGAACTGTATTCCTTAGAACAAAGTAGTTGTTGAAAGTTTTCTGTCATCCAGCATTTGGTGACATTTTCCATTAAGCATTGATGTCATAAAATGTACCACGATGATGAACATGACAATGATAATTTTCATATTTCTCTTTTTTAGGTCAGTAAGTCTTCAACTAGAGAGGGGAATGCATTTCACCAGGAGGAGAATTTCAAGTTGTCCACCCCACAACATTTGGACCTGCACTGTATTGTCTATTTCTGTATTTCTGTCAACTGGTTAAATAATGTTGTTGACCAAACTGACAAATATGAATAGTGACTGGAAAAAGTAGTTCCAACACTTACTGTGACCTTGCACTAATAGGCATCTATATATATATATATATATATATATATATATATATATATATATTTTTTTTTTTTTTTTTTTTTCATTTTCAAATGGGAGATTCCTTTCAAAAATAAAATGTTAAATATCCTACACAATGAAACTTGTTTTTATTTCATGTTATTGATTGAATCTAACCAGTACATCTTTTGACAGTTAAATAAAGGTATTTTTTTCCTTTAAGTGATGTTTTTAAGTGGAGTTATTTCCTCCTTTCTGTGCAGTGCTTTGGCACCCCAGGTAAAGAACAACGTGCTTGACATAATTGGGTCCTATTTAGTTGTGAAAAGAGCATGCATGCCGATAAAAGCTGACAGGATGATCAAAGCACTATGCGTTCTGATCAAAATCATACGCCTGACACAGTTGTAGTTTATCCAGACAGACTTATGAAACGTGGAGGAAACAGATTTCAGACGGTACCAAGAAGCCTCCCTGTTTAAAACCAGCTCCATTCCACAGTGTGTATTGTTTGGTGTACCGCTGTGCGTCATTCAAATCAAATGTTACTGTATGTGCAAAGTATGAAACAACAATTAAAAACTAAAATGATTCTATGCTTTTTTTCTGCACCTACTTGACAACTAGAGGCCAATTTTGTTGCCTTCTCCTGTCCAGGTTTACGTTTTGAAAGAGAAATAGCATACTGAATTTTGTTTCCCAGTCAAAGTTTTCCTATCATTCTATTCAGAGTACAACAAGAATGATCAAAAGTAGGATGCATAACTTGCATAAATTGTTTTTTATGGGAAAGAAGCCTAATTTTTCTCCCTTTTCTATCTTTCATCACCCTCCATTCATCTTTATATGCCTCTCCATTTTCCCTTCTCCTTCCTAATCATATTAACTCTCTGTCTCTCCCTGCTTAACGTTCATTCTCACTATTTTTCTCACGCTTGCCCCATCTTCATTTCCTTTACCAGCATCACTCTTCCCTACAACCGTCTTTCAGACCTGTCTGTCCCCCCTCGTCCTCCCCCACCCTTACCCATTCTTTTGCTGCCTCTCTCTCTCTCTTTTGCTCTCTCTCTCCCTTGTCTTTCTCTCCCTCTCAGATGTCAGATCACAGTCTAGTCTTCCGCTTGCCCTGTCATCACATTTTTCACACAACCCCATCCCTTAATTGGGCCTGTATCATCATATCATATCATGTAGAATACCTGATCACAGCGAGAGATGAAAGATAGCCTCCACCTATCCCCTCACAGACAGACAGACACTCGTATACACTCCAGACTCACACACACACACACACACACACACACACTCTCTCACAAACACATACATCAGTGGTCATATGGGACAGGAATCCAAGCTGATGGCTGTGTCTGTGTACATTTTTACACCTCATGTTTGCACCAAGTTGTCAACGTGATTGTTACAGTGTGACAGGTGAGATGGTGTGTATTCTGAGAGTGTCCAATGATGTTTGTATCAACTGCTAGTGGCTTTTGTGATGAGACAAAGGATGCCCTGGAGCCAGCAGTGTCACATCTACAGGTAACTAGCAAAATAAAGGCAACATCAACAAAAAGTGTCTCAGGAGAGCTAAAATAGCTCCAACTTGCCTTGGCATCAACTTGAAGGATGTAACATGAAATCTTGTGCAAGATATCCAGTCATTCCTGCTGCTCATGGAAATGTTTAACTTCAAAAATACACTGTAACAATTATCAGTAGAGTGAAATAAATTGCCGTGGATTTTTGGTTTAAACTGTGTTCCTATTCTCCAAAGGCCACTGCCATCCAGATAAAAGTCGTGACGACAGATAAGGTCATGCCCATATAAATGCAGGGGGAGACTGAACCTCTATTGACAATAACGGAGGTGGATGTGGTGTGAGTATTTGCTTACAGGTCTTTCATGACTGTTACACAGCTGCACAGTCCTGATTTCTTGTTCCTTAGGTCTCACATTCCCACCAAATCAAACTTCTGGCTAATAAATTATATTAGCATTTTTAAATTTGCATCTCATTAAATCTTATTGGTCCTGTCATTTTGGACAATCATGAAATGCATTTGAAAGGGCAAATGTTTGCACTATGTTCTTGAACGCTAAAATAATTATTAAAGCATTTGCAGAACATATTGGTTCCACAGTACTTAGGTATGGCCTGAGTCACAGAAATGCTTCACTATGAGATGAAGGTCATCACACAGCTCAACAAGCCTTCATAATGTATGTCTTTCCCTAAGAGCACATCACACCAATGCATTTCCATTGTTTTCATGGGTTGATTAACACAAGGACTCAGGACACAGTATAGGTCACAGATCTGTTTTCACATTACATTTTACTAGCGATACAAGTTTGCATAATGCAGCCCAAGCTTACATAATTATGATTAAAATAATGGGTGTAATTAAGCTGTTTTGGGTTTCTAGGCAGTTAGACACTGTTACGATGATAATTTGTTTAATTCTTAATCAGAGCCTAAAATAAGTTGCAAGCCAGGTTCTGTTTTCTCCTGATATCACAAGAATACTAATATGCTGTAATGAGCCTGGGTTCAAACATGGGGATAAATTGCTTATTCGGATCCTGAGCTGAAAAACATGCAAAATTATTCCTGTACTTGTATCAAATACTTGTACTTGTAACAAATACTTCATCCACTGACTGGCACTGACTGACATTGTCCATAAAAGAGAATATTCACCACAGATTATATTGTATTACACTGACTGGTGAATGAATGTGCAATGAAATCCAACAGAGACAGATTCAAACATGTGAAGACATGGATCACAGTTTAAATAGGTCTTCCTGGGATGATAATGCAGCTGTCTATATCTTTCAGTACAAATGAATTGAGCCAAGAGCATTTGGGAACCACAAAGATCTCAGATGACTTCACGTGGCACTTACTTAGGATTGATCTCTTGGAGGTACTAAAAAAATAAATGCCAGAATTCTACTATTGATGCAGAACTTTGAAAAAAAAAATCTTTTTTACATCAAGGTGTTTTTTCTTGTCCATGAACATGACCTTGGTATCTGCTGGCGAGGAAAAGTAAAGAATAAAACTTCTAAACTTCATTATGTGATAGAACTTTTTTGCTCCTTCTTTTGTCTCCCTCCTCTTTTTTTCCACTAGACGGCACAGTATTTCACTTTTATCTACAAATAGCAGGACTTTGTGTTATCTTATTTTGTTTGGGAGAAGATTCACAAGTACTATCCGCCCCGTGATCCCAACAGACGACAAGATACAGAACTCCAAGTCTGGAAACTTCACAGTGAGAAAAATGAGGTCTTACTGGAACTACCTTTGGTGTGTGTTAAACTCTCTGGTTATTCCCTCACAAGATCAGGAAACCACAGTGGCTGCTGGCTGCATAGTGCTACAACACCATAAAATAAAATAAAATACAGGGAAGTGTTTAGATTTGAAAAAGCATTTTGTTTAAGATCACAACTGAAATCTGGTGATAGAAACCCGAGTTCAGTTAGATTATTCAAGGTTAAAGGGACTTTGATGAAAAAATAAGTTTTCAAATGACAAATAATATCACAAATAAACTATAAAACTTTTTTTCTTTATGCTTTTCAGTCTCTATCAGATACATCAGCCAAAATGACTTAGTCTGGAGATCAGTGTTTCCAAACCTTTTTTGACTGTGCACATGTCACACTGATGGAAGCACGACTGGAGGGGAGGACCCCAAAAGCAGACACACAGGCAGGCAGGTGCAGTGAAGTGGCTGTAATGATGAAACTGATCATGAATACAAAATTTTGCAAATGGATGGGTGGCCAGGCAGGTAAGAAGGTAGACAGGCAGGTAGGCAGGAACAGACCAACATGTTACTATGCCTTGGTAGAATGCATGTAGGATACACAATACACATAGAAAAGCAGATGATCTGAGAAAGGAGCTGGTGGCAACAGCAGGTCTAAATAGGGGCTGGAGTGATGAAGAAACTGACAACAGGTGTGTGAGTGTGCAGGGTAGCTCAGGTGATTGAAAGTGGACATCTGTCCAGGGACATCTAGCGGGTGGATGAAGATCAGGCAGGCCTTTGACAAGGAAAGCTGACTGGGATTCGGGCAGGATGTTGGTGGGGGCAGCTGAATGAAGATCAGTCAGCTGGGCCGCTGGGTGGGTGTCAGGAACAGACTTGGGAACAGGCTTGACTTCCACCCACTTCTGAACAGCCTTAGAAACAGGCGGGACTCTGGCCAGGACAGCTGACTCAGGAACAGCCTGGATGGCCAACTCAAGAACAAGTGAGACACTAGCAAGGACCCTCAACTGAGGAACTGACAGGATGCTGCGTGGGACCCCCCAGAAGAGGCTTGACATTGGCAAGGGTGGCCAACTCAAGAACAGACAAGATGTTGGTGAGGATGGTTGAGGATGGTTTAGCTAACTGTTTCATCTCTTCATTCACTACTTTCAGTTGTTTATTTTAATCATTTTCCACATACCTCTAGCTAATAGAATTTTTGTTGTTGTTGTTTTCTTTTTTAAATAGTTTTTTTTTAAATTAGTTAAGCTACTCCACAGTCTTTCCATGTAAATCTGGCAACTGCAGAAAAAACCCCTGGTGTACACGTATGCTTGATTGGGAAACATGTAGATTCTCTGCACATCATTTGATCATGGAACAGGTAATATATCCCAATAGTACATCATTGTGTCTTATTAATTTTGGGAAATGTTGGTCATCTGATGTCTTCTCTCCTCCTCCTCCTCCATAATCATCACATCACAATGGCCCGCAATCACTCACTGCGATGACATGCTGATGTCGCCTTGTTGAAGAGGACAGGCGACATAGCTTGTGAGATGTTGTGTGAATGTACGTTTGGTTTCGTGAGCGAGCATGCACATGTGTGTCTTTCTCTTTGTGCCCAGTCGAGAGTGACTGATTTTGAAGTGTGGGATCTTGACAGAGTATTCGGCTATCCCAGGAGGCACGAGACCACAGGGCCGAAACAGACGAGCAGGCTTCACTATCCTCCAGCTCCCTCTCTCTCTCTCTCTCTCTCTCTCTCTCTCTCATGCACGCTTTCCGTACTCCCACCTCTGCCCTCTCTCAATCCCCACATCCATCCCCCTTTCAATCTAACCCCTTTTCCTCCCCGCTATTTCTACCCTCCTCTCTGATGGGTTTATTGATATGTAACATGATATTTATTGCTGGCTAAAATGAGCTGCCGTCTTGCAGGTGGTGGGTGGGAATTCCTTATGTGGGTCAATAAGAGACGGACATGCCTGGTGATTTGCTTTGAGGGAATTCACAGCTGCTGTAGCTTATACCTCTGAGATATAGACGGTGTCAAACTACCATCCATAGGAAGAAAAAACAACAACAGAGATGTGAAATGGAAGGGTCTCAGGGAACATCACAGATTTTCAATATTGCTTAAATAGAATAGCTTATTCACGCTCTACAGTCTGTGCTCTCACCTACCCACTTACTGGCCACAGCTACATGTGTATTTACAGTATATAGATACTGTACAAAGAAGGAAGTGTGGAAATGGAGAGGTTCTAATATATGTGCAGCAGCAAACAAATCCATATGTGCTCCCTCTGCCCTTGTATCATATATTTGTGGCAGCCTGGAAACCATATCAACGGTAAAAATATAGAATTCAATTACACCAACACTTACGAAGCCATCATGATAACAAAATACAAATGAATCGGTTTTTGAACCAAACGTTCCTTTATACTGATCTTTAAATTACATGGATGTGTGGCAATATGTTTCCATTATAAAAGGAAAATAACTCTAGCACCAACACCCAGGAGAGTCCTGTTAGATCCTGGTGAACCAACTCAGTTCAGTTGTGCAAACTTCAAATTTAAATTCTTGAATTGTACTGTGTAGTGTCTTCAACCTGCTGGTTGTCACAAGGACTAAGGGTAACAAAACAGAGGCAGTGTTCCTCTCTGCTCCGCCATTAGTGATGTCGTGTCACCCACTCCTGGGGCTCCGGCTTTGTTTTCCCATCATGCCCTCACTGCCTGCTGGTTGGTTTAAACAAGCAGTATTCTTCTTCAGCCTTTCAATTATTCCATGCCCCGCAGCAGCACCCTGCACCCTCCACGTTCACTGAGACGGGAGCTAAGAGAGTAGGAGGGATTGATTTGAATTTGTCATTTAATGGCTGTTTTGGTGTTTCTGCGTATTGGTATTGTCATTGGTTGGTTTTAACTCCTTACTATGATTTGATATTTTCTGTATTAGGTACTGTTTAGAGTGACGCGCCCATATAGATAAACTGGAAACATTTAGAAGTTAATCCTTGAAGGAAAACCTGAAGTCAGCCAGGTCAATTTTGTGGGGAACCCCATGCTGTGAAAGAAATTAACTTAATAATCAAAGAAAAAGAAATAAAATAAAGAAAAAGAAAAAGAAAAAGAAAAAAAATTCACAGTATTGAAGTGAGCTACAGTAAAAATCAAAAAGGACATGACATTTGCAATTTCAAAATCTCCTATGGTTTACTTGGTGTTCCATTTAGGTTTTATCACCCTAAATATTTAAAAGGTCCGCTACTTAAAAAGTCTCCACTACTTAATTGCCAAAAACTTACTACTTCCACTGCTGTGCCACTGTCTCGTCAGTCCATCTCTCTCTGTTTCCTTGTCTCTGAGTCCCACGGCAACTAGACATGGGTCAAGTTCTCCTTTTGAAAGGGTGAGATAGAGGTTGAAACCCTGCAACCACAAAAGCAGGCCGTCTAGACAAGGCCCCACAGTCCTGACCCCAGTTAGACCCTGTCCCCCCAGGGGCCTATAATACCTTTGTTTCCATGTTGATAAATTCTATTTCCTGTCATACTAGCAGCACAACAAACACTGTGACATCCAAACTTTGAAACTTGGACCACAGGCATGTATGTAGCAGTAAGTGACTCTGTGACTTTCAGAGCAGAAATAAATGGAGGCTGGATTTTACGCATATGGTGTCAAAGAGTAGCTTGAGAATATTATTATTTGCCAGGGGTTAAAATTAATCAATACAATGAACCACATATTAAATACTGTTTATTTAGTGTACAAATGTTTTGGAGAAATTTGTTGCAGTAAGTGTTGATGTTAAAGAATAAAGCAATCTCTGGTTAAAATTATGCTTCACTTTCTTTTACTTTGGTGAACTGAGTAAATTTCTCTTGGTGTAGGTGATGTGAATATGTCTGGTGTTCTGTTGACTCAGGGGTCCTCGGTTCCCATAGATGTATGTCTGGATTTTAGGTTTGGGGGTGCAGTCTGGTGATTTAAGCATGAATTATCATCTAGTCACACGGCGCAAAAATTAACATACAGCCTTAGACAGAGTACACAAGAGCAGGCCACTTCTA
Organism: Toxotes jaculatrix; assembly: GCF_017976425.1. NCBI lineage: Eukaryota > Metazoa > Chordata > Actinopteri > Toxotidae > Toxotes > Toxotes jaculatrix. The sequence goes on along the minus strand of NC_054400.1, from coordinate 16,343,766 downwards.
TTCAATGGCCCACAAGGGAACATGGTCTGCTGCCCTGAGACTCCTTATAGTGTCTGTTTTAGCACATGGCCTGCTCATGGCTAGGTGTTATGCTAATTAGCTAGTGTTTGCACATGTATGTGTGCACTCTGACATCAATACGCTGCTATATTGTCTACATGCCAACACTGATCATCTGACCAGGAAAAGAGCAGTTTAAAAAGACAGGGCTGTGAACAAAAATATTATCAGTAACAGAAAAGGTGAGATATTTTTGAAAAGAGTGGAGATATTCGGTGTAAATAAATCAGCCACAACATGTCATCATGTCAATTGAAATTTGTGGAAGTATTGTATCATTTCCAGTTAGCAATCTTTCCATGTTGGCTGGAACTATAGTTTCACTGACAGCAAAGAAAAAAAAAGAAAGAAAGAAATCAAATTCATATTTAATAAAGCAGATAATGAAGCATAACATGGTGGTTTATAATCACGAATCTGTAATAAACGGGCAAAACAGAGATCACATTCATCATGTGAAACACATTTTTAGAAAGCTTTTCTCCTTTTTTTATCTTTTATGTTATTCATACTTGATAGTTTCAGTAATGTGCTCAGAATAACAGACTGCCATGTGGAATTCTCAATCAGTTCCACACAAATGTCACCCATTTCAAAACATCATGTGGGAAAGCCTACTTCACTTCCTTTGTCCTCCATTTTCTGCCATGCCAACTCAGAGCTTGGAGCTAAAATGTACACACTAACACTTGCAACACACAGCCTTGCTAGCTTTCTACCATTGTTCCTGCAGACTCCTTGTCCTCCCCTCTCCATCTTTTGCCTCCCCACAGAGAGCCATGAAGTGTCTGAGTCATCCTCGATTACAGTATGTATTTATAGACAGTAGAGTCAGGACCCAGGGCTTGTGTGAGTGCATGTGCAAGAGTGTATATGTGTGTGTGGGTGGGTGGGTGTTTCCAATTCAAGCTACCTTAAACTAGGGCCCAGAGTCTGATGACTCACCTCGGCTACTGGACATTGCCACCAGGAGACCTGACGTCACTTGTCCTGAGACCGAGAGTTACTGCTCCCAGTGACCTCACTCTGATCCAGGTTAGAGGAAAAGTGCCAGAGATTGTCCGTCATGTCGGAACTTGAAGACACTGCCTCATTTCTGAGAGCAAGTCAAAGTAAATATGTGGCACTGAAACAAAGGTGGCAAAGCTGCAGTTGTTTCAGGAGCCAGGAACAGTCCAGTAAAATAGTGCATCACAGTTGTTTCTGTCATTGTCTTCGCCCTCGCCCACATACACATGCTGTCATTCACTAACTGTGTATTTCAGTATGCGTGTGTCCAGACTCCAGATTTACACATGTATGAATAGCCCTCTGTGTTGTAGTTTGGAGGGAAGACAAAAGAGTGGTTCATACCAGTGCATATGCACACACAAACCATACAAACACATATGCAACACACACCCACAAACAGACCTGAGGCCTTCGAGTTGTTGATGTTTGAACATTTCAATTGAGAAGCCTATAAGACCTGCAGCTGCCTGTCTCGCCTAGTTGAATAGGGGGGGTCTTTTTTTAGGCGGGAAGGCAGTGAATGCTTTCCCAATGAGAGATGAGGCATATTGAAAACTATATTAAATTACCCTGATTAACAATTTAGCCACGATCAGGATAGCCATGGGGGTGCTCTATGGGGAGGCCTAGAGACTATTCATCCCCAGAGCGCCAGGGTCGAAAGGTGCCCCAAGTTCACAGGCTCAGGCCCTTTGTTATGCTAACACCCTATCCCAAATCAGCTGCCTGCTCCATGGCCAGACACAAGCACTTCCCTGAGAACTTTCAGGGAGTTGTCATTCCACTGTTCATCTTAAACCTCCACCCCCCCACCCCAACAAACACGTAGACAATCCCTCTTGCCAAATTCCATGCACAATTCAACATTTTTTGAAAGTGGAAAGGAGGTGGGAGATGTGGGGTCTGTGTGTCCTCAAGATGGACATTACACGTTGGCTTTTCATCTGTAATATTTGTCTTAGTCTGAGAAACAAAAAAAAAAGTATCAATACACAAAATCATTTTTTGGTACATCTTTTTTTTTAAATTAATTTGTACATTTTTAAAATTATTTTGCACATTTTTTAAATTATAAAGAAATGGGGAGGAATTTTGTTTCTGTGCATGTCTAAAAAGAAAAAAAGGAACTGCTACTTCACAAAAAAAAAATGAAAATTATTTGCTTCAACCTTTCTGTCTCAAGGGAGGGATGATCAATACACATTAACACGGGAGTTGATAAGACACGTATAAGAGGTCAAGAGTCAAATGCTGGTCAAACACCCTTGACCTAAGGTCAAAGTCTTTAGCGTGAACATGCCTTTGGTGCACAGTCACACATGTGGCAAATCTTGAATCAGTAATGACAAAAGTGCATTTATTTGGATAAGAATTTTCACAACCAGATGTAAAATGAGACTTTTATTTTATTTATTTTTTTACACATTTTATCATATAAGAATAACCAGTCATGTTATTTTACAGTATTTCTTATCACATAAAGACATTTTGATACCCTAAGCTATTTTAGTGTTTTTAAGACATTGTAATTTAAGAACTTTAAAAATTAAATTATTACAATTTTAGAGATAAAGCATAAAGGATACACCAACACACATTCACACTCTTTGTTACTGACATTAACAACAACATCAACAACAGCAGCGATGCACAGACTATACCACATGAAACTGAATAAAATGTCACAAAAAACATGCAATATTTAAATTTTATACCACTATTTAGAAGACACTGATTGTGTACAGCCATGGTCCTGAGTTGTAGGCGTGTATAACTGCCCTCGTCTCTCACTCACTATCGCTGAGCCAAAACCTCAACCAGGAGAGGAAGGGAAAAAAAAAATCCTCATCAATGCAAATTAGAGCCCACAACCTGGGGAGCCTTGCTTGACTCACCGGTTCTCCAAAAAGCCAAAATCACAGGCTTTCACTTCCAAATCTTGTTGTCATACACGACTACAGATGCTCCATATTAACACAGGATAGTCAGTCATATCCATGGATTAGTCTGCAGTCACTTAAAAAGCCGTCTCCACACTCAGGCTGCCACAAGAGAAAATAAGGACGCTTCTAATTCTGCCAGCATAATTGCCTGATTATAATGAGCTTCTCTCTCTCTCTCCCCCTCTAGCTCTGCCCTCATTTCTGAGTGTGTCTTTTGCTGTATGCACACACACACACACACACACACACACACACACACACACACACACACACACACACACACACACACACACACACACACACACTCACACACTAATGCCTAATTCTGATATAAATCAGTCTTCAATTGAATAGGGAAAAACAATCTGCATTAATATCTTCTGCTGCTGCAATGGTGCTGTGCAGTGTTTGGTGAAACCTGGCATTTTCCTGTGACTTCACCAGATAACAGAGCTTTTGAGCTGGAAATTAAATATACAATAAAACAGCAATGAACAGTAAAATGAGCTGAGCCAACACTTAAGACGATTAACTGATTTTGTAGACTTGAGACCATTCAACTCAAAATCAACTCTATGGTCACATCCTTTTTTGATAAATTCTCGAGCGCCCTACATGAGGGCCCCAGAAGAGATAATAACCTTGCTCAGGCTTTTCATCTAACAGATTCAATGTCTTGGTTTACAAAGCAAAAACCTCCCAAAAATTATGATTTAATGTTGAAATTTTATTAGCAAGTCAGCATCACCTACACCGCGACAAATTAATTACATTTCCACAAATCTCCCATGTTTAAATGAGCATAGAGCATCATTATGTGAAACTGTATTGTGACATTATTTTTCAGTCTTCTTCTGACTTGTTACTTTTATAAAAATCAGAAATGCTAGCAATTTCTATTTTCATTATTACAATTACCCCAGTCATGACAATAATGACAGCTTTTAGGCATGAACAAATGCATTTAACAGGAATTTCACACATAAAAAGAAAAAGATGATGCCGATATACTGTTTTTATGCAGAATAGGTGGACAACTCAATTTTTTTTGCTTCAAAATAATGAAATATAATATTACAATTCTGCTGCTGTCACAGAAAACATTGCATACTCCTGTAAGCATATTAGTGTTTGTGCAAAGTAAAACACATCAGCAACAGAAAAGATATCCACTTCCCATGATAAAATAGTCAGAGGAAGAAGTATATATTGCAGACTACATAATGTTGCTAAAAAAAGAAAAGGAAAAAAAAGAAGAAAAAGAAAAAAAACATGCATTCAAACTTTTAGAGTAGTTGTTATTCTTGCTGCAATGTTTTCACTTTGGCTATAGCATACATTGCCTTGTTCCACCAAGATTTGTTCTTCCATCCCTCTAAAGCTGTCTAAGCCCAGACGCAGGCTAAATGAGCATGCCCACTCATGAATGCTGTTGCTTAATTACAATCCCTGATGGAAAAACCGCTGAGGGAGAAGCCTGAACACAGCCACGTGTGAGGATAGAAACAGCCGCTTTTTTTTCTGTAAAGAAAAAAAGAAGACAAAATGTATGTGTTCAAGTGTATATGAATGCCATTAATTGTAATAGATGTAATTTTTCCCAGCCTCAATACAAAAGACAAAGGCATTCTGCTTGTGCTTCAATTTAATTTACAGAAATTAGATTGACATATTGAACGGGGACCTTGAAAGGCCTTGTTACTATAGTGGATGCAAAAGCACTGCAGTATCTGAGAATGAGATCTAATGTCAACAGTGGTTTGGATTGACATTTACATATAGTATGTAGGGGGTATTTAAATATCAGCTGCAGTGAGCATGGGAATAAATGAATGTTGAAAAAAAAAATAATTCAGCAGCTATTGGCTATAACTGACAGTAACTTCAAGTAAAATGTGGTTTGCCATCGCCGACTCATTAGGTCAGTGTGAGCCAAATTACAAACTGAGCTTAGAGACTCTGTATCTTAGATATTTCATACTGATTCCTGTAAAAAATGCTTTACTGAATTTTACATAGTGATTTTTTTTTTTTTTTTTGTGTAATTTCTGTGGTAAACCAAACGTATGCTCCGAATGCCACATTACTCTAAGCAAAAAAGCTCCTGGTTTCTGTAAAGGAACTCTATGCAACACATAAATTATTCAGTAGTATTTGCATTTGCATTGTAATTTGCATTCTTGTAGATTACAGAGAATGGAGAAGGAGGCACTGCACCAAAGAGAATTACATTCTGAACCATTTTCAGTCTTACTGGTGAGAAGTTGACATGGATTTTTGTTCTATTTTCCTCCTCTGCTTCGAGGTATACTGCTGAGATCAGTGACACACATTTCAAACTGTTGTTTGATTAATAAAAGAAGGAAACGATGTATAATGCTCACCAGCACTCACGCACAAAAAGCCCTGCCATTAAAAATGAATCGTGACATTCAACAATGAGTCTATTTGATTGACTAGGCTGAGATTTTTACTGTAATATTCTCATCATCTTTATTTATATTGTAAGGCTTGTGAGTTGAAACTCAAAAGAACCAGTAGGCACCGAGGAGATGTCATATGGATTAAACACTAGGAAGGGGTGTGAAACTCTCACAGTGCACTGAAGATCCTGCCTATTATGTTTCATCTAAAAATATCAAGCTTGACTAAAAAGAACAGACAACACTGAATAAGAAAAGAAAAAAAAACACAGGCTCCAGAGAGAATAGAGTTCAAACAAGCAGCAGTGATAGTGCTGAGTGTGATATGGAATACAACGAGGAGAATGTACAGTATGAGACTCCCTTCAATTATAAATGAAAAGGAAATCAGTGTGAAATATATGGAATAACCCAGATACTGAAATAAAACATTGTCTCTGTCTCTCTCGAGCCACTTTTGTGAAACGATCTCCTGTTTTAAAAATTGTAAGGATTTTATGCGTCTCGATGTAATTGTTTTTTCTCATGTGAATTCCTGCATCACTTTCACTTAATTGCATTCATTGCTGACATCATCATTAGTAAACAGCAATCTTTATTGAGATACCACCTAGACCTCAAAGCAGAATGGTGATTTTTTTAACAGGGGAAATGTGCAAGGGAGTAGATTGAGACAGTGTGGAGGCACACTCCTGCAGTGTGTGTGTATGTGTCTACGTGGCATGAGAGGCTGGTACAATGCATCAAGGGGGTGGGGTAGGTATCCCTGCAATAAGAGAGGAGGGCTTAGACAATCTATGCGCATGTGCAAATATAACCTAACCCTTGTATACCCACATGTTGATGTACATACCACTCTGTGTGTACAGGTGCAAACACAAATGCGCAGACCTATACTCTATATTTTAGTGTTCAATGATTGCTTTTGTTCTGAGCCAAGCTGTAAAATGAATGTACACTCAATATGTTATTCTTATGTATATATAAATATATAAATATATAGATATTTTGTTAATGCAATTAGGTTTTGACACTTGGTGTGCCTAAATGCAACATACAAAAACTCACATCTAATGATGCTAAAAGCAAAACAAAAAAGGTTCCTAATACTGAATTGATCAGGAAAGTTAATGCCGCTGAAGCGCTTCACTGTGAATTTTAATTTCTCAGGGTTCGTTTTATTGGGATGTCAGCTAATATACCACCTCAGAGCGCTGTGAAACAGACCAAATCTCATCTGAAGTGATTTGAAAAGTACTCAAAAAGTACTCAGAGTGTTTACTTAGGAGAAAAATACTCCGTACAAAGTACATAAATTTAGGTAAAAATATACAAGTATGAGCAATAGCCTACAGTTTTCCATCCATCCATTTTCTATACTGCTTAATCCAGACGTGTCCAAACTGTTCCACAAAGGGCCGGTGTGGCTGCAGGTTTTTGTTCCAACCAAGCAGCAGCAGCACACCAGACTTGACTCATTTAATCAACTGATCTTCTTCAGACAGTTGATTGGTCACACTGTGTGCTCTTCATTGGTTGGAACAGAAACCTGCAGCCACACCGGCCCTTTGTGGAACAGTTTGGACACCACTGGCTCTATCCATCAGGGTCGTGGGGGAGCTGGAGTCTATCCCAGCCTATCCCCAGCTGACTACGGACGAGAGCACTGGACACCCTGGACTGGTCACCAGTCAATCGCAGGGCTGACACACAAAGACAGACAACCACACACACACCTACGGGCAATTTAAAGTAGCCAATTAACCTAATGTGCATGTTTTTGGGATTGTGGGAGGAAGCCGGAGTACCCGGAAAGAACCTACGCAGGCACAGGGAGAACATGCAAACTCCACACAGAAGACCGGGGTTCGAACCTGGAACCCTCTTGCTGTGAGGCAACAGTGCTAACCACTGCTAACAGTGCTAACTACAAAAATATTATTTCAGAAAATTGTCTCTTTTAAAATATTTAACAGATTTATTATATAACAATACATTGTTTAAGTGCTTTAAGGTTGAAGTTTCCACTGTAGACTGAGTTTTCACCACCTGTTCAGTTAAAGGAAAAGGCGACAAAAGAAAAGCTAGAAAGGAAAAAAAAACACTTCTATTTTCACTATAGTAAACTGAGCCTTTACCATATCACACTCATAAGCATGAAAACTCCTCGTTGATCAAAACAGTGTAAACTATGTGCATTATTAAGATGGAGTTTCATGGTAAAATACAATCACTACAAACAACCTCTGAGTTTTCTGCTAGTTTTCAGAGAGCACATGTTTTAAGGTACATGGAAAGCGTTTCAGTCACTTAGTCAGGCTTACATCACTGTAGTCTGCTGCATTTTTACTGACTTGCCTTATATTTAACAGCTTACTTAATAACACCACATTAGTAAAGTCTGTAGGGGACAAACATCCTTAAACAGTCAACTTAATAATGACTAAGAGACAGCTAATTGTGTTTCAAACTGATACAGACACAAAGCACAATCTATACTGTCAATAATAACACTCTGGAGGCAGATTACCAAATGCAAACTGTGTTGTTAGCGTCTCCTCGGTCAAGTCCCCACTGTCACTCATCTGATGCAGGTACTGGTCTGTCATGTGTGGTGGTGACTCTTTGCTCTCTTCCGCTTGCGGCGGTCCTAATGCATTCTTATAGTGGTCTTCTCTAATCCTGTACAAAATTGCAAAAGTCTGTCATCGTCAGCTGAAATTTTAAATTGTTTGGCCTAAATGTATTTTTCTAACATATCTTATGACCACATTTTTTATTTAGACGCGTGAGACTGTGAATAATTAAATCCTCGTTTTTTTACTCTCCACGCACAGGCAAATCTGCAGACACCTTCTTACCCAGAGTTTTAGCGTGACCTCTATTGCAGTTGAAAATACTTGGGAGCGGAGGTTGAGTCCATTGATTTTTTTTTTGACGATGTAACCCATGTCTGTACGGATACGGTGACAATTTGAATGAGAATCCCATTCGTTTTGTGCATAACCATCGCAAGAAGGGCTTATGTGCTCCTCGCCGCTTGATTTCCGAGTCGGGGTGCTCAGTGTTGTCGGGGTAGAGTCCGTTTCACTGCATCAACATGGTGAGTCTGACAGTGAGCACCTGAACGCAACGCTTTCTCTCATTTGTCGCAATTCGCTGATGCAGCATCGTTTTTTAACGGATATCCACTGTGATGTTGCTGACCCGTTTATGTTTTCAGACTATTTTGTATTGTGATGACAGCGTAACGTTAGTCTAGCTTGATTGCCAGAGCAGTTGCTCGTAGCCGGCTGGACAGTGTAGTAATCTAGCTAGCGTTAGCTACACACTGACTGCAGCCTAGTGATGGTAATAATATGTAATCGTTGCTGTTTTAACACTGTTAGGGTTACACATACACTGTTTGGGGGCACTGTCAATAGCTAGACTTTTAGGATAGAGGTTGATGATAAGCTACATATCAGTATGAACCATATAGCATTAGCTGTTAGCATACCATCCATCTAGGAGCAGGGCACCTTTGGGAGGAGACAAGGTGTGTTCAAGTACCTGACCTGCTCAGTTTGACCTCAGGGTGCCCTTTAAGGAGCCGTGAAGCTTAGCGAAACAGCAGTGTATTCAAAATTTCACAAGCTGTTGTCGAGCACTCTGGCAGTTATAACTAATTTCTTTACAAGTGGTTTAGCACACCTGTCAGAAAAATGTTTGCATCGTGAACCTATTAAAGAGACTTGATGGATGTTAACAGCATGTTGGTCATCACTTCTGTGTTTAAATACTAGTCAAAGAATGGGTTGTTTTGAGTACATCCACGGTACTGCCATTCTGCTGTAGCACCTATAAACCCCTATGTGCCCCTTCAAAACATAGTTGGTGACTTGAGTCTCAACTGGCACAAACACATTTGACAACATCTCAGTAAGATGGGATCAGAATGTCCACAATCTGCATCTGTTGCAGCAGATGCTGTAGGACAGGACAATAATGAGAAATTTAAAAAAAAAGTGTAAGTGATTAGCAGGCAGGTAGTTATTCATTCTTAAAATCAAGTAGGCAGAACAATCTGGTCTGAGTATTTCCGGTTCATTGTAGTATCACCAGGAAAAACTTAAGCTACAGTACATCACAAAATGACAAATACCGTGGAGGCCACCTAGTCACTTACTACAGTCTCAGTATTTGGCATTAGGTATCTTGATATGTCAGTGTGGCCTTTCTGTAATCACAGCTGTAATATTTCTATTAAATACTGTAGTCTTGGATTTCCAAAACTCAACAGTTGAACAGGTTACAGCTAGAGATGGATTAAATACACCCAAGAGTAGTCAAGATGAATGAAACTGGGGAAGCATTGGTCAATGAGGGGTTTCAGTGCTTCAGAGTTAGTTTCATGGCAAAATAGTTGTGAGGTATTTGAGCTCTTATGGATGGTGGTTATCACTGCAGCTCCCACTCCCCACCCCCTACAGATTTCATTTGGTTGTTGTGTGGAGGGGGTGAAGCGGAATGGGCAAGATAAGAGAGTCCATGCTGGCTCAATTTCCCCCAGGCCTGAGATCCTTGCAGCTCCCCTACAGAGAATGGTCAGCATCCACCAAACTAAGCCTGTGTGCTTTTGACCTATATAACATGACCATTACTCACATGGAGAAATGTCTTGAGTCAGAGAGGTTGTGTTTGGTCACGCGTCACATCTTAGTGAGTGTAATTGCCAAATTAATGGCACCCACTTTCCCCCTCTGTGACTCCAGAAGAGGTATTGACTTTAGCTTTTGGAGCTTACCTCATGCTGGGTGACACTGGGGATCCCCATGACCAATCCAAAATCTAGGTCTAGTGTGCCTCATCACCTCTCTTGTCTTGGTGTCATTCACTTCCTCCTTCAGCACCTACAGTTTGAAAGTATGATGCACAGGGCTGTTCTTGACTTATTGTCCAGCCATATGTTAGAAGCATGTTATGTGTAATGTAAAATTAGCATGTTCAACTAGTTCAACAACCAAAAACATCTTCTAAAATTCCCTCTAATAAAGATGCTGAAGGCTTCACTAACATAACAGACTTTTAAAAGAAAAAAAAAATTCAGATGAAGAATGAGCATTGCGAGCTGGGGCACCATTCTAGTCAGTGTTAGTGGTTGGAGGGAAAGACGATTGTGTGGTGCAGAAAGACAAAATAGAAAAGATAGACACTATAAACATTACCAGTAACTGAGGGACGTAGGGTATGGTTCATGATAGCCAGGATAGGCCAAGCACCCCCTAGATGATAGACTGACCCAGACGAGACATTGTCAGAATGGTCTTGTCAGCAGAATCAGTTTTTTTTTTTCAGTTTTTGGAAAGACTGAGTCTTCTATTAATTTTGCATTGCATGCAAAACATATTTCTTAATGGACCAATCATTCTCACAATTGCCAACAGGACACACATCAGACGAAGTGAAATTAGCATTCTAAATTGCCCTTTTAGGGTGAATTCGAGGCTTTATTGATGAGAGTTGAGTTTGGGCAGGGAGTTTTGTTTAGCTTAATATTATTGATGTGTAAACATTATGTTGAGTAAACAAACAAGGCCATAGGAGTTTTTGGTGTATATTGAGGTGATGAGCTAGTGAGTATAGATTCACTGGTACATGCCCAGGTGCTAGACCAGACATAAGTCTGCTGTTGGAAAAGAGAAAAAATATTTTATTGGGGATTAGTTAGCTAATTGGTTCTCTTTGCTCGAGTGTGTGCAGGCACAGATATCAATGATTCCTGCTGATTGCCAAAGAGATAGGCCAACCCACAGACCTTACCCTACAGTGAATGGATAAAAGCGCAGCACGATGGGAATCATTGTGGCCTCTTAAGCCTAAGTGAATATTGATCTAAGTGTGCTGGGCAGATATTGAGCTCCTTATGTTGCTAAATCTTTGGGTACCAACCACAGGAGTGCTGGTTGTTCATTCTCCTGGGCACATACTAGCCGACATTGTGACAGAGGTTCCAGACAGAGCGTAATTTAGGAAACATTGTGTTTACACCACTAAATTTACTCAGATTACAGAAGTTGGTTAGTTAATAATTAAATCCCTTATGATTAAATTTAGATAACCTAACTTATTTATAAACAGTTACTGTTACGGTCACCTCAAGGTGTAGATTCTCAATAAATCTGGAGGTAGCAGCTACAGAAAATAACTTTCAAGTAAGGTTAGAAACACCAGCAATATACTGAAACATCTTTCTATGCAACACAGGCTAAAATTCCAGAAATGCAATGTATTTGACTCAGTACACGCACATACCATTGCTTTTCAGCTAAGCAGCACGTCCTTTACCGAGGGTAAATATCCTATGTTATAATAATAGTAGTGCCATGTAGGCAGGCTTAACAGATTTTTTTCTTTAACCTAAATGAAAACAAATGCTGTACAAATATCCTCTGAGACCCAGAGATAATACTATAACATAATAATAAACAGTTGCATTGATGTTGAAAACCTGTGTAAGCGGAAGAAACATAAAGGGAATCAACAAAGAATCGAACTGACAAGCAGAAGCAGAATAAAGACATTGGTATCAATAAAATCTTTCTAGTCATGTGATTGAGAGCCACCGTAGTCACATGAATAAAGTTTTGAATTATTTTTTTAAAGGAAATGTATTACACAGATAGTGGCTTGAGGTAAAATAGGAAAATTGCTTTGAGGAATGTGACATGGTCTAATTTATGTTTTTTCTTGGTTTGACTGACGAACATTGAAGTGATTAACTCCTGGGCTCTACAGGATGCAATCCCCTCTATATATGTTTGTAGGAAAATGAAGGTCATTCTGTGTTTGAACTCTTGGTGTTGTTACTCTTAGAAGACATGCCTCTCTATAAGTTAGTCTATATAAAGCTATACTTAATATGTGTAACTGCTTTCTGACATGTATAATTATTATTTAAGTGTGATTTAAACCCCCATCCTATTTCCACAGGGTGTAATCGGTGTGCAGCTGGTGGTTACCATGGTAATGGCCAGTGTAATTCAAAAAATCATACCTCATTATTCCTTCGCAAGATGGCTTCTCTGCAGTGGCAGGTAATGTAGAATCCTGTACATGCTGTTTCAGATAGTTTCTCCAAGTGCCATAGTTTCATTTCCCAGAACTTTATTTCGAAAAGAGTCCAGAACAATGGGGATCAAAATGTTTACTCAGACGCCGAGTGTTCCAAAGGGTTTGGATAGGAGAAGAAAAAGAATCATTAAACCACACTCCAAAGACCAAAGGGCATGGAAATATTGGGATGACCCGAGAGGACGGTACATAAAAATAAAGTGCACGCCTCATTTCCTCTAATTAGTGTCACATTTGTTTTTCAGTAAACAGCTTTTTGGAACACATTTAATAATTAATTCATTTTTCTTTTCAGGGCACTGCTGAAATGTGTTTTTTTTTTTTTTTTGAAAACTTTTGCCATAAGCAGGAGCCCCGGAGTGTCCCTCCAGAATATTTTGTAATTAATTTTCCAAAATAAATAAATATACAAGGGAAAAACGAGCTGTGCTCTTTCGATCTTCCTCTACCACACAGAGCGCTTCTCAAGATGCTCTGACAAGAGGGTTTCTAAACAAAGTTAAGGAGGTTTGTCATCAAAAGAATGCTCTTAAATTACCTCTTATTTCAAGCTCAGTCCTTAAGGACAGATAACCTTGCTGTTGTAAAGCTTCTCACAAGTGCTTTTTAGATGTGTATCAGAGTTGCTGGTGTGAAATAAAGCTTTGAGGTATGTCTGTTTTGTGTGTATGTGTTTGTTATTTGGGAGTTCATCATAAAGCTCAGAGCTGTTGCAAATTGAGGCTTTGAATCATGTTCATAGAATCAAGGCTTAATGTCACTGCTTTCAAGAGCATGTTTCAATGAGATTTCTGATATTATTCCTTTAAGAAGTGATGAAAAGGCTTAAGCTTTTGACAATAAGTGAAATTCCTTTATTCTTACATGAATTGGAAGTGAACAGACAGTGACTATATAGTATGTCTCAGTATTTATTCTACAGCATGTTGAAGTACACATCTCTCAGCTACTCTTTCCAAAGCTGAGAACCAGCATCATTGATTATTTTATTCTGTATGTCTCAATTATGTAATAAGACAGCTAATCTAGTTTTAGCCTATTAGTTTTTTTTTCTCATCCCCAAATTTGAAATGTTTATTTTATTATGTCCTCTTTCTCACTGCTTCCTCCTCTGTCTAAGTCTGATCCTGATTCGGCATGTCTTTCCTTTTCTTTGTTCACAGTCTGCGGTGGTATCAGCACCCTACGGAAGATGAGTTGAGGAGCTTAGCTGGGAAACAAAAAGGACAGAAGCGGAAAGACAGGTAGGTTGGGGAGGGGGGGTGGGGATGGGAGGTAGAAATGAAATGAAGAAGGGCTATTGTTTGGAGGTTGGGGAAATGCAGTGGCATGGAGCAGGTACGAAAGGCACCCCTTTCATCAGAGAGGAAAGAAAAGATGAGAAGCAGACGTTTGAGATGGATGGAGACCACAGGCATGTCGGCAAAGAGATGACGCTGATGTGTTTATGTGGCTCATTTAAGGCCCGTTTGAAGTAAGGTGACAGAAGTCTATTTTTGTTGTTTTGTTCCTTTATGGCTCTTCATCTGGGCTCAGAGCAACTTGGCTTAGAAGTGGCCCCGTCTAGTGGATGTAAGGAAAGCTGGGCCTGTTTTTTGGAGCCATGACTATTTAGGCTATTTTAAGGGATGACAGTTTAAAAGGATTGCATTCACCACAGAATCAAAGTTTCCCAAACAGCATTATATCTTCAAAGTGGTCAGATGTCAAGCTTTGATTCTGGAAGATGATTTTCCTTCAAGAAGCACTTTGCAATTCAAAAAAAAAAAAAAAAAAACTACTATTCAATCTTAAGGGCTCCAGGTGGAAGTTGAGCCATATGTTGAACATGCGAATTTAGTGCCAGTTGCTTTGTACTCTCCATCTAAAAGTGAATTCAAGTTGAAGCCACAACTGAAAGCTAATCCTTACTGTTCCACATGGTGTCCAGCTCCTAACTTAAGGCGGTTTTGTAGCACAGTCCTTTCTCTGACCCCGTATGAGGCAGGTCAAGGCTCTCTAGCACCACATGTTCAGTAATCCCTTGAAGAAAAAGATGGACCACTGTCCTTTTGCCAGCTCGTGCCGTGCTGCTCCGTTCCTTTTGTTAACCGTCTGACTCTCTCAGTGAGGGGTGAAGCCGAGCCCCCTTTTTGTCAGGTGCCTCAGAGATGAAATCTGTCCAGGGCATGTTTGGCTCTAAAGTCTTACAGTGGTATTGTCCTGTGAGTCCAGCAGACACAAGGCTGAACAAACAAAGCCCAGAACTGAGGAGGCCCACCAGATACTTCTTCAAACCTAAAAAAAAAATAAAAATAAAACAGCTTTCCATTTGCCTGCTGTTAGTGATTTAGCACTGCCTATGCCCTTGGTCATGGAAGTCCAGTAGTATTAGTAGCCAACTAATGCCAGCTAATGAAGTAGAAGGTTCAAAGTGTGCTCACAACTTCAGTTCTGCAGTAACACTAAATTTGCCAATTCATACAGACAATATATAGGATTAACTTTTATCTGTGATGGATTAACTATCTCAGTGGCTTTTTGAAAGGGAATCAGCTCGAAAACATATGTTGAGCTTTGTTATATTGTCAGCTGTAGTGAAAATCACATCATTTTTATTTTTAGTTCTCAAACTAAAAGGCTAAATGGCATCAAAACCAAAACAACTCTTTTCAACATGATGCTGTTTTATCTACACAGGTTAAAAATGTTAATGGTCTAAAATTGCATTTTGGAAATCCTTTCTTTGTTTTCCTGACCCTAGTTGTTGTTTTTGCTGCTCTGTCCTCTTTGCCCTAGGAAGTACAATGGTCACATAGACAACAAGCCGCTAACAGTTCCCAAGGACATAGACCTACAGCTGGAGACGAAATGCATCACAGAAGTCGACACATTAGGTATAAACCTAAGAGGACAAAATGTCTGCTGGAGAAACTTTTCAGTCACACTCACCTAATGTTTGTGTATACTGTGCTGTTTATGTTTTGTTATTGAATATTTTATGGATTTAATTGTACTCTTTATGCCCCCAGCACTGCACTACTTCCCAGAGTTCCAGTGGCTGGTGGATTTTACAGTAGCGGCAACCATTGTCTATCTGATAACAGAACTCTACTACAGTGTGGCTCAGCCCTCAGGAGAGATGAACATCAGTGTGGTCTGGTGCCTGCTTGTACTCGCCTTTGTCATGTATCCTTACAGCAGTCACTCTTTACGTCTTGGTTTGCCTTTTTTCTTATCAGACTGTCAAATCTCATCAGCGTTGTTCTATAAACTACAACAACAATCTGAACTGGCAGCTGATAAATTAGTAACGTATTAGTGCTATACAGCACGTCTGTGGGTGGGTTGGTAACAGTTGAGGTTTCCGCTGCAGAAACCCATTTTCTATAGACTGTCCTCTGTGCTCAGAAATTTCAATTATTTGCGCTTTACATTCCTCACCACCACCCTGTATATGCCATAGGTTAACATCTCTTTGTCTACAAGAGAGACCAAATCATTTGAGCTTGATTGCGCGGATGCAGCAGTGGTGGTGAGAGGCTATAAAATGACTGCTAAAGCTCCTGTTGGCTTGACTGTCAGCACCTTTATGCTCCACAGCTACCTGCTATTTTGCTACGCTGAATGATGGTTAAATAATATACATTATCCTTGCCACCAACCACAGGGATCAATCTTTCCAGTGGTCCTGGTCTGGCACGGCTTACCACGGTCAGATGGTGTGTCATTTCCTGCCTACGTCGGAGATTGGAGGCCCAATTTTCACAGCCCAACAGCCTGATATGCTTGGGGAAAAGGACAGACTTGGGAGCAGATGAAAATGGGACTATGACTATGAGGATGAGGGAATATGTTGGCTCAATATATGTGTTAATGGGGCACTTGATTTCAGGTTTCCTATTTCCGCTCTGATAACATGTTTTAGACTCTCTCTCTGGAGATCAGCTCCACTGCTCTGTTAGCTGTTCACTGGTAACACCAGAGAAACATGCCCTTCAAGTACCTGTATCTAATCATACCTCACTTTTTTTCCTACCTTGTTTAGTGAAATTTACAAACGTTACTGCACATCCTCACCTTTCGCCAATGTTTACAGGCCAGCTCGACGGTATATTAATTGTAGGCCACGATGTGATAGCTCCAACATGGCTGTGTTTCTCTTTTCAGCATCATGCTGGCTCTAACTTGTCTGGTGAGTGTTTATACAGCTGTCTTCACAGCACTGAATAAGGGTTAGAGGAAGAAAGAAGACTCTATTGGATTGAATGCCATTCTAGAAATGGACTGAAAGGGAGTGAAAAATCGGCTTGCTGTCACCTGAAATGTTGCAGGAACTGAGAGTTTCATCTCCGTGGCAACTAAAGTTCACTTTAGAAACATTCTCTGTCCTTAGCCTTCTGATCAGTGTCGACAGGGGCAGAGTAAAATACTATTGCGACCTCGATGGCATGCACTGGTGCCAAAGACCCACACATTCTGCGCTCTCACGTGCTGCGTAGCAGGGTTTGTGTGGCATTGAAGGGTTGAGGGTTCACATGGAGCCTGTAAATATGCACAAGCTTGCGAAAAGACGAGAAACATTTTGTGCGGTGAATAGCTGTGTGTTGCTATGTTCTAAGTTTTTTGTATTGGTGGATTGCAAAGACGTTCTGTTTCCCTTGAACCCTTAAAAAGTAATGAAAATGCATCTGAAAAGCGATGTGGGTTTGCTTTAAATGCCAGTGTGTTTCTGCAGATTCTTTCCCTTGACTCTGTCCCCACAGTAAGACCCTTTTCTCTCTAACGGCCCACTACTTCAAGCTTGAGGAAGGAGGCGAGCGCTCACTCTGCATTACTTTTGCTTTTTTCTTTTTTGTCAAAGCCATGGCCATTCTCATCGTCACTGAAAACTACCTGGAGTTTGGTCTGGAGACCGGTGAGTGCTCCACCATGCTTTTCTTACAAATGACCCTGTTAGTGCCAGCCAAATTTCTTTACTTTTGCCCCCAGCGAGTGAGCTGCTGTTGAACATTTCTTCACTTCTAGGTTTTGCAAACTTCTCTGACAATGCTCTACAGTTTCTGGAACACCAGGGCTTAGAGTCCCAGTAAGTACACTATCAGTATTCTCACAGTATCATTTTTGTTTTTTCTGCCTTCATGAATTCTTTATGACTCATGAAACTACAGTCGTATCACTCAATGTGTTTTCTCTTTCACAGGGGTCCCATATCTAAACTCACCTTCAAACTGATCCTGGCCCTGCTTTGCTCCCTGATTGGAGCATTTCTAACTTTCCCTGGTCTACGATTGGCCCAGATGCACCTAGATGCACTCAATCTGACCACAGCTAAATTTACACAGTGAGTTCACAGCAGTGATTGTCTTTGCTTCTGTGTTCACTAGTTTTTTGTTTTTTTTTTTGTCATTGAATACATTTGATTTCCTTCTTAATGTTGAAAAAAAGATGGAGAAGTTGGAAAGTCGCAGCAACCTTTGTTGAGACACGACCTTTAAGATCAGTTTCTTGAGGAAAAAATATAAACCTGTCCTGTCTTTTATTTTATCTTTAACATCACACATTTTGTTGACAGTAGTGTCTCAAGTGACAGCATGTAAATTTCATGTTATCCCATGTGAATAAATGAATTGTTCTTACATGGTTCAGCTGATATTGGAAATATAATCTGGGGTGTTCTACCGGGTTCTAGACTTATTTGATACATGTGCTCAAATTGGACGCAAATGCAGTACTCAAATGTCAGTCTGTCCTATTTTGGAGTACCGTGAATCCAAGTATAGCGCTGTTGTACTTGTCTCCTACTATTCAGTGTGTCAGATATGTGAGAGCACCCCGTGAGTCAGATGAAGACTTCCTCAGCTGGGGCAGATTTCTGTTTCAGAACTCACTGGGTGGCATGTCTCCAACCATGATAGGGGGTGCAGAGCAGGGAGCACATCGCATCCAGATAATCCACTTTGGCATAGCAGACTCTCCAAAATGGCCTCCTCTTCCATTCCCCCTCTTAGCTGTCATGAGCTTACATCCTCAGACCCTGTCACTAGCAGGGATTATCTCCAAGCACTACAAAATCTGTGCTTTGGTTATCTTCTCACCCCTCTCAGGGAAAGTTGCATTGATAGTATGGACCATGTTTTTCACTACGTTCACTTCAAATTGAGATTAAAAAAGCAAAGATATCAGAGAGTTTTCCTCTAAAGCATTGCTTCATCAGTAAAAGCAAAAGTTGCTTTTACTGATTATTATAGATTTTTTTTTCTTTAACTAGATGCCTTCTCCTTCACCTCTCCTTTTTCTGTAGGACTCTGCTTCATATCAACTTCCTGTCCCCTCTTATCATGGTCCTGCTGTGGGTAAAGCCCATTACCAAGGACTACATAATGAACCCCACTCTGGGAAAGGAGAGTGTGCCTTTGTAAGTACAAGTAATGATCTGTTTTCCACAATCCTTTAAATGCCTGATCCAGATGTGCACTGCACTACAAGTTCTGTTTCCAATATGTCACATTAGGTGTATGCACTGCAATTGGCTTTATTACTAACATTTCTTCTGCTCATAAATATAATATGTTGTACATGCTATAGCTCAGTGAATTATAGCTAAAACTGTATGAACTTGTGCTGTTTTGCACATGAGTTCTTTCTTTCTTTTCAACCAGTATCCGTTAAAGGGAAATACATATTCTAATTCGGGCTTTAACCTCCTCTTGGACTAGTTATATGTACAAAAAAATGAGCTGTTTAAATGACTAATTCAGAACAGAACTTGGACCGAGGTAAAATGCCATGTAGCATATGCATTAGATTGCCTGAACATTTCATGAAAACAAAAATCTACTAAAGGTACATGTCCTCCTATTGATTGATCTGTACTTGATAGGCAAGCCAGTTGGACTCCCTTGATGTCTGGTAAGCTAATTACCTGTCATTCAAACAGGAGGGATGGTACAACATTTCCAAGCTGTGAAAATAAAAGTAATTGTGGCTTTTGTGCTGGAAAATGGATGTAAACAATGCAGCAGCAGTTATGAAAATGGAATTCACGACGGTTCAGTGAGATAAGGAATGTATTCAGTTTGCAGATGAAATTACAACAATATGCACGTTGTCTACTTGGGTTAAAATTAGACTGTACACATGTTTAGTCATACCTGAGGGAAAGCTCTTTATACTGTCTCTAACTGCTGTCATTTGTCAGCTGGTTATTCATTCCAAGATAGCATTTTTCCATTTGTTGCAGAAGTTTGAATTCTGTCACGTGTCGAACTTTCTGCTGCTGCTTGACAGTGACTGTGATACCATCAAGGTCGAGCCTGACTACGTCTGATTTCATGTTACAGTACCCCCTTTTTCACCTTTTTATCTCTCAATTTCACCCTCTCTTACTTTTTATGCCACCTTGCCGGCGAAAACTGGCCACTGCTGTTTTCGGGTTGTCCGTCCATCCATCCGTCCACAAGTCCCATTCTCATCAATGCTACATCTCTGAAACACCTTGAGGGAAATTTGGCACACATGTTCAAGTGGACTCAAGGATTCGATTTTGGTGGTCAAAGGTCAAAGGTTAAGGTCACTGTGACCTCTTAAATCGCGTTTTGGGCCATAGATCAAGAATTAATTCTCTAATTTTGACAAAATTTCACACGCATGTTTAAAAGCACAAATTGAACAGACATGGATGTAAACTTCTACTTGACCGATTGGCGGAGGCATACAACTGCGAGGCGGTAATTCAACTTCCTCTTGAGTTGTCCATAACTCTTTTGCTGTTACTATCTTTCCTTTCTGTCTCATTGTCTCTGCCCCCCATCTAAGTGATGGAGCAGATACATGATGTGTTGAGTTAGCGGGCCAGCAAAACCGTCATCCCTTCATCATCTCTCTCTTACTCTTGTCTTTCTATTGACATCAGGATGACTGAGCAGACGTATGATACGTTGCGGTTATGGGCCATCATACTGATGTGTACGCTCCGGCTCGCTATGATGAGACATCATTTGCAGGCCTACCTCAACCTGGCCCAGAAGGGTGTGGACCAGATGAAGAAGGAGGCGGGACGGATAAGTACCGTCGACCTGCAGAAGATGGTGATTATAGCCTCCTGTAATTCTTATAATATAATATAAAAAATATATAACTTTACCCACAGTGGGGTTAAGATCTGTAATTCCGTAGTAAGCACTTGGAGTTGGAGCCACATAGCTGACTTTGCAGAGGTGCAAAAATATAGGAGTAAACCCATTTCCCTTCGTTAATACCGATATATATGCACGGGTATGACGCTGTTTTTATGAATTAAGAAACAGATCACAAAACGCAGTCTTCAGTGCACTGTGGTGCACTTGGACATTGTACACGTTATCTGTGGCTGACTTTATTCTTCTTCCCCTCTTCCATCATTTCACCCAGGTTGCACGTGTTTTTTACTACTTGTGTGTGATCGCACTACAGTATGTGGCACCACTGGTGATGCTGCTGCATACAACTTTGCTGCTAAAAACCTTAGGTGAGTCATGTACAGCACAATGATTTTACACTCTAAAACATTTATTTTGCCGTAGTTAGTAAGTTATTTTCTCTCTTTTCTCTCTTTATTGCAGGTGGACACTCCTGGTGGGTCTATCCTGAAGAAGACCTGCCTTGCACCCACGAAATGAACTCTGACTCTGGGATGGGGGCAGCACCAGTAGCAGTCCCGACACCAGCTTCAGTGGTAGAAACAGGTGCCCGGGCGTCAGTAGCCCAGCTGTCGGTGGCCCTGGGAGGCCTGCGGACTGTCTTCAGCCCCTTGCTTTTCCGGGGCCTCTTCTCCTTCTTTACTTGGTGGATTGCTGCCTGCCTCTTCTCCACCTCCCTCTTTGGCCTCTTCTACCATCAGTATCTCATGGCGGCATAGCATCAGCAACCCAGAAGTGGCAGCCAGACCCCCACAGGGCTGCTGTACGTTCGTGTAGCCTAATCAGAGAGGACTGATTGGGGGCAACAGAGGCCTATTGATAACTCTGCTCCACAACTCCTCCTTCCCTTCCTCCCTCTCTTTGACCACCTCTCAGTGATTGACCATATCATCAGAGCTCCTGGTTCAGCTTCCAGTGCTTCCTTCACAGATGACTCTGTGAACTCATCAATGTTTTTACTACTACAACCACTGCATTTAATTTGGAGAGCAAGATTTATAAACCTTAATAATGGACAGACTAAAGTACGAGTTAGAAGAATATTAATCAGTGTCAGTGGTGAATGATATGAGGTAAAATACTGTATCTCAGATACTGATTACTGTTCATTTTACATGTTGAAATGTGGTGGCAGTTCTACTCAGTTTTGCCATTTTTTTAGAGGAGCCAGTGGAGAGAGTTTAATTAATGTTAATACGTGTTCACAACATCACATGTAATGAGTTTGATCCATTAGCATCTCTAGATTCAAGATATCTTTTGATTACAGCCTCTTGATATCAGACAGTTGTCCTTCTGTTTAAATTCCTTCTCACTGCGTTTCCTGTAAACTAGTATTGGCTATGAATTATATCACAAACTTATCCTGGAAAAATCTGGCTGACTGTATGGTTTGAGTTTTCTTGGTTGGTAATTATGTGCACCACGCTGACATTAAGAGTCATACAACCATCTATTTTCCTGTCTGTACCACAGTCAATAAGAGGGCTAATTTCCCTCAGTGATACTTTGCAAGGAAGCTACACTTCACAGAATATCATTGAATCTGGAGATGTTCATGGAGGCTAGTGTGTGACTTCATATTAGCCTTAAATCATCTTAACCTATTTTTTTTTTTTGTGTGTGTGTGTGTCTTTTGGGAGAAACGGATAACTGCCGTACTTGGGCCCCGGTTTGTCTTTTGATCAGAACTGTAAAATATGTGTGCTAAAACAAAATCAGCTGTTTTTCTCAGACGTCTAAATTTCATTGCCACGGACCACAAAACCGTCTGAAAGAGTCTTAAAATTTTGCCAGTGCGTTTCTGTTTGCTGGAGGAGGAGGAGGTGGAGGAGGAAGGGGCCCGAATGGGAGGATGGGATGAGCTGTCGGCTAACTGGGGTTTGAGAGAGGACAGGAGAAGAGTTTTACTTGCAGAAGAGCAAGAGGAGATGTTGAACTCGTGGGGAGACATCTCACTGACTTGAAGCTGATGTATTTAAATGTGTCTAATCGAACTTGCCATTGATGACAAACCTAGGTTTTTAAATGAAAGGCGTTCCAGTAGATATGTGATGTTTAATTTGCAGTGTAACCTCCCTGATTTTAACTGAGCCATTTTAGAAGCTATAAAAGAATCTGAAGCTCTTTTTTTGAGAGGCAGTGATGATTCAAAGGGAGGACGGCACGTAGGGCTCAATCAACGTATGTGCTTGTGTCCGTGTGTCTGTCTGCATGTATAGGATCTCTGCTGTAGGTCAGCTTGTAATCTGAAAGGGCATTATAAGCTACCGCCTATATGTTCTGCTTTTTTTTTTTTTTTTTTTATTAACTTTTACCCAACCATTGCTTTTAAACTCATTTGAGAACAAGCTTTTGTTTGTTTTTATTCTTTTTCTAATGGATCAAATTTTGGATTTGTAAAATTTTTGATTTTAAAGTGGTGCCAAGTAAGTCGGTTGCCCCGGTCTTTGAAACCACAGCTGGGCTACAACACTGCTGACTTCTGTTTTCTGTAGATCCATCTTGATAAAAGAGGGAATCGCTAGTTCTGGTACACAACAGGACACAATGGTATTTGCAGCATCTTTGCAGACTGTAATTCTTTTGTGGGTTAATATACGCACAAGCAGTGACTGTGCTGGTGATGCACTGGGCCAACATGATTGTCCAGTCTATTCAGGAATGTAGGGTACGTGCTGCCAGATTAATTACATTCTTGTGGTTCTCTGGCATTTCATTTCTTCATTACATTTGTTATATCATAGAGCTGTAATTTATAAATTCCAACTCTATGCATTTTGTACAAAGCCAGGCAGCACCATATCACATTTTTGAGATCCTGATGTCGAAAGTCTTAGCTTCAGTTTGCGTCTGTTTGAAACGATAGGGAATATGCACATAATGAATGTATCAATCCTGCCTAATTTCTAGATTGTTTTGATGAGAATGATTTGTATGGTGAGTTGATTTAACCCCCCCACCCCCACCCACTTCCTGAAGTCTTTGCTTCTCTACCACGTTTTAAATCTACCTTTCAAGCAAAATCTAATTTGTCCTAATGACTATATTTACTGATTGATTTATCTTTGTTTTTGTATTTATTACACATGTCGAGGCCTGTAAACATTTCTAATTTTTAACAGTACACACTTTATTTTGTTATTGGAGTGCATGGTGGCTTAAATCAATTTTAAAAATGTGTTTGACAAATCAGTTACAGATTAACCTTTTTTTTTGTAATGGTCTGTTCTGGTCAGGTGAGAAGTAGCTGGGATACTTTCAGAATTCATTGGCCTGTGGTGGCATTTCTTCTGTTTGTTACCATTGAAAGTGTTTATTATTCACTGTTGGGTTCACAAAGTAAATTACACATCGTTCTTTCATGTATTTATTTCTGCTTTAGATTTTGTCTTAAATAAATTATGTTCTTTACTATGTCCTTTTTTTTATTTTATCCTTATGCTCTAGTGGCTTCATATATGGCCTTAGCAGGCTCACAACAGGGAGGTGGGTTCATTTATGAAGCCTGAGATGCGACTGGCACTTTAGGTATGTATTTGTTTCTCATAAACTCAAAGCAAGGATCTGTAAGCTTTGTGTTTTCAGTGTTAAAAAAAGAGCTCATAATTTTGTCAGCTTACAGTCCTAAGAAGTTGAAAAATCACAGAGGAATTTGTTGACCGCAGCCATTTAATGCTGGTAATTGCTCCTAAATGACCAAAGAGAGAAACTAAGTGGGAATATTTGATACATCCATATTCATTTTGATTAATTTTATAAGTCAATAAATTACCAAAATGACAGCAAGTCAGTATTCCTAATGAATTTTGATGATTCTCTGGTCCAAATGAGAGAATGACAGCAACTTCAGAAATGATGCCTCACCAAAGACTTGTTTGTAAAATAGTTCATTAACCCAGTCTGTCTCTTCTTGTTGAACCTCCTTTTGTCTCCCTCCCTCCACATCAAATGTTGTGCAATGCAAAAATTGCTCACTTTGTTTTAGCTAGTTGTGTGCTTTAAAAACAAATCAAAACAAAAAGCTACCAAGCAAATGATGACATTTTTACAGGGATGAAGAAAATGTGAAAGATTTTATACAGTCAGAGTGTGAAAAACTGTTAAATAACTTGAATAAACTGGTGTTGTTCTATATATATATACAGTATATATATATATATATATTTTTTTTTTTTGTTTGTTTGTTTTTTTGTTTACTGCAGTGCTGCTTTTTAATGGTATGGCCTTGTCATGGAATTCATGCCTGAATGTGCTTGAAGCAAACAGTGATATGCCCCTCTCAAATACACGTTGGACCCTGAGTTCAAAATAGTTCCACACAGATTTCCCTTTTTAAAGCCTCACTGCTTTATTCTGTACTTGTAGACTACAAGCAAATAAGGTCCTCTTTCTTATAAGCTTTTGGCTCCTTTCTGGGTCTTCAAGGTCTCTGGCAAGATTTAAAATTGTGTCTATTTTACTAGATTTAATAGTCTTTGTATGATGTAGTACTGTAATTGTGTTTCAGCATCACTCTACTTATGAAATATGTCCTCGTGCAAACTGACATTGATTTAGGCAGTCAATGGCCATCGATTTGCTTTTCTTAGTTTGGCACCTCCAAAGGAAAGGCTAGTGGAGTAGATTGAGGGATGAAATGACAAACGTTCCCAAACTCCTCTTAATGCACTCCATTCTTTGGGAGTAACATCAGGCCAGTTAATACAGACCTTGAGTGACATTGTCCATATGAGCAGGAAAACTGGGCCAATGCATTCATTCATAGGTAGACCAATCAATAAGACAGCTTCCAAAACAAACCAGTGAAGAGGTTCCTTTATTCCTTGGAAGAGGAGCAGAGACCCACCACCCCACTACGCCCCCCCCCCCCCCCCCCCCCCCCCCAGCCCCTTTCCACCATCCGTATTGAACACAGCCAGAAGAACGGAGAAGCTTCAGGCAGGGTGACGCTATAATAGCGAGCCTTCCAGAGCGGTGATCCCACCCTCATGTCCATTGTGAGAAGAAGCATACTTCATACTTCATGACTGACCTAACCTTGTATCCTGAATGGCTTAAAAGAGAACACTTTACATTGCTTGAACTCCTCTGACCTGTTTTTAGTTTTTTGTTTTGTTTTTTTTCTTTACAATTCCGCTTCCTAATTATGACAAAGACAGGAAAAACAGAAAAATTCCTTGCTGAATTGAGGGACCATTGCAGATTGGTTGACTGAGATCAGCATGTAGCAATCAATTTGAATGTAATACATGCAATTATCATCTTTTCATTACCATGACAACCGGTGAAAAGGTAGCACAAAACATTTTATGCAAGCAAACCAGGCTTTTGAAAAAGAGACGTTTCAGAAAAAGGAGATAATAGTCATAAATTTAGCGCATAAACAGAATGACCAATAAATTCCACAAAGCAGAGTTAAAAATATTTAACAAAAAAGAGACACATTCATTGACACCATTCATAACTGATTCAACAATTTTATTGACAGTTGAGATAAAAGCGCAATTTAATAGGTAGTAAAAATGTAGGAACGATTCACAATGTATTCAAGCTTCCTTTGAGCAACACACAGAAATCAGGACACACTAAAAGTGTATTGAGATACAACAGTTAAGAGGTTATTTAATGAACAATAAAGACTTGAAAATTATGGAAACGAGTTTTTGGAGATTTTGTTTGAATCATGTAAAACAATCATACAGGGTCAAATGTATCATACAGTGTTATAGTAATCTGGGTTTCTTTGTATCAGTTACCATTATAAATGCTATGAACGTAATATGCATTATTAAGATGAAGAAGCATTGCGAATGTCAAATTTTATTTTTACTTTTGTTCATGTTGTCGTGTCATCCCACTGATATATAGAGTAATTATGACCCAATCGTCATTCCCATGTCCACAATCTGGCGTTCATTGATAAAGCTGTCTGTGTGTTATTTCGAGTTAATTGTGCATCAGTTTCCAGTGCAAAACAGGGAAAAAATGGGGAGTCGAAATTTTAAAAAAAGAAAGAAAGAGCGAAAGAAACAGAGATTCGCCTCTCTCCATGCAAAGTAAATTTAAATCTCGTCATGGTTAAAATTTGAGGTCCACTGCCTCGTGCTGGAAATATGGAATGGCTGACTGCACTCATGGTAATCACTACTGCTCTTACATTAATTCATCTCCAGATGAACATTGTTCCATTGAAGTTTCCTTGCTTCAGTGTTGTAGGCCTTTAATTAGCAGCCTCCTGATAGACACTATACCACAGACACAGTGCTATAACTGTGTGTGTGTGTGTGTGTTTGCAAGCATTTATCCACAGATTTAGTGCTTAAACAAAATGGCTCTCTTAAAAGCTTAATGTAAACAGTGACATTTCCCCCGCTTTGTAATTTAATATATATCACATTTAGTTTTATTTCTCCTAATACTTCTCAGCCTTCTTTGATACTACTGAGGATTAAACTGATGTGAGAGTGCAGCTTATCATTCTCTCAAGCATCGCACAAGGACAAAAGCTGCATTCAGAAACACTTGGCTGCTCATTGCACAGTTTTGGTTTGGCCTTTTTTTTTTTTTTTTGCTTTTTACAAAGAGCTACCAGACGTGTTAATATTAATCATCTCATGTTGTATCATTGAGATGCATTTAACTTCTGCCTTTACACTCTTCTCGAGAGAAATGTCCACCCACCAAGACAAGTGAATTTCATATTTTGTGTCTTGTGTATGTAATCCATGATTTACTAGAAAACCTGTGCTCAACTGCTTAACAGATTAATGGTTCATTTAAAAATTAATTAGAGAAAGCAGTAGAACTGAGCACAGCTTAATGTCTTTCTCATACTTTGATGGTGAAAAAGCAAAAACATGAAGCTCACAGAAAGCTAATAGATTTTTCAAGTAATCCACATGAATGAATCAATGAATTATATATATATATATGTTTTAAACTCTGGCTGTGTCCCATTTCTCCTTATGAAAATCCTACTGTAGATGCCTTCTTATCAACAGCAACCAACAGAGTGGACTGCCCCCTAGTGCCACCAACTGAGTGTGACAGCGTATGGAGGGGGATGGGGCAGAGCCTGCTTGCTTTGAGCATTAGCAGAGTGCCAGCTTTTCAGTGCCATCCAATCAGAGAGCACCTTGGTAACGCATTCATACATCCAGTGGAACTAGGTGGCGAATGCAAATGCTCCGAGATCAAGGTTTCTCCTTGGCAATGGTGCAGCACTTGTTTCTCTCCTTTCATGTCCGAATGATGATGGTGATAATAAGAGGGGAGGACAGGCCTCAGATTGAGCCAAAGGGGGAATGAGAATCGATGAGATCTTTGATATGGCATGCTGCATCATATAATATTAGTGTCATTCACGCAGTAGTTTGATTGACAGTTTATTAGAAAAATTGTGAGAAATGCACCATTGTCTTCATCCATTTTTCATGTTTGAATTGCTGACAATTTGATGCACTTTGGCGAAATGTGGTGCTCAAACTAGGACAAAGGGGACTGCAGCCTACATGTTTTCTTCTCAGGGTTTTTCTCCTTTCTATTCAAATGAAAGAATTGATACACTAACAAACATATTTCTGTAATTGCTTCCCTTTGTGGCTCTACGCTTTAGCAAATGCACTTAAACACACACATATACCATATCCACACGCATACACATGCACACACAGGCAGCTGCAACCTGCATCATTTTGCTTCAGGGATCCTGTTGTTCTGCGTGCCTCAGGTCCAGCAGACTTAATTTTCAGTGTTATATTTTATTAGGCTGATGATGCACATTGCATTCACGGAGAACTTCAACCTCCAGGTCCTCCCACGCATTGCTGTAAAGCCAGCCTATGTTCCTAATTAAGAAATTGTAACTCTGCGTTGTTTTCAGGAAATGTAAAACTGATTGGAATGAAGGCGGCAAATTGTGAGCATTACTCTGGAAAAAGGACGACATTTATTTTAAGCCCGTCAATTAGCTTGTACCTTAAATATGATGAATGGTTTCTGCATGATTGTATCTACTTTCCTCACAGATCATTTCTGATTATATTCATATACATGCAGCCTTTATTTAGTGATATTTCTTTTGGGAGATTAAAAACCAAAATAGACGTGTCTGAAAATGTTTTAAAATCATGCACAATCACAGAGCATTGTTTTTGTCATTCACTGGCTCTTGGTGTGATAATATAAGGGACATTTCAACAATATTGTCCAATCTGTGTCTCATGTTTGTTCACCTTAATTGTTTTTACTGTGACCCCTACTCTGCTTGATTCGACCTAGTAAAGAGAAAGAAAAAAAAACACTCATTATACCATGTGTATATTCCAAAAATATATTCACTTACCTTTGTATATCTTCTTGGATTTATGCGAGACGACAAACAAAAATAACCATTGTTATGTTTTGTCATCAAATTCAGAAACTAAATCACCGCGAATGAGGTCATTTCCATAAAATTAGGAATCTTTTCAATCTTTCAGTCCACACTCAAAACATGACCTTGTTCAGTGAGTTAATTTGCTGTTTGATCCTGTTTGTGAGAAGGTCACATATTGACACCCTGTTGCTTCAAACAACCTCTGACCTCTCGCTGCGACCTGCTGTAGCCCAGGCCGACCACCGAAGAGGCCGGGAGGTCACTGGAGTCATTTAGAGTCGTCCCGAGGGAAACCGTCCCCTGGACTCTTGCCTCCAGCTTCTCTCAGTGCACATACACACACATACTGTGGCTATGACTCTGTCTGCAAGAGAGACACTGCAGTGTAAATGCAAAAAGAGAAACAGCTGTTTGTGACTGAGATATGGGAGACGTATTTATGCTGCATGTACATCATGAATGTATGTTTTTGCAAAAATTATTTGTGTTCGTGCCTGCACATGTGTTTTTTTGATCCAGCTCTACACTCAAGAGACATACCTATGTGGGAAAAAAAAAAAATTTCACCATGCAATATTTCACTCTAGAATATGAAAAAGGAACTGCTATAGAAAACCTGGAACACTTTCATCATTATCAATTTTGTTTCTAATGAAAGACTGAGAATTATATATCACTTTTAGCACATTAGGGAGAGAATATAACATAAAAGTGCTCAACTCCTTTTGAAGGTATTTCTTTCATTCTTCCTACAAAAAGACTATTATCTGGTAGGGTGTATGCATATTAAGCAAGAAAAGCAACTATCATTCATCTTCTACAATGCATAGCTGTAAATTATGGCATTATCTCTGCTGGCATAGAGGGAAGAAGTGGCGGAGGAAAGAAGGGCCAAGGTGGAGATGAGGGAGGGTTGTTGAAAATAAAGAAAAGGGTGCGTAGAACAGGACAAACCCAAACACACACACACACATACACACACACATACACACACACACACACAAACCCTTCAGCCTGAAGTCAGTGAGAAAGATTATGCTTGGCCTTATCCAGTTGGGCCTGTCAGATTTATTTCCAACATCAAGGGGCTCTCTGCTGTCTTCAGCCCCATCCATCAGTCCCCTGTCTGGGATTCTGTGTGGTCAGAGTCCTGGGCCGAGGTTGGGAGTGGAGAGCTAAAGGAGGTTGGAGGAGGTGTGTG
The DNA here is from genome assembly GCF_017976425.1 of Toxotes jaculatrix. Taxonomy (NCBI): domain Eukaryota; kingdom Metazoa; phylum Chordata; class Actinopteri; family Toxotidae; genus Toxotes; species Toxotes jaculatrix. The sequence goes on along the minus strand of NC_054400.1, from coordinate 16,313,476 downwards.
TGTGTGTGTGTGTGTGTGTATGTTGGAGGGGGGGTATATTTGAAACAGGAATGGTTGCCAGGGCACACAGGCCTGTGGCATTCTCCACCGTCTGGCATCCCAGGGTGCAATGGGAGCACTAGTCCTCGGTAAGTCACCAGTGCAGGTGAAAGGCACTGTCACAGAGATGAAAGGGGGCTTCCCCCCGTCCTCTGATCTGTGAGAGAAAAATGAAAAAGACAGACGAATATGGGGAGAGAGCGAGGGAGAGAGAGCGAGCTAGAGAGAGTTTTAGAGAGCGTAAAATCGCTCTCACTGTATTTCATGTCAATATGTCTCACATTTGAAATCCTTATTATAGATTGGGTGTGGAAAAAGGGATGTGCTTTCATTGTTCAGGGACATGTCCCCTCATACACACACACACACGCAGTCATACACACCAACATACACACACACACAGACATCATTCCCTTCGCCCAGGCGCCTGTGCCACACCACCCACCCCTGTCGTTCTGCACGATGTAACCTAGCAACTATTTAATTAAAATAGCATCAGCAAGGATAGAGGCTTTTTTCCCTCCCTTGCAAGGATTTCCTCCAATCTCAGTGCTTTTCAGCACACCATGAATCAAAACTGACGCCATGTCTGCCACTGTATTGTACTCTTCACATAACGTTCTTTGTTTCTACGTTTGATTAGTTCCAAAAAAACCCTATGGCTTGCATCATTGACACCTGATTGATAGAACGTAGCCGCTGTCATATATCTGGTGTGCCGGCACTACATCTGCTGTATGCTTTAACTGGCCAGAGATTTAATGCAGGACATTATTATGCCACAGAGTTGTACAAACAAGGCCATCACCTCTCTGTCCTTCAGACTGGTCTATCAGGAATAATAGAATGCCTCCTCAAGCCCTTCTCCTCTTCCTGCCCACCGCCCCCCTCACCAACCCCCCCCCCCCCCCCCCCGTGCCTCCTTTTCTCTTTGTATGCCAAATCACAGCACCCTCTGTTTCGACCTAAAAAGAGGCGCCTCTTACCATGCTCTACATGTGTGCCAAGCCCGGGCACTACAGAGCAATTAGAGGAAATGTGAAGCAGCTCCACATGTCAGCGTACATCGGACTCACTGTCACTCAAACCACATCCATGACTTCTCTGCTCTGAGAAACAAACAATGCAGCAATATTCTGGTTCAGGGCTGTCAAAACAGAAGGCCCCAATCTCTCTTCCTCTCTCCCACTCTCTCTGTCTTTCTCTCACTCACGTGCTCTTCCTGTAGCTAATGGATACCCTGATGTGTCACAGAGCAGTGAAGTTATCTGTCCTTTCTCGATTTTCCGTAATGTAACGTTCTGTATGGTACAGGTGCAGCAGAAGGATACACATAGCTCTTTTCAGTTGCTCTCGATAGGAGGACCTCTGTCATTACTTGAGAAGCAGCGTAGTGAAAGTCATGGTAAATGGCTTTAATGATCCTCCCTCCAAATGGATACATTATAGGGTTGACCTCTGCTTCAGGTGCTTTCATGCTTCCCACCAAAAATGACATATTTCTGCCTCTTATGTCCCTCTTCCCCTCTTTTCTCACGCACACTATTTCCATTTCTGCAGAAACCACTCCAGATATTGCAGTTCAAACACAGACATTTAAGACCAGTGAAAGAGTTAAGAAATGTAAAAGAATAAAATCACATATGCACTTCTATCTAATAGTTACTGAGAAAATCACTTTAAACCCAATTTAAGTGGGTGCTGGCATTGGACCTTTAAGTATCATCTTTTCAATAAAATGCATCAATGGAGGAAAATCCTCTTAACTTGAGGAATATATTCAAAATTCGAGCATGTGTCTGGCTGACTTGAATAGGACTCGAGGCCATGAAGATTTTGATTCAGTCATGTTTCTATTTGCTTCAAATTCTTCTTTAAATAGTTCATGATTTGGATATTTTTTAATTCAGATTTTTGTTAAGAAAAAATTTGTATGTTGAAAAATTAAGACTAAACATTTAGCAGAAACCTGGCAAATTACTGTACTGTGAACATGAATGTTGAATTTGAATTAACCAGTCTTACGAGAATGAAGAATGAAAAACAACATTTTGTTGTTAAAAATGATGCATGTTAATGCAGTGACGATGTTTTAACCTTCAAGGGCAGATGTAAAATATTCCCTCATTTTCATAAATGTACATACGCAATATGTATCTCAAAGATTAATTCCGCAATCATCTGAATTCAGCATTGCCTATAGCCCATATAGCCTATGTAAATCTTGGAAAGTGTGTGTTCACACAGTCATTTGCATAATGGCACATGATTTTAACAGGCAGGACGAGAGAGAGGGACCCCTTGACATTTTTATAATGGCACTTTACAGGGTGGACAAGGTTGGGGGTAGGGTGGGATATAGGAAGATGTACTGGTGGAAAAAAAAATACATAGGAACCTCCAGTGCACCTCACTCATGAAACGAGACAGCGACCTACAGTACGTCCTGTTATTCAGGACACTGTGTTTTGCACAGATGTAGCTGCCTAAAGATGGACTGAACAGAACTGCATGCAGCGTGTTGCCACCAGTAAATGAAGGGTCTTTTATTTTATAACAACAGTACTCCACTATTTCATCAAATCAAAATTTTTGACTTTGGTGTACCTTTTCTGCAAAGCATGAGATCTTAAACTGCATAGACCATACTTGAAGAGGCTGTTAAAAGAAATGCATAAAAGTTGATTGATGGAAATAAGTAGAGCATATTTCATTAGTGTATCATATCTGTACTGGGTCACGTCCACTGAGATATTCATGTTGATGCTCTAGAAAATCATTTTAATTCTTCAAAGATGACAATTTCACATTTCAGGCATAGTAGTTATTCTCTCACAGACCACAACCTCAGAGCATTTAACCTAATTTATCTCAGGCCCCAATTGTAGAAAGAACATTTTCAGATGTGTCAGTAAAGCATTTTATAACAAATCTCTACTTATGGATTTTCCTCCTGGGTTGCATCAGTCAAATTGAATCTAGCAAACATGTCCCCTGTCAATAGCGATGAGATTGATAGAGTCCCAAATCACAGAGTGGGGCATGTACAGCCAACACAGAGGTCTGTGGGAGAGGCCACCAGCAAATTGAAAGGTCACGGACTTGGATGGCTCTCTCTTTGCCCTGACACACGCCCCTGCGTCTTGTCTGACTGACACGTGCAACAATGCTTTTTTTTTTTCATCTTACCCAAACAGCTCAGACAATGCTGCGGCCTAGAGCCATATGCTGTGCCTATGGCCATCCACAACTTCCACCCCCCCGCCCCCCCCATCTATCTGTCCGTGGGAACGCGGGTTAGACAGAGAGGACTGTCTGGGGTGACACCCTTCACAGATCTCCAAGGATAATTTTTTGTCATATAGTCTGGGACATGACAAGACAAGAGCACTGATAAACAGCAGTCAGTGTGATGCAGCTAGTCTTGAGAAAGTCAGTGGTGGAGGAAGCACTGAAGCTTAGTACCTAAGTAAAAGTACAAATATCCCGCAAAACATTTAGTCAAGTGAAAGTGGAAGTACTACATCTATCTTTTAATAGATCATATTAATGATCTATTAAAGGATAGAATCTGATCAATGTAAAAGTGATCAGTTTTAAATAATAAAATACACAGAATCTATTTTGCACTTTTGTCAGGGCTCACAGCCAGTCCAGGGTCTGTAGTATCCCCTGTGTGTGTTCAACTGTACTTTGAAACTGAAAAAAACATCTTATTACACAGTTAGAGTCTCGACCAGGTAATTCGCAACATGTTATTTCTACACTACTCCCGGATGCATCTGCTGTTTTCTGCACTCTTGAGCCCCTATTTTTAAACCTGGTCGCACATCCGTCTCACTCCATGCTTCAAATCCCTGTCATCCTGACATGTATACACACTCTCACACGTATACAGACACCTCATTAAAATGCATAAAACCCTCGCTCACACACACACCCCTGCCGCATGCATTAATTAGCACGCTGGTAACAAGCTAGCCTCTCCATTCACACCCTGAGCCTCTTTCATTAGCATGACAGTGGCTAGCAGCGGCCAGGGGCCCATAGGCTGCAAGGTTCTCTCCTCGGGGCCTCTGATTAATGGGAGAACCCCTAGGACGCAAAGCTCTCGATTCCTTTCATCATTGCACCCATGCAGCGTCTCTCAGATGATCCCCGGACCGCAAACTGTTAAGTATACCTGTTTCTATGGGCCCGACCCCTTTTCCATCTCTTTGACTCTCTTCTCCATCTCACCACACTCCATCCTTCCTCAACTCACTCTGACCCACTCCAGTGTACTTTCTTCCACCTCAATCTAATTGTCACCTCCCATCTCTCCCCAGACCCTTATGGGCTTCTTTTTTTTTTTTTTTTTTACAATGTAGCTCCTAATACATGTATGCAAAAGGGGGAGGCCTGACTGGTGTCGGTCTTCTCTTTGCACATAGATGCAGATCACACAGGTATACTATTTCAGGTCAGCTCTTGGACTCACAATGGCAGCCCCAGGTGACCCAGAGAAGTGTGCTCATTCAAGGCTTATCCTTATTTCTCACTCCTATAGGAACCACCTTTACCCCCTCTCAGTGGTGAGAGATCCGGACAGCCTTACACCTGACGTACTGGGTGGCTATCATCTCCAGGCCTCGCCCATCAGGGTCTCCCGCCATCCAGCCTGGATTTCAAGGCAAAACGTCTCATTAGCTGTGGTCCTTGAAAGAAGGGCACTCAATTTCAAATTCAGTAACACATTCCCTTTGAATGGAACAGGGATGTAAAGGAGAAGAGAGAGGGAGAGGAAGGAAAGAAAGAAGGCATGGGAGATGGTCTCAGTCGAAGGCTGAGGCCTTGGACCCAGAGGGAGGGAGAGCAGAGAGGGGAACAAGGTCTGCTGAGGCAGCCATAATTTCACGCCATCATTACCTCCGTGGGCTGGAGATTTATGCTAATGTCATTTCAGAAAAGAAGTGCTGGACAAAATGGGTTAAGGGGGTAAAAAGAAACCTGTGTAGCTTGTATCCACGGCCCTGATTTTTTTTTTTCCAGCACTGAACATGCATGTCAGTATCAGGTCTTCAATTTGTTCAATTTGTATTGTTGATTATTTTAATTTAATTTCCACACTGACTTGCAGTTTGTCAAGGATGTACGTAATTTGCTATACATAATGCACAAGGCTTTTTGGAAAAAATGTACATGTAAATTTGATTTTTTTAAATTGTATTTTATGTCACTCATGTCTTGAAAATACAGAATGACAGCATTCCATGAGAGACAGTATCTTACCGAAGCTGACTCCTGACATCCATTCTGTCACCCACATGACACTGCATTTCTCAAGACAGTCAAAACTCCATCAGTGCTTCACACCAGTATAGACAGAGGTGAAAATCAGATTTGGCTCAACTGGGTGCTCCTGTCCTCTTCCCCTCAAGAGCTGAGAGAAAGCTCAGGTGGATGTCTTGCTGAGCTCTACGGTGGACCAGGACTGTTCTAACCTGAGTGGTATAGGATTCGTGATGTGGACCTCATACAGCTCCAGCATAGCCTCTTGGTGCTCAAGAATGCTGGTCGGAAAACCTTGTGGCACAGTGGCCACATACAGCACTGTCACACCTTAATGATGGTTGTATGGCAGCGGCTATATGCAGCAGGGGGCGAGCTGACTTTCTCCTAACGAGGAACTGTCTCACAGAGAGACAGGTCAGGGGTGTGAGGCCCAGGCAGATATCGTAACATAACACATCACACAAAGATGAAGAAAATGTTGTCATCTGCTCCTCCAGCCAGAGTGGATCTAATAATTAGGTTTAGTTGATGTTACTAAAAGCAGACAGGGGTCCTGGCATCCTGCGGGGTTTAATACTTAATGACCAACATGCAACAGCTGAGATGTTGCAGCGCAATAATGTGGGAATCGATCCACGCTGACCTTTCAGGGATTCCTCATTCTCACCTATCGATTATGACACCTATTGATCCACCTTTCTGCTGTGTTCTGTTGCAGCCGTGGACATCAGAGATGAGATCAGTGGTTGAGACTTGCACCATGGTGAGCTGGAAGGGGGCGGATGGATAGTTATCATCAAGCCCACCTGTCACTCCTCCAGCCTTCCTAGACAACCTGATCAGAACTCTCGATAAACACCACAGGAGGTCAGGCCATGCTAATAATAAACCAGTTGAAAGGATAAGGACACAGACAGAAAAGAAATAAGGTTACGACAGGTTTCACAGCAAACGGTAAAAGTACCTACGATAATATCAAGTGAAATGCAATTCTTATTAATTCAGCAGATACACCTACAGATACACCTTGGCAGTAGTGGATGATTATATAACACTGATCATGCAAAGGACGAAAGGATTTCTGCCATTCAATCAAAAAAAAGATGAGTAATAAAAATTAGCTCAGCATATTGAACTGCAAAATTTCAGCTTCAGAAACTAGAAACCATGTGTAGTAAAATGTTTCTGGATGTTGATCACATTACAGATTACAGCAAACACAACGCTAGTGTTCAGCAGTCCAACCATGTAATCACTTTTTATTCCACTCGATTCAAAAATGATAAGAGATGTGGGATTTTTTTGATGAAGAGTGTGCTCATGTGCTAATATTTATAATGAGAAGGCTTGAGTTTCTATTCATTACTTCCAATAGGTGGTAAAGCATCAATACCCATCAGCAGAGTGCATTTAGGGCAAACCTACAGGGTCTCAGTCAGGGAGAATGTGATTATTCCACTGATGCAGTCCCACTTTGTGATTTAGGCCAAAATAACTGGCATATTTTCACATAAAAATAGTGTAGCTGTAGTTTTTCTTACCAGAAAATCTGCTTCAAGTATTTTAAGAACACAGAAAAAGCTTGGATAAATTCCCTTGATGTTTATTTTAAGTGATATTATTTCTATGCACCTGCTGAATAAAGCTATTCATGCCAGTGACAGTTTCCTTGAATTCATTTGTCAAATGAAATTTGATTGCCTGTCACGGAGCCTGAATTGAGCGCTAAGGATGTCTGCAGTTTTCTATCAATGCACGACATTTAGCTTCTCCATAAGCATGTTTTACTTACTACATTTCTTTAGCTCTTGCACAACCAAGTGCCAATCAAGATGAGGCTATACATTAAGTAGATGATGTGATTTCCTGGCAAGAGAGTGCTCTTCACCTCCGGAAACTGATACAAATTTGTGAAAGTGAGCATACTTTAATATAATGGCTGTCAAAAGTCAATTTCTCCCTCCTTAAACCATCTCTCACTGCTGCAAATTGAACTGTACCCCACAGATACATAGTGTAGAAAGAGTTGCACACAAATGGTGAGAGCTAGGAGGAAACTGTGTTGGAACTGCACCAGGCAGCTGCTGTCTGTTAGCAGTACAGGAGGGTGAGCACTTGTGCCCTACGGCACACTGCAGGGGCTAAAACGTTCCTCCACATCTATGCAGGCAGCTAAGAGACTGGAGGCATACATGGGATTACATCCTGTGCTATTGCCCTAGGCAGTCACCAGGAGAGGCCCTCACACATACAGTATACAGAACCACGTGCAGCACAGTAGCAGAGAGGTGCAACCACACGCATGCTCACAAATACACACAAAATGCAAAATTGGTTGCTTACTGCATATTCAATTTCTCTGAAATACAAAGAAAATATTCACATTCTGTTTTCTTTTGGCCATTAATAAAAAACGTTATATCAGTCTCTTTCCCCGTGGCAGTCAGCAGGTTACTGACTAAAGGGAATTCTCAGAGGAAGCAATGAACCTGTCAGTTTTAAAGAGGTTTGTCTTTATCAAGACAAATCAAGACACCTATTGTAAAGTGCAAACAGTCATTTAAATAATGTGAAATCTAAATAATCAAATGTCAAATTAGGAATAGTTACTGCATCTGCATACAAAAAAAGTAATGCTTCCTTTCGCTGTGCCCTAAGGTGACATATCTCCCTCCTGTACCATTCAGACTAACACCATATACACAAACACACGTGCACGTATGCCCTCAAACACACACACACACACACACACACACAGCAGGATCTCTGTGGTGAGCAGATGAAAGTATCTTGCCTGCACTCTTCTTGGCATTGTGCAGTAGGACCCAGGGGGTGTTCTCAACAGTGTAGGACACATACAACACTCCCCTGACAAACACACACACACACACACACACACACACACACACACACACACACACACACACACACACACACACACACACACACACACACACACACACACACACACACACACACACAGTAATGTGTGTTGCATATTCAAGTACAAAAAAACTCACTCAGTAAGTACCGAAAAGTCACGTAAGGGCAAGAATGTACTCCAGTTACTAGTTCAGTCTGGAGAGAAAATTCAGCTCTATATTTTAAACATATAATCATTATGTAAGTAACTGTTCCCAGCAGACCATAAGATTAAAATCTAACGTAAAGTTTAAATTTTTTGGCTGTGATTTCAGGTACAGTTCAAAATTGCACATCTTTGAAATCAATCCCCATTCAGGTTTAGGTTGGTTTATGCTTCACCTTACACCTTTTGATGTGTTCTCATCCCAGCTCAAAGGGATATAAAAAGAAATGTCAGAAACATTTCTCTTACTCTTTCAACCCTTGTGCCCATTAACAGTTAGTGCTTGGAGTAATTGTGATTTGAATGTAACCCCAAATCTGTTTAATGAGATCAATGATCCATAGAGGGAGCACAGGTAAAGTGCTTTTAACGAGAGGGCCCTTATTTTACCAGCCGGAGAGGAGCAGAGAGGAGCGGCGCTGCTATTTCACATTCAGCTTCAAAGCAGCGCTTCAAATTGTGCCGACGAGACTTCATTTCCTCTTATCTGCCAGTGTATAGGTCCTCTAGAGTGAGAGTGCACAGAGTGAAAATGTGAGGGAATGGTGGGTGAAGATGTATAGAGCACACAGCACCACTGAGAGACGGGAAGACTCAAATTAGCCGAATATGAGAAGGAAAAATGGAGGAAGTTGTTAGACATTACAGCTGCGCACTCGGGAGTGTGGGCTCTATAGTTATGTCCTCCTCCAGACAGACCTTGAAAGATACTTTATAGTGCGGGAAAGTCCACGCTATTCATTTCACAGGGACACTGCTTGCACTAGTACTAGATAGACTCTGTATCATAACTGCCTTGGCTCAGGGCTCTACTTTGAGTTTTTCAGGCTTCTTAGCATCCCAATAAACACACTTTGTATGTTTATTGGATATTTTGAAGCTAAAGGTCAAGGGGGGGAGGAGTTAAAGAAAGCTGTATAACAACCTTCCTTTGCAACAAGTCCTCCAACCTGAACAACTATATAGGTCATTTGTCCTATCCTCGGATCCGGCTCATAGGAGCAACTCCTGAAATAGCACGCCTACGGCAGCAGGTGTACCCGACCTTCATCTTCATGGTTACAATAATAAACACGAGGTTAAGCTTATGGGACGGTCACGGTTTGATTAGGTTTAATGACAAAAAACTAAGTAGTTATGTTTAGGTAAAGATCATGGTTTGGGTTAGAATAAGTACCTCCTTTAGGTTAGATGAACTTTGTCATCATGGTTGAAATAATAAACACAGTTAAGGCTGTGGAACAGCCATGGTTAAAAGAAACACCAACTTACTTCTAATGCGTTATAATATCTAACAATAAAAGGTAACTATGGGTCAAAATAAGCTGCTGGCACAGATAATTACCTAGCTCTTTTTTTTTTTTGGCTGGAGTACAGTTTCTGTAAGTGACAGTAAATGTAAGTGAAAAACATGCGTGTACAAACCACAGCTCCAGTGGTCCACTAACCTTTTTTACATGCCCAAAGTATTACACTTTATATTTTCATCAAAACATTACATATACAGTGGTTTACACTACACTGATAACATGTTGAAGTACATGTATTGTGGTAAAGTTTAACTAAACTCAGAATTTTTTTTTTCAATCTAAACCTGTTCCTTGATTCACTGACTTGAGTCTGACATTTTGTTCAATGGCTACAGTAAATGGTTCAAATAACATATACTGAATGATTTAGTAGCATTAAAGCTGCACAATGGTAAGATTAGTTTGGATTGCTCTGCCTTTGTCGTCACTTTACAAGGCGAACTCAGTGATTTCCCTCACTGAAAAAAATAGTTTGCCACTAATTCTAACAAAGTTTTCAAGTGGATTGCTATAAGAAAACCCTCCTGTTAAGCTTTCGTACAATGTGATGTTCAATTTGTGATTGTTGGAAGCAGCTGCAGCTGCTACAACTTAAGTCTCACCTCAATATGTGATTCATATGATAGCTGTAAAATAAATGATATAATTTCATGTATTTCCTTCAGTCTTGCAGTGTGTTTATTGTATCCATTGCATGAAGGAGCAACTTCATAATACAGAAAGTGCTTTAGTAATGCTGCCTTTGTGACATGTCACATGTATCATGAATATAACCAGGACCTTTAACGTCAAGCAGGACCTTTGTATTTTGAGGCCTTTATGCAGTAACAACAACAAAGTTATCGATAGACTGAAAAAAAACCCAATGAGTCTATTGATTGTAAATTTACAAAACAAAATCAGATATGAATGCTGCATCAACCTAAACAGTAAGAGAATCTCCTCTCTTTGAATGAAAAGCTTGAAGCTATACCAGCGGAAAAAAAGACACTACTGCCCGTGCAGCTGTGCCCTCTTCTATAAAACGCAGGAAAAAAGCTTTTAAGGGAATAAAAAAAGCAAAGCTAGGGTGACACAACCTGGAAGAAAACTGACAGTCAGCCTTGACCGACATTATAAGATTCAGGCTGAGTTTGCCCTCTATTCTACTGCTAGTGTTAAGTCAGTGATGATGTGGTGATAATAATAAAAACTGTTAGAAAAGATTTTTGGTCAACTGTTTTTGAATTCTGTGACGGGCCTGTGGATTTCTAATCAATGTACAAAAGTCTATTAACTTCGTCAACTCCTGACAGCTGCCACTCTATACAGCCTTAACCACTTACAGTAATTTGCCACGTTATTTAGCACATCGAGGACAGTCATCTTCTCAATTTCTACTTATTATTTGGGCCAAATAACAGATTCCAGCTTTTAGAAGTCAAACTTTTCACTGAAAACAGAAACAGAATCTGGCTACTTCTCTATGGTCGGTATGCATATTGTGTTTGCTAGAGTAGAGTCTGGTGAAGTTTCATGCCCCAACACTAATCATATTAATAGTTGCATTGTTTGGCAATAATTATATTGCCCAACAAACCGATTCCAATGGTTTTGGTGAACAAATTGAGACCTAGATCTGTAGTGTGCCTGCTACAGTGAGTGGGTGGTGAAGATCTTGCTTAGAAGGAATAAACATTGCCTTACAATGTTGTAGTGATGGCTAGCGACAGAGCTGTGATGCAATTAAGGTAAGTACACAAATAAGCTGTCAATACCCAGGTTTGTATGTGTGTATGTGTGCGTGCAAAGAGAGTATGTTCATATTGGCATGTTTGCAAATGTGCCTCAATGAATCTTTTTGTTTCTGACATCAGAAAAAGGAACCAAATTGGAGCAATGTAGACACAGAGGTCTATGCTTTAGTAGGCAAGGCACATATAAAAATATATATTTAGTCAGTAACATCCTTGCCTAAATCTCCTGGTGTTCCATTACCCAGTGATGGAAATCCTAGTGGGGAACTACAGCCAACTTGAATGCCCCCCCACCCCCACCCCCCTATATACAACAAAGCATCTTGGACTAGAGAAATACTGCTTGAAACCTTTGAGGTTGGATTGAATGAATGAAAAAAGAGAAAATGTCATCTTCGAAGATTTTAGATAGAGAGTCTGACAATGAAAGTACATCAAAGGGAAATGCAGACCCCACCGTCTTCAAAAGGCACAGTGAGCAGCACATTCAGGGTTATTAAATAGATGAATATTGACAGGGTTTTTCCTATTTGAGGTGAACGGCACCTCAGCTATCTCCACAGATCCAACAGGACCAGGGAGACGGCAAGCACAACCCGGCGCTCTCCACCTCCAAGCCATTCACAGCAGCCTTAATTGACAGGCAAAACCCTACAACGGCTCTTTTTTTCCCCGCTCTCACCTCCTCGCTGCTAACTTTGCCCACTGGACCGAGCTGTTGCTGAGCCAATCAGGGGAGGTTTTGTTTGCTGAACTCTGATATGTCCTTCAGCACTTTGGCCCCATTCATCTCACCAAACAATCCCCCTAAGAATTTAACTGGTGGGCAAACACACAGCACATGGGTAATGACGGGGGCACCTTGGCTGTCTGTGTGAATATTTACCCTGTCATCAAAGGAGGGGCATGCATATAAATCTACGCCTGCACTCCCAAGTTCAGGTTCAGGCTTTGGGAGTGCAGGAGGTGAAGAGAGAAAGACAGCAAGTGAATAGCTCTCAGATCTAACAGTCTATGGAACGTGATAAAGTCATAAACCTATGGAATATGGTAGAAAATTAGCTTGCTTTGTAACTGTGCAGGCACGCAGAGGTTGTTTAAAATGTCAGATCCATGAATAAATACATTTGAAAATAAAATGGCACTCTCCCACGCATCAGGGCTATTCGACAAAAGATGTGTGGAAATGCTGTAGTGCATCCAAAGCACCCAGGATTTCTTTTTCTTTTTTTTTCTTTTTTTTTTTAGATCTAAAGGTTTAGTGCCCTCCTCCCACAGTGAAATTGAAACAAAGTTTGGTTCTGAGTTTTGAAAAAAAAAAAAAAAGTTGTGACCTTTTCCACAATATTCCATTCTGTTGTTTAACACCTGATAAACCATCCCTATTCCATTGTTCAACACCTGATAAACTCAATTCGTAAGGGCCAGGAAACAATTCTGCTAAAGAGAGAAGCAAGAAAATAGCTGCAATCAGCCACTGGATTGCAATGTTTTGTCTGCGATTTGGAAGAGTGGAGAGATTCTATCAGGCTAGTTCTTGTGGCTGATATTCTACTGGTAATACGTTCAGCCCAGGTAAACTTACAATGGGATGAATAGACATTTTACTGAAACTTTTATATATAGCACTCAGGAGCTAGCATGGTCTATTGGAGACAAACAAACCGTGCCTCTCCATTTTTCACCATGTGTAAAAATTGCCATCTCTGCCAATGTTTTTCTTCCTTTTTTTCCCCCCACTCAAGCTTGAGCAGACTGGCTTTATCATTATATGTGTCAGGAAGGGAAAGAAAAACACACAAATTAAATGCAGTTAATGAATAAGCAATTATTATTAACAAGAAAATATAAAACAACTTCTTAAAGAAAAAAAAAATCAAAGTTCAAGGTGTGCAAGTTTTATTGAAATCCATCATGCTCCTTAGGGATGACCTAAAAAAATGTGAAGGTGGTACAAGGAATCTTTAATGCATAAAAACAAAATGGCTGCCATTCATCACCACACATGTAAGCTGCACCAAGAGGAGAGAAATGGCACAGATCCTCTCTGTGCACTGTACACCAGAGACCGTTTCTCCCTCAAGATCCTCAGCTGCTTCTTGCTTTGCACTCCACAGAAACAGCAGAAGTGGTGGTGTGCGTGTGTGTGTGTGTCTGAGCGTGTGTGTGTGAGTGTGTGTTAGGGTGGAGGGGGTCTTTCTCTACCATCATCTCTCAAAACTAGCGAGCGCGCACCCCTCTCAGATCAACAAAGCCCTAGTCTCACATTACTGTACACGTCGATTCTACGGCAAAAACAGACTCCTGAAAACCTGTCAGAGACCCTGAAGATATGAGCAGGCTAACATTAAAAAAGGATGACCTTATTATAAGTAGGAATGTGGGTTATATTTTTTTTCTGCCATGTAGACAGAGAAAAAGGTGATAATGGCAGGATGATATGTTTTATTTATTCATTTTGCTGATGTCTATTTATTATTCAATAGCTCAGTGTGTTAGCTTCAAATGACATCCTAGGACTACAAGAGGCAAAATGTAAATGCACATCTACTTAGTGAGGAAAGGTGTAAGGAAGAAGGAATTTGTGTGTTAATATTGCAAGATCATGCTGTTATATAAATAAACATATGGCATATTTACTAAATGCAACTGAAACAAACACAGAAGAAGTGTAAATGAATTATAATCAGAATATTCTACAGGACATTCGAGGTGTTTTGTCTTTGCTTTGTGAGCAGTTTGCAGGGAAATGTTCCAGTTTTCTTATCGGAATGATAGAAACACCAACAGTCCAACTACAGTGATTAAATCAGTTAATAAGTCATGTTTCATTAGAGAAATGATCATTCATAGAACTGTAATTCTGTCTTGCACTGCAAATATTTTATCCTGTGACCTTTGAAATCAGTTCTCACATACAGAACGTTAATCCAGTTTATTATTCAAGACACTTTAACTTCATTTCTTTATTTTAATTTGTCTTTGTTTTTATTTTATTATTTATTTATTTTTTATTTTCTACTCTACTGGTCAGCAGCTGTGTTAGTGAATCGTCGTCCCATGTTTTGTTTTCACACAGCTTGGTCAGTTTTCTTTTATAACACCGGTTGCTGCTTTTGTTCTGCTAACATCACCGTGGTATTATTCAACTTCCTGCCCATTATCACAATTAGTTCTTAATAAAATCAGAGAGCAGAATTTATGGACAACACATAAAATAATCATTTTGATACTACCACAAACCTGCTGAGGTGTGTAGTCAGTCACACATCTCTCTTTCTTTATCTCTCTCTCTCTCCCTCTCACGCACACACACTCACTCTATGCACACACTCACACACACAAAGCCCTTTGTACCGTCTTCCACACCAGCACTCCTCCAGGGGCCAATACTGTGCTCCAAAGCCCTTTAGAGGGGCAGCAAGCCGGAAAATGACCCCATGCTGTCCCCGCTCGCCTCAGCCCCGCCTGGTTACGCCCGTTTCCCAGGGACCCGCTGAGGGTCCAATGCCCCTAGGCCTCCCTCTCACGCCACACTACCTCCCAGGGCCAAACGTTAACAGGGGCTCCTCACCGCGGACAATGGGGGCTGGGAAACGTGGGAAAGAAATGTCACAAGGCTCTCTGACAACCAAGGTTCGACCCCCTGACCTCCAGGGCTGGTCCCACTGGGCCTTTTTATGTAAACACAGGGTGTCCAAATAAAAGCAAACCCTGTGTTAATCAGATTCATAACCCTATGAGAAGATATATAGAAGCTAAGCTGTGGAAGGCTTAGATTTGGACTGGACACAACTTATTCACTAAACTGAAAAAATTATTCAGCATGTATTTTTTTTTCTTACGTTTCTATTTATTTTTACATTAAAAACTGATAGTGAAAGACTTCATAATTTGGACTATTAGTCTGTTTTATCCTTTAAATTAATTGTCAAACAGCAACAATTAAAATAGATTACAGTCTTTAATGGAGTCATTAACAGTATGATGACAAAGACTGGACAAGTGTCTGCTGCTTGAACTCCCCACTGCCTTGTAAACAGTCCTGGTCATTTAACCCCTGACCTTCCGGCAGTGTCTCTTCCCAATCTGTCCACTGCCTCTATCCATATGGGAGATGCAGGTCAAATGAGGATATGGTCAGCCCTCCAAGGGGTCGGGGGGGAGGGGGGTGCCACACCGGGTGGACACAGGCAAAGTGGTTACTGAGCAATGGTAGGGGGGCAATTTGTTGGAGTAGGGGGTTAACAAGGGAATGATTGGCATTAAGCAATGCTGGACTTAACCCCCACACTCACACTGTTTTATCTTTTTTTTTTAAAATGCTATTTTTAACCCCTAGATGTTACAGAATGTTATATATAGCTTGATTTGTAGGACACTAGAATTCAATTTTCAGACTCAGCCTTAAAAATGGTGAAATATTTTTTTGTTCTTTGAGAACAATGGTGTGTTTCGTGAAATATTATAAACTATGCTAAATAGCTAAATAAGCAAATATATATATATAAATATATTCAAGTGATTCCTTTATACAAGTATCATTACCATTTGAGCCCCCTGTAAACTAGGTCCTGTGTTACTCCTTCTTCACGGGTCACATAATTATAGTGATGGGCAGTGAGCCAGCTGGTCATCCTATTTACAGACAATGGGCCTAACCTGTTTGCTCAAGGCCCTTGACAAGGTCCCATTGATGACCATCACTGGTACAAGAGCACATGTGCAGGTCAGACCACTGTGGTCACTAGAGGTCAGAGTTCACGAACCAAACACAGCGACCTCATTCCCAGGAGATTCTTGCTGATGGACTCCTGCGCTAGTTAGTGGACATCATTAAGGAATTAGGCTTGGACAAGTGAAGGATTAATGACCCTGGAACGTGATGAGCTGCTAACCTTGACCAAAAAGCTAAAAAAAACTTGGAAAACCAACAACAGTGATAGCAAATAATCGGGACTGCACTGCACTTGCATGTGTTAATGCCCTCTGTGCAACAATAGCATCACACCAGTTGAGTTAATGACAACAGGAACTACCACTGACCTTGATATACCGTGATGTTGCAGTTAGAGGCAAACGCATTGAGTTTTAGCACAGAGTGAGAATAAGACCACATTGTAGTCATCGAATTCCCAGTTCAACACCTGCCAACATAAAGCACCATGATAGAAAGCATTTTAGTTTAAAAGGGGGCAAAAATATGCACGGCAAGTCATTAACAATGCAGAACTGTGAGTGGGAAACGATAATTAACTCTCTAGATGGGGTCTTTAGAGGGACAGTCTTTGAGGATTGCATTTTCCAGTGTTGAGCTCAAGGTTAACTACTCTGCATGGAAATAAGGGGCCAGAGGTGCAGCATTTCCTGGCCATGAGCTACATCCAGGATTAGCATGTTAATATGTGTTTTGTATCCATATGAGTATTTGCATCGTAGTTTTCATATGAATTAGCAGCGACTCGGTTGGGTTCTATTATCCATCCAAAAGCATCATAACTGCAACCTCTTGCATAACAGCTTACTCGCTGCCCTTCTCCACCTTATTCCAGCCTCCTCATATTTCTCCACCTCCTCCTCTTCATCATCACCGTCATCATCACCACCGACATGACCGCATACAAACCTCAAACCTACACGACTGTCCTGTTTATGTGGGTATAGATGAGATGCTGCATTGTCCCACGTCTCCTTGTAACCCCCATGATCATAACTCTGCCTGCATGGCCTGTGATCGTTTATGGGCACTTTACATGAAGATCACTCTCACAAACAACGCCCTTCAGCCAGTAATGAAAGCCAAGCATCAAAGCTGAAGATCAATGTCAGGTTACGAGATTTGTGACAGGGCCTGCTTGTATGTAGATGACCCCAAAAGTAGAGAGGATCTCCCGGGGATCTGGATAGGGAACAATGTGAGATAAACCGTGATCCATCATGGTAGGTGACATTTTGCTCTAGTTGATACTCAAATAAGGATACACAAACACCTTTTTGAACTGAATTTCAAGTTCAAATGGCCATAAAAAATAAAACACACACACACACACAAATAGAGCTAGTACTGAACGTGGAAGTTCATTCTTGACCTTGGAAATTGTTGTTTTACAAAAGAAATTGAATTCAAAGTCTTCTTAGTTTTTTCCAGACAACTGAACAAACTCCATCCACCAGTGAAGACCATGACATGCAGTTGAAAACACCAGAAATGTTTATCTTATTTTGTCAGAGAAAACAACTTCTTTAGAAAACCGTGTTTGTTTTAAAAAATCTGAATTGCCACAAGTGGTTGAAAATTAACAAAGTTTGAGGCAATACTTCAATTTGCTTCTTAAACAAATATAAATAAAATTTGGTGATTTTTTGGGGGGGGGGGCCATTTAAACATAATGTGATTTTCAATAGCAAATTTCAAAATTCCTCATCCAAAGCAAAATGTGTGTTCGGTTTGCCACAGGCAAGCTGAAATAAAGTGAATCCCCAGACTGGGACACTCAGCCAGTCGCTGATGTCAAGGGTTAAATGACTGAGGTCAGAGAGTTTTGAACCTCCGTCGAGGGACCTCTCAGATCGATGAATGGGTGTTGAACATGTTCACTCATAATAGGGGACTGATTGGAGGAAGGACAAGTGTCAGAGGGGTTGATTGGTCATTGGCCAGAATAATTCTGCTATCCTATCTTTAAAAAAAGAAAGATGAGATAGTGTAAAAGAAAACAACAAAATGTTTTCACCCATAAGTTAACATACACTGAAAAACAGAAAAGCCAACAAAATTGTCCGAACAAAATACACCACTTGTAACTGCATGTAACATGTAACACATAGAGGCCTTTTCTGATCTGACACCATTGGCAGGAAGACAAAACTTTTGCAAGTCCATGCTATGATATTTTATTAGCTTTGTCAATGGTGAGGAAACATCATGATTTGGGTTAAAATGACTACTTTGTAGAGGTTCACTTTGCTGTCATGATTCATTAATTGAGAACGACTGTGAGTGTGGTTTAAAAAGAGACAATGTTAATGCGTGGAAGTAAAGAGGAAACAAATCCAGTTCAAAACCAGTGTTTTCCTGACCAATCCATCCATCCTCGCCTATGTGGACTTTGTTGCTTACATAATGTCTGCCATGCTAGAGGGCTTTCACCACTTGAAATGGCTGGTGTATTTCTTGGGAGGACAGTGTGGAAAAAAAAAGTAACAAACTTGACATTTAGTACGGAGATACCTGTGCTACTTCTTCTACCTCCTTCAGACCCTGACTGGCTGGCTTTGACCTGATGCTGCGACCAGACTTGTCCCTGGCTGTGCCAGGCAGATACCAGCTCAGATCAGCACCCCACTCTCTGGCTTGGGCCACAAATTAAAACTTGTCTCCCCTTTGCCTACTTTCATCTACAGCCAACTGTCCAGCCAAGCATACCCTATGCCTCCTCACCCCTGCTTCCTCTTATCCTCTTCCTCCTCCTACCTCTGCTTTCTCTCTCAGGAGACCAAGAGTGGCATGCAGGGACAAACCTGAGACCTTAAAAAAAAAGAAGAAGAAAACGGGAGGGGACACAGAGGGGTGGGGATGGCGAGGAAGAAAGGAGGCTAGGAGAAAAAGAGAAACGCACATTGTACTTTTCAAATGGATGGGAAATGATTCGCTGGGATTTGCTGACAATTATACGGTGGGGTTTAATCAATTCGGACCATTCACAGCGTGGAGAGGGCTGATCCCCCAGTACAAAGGAACAGACCGTGGGAGGGCGGTACCTGAGAAAGCGCCGGCCTGGTGTAAGTAACATGAGGCAACACTCCCCTCCCCACACATTGCACCGCAGCATATGGCCCCTCTCTGAACTTATTAGCTGGCGGATTAAGGCCAATCGCAGAGACCCAAGGGCCTGTGGCTGCCTCCATCGCACCCTCCCTTGCCCCTCTTCACCCCTAAGAATGAGTCTGACTGACAAGGGACATTGTGTTGGGTACCTAGATCGCCACACCCCTCACTTACCCTGTCATGTGGTGCAGTTTGATGAGGTTATTTCGTACAGAGAACAGCATCTGACCATTAACCTTACGGCCACAGAATGCACTGTATATGCGCTTAAAAATTACAGCGTCGTGTTATATCAGAACAGCTCCCTTTAAACATGTCTACATTATTTCATAAGATAATTTTCCCCTTTTCCCCTGACCACTATGGTAATTCTACCTGCAAATTAGCAAGCTGCTCGGCTATGGAGTGGATTAAAAGCACCTGAATGTGAACACACAGATTAGCCCTGTAGATATGAAGTCTAATTAGCATCTCATTGCAACTCGACATGCGAGCTCAACATGAGTGCAGACACGCTGAGAGAAAAGGCTCCATTGGCCAGGGGTTGATTATAGGTCCATTATGCACACAGTACTTAGTGATGGGCTGAGAGTAGGAATTAAGAGCTTGATGGCTACTGTGAGGGGACCTGGGCTGAAGTACAGGGGTGTTAGCAGTCAACAGGGTCTCAGGTCTACAGGAGGCCAAGACTGGGGGAGGCTATACAGTAGTCTCTGGCCTTCCTGAGTATTCATGGAGAGAGATTTGACAAGAGAGGAGCCCCCTATTTAAGCCCTCATTTGATCTGGCAAGCGGCAGGTGATCCTCTGCCTCTTTTTGTGTCAGACCACAGGGGTTTGCCGACCTCTCGTGACCTGTCTTACCTGGCGCCCTTCAGGACACCTCATTTAGAGAGGAAGAGAGACGCTAATTCAGTACTAGGTATCCACCCATTGCGGATCTCCACCTGGCCACAGGGTTGCAGGGTCAGCTCCATACTGAGACAGCAGGGATGCTCAAGGGCGGCTTTGCTAATCCCCTCACATACTGGGAGGTGTTGGAGGACCCAAAGGTCAGAGATGGAGCAGAGAAGCCATCTTCCTGGTTCTTTTAGGCAGGATTAGATGCCCAGCAGGGGTGGATCTTCAGGAGTAAGGCCTCACGCTTGGAAATCATGAAGGTATTTCTGAGACGAGCAGAAGATGGCCCAGCTTTGGTCCACTTCCCTCCCGAGACCACACATGACCTATGACCTCACAGAAACAGTGCCGAGCCACAACTTGTTCTGACAAACACAACAAGAAGAGCTGTGGAGCTGACAATATGGAGTTTCCGCCTATTATGGACAACCTCTTCTCCGTTTTATGGTGTGAGCGTTGTTTGCTTTCAAGAAGGAGTTCTCGTTAGTTGAGAGCCGAACAGTTGATCTTTAATGAGAGGGGAAATCCTCTTCCCCATGCAAGATGGTTCTCTATACCTTATATTGACGACATACAACACCCCCCCCCCCGTCCCTTGCTTTCATGTGTGTCTCGTCATTCTGGGGTGAATGACTGCTGCTCACAGAGACGGTGTCTTTGAGAACCAATGATTAATGCTCTTTGAGGATGGGTGGTGGGTAGATGAGTGAGGGGGTGCAAGTACTGCACCTCACCGTCTTTACATACAAAGTAAAAGACCCTGCTTTTTCCTACACAAACAATGACACCACAGAGAAAGCACTGCTAAGAGAAATACACACAGCAGCTGGTACTTCATAGACATAGATACAAATGGGCATTCAAATAGTCAAATCTTTTTTTCCCAGATCTCCAGAGAAACCCACCTTGGCCCAATCAACGCTTCTGCACTTTGTATCTCACCATTTCTGACACTCTCTCACCTCTGAAAACACCCCAGAAGCCCGGCCTCTCTCATCAAACGCTTTTCTTACAACAAAATTAGCCACAGAATGAGCGAGCGAGAAAACACTGTTTTAGGAGTGGATATATCCAGTGTTTATCAAATATGGCAACAGAGATGGGACTAAAAATACAAACCATTAAACAAAAAACACTTATATATAATTTCATTTGGATTACACTTCATTTATTTCCTCTACTTTTTCCTTTACTGGATTATAATGACAAAAAAAATCAGTGAACACATCAGAATCAGCTTATCAGTGATCACCACACTAAATGCTTGTAATGCTCAAGAGCATTTAGCAGAGGCCATTAGATAACCGTAGTGATAAAACCCAGAATAGAATCAATGCAAGGGCA
This sequence comes from Toxotes jaculatrix, assembly GCF_017976425.1. Lineage (NCBI taxonomy): Eukaryota > Metazoa > Chordata > Actinopteri > Toxotidae > Toxotes > Toxotes jaculatrix. The sequence goes on along the minus strand of NC_054400.1, from coordinate 16,291,958 downwards.
ACTGTTAACATTTCAGATTAGCTCCATGCTGAACCTCGGGGTTCATTTGGTTGCATTTGCTTCCATTATCGACTGAATAAGCAGATCTGGCTGGCAGAGATCCATTTCGCTACACACACTGTGGCACTCTGTCTCTGTCTGAGCCCACTCAAATCACGTTAGCCAGTCAAATCAGGTTAGCTCCTCTTTAGCGTCAAACATACTTTTAATTCAAAGCATCACTTCATCGACACCAGACGTGTTGGCATGCCAGAGCTTGAGTTGTCAGTGCTTCTGCACTGATCCACATCCACTGGGGTCAGACAGATCAGGATACAGAGCCAGTCTGTTTGAGTGTGTGTGTGTGTGTGTGTGAGGAGGGGGGTTGGACTATGAGATATTTTAGGGTTGGATGAGAAGAGTTACTGACAATCTGGCAGTCCTTCACACTGACATGTGCGTTTGATGGTACACACAGCCCGTCATCGGCCTCCATGACCCAGTGCTGTCACCGAGGGTCGAGTGTGTGACAACGTGCTGTTGTTTGTGCTGCCGAGGACCACAGTTTGTTGAGGGTGGGTTGGTGCGGGCAAGGACAAGAGCTGGGGTTAGAGCTTAGGACAGGGGTTGTGTCGAGACTGCCAGTCTCTGTGGTTATTGTAGGGCATGGAAATACACCTGCCAAAGTGTTTTCTCACCATCATGACTCCACAGTGATTTGCATATTTGTCCAAGAAAGCACACAAATCAGAACAATGTAAAAATTTGAAGTGGACATCTTCATTTAAATAAACATGCATGTGAAACAATGGATTTAATTTTTCCTCAAAAAGAAATGCCTAAAAAATGCCAGAAATAGAAATAGAGAGCATCTTTTTGGACGTTACAGATAAGATGAGATCAAAATTGACAGTTCTTATGTCACTCATCATGCGCACTTTGAGATTCTTGTGGTCATTCGTTTCTGACCTGCCACATATTTACGTAAAAAGCACACATGTAGCCAGAGAGTAACACTGTGCATTATCTATAATAAATCAGCAGGCTGAATGCAGAACAGCGGTGGTTCTCACAAACAGTGTTTCATATCTTTTCACTCCCAGGGTTTGGTGTCGACATTGTTAGAGTCCGTCTACAAACCAGGATGGATTTATCAACAGACCCCTGCTCTTATCCTGCTCTCTGCCTGTCCATTTCTATAAGCAAAAAGGTTCCAAAGAGCAAAGAGATGTACAAGGTGCAAATGAAAGGGAGATATACTCTGTGTTGGAAGTTGAATTTTCTCTTTTTATGTGCCTGAGGCCACGCTTGCCTCATGTAAGACTAAATAAGACTCCCTGACCATATATGAAATAAAAAAAAATCACAGAGCTCAGGTGGGGCTGCAAAGGCTTCAAGTTGCAAGAAGAAAAGCAAAACTCCTATAACTTTATTTTAAAGTGTGCTATATTGGAGATCTTTGTTGTTGCACGATTCCTAAAGAATCTCTGATGACTTCACTGTCTTAGACATTTTACTAATATCTTACTAATGTCTTTCTCCTGCACGAATTCTCTGATTCTGCCGTGGCACTTTGTTGCCCCCCATACACACAAACCAATTATGCTCTTGAAAATAACTGAGACTTGCAAGTTGTGCTGACTCATATACATGCCAGGAGGTGGAGTCAGGTAGTCTCATTGTCTGAGGCTAATAACAGTGGAGTGGGAGGAAGAGGTGCACAGAGGAGATGTTATAAAGGCTATAAGGCTTACAGTGGGTGTAGGCGGATGTCTGGGTCTAAACGAGTGTGTGCGTGTGTGTGTTTTCATGAGGGCACAGTGTAAGTGTAGGCAAAGTGTGGTACGCTAACCCTATTCTGAAAAATGTGTGGGATGTGAGGGTAGCTGCTGAGCCCCAGAGCCAATCTGCCCAGGACCCTCACTGTAGCCTGAGGGCCTCCTCAGTGCCCTTCTCTACCTGTCTGTCTCTATTTTTCACTCTCCCGCGATTCAAACACTCCTGGATTGTCGGAATAAAAAGGTTTCTCTAATTCTTTTGAGTGTGTGAATTTGTCATTTTTTTGTAGGAAATTCCACAGTTTAACTTATAAAAAAAGTAACTAAATCATTCTGAAAATTGGCCATGACTTGAAATGTTAATCAATAAATAAAAGATTGTTATTTGTGTTATTTGACATTATGTTGATGCAAAAAAAAAATAAAATTCTCCAAATCAATTCACACCTAACTGACCATTCTTGAAAATAAACCTCATCCATAATTATGCAAAACTATTTTTAATAACATTTTTCCAAAGCATTATTGACATTATTTCTACTGACAACTCCATCATTAAATGTGGCTCACATTAAGCCAAATGCATATTGCCCTCCTCTGTTGAAACTGTGAATTAGCTGCTTCGTTTACAGTACAGAACAGAGGGAAGCCTTTCAACAATCACTCTGCAGCAACACTGCAATAACCATACCGTGCATCAACAAATAGAGATTACAAAGTGTGTGAAATATAGATGACACAAACACTTTGTAAATGTAATTTTTGCATTTGAACTGATGAGTAGTGTAATATATAGAGCTGGAATCAAATAAAGATTGAGCGAGAGGAAGAAGAGAGTGATGCAGAATCAGTGTGTGATGGAGCTGAGCAGCAGACAGAATAAGGTGGTTTTGATCAGGAGTTTCTCTGGGATAATTGTCAGGATCTGCTGTTTGGAAGATGACTGACAAAAGGAAAAATATGACAGTGGAATTTGTTGAGGAAACATGAAAATGTGTCAAACATCCTTCAAACAAAGAAATGCAATATTTATGGATTCTTGAAGAACCTCTCTCTCTCCCGCTCTCTCTCTACACACACACACACACACATCCACGCATATTGTTAAAGTCTTCTCAGCGCCTTCTCCACAAATCATTTCCCATGTCGTCATGCATCTCCCTAACGTTCTCTCATAAAAGGATTAACATGCAAAAAAAGGCTGTTTACATAACAATGACAAGAGTGTTTAAAAACCCACACTTCAAAACATGATTATGATAAGCATGTGAACGTTTTAACAGACCTCAAGCACATGGGAGAGGATTTTTTATTCTTTTACTACTTGTAATGGTATTGGTGATTGAAGCACGTCGGGTACAGTGTAACACACTGACCACTTCAAATAATTTTTTATTTATAAACAGAAAATTAAAAAACAAAAAGAACAGCAATTCGGTTCATAACATGTTTTTTAATAAAGTTTTTTTTCATCATTATTATAAGATGATATTTAAGCACGTGGTGGGTAAAAACAGGGAAAATCAAATTAATTTTTCAAATATTTTAATACTGGTGGGACATGTGACACTTGATGCATATTATAAAATGTATATAAAATCATATCTTTGTATTTATTAAATTTCAGGCAATTTTAAGCAAAACTACGGTTTTATTAAGCCTGCTTATCATGCTATTGACACATAACATACATATGCACTTGCACACGGAGTAAACATTCACACTGTCATAGAAACACAGAGAGAAAAAGAAAGAAAGAAAGAAAGAAAGAAAGTAAGAAAGAACGAAAGAAGGCTCTTTTTGGTTTTTTTTTTCAGACAGCCTGTTGATTAATTAGAGCTATCTGTCTGAAGACCTCCTGGTATGGTTAGACAACCTCCCTCACCCCTCTCTTTCTCCAACTCACACACACTCACTCACAAACACACACTCACACACCTACTAAGAAAACAAAACCCCACTAATCATTTGAAGCCTGCGCTTTGTAGGTGGGGCCCAGTCATTATCAGGCCTCAGCAGTGTGGGTTTTTGTTGGTTTTAGCTTTGCATCCTCAATCAATCGCTAACAGGAAGAGCTTTAATCAGGGTTTTAATGCAGCTGTACAAGAGGTGGGCCGGCCCTTTGTCTGGGTCTGAAAGGCTGATCGGAGGGGAGTCCTCTCGCGTTTCTTTACATTCACCTGCTGGGCCCTATTGGGTCTCTTTCTGAAAGAAAAGGACAAGGGAAATGAATAAAGAACACAGGCAAAGTGTGGGTCCGCTCAACCAGCCTATGGGTTAATCAAGGAGCTACTTGTCATCTCCACAGAGCCTCACAGTTAAGCTCTCCCCTTCTCTTTCCCATGCCAATTCAGACACACTGAGGAGCTGGGCCGGGACGAACAACAGCGGGCCATAACACAACCATGAGCTAATGATATGCTACTTTGAAATGAAAGTAGTTGCGAGGGGGGGGTTGCAGAGAAACACAATTTTGAGAGTCTGAATATAGGGGGGAAAAGAAAAGAAATGAAATCTAAAATCAATTAAAAAATATTGTACTTCAGGAAAATTTTTTTTTTGGAAAGTTATTTTCTTTAATACAAACACTGGTGACATACAAACACCCACATCAGGCCTGTTCAAACTGCAGTAGAGGCTTCACATTGAGCTTGCAAAACACTGATCCAACACACACACACACACACACACACACACACACACACACGGTATATGCTCTGTTTTTTTGTTTTTTGTTAAGTTATTCTTTTTTTCTTTGTATTTAGGTACTATGGTATAGCTCTGACACCCCAGCCATGCTCATAAACACATTTGTGGAAAAAAAGAAAAAACATTTCAAACACCTCCTTCAGACACTTAACACATGCACAACTTGCTGTGGTGGCATAAGTTCAGACCTCACAGAAGCCCTAAATTTCTAGAAAATCTAAAGAGAAATGAAGTGCAGTTTTATCAAGAAACAGTTATTTGCAAAGGTACAGTGGGACAACATCTTCTCCACTTCAAAACCCAGTAAATGATGCTCTTACCCCATCTAGTGAAAGGAAAGAGTAATTCACATCATCCACACAAGTGACTGAGTGTGTGTGCTTGCATGTTTGTGTGTGAGTGTGTATGTGTGCGTGCGCACATCGCATGTAGTTGTGTGTTTGGGGTTTCTCTTAAGAGAACCTCCCAACAAACAAAATTAAAAGAGGAAATGAAAGTATCAGCATAATTCAAAGTGTGATGTATAGTAATATATTTAGAGATTACGTAAAACAAGCAAGCACATTTAAAAAAATGTATTTGCACTGCTGATTATATTAATTATATATTTGCTTCCCCTTAATATTCCTCACACAAAGACCACAAGAGGGCATTATTTAATCAGGGCATTGTGGCAAAATCTATTACAGATTACACTGAAGTCGATAAAACACACAAAGGTTTAACCTGTGTTTCCAGTGACTGCAAAAAAATATTATTATTATTATTAGTATTAGTATTATTAGTATTTTTATTATTTGCTGTTGTTGTGGTGGTTATGTTGGTTATGAATTCACATCCATCGACTGATCAGGATAACCATAAATGCTATTTCTTAGCACAAGCTGAGATCTACATGAATTTAGAATTACAGTTCTGAAATATACTTCAGAATAAAATGGCCACAGCCATCACAGCACCATATGATAAAAATAATCATTTTTAACCATTACATTTATTTATTTATTTATATAAATTCCTTTGCCGTTCATTAGTTCAACCCTGATTTAACAGAGCAAAGAACCAAATCAACGTTTTTTATTAACATGTTTTCTATAAAAAGAAAAAAAAAAAAGTTGAACTCAACGTTTATGACATTTCCAGGATAAAATGTGTGCAATTTGTGGAGCACAGAGTGCTTTGGAATTATGCATGTACTTTAAACGTCAGATTTGTCAGAGACAATGTAGACTGGTGACTAATGGCTGATCCACCTGACAGGGCTTTTTGTTGAAGTCCACAGGAAGTCCACAGGAAGCCTTCAGTGCTCTCCAGCAGGGATTGATGCACTTATAAGAATGCTCTCTAACAAAAGGGATGGCGGCAATTAGGAAAACAAAAGAGGGGAGGGTGCCAGTGATTATAGCAGGAGCACTTCAACAGACAACACCCAGCTTTCACACTGTCAATTAGAGAAGCCATGAAAAGCGTCAGAAAATATCCCTTCTAGTGGTTAATATTTGAGAAATATGTTTTGATAAAAGGTCTGTGATTATAGTTAGAGAACATATGAATAAAAACATTATTCATTTAAAATATGTATTTGAGTATGATTATTGTTCCAAGCTGGATGTTATGTTTATAAGAAAAAAAAAAGTATTGTGACATTTTTCCTTTGTCTGTTATTGTATCTGTCTGTCATTATATTTGGTTTTGTTTCCTGGAATAAACGAGGCACGCAAACTGTGAACCTGTCTGAGAAGAAAATTGAAAATGAACATTGTGTTAAATTCATAATGACTGCGTTTTAGACCCACTGAAGCATGCTCAATTAACAAAACTCAAAATGAGAAAAATACACTGTATGCACATGCGGGGGTTTAATTTTATTCACTCTGATTTTTACGAGCTACATTTTAAAAGCTTGTTTTGGCTGGTTTGCAGTGTTTGAGTGTTGATTTTGACAAGCACTCACTGCAGAAGGTCAGCAATTCACCTGTAAGCCGAGAAATTACCCTGCCTAATTTTTTCTGTCCTTCAGGTGCAGCCTGACAGCCTCCTTTGCATTTTAATGCAGACAACCTGATTATTAAATCTTAGAGGGCTTTTTTTTTTTTTTTTTTTTTAAATAAATGGTTTGGGTTGTTGGGCAACCTGACTTGATCAAACATGGCTCCCCTCCCCCCATTTTGAAGCTAATAATTCTTCATTTATATTCATTCATCTAGTTCTTAATTAGATTAAGATGCATGACCCCCTCACTGTGAGCAAATTCAGACTACGAATCGCTCTCTCTCTCTCACAAACACACACACACACACACAATTTATATATATCTTTGCTTCAGTGATGTACACACCTATTAAAAATGTAGCTGATTTTTTGTGGTACCTAATTTATAAACTAATTAATATATGTTTGTAAAAAATATAAAATAAAATAAAATAATTAAAGCATGTATTTTAAAGGAAACATTTAAACCATTTCAATTGCAAACAGAACTTTTGCCTGGTAGGTCTGACACAAATTATATAAATATGATAAAATAAATTAAACATTTTGAAAGTGAAAAAAAATCACTTTGAAAGTGAAAATCTGCCACACAATTGTACAAGACAACATACAGCCCAAATACACAAACACACTCCAGAGAACAATAGATGGGCCATACATTACTCCACCAGCACACTACATGTGCCCATTTTATCCAAATGGCCTGGCTATTTAGAAAGGTGAGGACACTGCACTTTGATGTAAAGGGTCATTTGGAGGACTTGTTGGAGCTTCGTACGGTGAAGGATGGGATTCTCCCCAGAATGGCTGCACTTTCACATCATTCTATTTGTCCTTCTCTACATTTCACTCAAAGCTGATGCGCTCAGAATGATGGAGCACGATGTGTGTTTTCCACTCCTCTGTGATTTAAATCCTGGCAGCCGTTTACAAATGAGCACAAATTGCTTTGTTTTCTAAATAAAACACTTCCATCTAAACTCACTGAGGGAGAAATCAGACACATTTTTTGCACTGTTTGCATTTGTCTTCAAGGTAAAGTTAAAATGGGTCATCAAATTTCATCCAATTCTCACTGGTCTGACTGTGGAGGAAGAAGTTGTATGCATATAGCAAACCAAGGACAGTTGGATTTGCCATAAAGAGCATGCCATTTCTGCTCTCCCTAGAGCTATGGCTTTGATTGAATCCTGAAATGAGTTGAAATGTCACAAATCCCTACCAATATGCTAGAAATGAAAATTGGCCTTGGGGTTTTAAGGTTCCCATTAAGGGTGTGCTTAACACATTCTGTTAAGTGTGGTTGGAGTGCATCAAAAATACAACATAATTACGTGTCTCTATGCACTCAAGCAAAATGTCCCCCTAAAATTCCTCGATGCAGAGCAAGTCTCACCGCTGAAGTGCAAGAGAGTACAGGATCAGGCCACGACAGGACTGAAGCGAGAGAACAGCCAAGGGGCAGCTGGGTCCAAATTAAACCTGGCAATATGTGAGCAAAACGTGAGCAATTATCATGTCAAACGGGTACCTAACAAAAAAAAAAGCTGGGAAATTCCTGTGTTTTCCTGCAGAATGTTTGCGTGTTTGTGAACTTAAAGCTGAATTTCCCCCCCTCAAAAAAAAACAAAAAAAAACTGATGTCTGAATACTGACAATTCTGTACAACTGGCTTTCATCAACAAATTCATTTCACAGCACAACTAGCTACTTTTTTGTCAAATTATTGTATATGACACCTTATGCAATGTCTTGTTTTATGTTAAAAAAAAAAAAAATAAATAAACTCTGCCTCTCAGACTGGTAATGCCCTCCTAGCTGTGGCTGCACTGATTTGATACAACCGTCCTCCCTCCTCTCTGTCCCTCATCTCTCAGGTAGCTGTATTTTCAGGAAACAGGAAAATGATTCTCCTCGCTGTTTACTATTCACGTCACGTAAAGTGGGTCTGTGTTCCTCATTTAGTTCTGTACTGTACAGCTGGGGAGCTGTCCGCGCGCGGCGGCAGTATGCAAATGAGTCTGGATTTGAATGGAGATGGAGGTAGACACAAAGCTCAATTAGAGACACGGGTTGGGGGGGGGGGGAGCGTTGAGTGTCTGGAGAGGGGCAGAGGGGGAGGGGAGGGGAACGAAAACCCTGGGCTTGCTTAATGCCAACCTGAGGAAACCAATGTAGGTACACATTCAAACACAAATGTGAACGCACTTTAAATAGGCAGACAGATTTTCGAAATTCTCCAGACAGGCAGCTGATCTCTGAGGGGCTCAGACAGCTCAGCTCTGTGATGCGTTTTGGTCAGACCAATCACGGTGAGAATACCCCCCCATCATCCATATCACACATATCATCAATACAAAAAGGTATCAGGCAATGCACGGGTGCACTTCCTCTTATTGTTTAAAGCTCAAAGAGAGAGTCTGCCATGCGGCAAGACAAAACAGAAAAAAAAGAGGGGGGGGTGGCGGCCATTTTGTTCTTGGGTGTTAGTCGGTGCCCAGCAGCAGCATATCACCTGACCCAGCGCCGGCATGAGTGTCCTTGGAGTCTTTGACATCAGCGCTGCCACCCCTGGTTGCCACAGCAACCGCAGGACAGTTTGGAGGAGGGGTGGGAGGGGGGGCGTTTGTGCGGGATGAAGGGCAGAATAATTAATATGCAACATACGGGGAGTTTGAAGGAGGATTTAATTGCATTTGTTGGTGTGTGAAGCTGAAATGGATTGAACGCTGCTGCAAAAACGAGGGATATCAGAGAAGGCGAAAAAGAGATTAAGCGAGCTCATTGGTCAGAGAAATCATTTGCATCGTTGTCAAGGTTATTTCCAAATTTCTTTCCTTTCAATACAAGAAAGTAACTTCGTAGATGAGACTGGGGAGGTGGGCCACGGGGGTGGGGATTATCCTCCTCCAGCTTCTCCTCTTCCTCCTCCACCTCCTCCTCAGCATTATCATCATCATGAATAGTTTACAAAGCTGTGTACAGCCAAGGTGATGCTTCACACAGCATAAATCTGTCCGGCAGCGGTTGAATTTTAGCTGACTTTGTGTCCAGGAATTGCAATCGTTTCACTGTGCCTGGAAAGGTTTTCATATGCAGCGGAAATATAACAGACAGATGTGCAAACTTACTCAAGGAGGATGAGACTAACTTGATCAGGGAGGCTCAAAGATCATTCAGCTGATCTGGTGCACGCCACAAAAAAAAAAAAAAAAAAAGGACCCCAAGTATGATTTCCCATAAAACACTGCCTGTCAGATTATATAGGCACAATCTTTACTCACAGTGACACACTCACACACACACACGCCTAACCTAACAATCTCTGTGTGTCTCTCTCTCTCTCTCTTGAAAACCCCTCACACACATTCACACACAGACAAAAGACAGTTTTACTTGCTGCCTCAGTGTCAATAGCAGCATCCAAGCATTTCTTCTGTACTGCAGCCTGCGCTTAATCTCATTACAGCCAAAAATATATAAATAGAAAATTCACATCAATAAAAGAAAAAATAAATAGAATCAGTCTATTTTTGCAGAAATATGCGAAATAGCACAAGCAAAGCTGTTTAGTTAGACTGACAACACAGACGTACATGCGGTCACTCACGCACGCAAGCATTATACGCCCTATCAGCGCGCGCACATACAGTAAACGTTGCAATGGTCTCATCAATAATGCATCGGCACTTCATGTTTATGCAATTTACAGGGCAAGACCGAGCGATGGATACTGTAGATGTAAGTCTGGCGCACACTGAACGTATAGCGTTACACAAGCCTATCACAGACACAGCTCAGACATAAAAGTTCAAATCTTTTCCGCCTGTAGAGAAAGAGATTAAGATAATAAAACAGTCCCCAGCACATACCTGTTAAAGCATTATTTCTTTGATTCTGGTTTATGCAGGCTCGAAGGGCTTCATGATAACACCGCACTAAGAGAAATAAAACTGTAGCTGCGGTGATATGCAAATTAAAGGCTCCCACTGAATGCAAGGGCATTTATTATTCATAAATTACTCATGTTTATGCAAATTACGGTATACGGAAACACTGGTGGGGGGTTGAGTGGCTCCCTTAAACATACTGTGTGATTCAATTTCTGTTCTGCTCTTTCATCTAAAATGGTCCAAACCCAAGCATTTGAACCGCATGGTCATGAACCAGCTCAGTTATTCTGAAGTTTTATCCAGGTAGTCAGGCTGGGGGTGGGAAATTAAAAAAATAAATAAATAAAATGCAGCGAACATTGCAAAAAAAAAAAATCGAATCTAGGGGAAATCCTGAAAACTAGTCGATTATGGACACGTAGTGAAACACAACAAGCAGTTCTGGCTTTGTGGATAAATCTTGATATTGTATCTATTTCCCATCTATTGTCTATTTTAAATTTTTTTTTGGCACAGGAAGTCTCTCAACCTATATACTCCGCAAAGACACGTCCAAAGGACGTTTTTTCGACGTCGTTTTTGCACGTCCAATTTTGGTCCCCTGAAGGTGCAGACTGTGACGCCAGAAGACGTCTTTTTTCCGACGTCTACCGAACGTCCAGTATTGACGTCCACAGGACCTCTGAATAAGGGCTAATTGTAGTCCAAATGTGGTCGTTGTGGACGTCTTTTCTACGTCAAATTTAAACTCATTTTAGACATCGTTTTTGTACTGCTTCTGTGCACGGCTGTAGTCCCATTTCAGAAGGTGGCACACTGTTCCAATTCATTTTGCTATAGCTTCATTTGATTGTCTCAGCAGCAGGTGACAACTGGAAACGCATACAAAGGTGTGATGCATTTCCAGTTTAAACCTGTTGCCGAGCCAACGAAGCTACAGGAAAATTAACTGGTACAGGAAACGGGTCCTCCACCTTTTGGAAACACATGGGACTACAGTTATACACAGAGGTTTACAATAAATCACAATTCAACCCCGACTCATTTATTTCCATTTTTATTTTTGTCAATCACTGGCACAAAATTTTTTGACTTCTGTGGAATTTCCTGCCAACTACCAGTAAAAACAAGGAACATGAATTTCATGGCTTGCATGAGGACATTACTTCAGTGTTCATCAGTTGAAGCCAATATGCTTTACTTTTGATTGTCTGCCAAAACTAAATGAAAGTGATAGCCAATATCTACCAGTAATAGAAAAATGCAAATAAATAAATATAAAAATAATAAAAATAAATTACACAGCCCACCTTGTTTGAGTCTGTATCACAAAACAACAATAGAAAATTTAAAACAATAAAAATTAAAGTGCTAAACAATGTGTTTTGAGGTAAAATCCAACCAGAACCAATTATACTGAATACAGAAAAGAAGACAATGCACAAAAGCTGTGACAACATTCTCCACAATGGATAATCAGTCCTGAGTGACTGCTGTGTATCCTCCACCTCCACTTCTTTGCGGTCCTTTGCTTCATCCTCTGTCCTCTGTGTCATCAAATTTCAAAAATCCAACTGCACGAGCAGAAAAAGAAAAAATATTAGAAATATGTAAAGGAAATCTGCAGTCATACTGTACTGCTCTCACCACGCGTACCCTTACGCAAAAATAAGGTGACTACATAAATACACAATTTACATTTACATTAAACAACAGGACATTACGCAAAATGTAATGCGGCTAGCAAACAAACTCCACTAAACAATGCTAACAACACAACACAATAAACATACCACTTTGAAAACTACACACACACAATACTTACAGACTGTACGTTCCCTGGCTGAAACGTGTGCAACCACATTCAACTTTACGAGCCCATCTCTGTGTTACTGACCAAACTTACTGACTGAAGAAACGGAAGAAGCGGCCAAGATGCAAAGTGTAACATTAACAGAAAGAGCGTTCACTCTGTCGCCGTTTCCCAGAACTAAGAAAAGTACAGAACACTCACTCTGATACAATTTCCATGAACCAAAGGAAAATACACATTTTACATTTTTATACTTTTTAACACTTTTAACTTATGAACTTTAAATATTACTTTTAACCTTTAAAGACAGCACACGTACACCAAGTCCCCATATTTGTAAGCAAAAATATGTTGCCTGTGCATCCACTACCAATATTAGATAAATACATCTATCACCACCTGCCTATATCTTCGTGGCTCGCTAGCATGTAAAAAGCATATTCCCTGCCATGAGAGAGCCGCTAGATATAAAGTTCGCAGCTTGTTCTTTTCGCTAGCTTAGCGAATTTAGCTTAGGCTAGCTACCAGCCTAGCTCTGGTTAGTGAGCAGTGACTTAGCGACTTAACAGTGCTTGTTTACGTTAATGCTTCAGCTAACGTGAATATTTTTAGGCACAGTCGTTTTCAAAAGTAATTCCAATTCCATTTAAACTATGGCCAATGTTTAGCTAACGTTAGCTGATACGATGACATGCAATGCCAATTGTAGCCACAGCAGTTTTAGGTAGTTTAAAACAACAAAGCTAGAACAGCTAACACTATGAATACATAAATTAACATAAAATGAACAAACATGACCAACTTACTTTCAACTTAGTGGAAAACGGTGGTTTTGGTGTACGCTGAACAGGGACGAACGGCCACTTACTTCCACAGAGATGAAATCAGAGACGGAAAGACGGTTGATGAAATTCGAAGAATCGCGCCAAAAGCTTGGCGTGTTGCCTCGGCCAATCAGGGTGCCGTTTACTGGTTGGCTTATGACGACGTTCTGCCTCAGCCAATCAGAGTGGCGCTAACTGGTTGAAATCATTAGAGTTATAAAATCAAGGCTCGTGTACCATGAATTTATTTTCTGAAGCCTAATTTCCAACAAGTTGCATTTCCAAATAAATATATGAATAAAAACATAAACAAATAATAAATAAATAATTACAAACAAATAATGTTTAATCACAAATAATCTATAATCATATTCATTAATCATGTTGATAACAACAATGTTGATATTAAAAAAAATACATTGATTAATAATGTCAATTTCCTGCACCTGTCTTAAACGTACACGTGATGTCCAAAAAAAGTTACCGAGTCCGACGCACAAATGTTGCACTGCATATTGACGTCCAAGTGGGGTCGTGGTTAGACGTCCAAATATCGGACCTAGTTTGCACGTCGTGTAAATGTCCAGAACTGGTCATGGACCGACGGACGCAATATAGACACGATCTGCACGTCCATCAGACGTCTAATGTTTAGTGGGATGGTCCACGGTGACACATTTCAATAAAAAGTAAATACATGAAGTATCAGGTAAATATCACTTAAATTTGTTGTGCAAAAATCTGCAATAATGTCTATAGGCTGTAATAGTGTTGGGGCTAGCTACCTATTCAAAAATTAACGTAAGATCACGGGCAAAAGTGAGATATCATTTATTTTAAAGCTTAATAATTATGAGATGACAAACTAAAACGTGCTCTGGTTTTTCAGGCATTGTGTGTGTGTGTGTGTGTGAGAGAGAGAGAGAGAGAGAGAGCCTTACCGTCAAGTACGTTTCTTTTGCGCATTTTACCTCAAATTACGGTAATCATCAGAAGGGGGCGACGGTGACGTAGAAAAGTGGCGACGCGCACCAACAACTTTGTTATTGCTAGTTTTTATGTCTTTAGAAATCACTTAGCTCACTGTCGTGGATGGACTAACGTATATTTAGACACAAAAAGTAAGTTAATTGATGTTAACGCGAATCGGTTACACTGTGAGCCACAAACCAAGTCTTATTTTTTCTGTCGTTGTTCTTGTTTGTCCGCCTTGTGTTGGACAAATTTCTGCCCCTTTCTTACAGAAGCAGTCATGTTCCACAACAGCTCACAGAGAAAATACTGGATTTTTAAAAGCGAAGATGAAGTTGAGCACATGAGATTCAAGGCCAATCAGAAATTTCGTAACAAGATACTGGAAGGTGGGAGGGTGAGTACATAGCACATAAAAACTAATAGCAAAGAAGGACGACAGGTCACTGTGTGACAGTTTACTTCACCTCCTTCTCCTCCTGTCTCTCTCTCTCTCTGTGTGTGTGCTGTTCAGCCTGGAGTGAGCGAGTCCATCTTCCTGGAGCGTCACGAGGAGGACGTTTTATTTAGACACTATGAGAGGAGGCTGCTGGATTTCTGCAATGCTTTTAAGCCTGTGATGCCCAAGTCTGTGGTGGTATGTACAGAATGTGCTTTCTTTTCATGCTCATCAGAACAATATGAGCTTAGTGCCTGAGTACGTGAGAACCATCTGTATCTCACCTGTTGCAGGGTACAGCCATTATGTACTTAAGAAGATTCTACCTGAACAACTCTATTATGGAGTACCACCCTCGGATTATCATGTGAGTTGCACTGATAGCGGTAAGAAGTGGACAGTGGACAGAGATTAGAAAAGATTGATTTTGCTTTACATCCTTTACAATCAGACTGCTGCATACGGTATGTGTACATATCCATAAAGGCTGAAAAAATATGTTGTTCTGGCTTTTTTCTTAACAGTCTATACAACCTATTTTAAAGTCACCTTCTCCTTTCAGGCTCACTTGTGCATACCTGTCCTGTAAGGTGGATGAGTTCAATGTGTCCAGCACCCAGTTTGTGGGCAACCTTCTGCAGGAGACCCCAGCAGGACAGGAAAGGGTTCTGGAGCAAATCCTGGAGTATGAACTGCTGCTAATCCAACAGCTCAATTTCCACCTGGTGGTCCACAATCCTTACAGACCCATGGAGGGCCTGCTTATTGACCTCAAGGTTTGCAGACCCCTGAAGAGCTTTAAATGTTACTCTTTAATGCATACACTGTTGGGGCGCTAATCTAGCTCACGTACAGCTTCAGAATATTTGTCTTGTCTCAATG
The DNA here is from genome assembly GCF_017976425.1 of Toxotes jaculatrix. Classification (NCBI taxonomy): domain Eukaryota; kingdom Metazoa; phylum Chordata; class Actinopteri; family Toxotidae; genus Toxotes; species Toxotes jaculatrix. The sequence continues at coordinate 16,276,677 of NC_054400.1, read as the reverse complement.
AATTAATGCCTTTTAATGAATTTCATCCCTCAGACTAGATACCCCACCCTGGAGAACCCAGAGTCACTGAGGAAGAGTGCAGATGACTTTCTGACACAGGCGGCTATGACTGATGCAGGGTTGCTGTTTCCCCCCTCTCAGATCGCTCTGACAGCTATTCTGAACAGTGCTTCGAGGGCCGGTCTCAGCATGGAGAGGTGGGTCATTTGTTCTCAAGTGAAAACATGTAACAGTGGTCAGTTTGAATTTAAAAAGGTAGATTTTGAAATACTGTGATATCTATTATTATGTAGTATGTACTATAATAATATATAAGGAAGTATTTTGTCTTTATATTACACCAAAGTGTCAGTGATATTTTGAAATGGAAATTTTATGTGTGGAAAGGCAAAGACTCGCAAGAATTGGCTTGCTGTTTAGAGAACTGGCTTCATTTATATGTACAGCCTTTAAATCAAAGCAAAAAGAAATGTGTCAGTGGAAAACAATCCCCTTTGTTGTTTTCGAATTCCCAGCTACCTGACTGAATGCCTGGGACTGAAAGAGGACAGAGAGGCTCTCTCAAAGATGTACGACTCCATGAGAAGTGAGTAAATTGCACCTTCAGTCTGAGGCCACAGGATGGTGATATTGAGTTCCGTCTTGCCTTTCACTGCTTTATGATACACAGTAAGGGTTTTATGTGAGATTTAAATAAATGCTGTCTCTGTCCATCCAGGGATGAAAACCCTCCTGAAGAAGTATGAACTGCCCAAACCGGAGGAAGTGAATGTTTACAAACAGAGGCTGGAGAGGATTCATGTTGAATTTGCCAGTTCGAGCAAGTAAGGAGATGAAGTGACCTGCTCCTGTTTGTTTTACGGGATACTTAAGAGATTTCTGATAATCAGAACACATGATATATTGTAACACTATAAATTGTCATATTAAAAGTCAGAATATGTGACTTTATTGTGGAGCTCAGAAATCTTACACTTAAAACCATAAACAGATGATCACCATAAGGCCTTTATCTACGCCTCATATTTAGATGTAACTGGTGATGTAATTTTTAGGTACATTTTACAAGTTTCAGTGTGATAATATAAATTTTGCTGTTACTTTTAAAATCATAGATTTAATTTTTTTACACCCCACACCCAAGTGATCAACTCCAGGATTCCACTGTCATATGTAGTAACAGTTTTATTTTAGCCAGGTTGTCGTATCTAAGATGCAAAAGGTTCAAGGTTCAGTATCAGGTAGAAAAATAAAAAGGAACACATCATCATCAGCTGTATGAAATACAGAGAGGAAGTACAACAGCATGCCAAATTCCTACCTACATCATCCATACCATGACGCATAGCTGATAAGGAGACTTGTAGGCTCGTTCGTTGTCGCGCAATCTGTCGCCAGTTGTCCGTTAACACTTGGTGAGGTTGGTGAGGTCCGTGGTATCTTAAGTGCAGCTACAGTAAACAGTCTGGTAAACTCTTGAGCTATGACAGGCACAGATTCAGACTTTGCAGCTGCTTGAATCATCAGGAGGCACGCAAGGCCAACCCCTGCGACCTAGAAGTTGATCAATCTGTGCATGGCATGACTGCTAAGGATGAATCTACATGAAAACAGTCGGTGCAGAGGTGCACTGGAACACCACCCGTGACGGCGGGAGAGCAAGAGAGACTGCAAATGCATGAAAGCTTTCGTTCACATCCCAAGGCAAAGAGGGGAGTTCAGGTGATATTTGTTAGAGCAGCATATATGTAGGCCCACACGCTACAGCAGGATCCGTTCAAGGTTAACACATGCACAGGAAAGGTTACAGATATATCTCCTACAAACTCTTAGACTATCCCTCAGCTCTGTTCAGCTATGTCATACACAAACACCTTTTACTTCTATGCAAGCCTAAGTATATATCAACAAACAAAGCAGCATATAAAAATGTAACAAGTGGTTCCAGTGCTGCGTGGTAGTTCATACACAAAGATGGTGGAAATGGTTTGAAGGAAGAGCTTCTGGTAAACTCAGGTGACGTGAGCGAGAGGATGACGTGAAGAGAGGGAATTAAGGCTTGTGTCGTCTTGGAGAGAGGTGCTATGTTTAAATTCCCTGATGACGGCAGAAAACGCTACTTCACTGCTTTGGATTGCCTGCCCTTTTTAATGTCCTCGCAAGTTTTGTCCAAGGATAGCAGTGGCTGATCAGAGTGCAGCCATTACCCTGGCTCCGTGTCAGTCACCAACCGTTACCGGTTCAAACTTCTGAGGGAGAGGCAGGCGTAACCAGGATAAAAGAAGTTTAGACATCTCTGCGGTTGACTGTATCTCAGGTCCATCTTCATAGAAATCATCTCTTCCAGGTCTTTCGTGAAAAGGCGTCTTGCCAAAAGTTTTATCAGTTCAAAACGCTGTCAGCGTCTGAAGCATTTTGGGAAGGGCTTTGGAAGGACAGTATTCAGATATGCAGCAAGTGGTTTTCCCATGGAGAACAGCCATATTGCGTTTGAACTGCTAGGAATCTAGGCCACATGCTTATAAATACAAACTGACTTTAGTCTTCGGTCGTGCACCTCACGGGATGAGGCCTCACTTTGGCTGGCTGGCTGTGTGGTCCGACTACCACACTTTGATTCTCAGGTGGAAATCCGTAAAACTCACATTACCTGGATGGCAGCAGCCAGTGACATGATGGTGCACTCTGTCCTGTAAGATAAAGTGAAATTGTTTGTGAAAGGCACATGCTTACAAATCACTCAGTTTATTAAAATGCTTCTGACTCCAGGACTATCAGTCTGTATGTAACTATTCCCACATGGTGTAAACTAGTCTAAATGAAGTCACAGCGATTTAAAAATGATGAGACACAGGAAACTACAACTACCAATGGTGGTCATGAAGGTGTAGCGGATACTACATGTCACACTCATTAACTAAGTGAGTGCTGGTAATGGATTTCAAAGGGTTGGGTTACATAAACACTGAGGATATGGAACAGAGTTCACCAACAATTACGGCTTGCAAAGACAACTTGTGATTCACAGATTTCTTTACAAAGCTAATTTTACATTCAACTTCTCATAGTAAAAATATCTTTGCATTGCAGCAAACGGAAGCGAGGATATGAAGAAGATGGCCATGTAGCAAAAGAGCCACGTTTGGCAGAAGAGGTGAGACTCTAGTAGGTACAGGCTGACATTCAGGCAAACTTTTGTCAACTTTTTGTTTTTTTTTAAATATATATTTATATTATATATAAATCCATACTAAATCCTCTAAACTCTTGTTTAATTCCAGGAATGGACAGATGAAGACCTGATATGAGCACTATGTGGTTGTGGAATCAGTCAAGTTTTAAGTTATTATACTACTTAATTCCAGTATTGAACCGTCAGTGACCAAGCCTTTCCAGAAAACACAACAGTGTGTCATAAACAGCTAGCAAGTGTGCTTGTCATATTTAATTTTCTACATGACACTGCAGTCAGTCTTGGAGTTGCCTTTGTTCTGCAGTAAGAATAAAGATATTTTTCTACATATTGTGTTTTCATGTCTCTGTGGATTAAAGATAGAATGGTGAAATACTCCTTAATAGTTACAAAGCCACATAATGCTACGATCATACATTTCTCCACCTTTTCAGGGGACAATGAAAGACTCCATAATCTACTTTACAAAAACTGTTTAATAAGTGCATGCATGTCTGATACAGTCTGTACTATTCCAAAAAAATTTACTGCTGTAAACACTTTCATTTTACTTGGTTTCTCTGATTATGTGTCTTGTCTGGCATCCAGAAGTTTCAAAAAAAAGACTTAACCAAATAATCAAAAAAATATAGCTGGTACAATCGGAAGAAAACAAAAATTCAGCTCATCTCTCTTATATACTCATGATTCCAGCAAGAGAATTTATTCTTAATATAAAATAACCATACTTTTCTGAAAGACTTTGTTCCAATCTAGAAACCATAGAAAGAGATAAGAGAAAAAAACAAAACAAAACAAATGGACAGAAATGCTAGTTTCAGCACTTTGCGGATATTGTCACAACCTTAAAATAAATCAGTCACTAATTACAGTATAAAAAGCATTATCGCTCATAATCCAGTTACCAGAAAAAGGGGACTGAGAGAACTAGCTTCTTCATGTCAGTTTCCTCATATAGAGCCAGAACGGGGGGTGGGGGTACACTTTGGCAACCTGTGCTATCAAAACACATAGTGGGTACAAAGAAACCTCTTGAAATCTTTATATTTGGCCCTCATGGTGAAGGGAATGAAATGTACCCAAGTCAGAATCATGAACACAGTTTATGAAGGAAAAATATTTTTTTCCTGTGCATACAGCTGTCAGTCACTGGCGCAAGTTTTTTTTTTTCTTTTTGTTTTTTTAAGTACGGCATCACTTGTTGTACTCAGCCGCTGTTGTTGCATAGCTCTCTTGTGGTGAACGGGACAAGATGGGCGGGTGGGTGGGGATGGGCGGGACTATCAGAGGGAGGACATGATGGAAAGTGGAGGGTGGAGGGGTTGCCATGGTGATGAGGGTAGAGCATGCTAGGTCTCCTCTGCGCTGCACTCCGGTGGATGGAGGAGACTTGACGGAAGGATGGGAAGATGGGTGGAGGGGAGGAGTGCAGTACTACCTGTTGCTGTTGGACATGGCATACTGAGCCTGCTTCTGCTGGAGGAGCTCTGTGATGGCCAGCAGCTTTTTCAACACATGCTGCAGGAGAGGAAAGAGGAATCAGATCAATCTTCTGAAACACGACAGCATAAATGTTTCTGAGCGTGCTCAGCTGTGACATCATCGGCCTCTGACCTGCTGTGCTCCCCTCTCATTGCTCAGCGTCCGGAGCTCGTCTGAGTGTGTGGCACAGAGCTCGTGCAGTGCAGCCAGGTCCCGGGACAGGTCTGTCCTAAAGTGCTCTGTGGCTTCAGGGAGTTCAGGGACATTCTAGTAACAGAGGCACATGATTTTTCTAAGCTTGTGAAACAGAATCAGCAGTTAGGGTCTTATAGCTGCAACTAGCAATTACGATTATCCATTAAATAGCTTATTATTTTCTTGATTAATGTTGCAAAATGTAAGAAAACAGTAATTTGCTATCGAGAATCCACTGTAATGACAATCCTCTTTAATGACAAGCAAAAGGACAAAATCCCCACTTTTAAGAAGATAAAACTACATTAAGTTTTGTATTATTTCTTGTAAAGTTACTGAAACCACTATCAAAATGGTTACGGTTCATTTTCTGTCAGTCCATTAATCAACTAATCTTTTCAGCTCTACATAATTCAACCAAAAAGCTACAAATGTGACTCACCCCTAACTCATCCAGAAACATGATCATCCTAAGTTTGTTGTTTTTGATGAAAGGGTTCACGCCCTCCATGTAGGGTTCCTGTTTGAGTACAGAGAGACAGCTGTGAAACACCAGCAGCGCTCAAAAAGTGCTTTGCTAACAGCTCCACTATGAAAACAAAGCTTTCTACTGAAAACTACTGTTTTCAGGAGGGAATTCAGACCTTAGCACCAAATTCAACAAGGTTGGCCAGGTTTTGGACAGACTTAGCCACCAGTGTGAGGGTCCTGCCTGCTGTTGAAGACGGAGGGTCTGCGAGAAGAGATCGCAGTGTAAATTACAAATTGTAACTTTTCACATGGCAAACGGGATTTGTGTGTTTCGTGTGTAGTTTTCAATGGATGCTCACCAGCAATGATGTTGAACATTCTGGGGTTGAGGATGGCAGGACAGATCAGTCTTAGAAAGACAAAGCCACTGGAAAAAGAACAGACACGGTTAAGAAAAAAACAATGTTTAACATGCAAAAATTAAATGCAGGACAAAGATATACCAAGTGCTTTTAAACTCTCAAAAGAAAAGTCGTGTGCCCCACATTGTTCTTAGGTGTTTGTTTACCTTACAACTCTTGTCCGCATGGTGGTGTTGGTGGGCCATTTCTGCTGCACAGACTTCTGCAGACAACCGTAGATGAACCTCAGCGTCCTGGATGGGTCGTCGCAGAGAGACAATGATGGATTATTTGGGTCTTTTGGAGTTTAGAGTTGTATTTCTGTTTTAAGCACTAACTCAAATGATTTACTGACAAAACTGGACAGCTGGGTATATATGCTTACGGTGGTAGGATCTCAGCAGCCATGAAGATCTTCTCCACCAGCTCAGACAGGATGTTGAGGAGATGAGTCAGATTCAGGTTCACATCCTCATTCTTTTCCAGTTTGGAAGGGTTTAACTTTAAACAAGGACAGATGGAAAGAGACAGAGAGAGGATGGAAAACAGATAAACATGAGGATGGATTCATAGCTTAAAGACGGTGCTGTGCTGTGAGCATGAGATGGGGAAGGCCTTTGTAGGTCTTTACCTCACAGGACTGTTTGCTCTCCATGATCCTGAGGATGGTGTCTTTGAGAGCATGGTGGACGAAGGGTGTGGCTGTGGCCTTCATGTACTGCTCCATCAGAGTGCTGGCCAGCGTGGTCGCTCTGAACAATGTTGTGGCCTCATCTGGTAACAGTGCACAAGCAGAGGAGGTTAGTCAAATGAGCACAGGGTTGTACAGTTCACCGAGCCTTGCAAAGCACTGTAGGCTGAGGTGCTGCTATGCAGTAGGGCTGTCAGTCATACACCTTCTTCATATTACGAGGCCTTTCTTTTGTGTATGTTTTTTTTTTTTTTTTACCCTCCATGCTAATCTCTCTGTCATTGAGTGTCCTGAGTAGGGGTGCTTCGGCGTTCTCGTGTCTGAAGATCCGCAGGAGGAGGCTTGCCAGTAAGGTGCGGTCCTGACCACACACGTGGGCCAGAGCGTAGATGACGTGGAACTCTTTCTGCAAGATCATCTGCAGAGGACACACAACAATGACATCATTGTCATTTTAAGTGAACAACGGAGCAGAAAAGTTAATGGACGCCACAAATAAAACCACTTTTTGGTGTATCGGACCTCTTTGAACTCGCTGTACTCCTCTTCGGGCATGATCTTTTCCATGGAGTAGCGGGCGCGTACACGTAAGGAGCCCGGCTCGATGCCCTTCAGAGGCACGTGGGAGCTGAGAGGGAACCACTCATCAATCATCTGGCCCTTTTGCAGACGGCTGAGCTGGCAACGCATGAACACTGAGAGGGAGAGAGATTGAGGTGTGGAGGAAGACAAGGAGAAAAGGTGTGAGGGATGTGAGTTTTGAAATGAAACAAAAAGAGATGAGATGAACGCAGAGACTCAGAGAGACTATAATTGCTTTCAATTTTACAGAAGTACTTACAGATGTCACTCTCTTTGCTCTTTTTTGTTTTGTTGCTCAGGCTGATTTCAAATCTGTTGATTTCACTTGACAAGTCACTGAAACAACAAATAAATACATTTTATAAATCTGTAAACAAGTAGAGAGACTATTAATTCTGAGCAAAGATAGGTAGCTGGAAATGTACACTGGTTCAAACAGAGAGGGAGAACAGTGGAAGAATCAAACAGAAGAAAATATGCAAGCACTCACTCAAAGATGAACTCCTCAGTGAAGACGGGGTTCAGCCCCTCCCTAGGGTGCGTCTTAGCCACCTGGACGCTGTTCAGGTAGATGTTACAGTAAGGGTTGGTGAAATACTTCACCGGCAGCTTGTGGGCCTCCTCCACATACAGCACTAGGCTGCTCACCTGACAGAAAATGAAGGGATTTTCAGCCCACAAATCATATGCAGGGATGGGTTGTAAACACAAAACAAACAATGTTCTTAACTTAAAAACATTTCAAAAATAATATAAGCACAGCCTTTACATATATTTTTTTTCCTTACCTGACAAATGCTAATAATTACTGGTTTGGTTAAAAAGCTGCCTATGGAAGATGTCAACTAAAAATAAGCCTTAAAAAGTAAAATAAAATTCATGTAACTGACTACACAACCCATCTAAAATTAAAGATGCAGGATGGCTAGGCATGAAGGCGTCAAAACAAAAATTTGAGTCAAGCCAAGTGTGGGTTCTTATGGTATTATTATGCTGTAACAAGGCTTAACAACTGTAGTGCTAAATGTGTGTCAAGCCAGCTGGGATAAGATGTCACTTTTTGATAAATGAACTTAGCTTTTTCCCATAATGAACCTGAGAATGTCTTTCTAATCATGCAGCCATCTATTACATTTATGCTTAATTCTAATCTGTTCTGAACTTCAAATTTTAATTTCACAATTAGTCAATAATTGTAGTCTTACACCTGAGTGCTTAAATATCCTTTTACTGGCTTGTTGGATGTGATCATCTACTGCTTAACTCTGTCTACATGAACACACCCTGGCTGATGATATATGTACCTGTCTAAGCCTCTTGTTGGAGGTGGTCTGAGTGGTTTTCCTTAAGTTACTGCAGAAGGTTTGAAGGCATTTCATCCAGTCCTGTGAAAACAGAGCACGGTCAGAGCATTTGTAAGACACAGTTGACATCAGCTCTGTCTACCCAAAAGTCCTCTGTATCCGATAAAGAACCAGTTAGTAAACATGTTTTTATTATATTTTATTATATGAATATTGGAGACAGAACATGCAGTTTTAGTTTTTTGGGGGTTTTTTTTGACTCAGCATCTGGACAAAATAGATATGCATATGCTTCTACCCTGTTTGATGAGACAGTTATCAGTGATAAGGAAGCGCTGACTCTCCTATTACCTGTGCATGCTCTGGGACCTCTCCCGCAAAGTAAAATATGTATTGTTCCTCACTAAAGTGCTGGACAACAATCTGGAAACAGTTTGGCCTGAAAAAGTAAAAGAGAACAAGAGATTTTAAATGGCTTGTACCATATGATACCTCATTAAAATAACTTTCTTCCATGTGGTGTCCGCTTAAGTGAGCTCAGTGACAGTTCGTCCCGCCGACTTAACTAAATAAGATGAGGAACAATATTTTGACATCTCACCTGCCAAACAGACTGTCGTGCACACCATACACGGAGCACACACTTAGGTCGATCAGCCCTTTTGGTTTGGTGGCTCTCTTCTCGCTCTCAAAGTAGATGAGCTGGGCGTCGTTACCTTCCAGGATAAAGTAAAGGTTCTTCCACCGTTTGCCTTTACCTGAAGGTGAGATGCACCAGAAAAAAGTTTGTTATAATGGTAGATCCTGACCGACCTGACCACAAGAAAAGACTGAGATCAGATAATTCACGATATTAAAAGAGGCTACTGAAAGATTTTAATGAAAATAAATGTGTTTCAAGATAGATGTTACATGTACCTTTGTTGAACAGGAGGTAGCCTTTCTTGACAATGTTTTTGTAGAAAGCGTCTTTTGTTTTCCGTCTGATAGTGTTATAAATTTCTCTCCCATCCACTGTGTCAGTAAGTACTTGTTCCTGGTGCTAAAAAAATAAATAAATAATATAAATGAATTAAAAAAAAAAAACGCCCTCATACCCACAAAAGCAAAATCAATTACACTCAAGGGGCTACCTTAAACTAAATTTATTTTTTTTAATATATCTGCTGCGCCAGAGGCATTTTAGAATGTCTTGATTTTGAAGAAAACAAAAAAGAAAATGTCTAGCGCGATATATTTTCCTCAAGGTATAAATCAGCAGCATTTGCTCCAGCTTTTCCTCTTTGTCCGAACTGGTAAGTGTTGACACAACGTTTGACAACAACGTTTGGATACTTTGCCAGTAAGGGTATGAGCAATGTGAACAATTAAATCTTCTCAAACCCCTTAAATTGTGATCTCATTAAAGCAAAAATACAGAATCTCACAGGCTCAACAATGCTACTATAAAACCGTACATACCTGCACTGAAACTGGTTCTTTCAGGTTGTAGCCCTCAACAATCTGTTCCTTCTTGTAATGGTCGATTATGTCATCAACACTGAGAGAGAGCGAGAGCAAACGAGACGCAGCACGTCAGTGACTGTAACTCTAAATACACAATACGTGCTGGTTACAACTTTAAAAATGCAACAACTCTTTAATATAATGTTTTTTGCCTTGTGTTATTCTGTTGTATCAACTGCCACAGCATACCTGTTGTAGTACCTCCCCCCCATCATGTACTGATTGTTGGGGGTGGGGGAGATTTTAAACCTTTGAATGTTCTCACTGGTGCGAAAAAAGAGGGAGTAGTCTCCAGGTGTGTTGTCTGATGGCCGGACAAGAAAACTGCACACCTGGCCGACTATAAAACGAGAGGGATGGAGAGAGGGAGAAAGGTTTAATGCATGCTCAGCATTGTACTGTGATAAATGGATTCTGACGTTCAGAACTTATTTCTGACAAAAAAAAAACCCCACAATAACGTCACGTATGATTAATAACTTTGGCCTAATGAAAGGCAAAGAGGGATGGTACCTGTCATCAGCAGGTTGTAGGCCTCTTGCTTGGTGATCTTTCCGTGATACCAGCTGTAGGAGATCCAACAAGGGAAACAGAAGCAAAAGAGAAACCCAACTGAATTAGCTCAAGCCACAAAATGCAGATGTTCAACAGCGCCTGCTACAACACCACCATCTTCCAACGCTGAAATCTTTAATAAATGACATCTCTGCTGGGGACATTCGTCAGAGCAAAATGACTATGCAGTGTTTGTAAAATTAATCACAGCTGTATGCAGATGTATCATATGTGCTCCATAATTTAATTTATGACTTCTTCTTACAGAGGGTCCTGGACATTTGGCATGCTCACTTTTCTTTCTCATGATAAAGTTATTAAGTCAAACTTGAAAATTTGCCAATGCTGAAGGACAGTAAGGAGACAATCATGATTCATATGGTTTACACTGTGCTGTCATGCTTTTCTGTTTTGGAAAGTAAATATAAAAACAAAATTGATCTCTTAAGGACAGAGCAATCTAGTCTGTGTGCATGGGGGTAAGCAAAGTAGCTGGCTATAAGGGTGAATATCATCCTGTAATGATATGTTGTATGAAAGTATCAAGGAACCAAGTAACCATTTTGACACAATAAATATGTAATATACTACACGGTACCATAGTGAATTGTAACTGAGGTTCATCTTTATGCATGTGAACGATATCATGTTTTGAAATGTCCCCACTGATCAGACATTAGAGAGGTCAGTGCAATGCAACTTACACTTTTCCCTCATGTGGATCCTCCTCCCGCCCCTGAAAAATAACAGAAGCAGAAATCTGTCAAGGCACCAAGTGTAATGCATCAATGACTGCAGTTTCTCTGTCACAACATTTCACCTCATATCAGGTCCTTTTTTTTTTATCCACAACACAGAGAGTTCAAAGATTCCAGATCAACTTTGAACACATCTAAAAACCTGACACAGTCTTTCCATCTTGTGCTGTACTTACCACCTCTTCCACCAGATCCTCCACAATGAGGCCTTGCTCCTCTGTGCGAACGTTGGTCACCCACATCCAGCCATCATCCAGTTCATTGTGAACAATAAACATGTCCCCTTTTAGGAAGCTGAGGGCACATTAAGTAAAGGCAAAAAAGAAATGGGTAAAATGCACTGTAAGCTCTGTCAAGGCACTGCCATCTTGATGATGTGCAGTGGATCTAAAGCTATATTATCTAAACATTTTCCTACTGCAGAAATTGTCAAATGTTATTCAGTCTTGATTGCAGTACCAAAGCATTACCAGCAGGGGTCCCCTCTGAATTATAACATTGGAGGTAAGAACTGCATGTCGATCTACTCTATTAAGCCTGTGGCTAGCTAGCAGACACAGGGTTGAGGCTGACTTCAGACAGATGTTTATCAGATTCAGGAAATCAGGGATAGCTGGGATCATCTTTAAGTGTGCCTACTGCAGCTTAATAACAGGGACAAGACTGTTTTTCATTAACAAGTCAGATGATGTGCTTTCCGGGCTGCTGTGAAGGGAAGACCAGGCCTATGACATGCCCAAAAAAATAAATAAATACCAGGGAAACTAGACAGCTCTTTTGGAGCAATACAGTCAAATACTTTATTTTAAGTCCAGAAATCATCAGTGCTTGTCTGATCTGATCATATTTATGAGAACACTTAGGAAAGCAGCTGGTCAGATACTATAACGCTTTACTACACATATGAGAAAAGTCTCTTTTGCACAGATATACAGATACTCACCTGATCTCATCAGTATCTGGCACTTTGGTGTATGGAAGTATGGCCCTGACTCTTCTCCTGTCTTCTACAGGCTGTGGAAACATGCAAGCAAAGAATAAAAATCTCATTCTTAGCCTCGACCTTGCAAAACCACATTGATGTTAAATCCCCCAATTATTTCACAAAATCAAGTATTCTACTACAACTCCCTCTGGGAGATATCACACTCGGCTAAAAAAAAAAAAAAATAATGAGCATTAGCTTGAGCTTTGCCTTAAACAGTTCTGAATACTGCCTCGGGGAAAAAGAAAAAAGGGGGGAAAGGAAGACGTGAAAAATACTCCCTTGAACACAGAGCAAGTGGCTGAATAAAAGAATCAAGGCTGACTTCAAGTTAAATCAAAAAGATTATTATTTTTCCCAACTATTTTTCAACCCTCACATTCTATACATAAAGGTACTTTTACTAAACAACAGTTTTCACTTTGCATACCTTCCTGTTGATTATCAGACATTTTGCATGCTTTTGCCACATTTAAAAATGGTCAAATTCAGTTTTGCCAGAACTCTGGGTAAAATTCTTTCACATTTTGCATCAAAATGCAACTATCAAGCTATAAAGATTTCTACTTTAAAAGAAGCAATCACAATCAGTCAGTCACAACCCAGTACCACCTGCAGAAAAAAACAAATCAAAACAAGAAGCTTCTCGCACTACTTATAGTCTTAAACATTACACAAAAAGATAATTTTTAATATTACACAATTTCAGCTCAAATCTAACACCCTTAACCCACTGGGAGTATCTCATAGTGTTTATACAAGGTGTATTTCACAATATTTATTTTGAGGAACAACTAAGGGGAAAAAATGCAAATATTAAGTAATATGTCACACAAGCAACTGAAGGAGTCTAGAATAATGTAAAACTGCTGGGGAATGCTGTAAAATTTCAAATATGCTGGAACTGACCCGTAAAACATAGTATTTGGAATCTACTGTATGCTCCCAGTCATGGAGTCAGTCTCACCTCTGGGGGCGCCACTGGCGATAGCAGTTTCTCTCCTTTTAGCAGGCAAGACACATAGCTGTAGTAACCAATCAGGTCTGATAGAGAAGAGAACCGCCGCCCACCAATGTAATAGTCCCCACACATGGCGATTATCCTTTTGAGAGAAAATACAACGATGATAAATGACAGCACTGTTATTTTTAAATACACGGAAATCACTGTGCAGTGAAGGCAACAGAAAATGTTATTCTGCTGACAGTAAAATTTTCTATTTTGGACCACACTGTTTTTCATCAGTGCGCCTACAATGCAGAAGAAACATAGCTCATATAAACTATGAAAAAATTAGTTTCATAAATATCTGCACCACAATCCAACATCACTCTAACAAGGATTTCAGACACTGAGAAGAAGAGACTGTCCTGTTGAATCCAACTATCAGGACTGTGATATTTGTCATTTCTGACTTTGATAAAAAAAAACAAAAAAAAAACTGAAAATCACTATGACTCTGAACCATATCCAGTTGCACAGTGACTAATCCTAATTCTCTGCTCATCAGTTGATTGAGGGTTTATAACAAATGCACTATGCTATTACTCATTTGCTGCAAGCACAATCTAAGGTCATCAGTCTTTTGAAGTGTAGGTGTCACGCAATTAACCTTACGTTCATAATTCCCTTACAGAAAGGCTCCCTCCTTCCAGCATCAATGACATCATGGGTCCACACTAAACCAATGTGAGTGAAAGGGATGATGTCATTGTCACTTCATTAAATAAAATGCATTTCTGGAGTAAATGTCTGCAGTTTCCCAGAGCACAAACCCTTTTCTTTTAAAATTAGGACTAGCAGGTCAAATGTGAGCAGTAGAGCAGCAGAAGGAAATGCTATAAAATGCACAGATTCCAGTTTACTTGAAGGTGCATTAAAAAGAAAACCAAGCCTTAGAAATATCCGCTTGTCAATGAGGGACAGTGTACTTGAGAAAAGGGGTGGCAGAGTGTGGCCAAAATCAGCAAAAATCCTTTGGACAGATATACACTGACTTTTACCACACAGTCATCGAATGTCTTTAAGCACTTACAGTTAGTGTTAACACTACAGGGAATGCTGAAACTTTGGTGCTGCTTGTAAATGCAAAATGCTGTTTCAGGAAACTGCTGACTGATCTCTTATTTATCATATCACCATCTTAAAGTAAGCCACTCTAATAAAGTTTGTTTAGTTTTTTGAAGTGCCATACTGCCACATTTTTGACCTTATTGTGAAAGAGAATATCTTCACCTTTTCTATGTGAGCTGCAGGGTTATGTATCTTCATACTGAATATAACATATCCACTGAGGGGGAGGACAGATTGTAACGCCTCATCTGTCTTGTTTTATTGACTGTAACGTTGTAAAACACCCCATGGTATTGCTGTTAGACAAGTATGTTGTCCTCTTTCTTTTACTTCAGGTCCACCCACTCAGATTGCACGAAAGATAAGTCTTCTGCGTCACACGCACAGACAGACACAGAGTCACGGGTTTCAGAAGACATTTAAGTGTGCAAGTTGATACGCACTATAAAAAACATTGTTCTCAGACATACTGTTTGTTTGAATTACTGTGACACAAAAAGAGTGAAACTTTCTGTAATGGCAAAACAGACAACCGGAAACCACTTTTCAAACCTAAACATTCTCACTTCAGTATCAGTCATCTCTGAGGTTGCCCTTTGATGTTTGTGGCTTTCTGTCCTTTCGGTTGGCAGATAATGAATAACTTCTGTAATTCCCCTATCCTTATTTTCTAATTGAGGGTGGCACGCTGTCTGCTTATTGTGAGATGACAGGTTATGGTATATTTCACCTACTAACAGGACTATAGGGAACAGACGTGAAACCGTTCATGTCACACCAGACTTCCACCCACAACACTCTCTCTGTAGGCTGTTAGTAATACCGCACTAGACAAATTAGCAAAGTCTGTGTAACTTCTGTGGTATGGTGAACACAAATAAGACAGAGGACCCTCCCATGTTGTTTCCTTGTAAATTATGGCAGCGATGGATAACTGGACAATTTTACTGGCCTTGTGTAGGCAAAGTCAGGTCTTTTCAGGATATACCTCTGAAAATAGCTAATTCAAACATGAACCACCTGAACATGTTGATGCAAAAACATACTTCTCCCTAAGGCATTTAAGCAGGATCTTGATGCAGCTTCAGAATTGGCCTATCACTGAGATTAATTAAGTTATTTCTGCTTGTTGCATGTGCTCTGTCGTACCTGAAGTGGTTGACCACGTTGGTCATGCTGAGGAAAGACAGGACAAAGGAACCGGGCCGGCGGTCACTCTCCCTGATGAGGTAGCTGCCAGGGGTCCGGGCCTGGCGCAGCCGCTCCTCAGCAATGGTTCGGTCTAGCTTGCCATGGTACCACCTGGAGAAAGACAAGCAGACAAACAGACAAGCAGGAAATAATTAGGAGGGGGAGAAAAGTGGATACTGCATTTGGCCCCTCAGTAAGTACACAAATGGTACCTTAATGTATAGAAATTCTATTAAATCTTTAGACCTAATTGAATTATTAGAAGTAATTGAAAGGAACTGTTAGATAAGTTATGTAAAGTGAAGAGCAGTAAATGCACCATGATGTTTACACAAAGTTTCAGAGTAAAAAGAGACCATTTTCAACTAATGCAAGAACTGTGGCAAGAAAACCAACAGCCTCCTGAGGTAAAACATAATGTGAGAAAGATGTGAGTTAATGAATCAGAATAAATGAGCCTAACAGATGATACTTTGAAGAGAATGACTTAACACTTTGAAGACACATTGCCTCTCTCAACAAAACCTTTGTAATGGAGAACACCGAGTTCTTCACAGTCCAGTTTTAAAAGAACAATCACCAACAACCAATAAAAACCTGTATAAAACTGAGACTTCATCAGTTTACTTGATGCCATGTGTTGTACTTAAAAAATTGCCACTTTAGCCATGATCTTAACTTGTTAAGTAAACAAGTAAATGTATGTAATGCAGTGGTGTGCTGCCAGGACAAGCAGAACAAGCAGTGCTTGACCAGTTAAAGCTAAAAACAGATATCAATTAGAACAATACCAAAGCGAAGCAACGTCTCTCCTTCCATCTCGGAACAGCGTTCTTGTGCTGTCCGTATGTTGTCTTACTAATCATCTCAGTCAAAATGCATGGCAACAAAGGGTTAGTGTGGATCCTGGAGCATCTTTTAATAACTCCTTTTGCAAGGAAAGCTTTCACAGACATTCATTTAATTTACATATTTACCATGTAACATCATACCCAGGGCTTTTTATTCTGCTCTGCTTTTCAGTTATGATATTAATAGCTTTTCCTTTCCATTAACCAAGGTGTAAGGTTCTCTGTGCAAGATGCGCAGTAAGTTTAAGAAGTTTGACACAGTATTTTGAGGCAAGAAAATACACAGAAGGGATTTTTTTCTTAGATATTTGCCCTCTATACTGCACATTTGATATGTTCACTGTCAAGTTAAATGCAGAAAGATGAAGATGTCCTGGTAGACAGAGTGCAGCAAGATGCAGTAGAGAGAAGCAGGATAAAATCATGAGATAGGACAGGTCCTGAATTTCAGGGAAATTTGCTCCTACTACTGTCATGAAAAGGTATGTTTTACTCTAGTCCATTTTTCTAATCTATATCTGTAAAAGACACAGCACGCCACTGATGTAATGTAATACAATGCATGTTAATTATTGATAGACTGATTGATAACAAAATCAATATTAGACATGAAGCTTCATCAAATTTTACTACCTACTTTCATGAGAGTACAACTCAGACAGGATGAGCAGGTCATGTATTCTAAAACAGATGGAACAGGGAAGGCTCCTAAAAGCTTAAATCTAGAAGCTTTCATTTTTGATTTTCCAGCACACCATTAAAGTCTGGCTTCTTTCTGAATTAAACAGAAGCCTTAAGAACAACACTGGTTAAAATTTCAGCAGGTGAGGCTGAACTTGACAGGGCCTTGCCAGCTGGGGTAAAAAATTAACACGCTTTTCCAAATTTAGGCCACTGGTGCCTCTCAGAATGGAGGGCAGTGACTGGAAAAACATCCAGCGGTGAGAAGATGAATGAGGTCCTGCAGTAGCACTTTTCACAGGAGACCTAAAGGGCTCCCATCTGGTTTAGGTGAGCAGAGGTTTCTACTTGCAAAGAAAAAATGATCAAGTCTGCTATCACAAAGAAAGCTGGAGAAGGTCTGCTGAAGAGGAGAGGGAGAGTTAAGTGTCTGTGAGGGGGCTTTCGGGGGATTTGGGTGATAAGAGAATTGAAGAGGGTGATGGAGAGCAGCTGGAGAGGCCAAGCCGCTCTTAAGGGGCTGTGGAAGCTGGGGGAAATAATACTGAAGGGGAATAGAACAGAGGGAACGATACATGACTGCTAAAAGAGGAGTGGCAGACAGCAGGGATGGGCACACCATCCTACAAGCCAAACTAGCTAGGATTTAAGTAGTTTAGGCTCCCACCAACACATAACACACAGCAGCCATTATATCCTGTGTATAATGACATTAAAAGCAAATAAAAGATATTTGGGATACAAACGCCCACTGCAAATAATCCTGAACGAGACTGAGAGAGACCCTAGGTCGTAGAACTAAATTACTCAAACCACAACGTCTACAAAAGCAACATTTGGTCAAACTAGCTGCAATACAACATAAAAAAAAAAAAAAAAAAAAAACACAGTGAGGGCCAGTTTCTGTTTCCATGGCTTTAAGCTATTCTTAACTACTAAACAGAGGGAGCAACCAATCAAGCCTTCAACTGGGAAACAAGCAAGGCACAACAAACACAGCATGGATCATGATCGACAGGAAGATGCAGTTTGTAACAACGGCCTCCCTCTCCTTCCTTGTTCCCTGTCTGCTCACTCTACCCAGTCCAAAGCAAACTTGTGACATGGAGATGAAGTCAGGCTGGCAGCTTTGTGGTGCTTTCATAGTGAACTCTGGGAGCCTGTGATGGCATGCTTCGAACTTACATGCTTTCCTTATGAAAACAGACATATGGCCCATCAACAACAACAGCACCTACTAATACCAACACACGTACGGGAAACAGCAGCTTATACTGTATATACAAGCAGATGTGCAAGTTACAAATCTAGGGGTTTTTTATTACATCCATTGTATGTCACTCTGGGCTTGTGGTGTCTCACAACACATCTCACAACAGTTACACCACATATGTTGATATGCTGCATGTAACAGTAAGAATGAGAAATGAAAGTATAAGAAAGTACAAAAATAGTAACATACAAAGTTTACTGTAAAACTAAGACAGCTATCCACCACACAGTCTAACCAAGACACCAAGTCTAACATCTGCGTGTTAACTTTAGTACATTAATATTTAAAGTGCAAAAAAATCTGACCAATAAGTAGAATCGATAATAGCACCGATATCGAAAAAATCTTATCAATTCCCATCCCTAGTTACATGTTGGGCAAGACTGCTGTATTCTGCTATATTTTTGGGTAATGTTGCTGTTCCTGATTTACTTCACAGCTGTACACTATGATTTCTACATTGCCATAGAAACCTCAGCCATGTGGATTTGTTGTTGTACAGTGCCTTGAGGTCATCTGCATTAAATAACACTGCCCATGATGTGACCGAGCAAACCAGAAAGAAAGGGTGCAATGATAAACAAACTATGAGCGTAAGCTATAACAGTGGTGATAGGATACAGTTCTACTATCAGTTTGAGGAATGCCCAGTCATGTCGGTACATGACCAGCGAGCAGCACAGTGACGTTTTAGTTCTCTGCTCTACTGACAGTCAACTCAGGATAAGGCATTTATCTCTCTGCATACAGTTCCTTCACGGTCAACTAAAACAGGCTTACTAATACAAACTTATAAATTAACAGTCCACTGATCCTAGTGCATGGTGTTGTGGCAACTTACATACATAGCATAGGGCTATGGCTACTACACTAACCAAGTCAAAAGTACTTGCGGCACCACATCAAAATATGTTTGAAACTGCTGCGTGCCTGAGTAAGATGTGTCACCCACAAAGTTACTGTTCACCAATTCAATTGTTTCATCATGAGACAAATACAATCCTTCAAGCTGTTCCTGTGAGCATACAAGTTAGAATGTAATGAGACTATTTTTCAGACAAAATAATAAAGTAAAATACTTTACATGGATCCCTGAATATCTATATATTTATGGTTGCTTTTTTTTTAAGTCTGCAATTCGTTAGTGTGGTTCAAATCAAATGAAACGCAACTAGCCTAATTTGTGCAGTAACTGCAGTAAGAAAATATGAGTACATCTCACACATGAACGCAATTGACTTTTTAATTAAATGGGCAACAGCTGTTGCAAACAGCCATGTTTTTACACAGCAATATAAATGAACTCGAGACTAAAAAGCATACAGTGTTCACATTGTTTGGTCCATTAATCTGCACTCAACTCATGATTAGGGTATTTTAGAGAACACTTAAAGACACGGTAGTATGTTGTATACTCCTGACAGGAGGAATTAGGCAATTACCTATAAATGGATAAAGAAAATGACTGACATTAACATTCAACTGACTGATCTAAATAAAGAAAAAGTCTTGTCTATATCCTGTATGGAAAATAAAGGATATTTAAATTTTCTGTGGTGATGTGTGTCACCCCACTGTGGAATTATTGCTATAAAATAGCGCATATGCTGAAGCAGAGACAAGCTAATGTTTGAAAGGGACACCAAGCCTTCAAAAAAAAATTTGTGCTCAAAATGAGGACACCATATACTCCACTGACCTAAATCATTCAAGCATAACTATTTTTACAAAGTAATGAAACCCAGACTATTTTTGCAAGGACGTAACCATTTAATAAGCCTCAGTTAATGGACTGCTGAAACAGTACATTATTCATTTTTGCTGATATTAAAATTCAGTTTCAGGTAAGCAGTGATTCTCCAATCTGCACTTCGTGCTTTAGTGTTACCACATCCTAGAAAAATCTGACAAACAGCTTGCTGCGACTTGAGTGAGTTGGACCTCATCTCTCTGTCAGTCTGTCTCTCATTAAGCTCTGTTGTGAGCTCGCTCTCTCCAGCTTATGTCTCTCCATCTTCTTCTGTCTTGATGGATGTGGCTGTACTCAAACATCTCCGCAGACGTACTGTCAGCCTTCATCAGTATCAAAAAGTAATGAAACATTGCATTACTGTACATTAGCTATGCGCCTCAGTGGAGCTGCCAACTTTCTATAGGGGTTACTGAGTGCAGCATGTTTTCTACACACGGACTGAATGCCCGGTAAATACCCTGCTAACGTTCTCAGACAGACTCAATGTACTCCATTGAGTGTCTTGACATCAAATATTACCATGTAGTTAAACATGTACTATGACCTTTTCTGATTTCCTGAAGTATATGACTATCCAGTAAACACTTTTCCAAGCAAAACAGCAAGAACATAAAAAGATCTATAATGAACTTCCCGCAATAAAGTCAGATGAACACAATGGGCTGAAAGATCTCACACAGAAGAAACCCTCCTGCATCATATTCCAAGAATAAAGTGCACACATTCAAATGCACGTGATTTATCTTTTTGACAAACAAGACTTTGAAACATCTACAATAAAATTGGATTCCCCAAACAAAAAAAAACTGTTGATGAGGTGGAGTTGTTGCCATGTTGCCATGCCATTATTGAGGAGGCGAGGTATAAGTTGCGGGGTGATTTGATGCCCCACTTACGCTGAGTTCGCCCTCTGCTGCATCTCCCTCCTGTGTCCCGTGGTCTCACAAGGTGCACCCACTCCACTGATACTGCTGCTGGCCAGACAAAAACTGTGAGCTCCAATGTGGAAAGCAGAGCAAAGGAAGCTCTAAATCCATACAAGGCATGATGATGAGACCCTGCTGCCGCCCTGGTACAGTCATCTCCCGTCACTAGGGTCAACGAGCAACATCCACTGAAGCAAGATGAACAGGAGGACCCGGAGATGCAGACTGTTACCCCACATGCATTTAGTTGTGCTAACTAATTTCAAGAAAATTGAATGACCATGTCTGGATCTGTTATTCTCTTCTGAAGAATTACACAAGTTGATCTTTCAGAGACTGAGGCAGACTGTAGCCCTGTAGGCTTTGCTCCCACTTCATCCTCCTGACGTTCTACTTCTCTTACTCTGTGCTCTTTCTCTCTCATAAAGCCACTCATCATGAGCATGCTGCCTATTGGTTTTTGAAGCAGTGGGACAGCAAGGGTAGGGAGTGGCATCTCTGCACACACACGGACCTTTATGTGCTACCCATCAACACTCAGATACACAAACATGCCTTAGTGGAAACGAACCACACAACCTTGTGACCTGTGCTGGCCTTAGAGAGTTTATATTTTATATACACCTGAATTCAACCATGCTTCAAGATCAAAACATGCAAAAGATTGTTCACCCTGAAAATGTCGAACTGGTTTCAACCCAAACACCAAGCAGTAACTGAACAAACGCCTCAGCTTTTAATGTATACTGTATGGGTTTATGCACTAACCAACTGGCCAAACAACTATTATGCAAATTGTGATCCCATAACCATTTACTTTTGCATGCTCAAGTTTCCACAGTGGAAAGACAAAGTAGGTGGAGAGCTGTGGAGGGCTGACAGCAGCTGTGAATTGGTTTTGTTTTGTTTTGCATTACACATGGTAGAGTGCCACAGCTTGTTACCCTAAGTCAGGGTAGGATAGTGACAGCACACAAGGGCAGACCTAAACCATACAGATGGAGAGATGGGGAAGGGCAATCCATGCATCTTCATCCTTGCTCAGTCTGAATGCTAACCAACCAATGTTCAATGCAATGTTCTTTTGTACGAGTAACAATGCACACGATGACCTGGATGAATGAGAACCTACACAGACGAATAACAATGCAGTAACATTGCTGATAAAAGAAATACCTTGATTATACTTGCTGTGCAGGAAGTCATATCTGTAGTACTTAAAGTACTTAAGCCTAACCTGGCACTGCAACACAACAATGATAGGTCCCCAACCTATCATTCACCACACCTTGCTAATGTGAAAAGTCATTCAAATCAAAGATCCTTGGTATTGTCTAACACAACTGAAACGCTTCTGAGGATCCTGTTAATGCCACAATGAATGGCTCAGAAGTCTTGAAAACAGGATGTAGCAGAGAAAAGGCAGGGCAGTGTGGGTATTGGAAGGGCATGACAGGACATTGCGTAACACACTGAAAATGCATGGAAACCATAGGCTTTCCCTTATCAATGCACAACACAGATCTTACACTAATAAAAGTGGGACTGGTATTTCGATCAATGTGGGTCTAGTAAGCCAAACCTACGCATGTGCATCCTTTGTGACAAGGTGCAGACGTGGTTTAATATAAGCTACAATTGTCTATATAGCTTTCAAGCAAGGAATGTTTCAGTAATTTCCCAAAACGTACAACAGGAAATTACAGGCTTAATACTAATTGCTGGGCTCACCAGTCATCAAAACTGTTTAATGACTGATCCAATCCCATTAATAAAACCCTGCTTTGTTATAAAAGTGCTGTAACATTTTGGCTGGAAGGAATGGGCTCCATCGGGTAATAACCTAGTTAAGCTATGTGACATGATCCCTGTGCCATTTCAGAATTCCACTGTCTCTGCCACCCTACACAGGGGGAAATTATGTAGTATGGGTGCTCAATTAACACTGCAGCTACAGTGACGTTTCCACAGCCAACTGCTAAATCTGGTAAACTCATTCACTCAGCCACTGATCTTCAAATCCAACTTTTCTTTCCCTTTTTTCTCCTTCCTCCTACCACCACCTCCTCAGGGAAACCCTTTATGACTTAAAATCCTCTCTAATCTTCGTGGAAACTCAAAATCAACGACTCATTTCCCAACGAGCTGTTTGTTTAAGCTCAAGCATTGGGCCGCAGGCTTCTAAAGACAGCAGGAACGTGCACTGTGGGAGCCACCCGATATCTTTGCTCTTGTCTCTTCGTTAAGCTATCATCAATGTGAAACCTTATCGCAGGGGTGGAGCCATTGTTTATGAATGGCACACTGGCGTACAGAGGTGTGAATGAATGTGAATGCTGATTGTGTCTCTCTCTCTCTTACTCAGACATTTTCACTCTACTGCACTCTGCAAACGTGCTGCGTTTAGCTTTCACAGTAACTGTGCAAAACACACTGGGATCATTTTCAACAGTGTGGAAGTTATCCACCATCACTCTTCCAATATGCACGTTGCCGGCTGCTAACATAACTCAGAGGAATACAAGATCAGTCTTGGAGCCCGATTACAGAAGGCATACACAGCTAGCTACAGAGCTGAGAGGGCAGGGTGAGATTCAGAATCACTCAGGATGGTGTGGGTAGTCAGCTGTGAATGGAACACCCACTACTGCCTCTGGCAAATGCTATATAACCACAGTGGAAATAAAAAGTTAAAACAAAAAACCAAAAAACGTATGTATGTCTTATATTACACATTGGCTGCATGTTCACATAAATGGCATGACACAAGATGAGCTAATTTTATGTCATGAATTATGGCCATTTCGTTCACTATTTTGTCTGCAGGCCAGAAATTCAGCTATGTCCATGACTGTGATGCATTTTGCCTCAATCCCTGTGTATTAGATTAGGCATCATCTACAGGACAGCGCCACTGGATAAGACAGAAACCTTGCAGAGGGTCCACATAACAGCACCGTCTATCACAGTGGATCAGTGACACATTCTGAAGGAGTGACATACCCCTGCACCTTGTAGCTTGTCTGTTCTAAAGTCACCCACTGCCACACAAAAGATGAATGAAGGCTGTGTGCCTAACTCTTATGAGAGCCTGTTTAAGGCATTGCTTATATTGCCAAAGGCAGGTGTTCTCACAATAAGCACACAAATATACAGTATGTACATTCAACATTTGACCTCAGTCTTTTTTTTTGAACCAGATGTGTGCTAGGTACATATCTTTGATGGTTGTAAATTTAAAAACGTGTCAATATCCTCCTACATTTGTGTCCATAAAGGCCATAAGGGCACATCTCATTTTGATATACACCGTCACACGCTTCACAACGCTGTTGGGAAACTGCAGGCTAATAATAACCAGAAACTTTTAAGAAATGCGGTCCGGCTTTCTGGTGAATTCATCACCACTGCAAGCAATTCACACAAAACCACAAACCAATACAGGGGGATATAGCATGTGTTGCGTTCTTGCACAACTTAGTAAAATAAAAAAAAATATCAGAGTAGGCCTGAGAGAGTGATTCATTTTGACTCTCACCAGTGTGTAAAGTTGTGTGTTAGTGAATGTGGCAAATACACATTTAACTACAAGTCACTCATTGTGAAACAAGCAAGACCAAAGAAAATCAATGCCATTCATGCACAAGTGACAACTGTTCCACTGCCTCACTGGCAACCCTGCAAGTTGATAAACTGGTATGGCAGTGCCAACCTATGAGGAAGTCCACATTCTCTTGGCAAAACGTCTACTTCCACAGAAGTACTACATGTAAGAACTTGGATTCGAGTGAAGTTAATTCCATTTAGGCTTGTTCATTACCAGTACAGGCAAGACTGGTGAAATGCTGGCCTTCCCCTTCGCCTGTAATCTGACAGGGAGATATAGGGTGGCTGCTAAAATAAGAGCTGAATCCACACTCCAGGCCCAGTCACTTCCATATCTCACAGTATGAGGGCCAGAAATGACAAAGCTCAGCAGTTCCCTAATGAGACTGTAACAAATGGGAGGGCTGTATTTAGGTTATTACAACACCAGCACACACACACACGGGTTTGGACATGTGCTTGTGTGCATGCCTGATAAATTCAGAAAAATGCCTATAATTAGAGATGCAATTCTAAGATACAATGCTTAGGATGCATTTTCCATGCTGCAGTCAAACAAGGTTTACAAATACCCTCGTTGAGCATTGTTTCACATTAATGACAAACAAAATATTATTTTTCTAACACATAATGACGATTAATTCCAAGGATCATAAATTTGTTGTGGTAAGTATGAAATTGTGCAGCAAATCAGAACCATCACATTTGTTTTGTAACCCATTTCTATTAGCCATGTTACATGATAGACAACAATTGTGCACTGAAAATAATTAGGTTACTAATGCAGTGATATATGAACAGGTAATTTATAGGGCTGCCGAGTGACACTATCAGTCACAAGTTAGCTATAAAAGAAATGATGAACCTTGCTCTATGTTACAAATGTAATCCAGAGCACCTGCTTACCTTGCAGAGTAGTATTTCTGAATCCCTCTAAATATCAGGCCTTTCTAAACAGGTGCTTCCCAGTGCCTTGATTCAAGCTCAACTCCAAACAGTCATGAGTAATTGTGATTAGGGCCATGATGCAGGAATGACACAAACAGGTTTTGATACAAGAGGAAAGGCACAGATAAAGATGCTGCTTGTCCAGATGACACAAACTGACCTCACCCAAACCGAAATAAGCATCTGTCATCTGCAACTCTTCGTCAAAACAGATCACTTTACCTGCTTCCTCTGAGCATTCCGTTATGGCAAAACTGGCATGCAGAATTTTTTCCCCCATGAAACTGATCGGCCAATTCTATTATGGTGAAAAGACTAATTAACCCCCTACAAGGTGATGACTATGCTCATATTCTTGGAAAAAAAAACTGCAACACTTAAGGAGAATGCAACAGCCCATTCGGTTTTTCTACATGATGTAGGAATTTGTATGCTACAGCTTCTTGGTGACACAAGATTTACAATGAATTAGGCTCTGTTCTGAGCGCCGTGTATCTTTGGTCTCCTCTAAGTTGTGCAAAACAAATAAAAGAACTGCAACAAGAATTGCAAATACATGCAATTTTTATGTTGAGTCTTTTCAATTTTGTTAGAGCATTTGTGCTGTCCGCTACTATTATGATAACAGCACCAGGAGCTGGAGAAGAAATTTTGTTGGATGGGTCTGTTTTGCTTTTTCAATACGGAATCATCAAATAAAGCATTATGTTTATTATTTCCATACTGATTAACTACTTGGGTCATGCTGCATCTCATGTCAGTTGTTTAAACACTGCTTCCCACGTAGATTAAGATGCACTTCTGTACATCCAACAAACTTTTTGCATTTGATCAATTATTGTTGGATAAAGTGACAGACATACAGTTAAGAAAAAAGTGCCACACATACTCTAAATGAATCACTTCTCATTTTAGGGTTTACAGTGTTGATAGCACAAGCATTGATACTGTCCTGCTAGTGTCATTTTGAACAGGGGTTTAACAATTCAATTCAATTCAACAACAACTTGATTTTACTTTGACTGTTTAAGCAAAGACTCAATGTATGATCAAAATTTGCATTCTGCCACCAATACAACTCTGAGTAACTGTGTCTGAGTAACTGTGGTTCTTCCAAACTGTATCACAATTTTTCAACTGTTAAAAAAAGAATCCTAGCAAGTAATTTTGTTAAACTGGGATTATTTCATGGCCACAACTGCTCCGTTATTAGGTTTTAAGAATCCACGGTACATGGAGCAGTGCTTGTGGGCTGTAAATGTAGCTCATAACTGATGATAGCTCTGAGTAGAACAAGTTACTATTGAACCTGCACGAGTCAACATTAGACAATCAGACCTCAAATGTATACCAGCAGGAAGGAAGTGAAGCCAACACACGGCACAGGATGCTTGAAAATGTTGATTTCTAGATGTCAACGAACAATACGTATGTTATTTTACTGGTAGTATACTCACTGGTTCGTGGGAGGTGCAGAGAGGGGGAACACCACCTCTTCTTCCTCGTAATCCTGCATGTCGCTTTCATCCATAGTGCCGCCGAGCCCCCCACAGCCAGGAGGGGGAGGAGGAGGTGGTGGCAGTGGGGGAAAGACAGCGGGCCCATCCGGGCCGGTTGATGTGGGTGAAATCCGACTAGCTGGACCCTCCGAAGTGGGAGAGCAGCACAAGCCGCCCACGGTCCCTGAGCTTGTTCCTTGGAAAACTGAATGTCCACCTCCTGCTCCGCCACTCCCTGTTGCGGACAACACTGTCATATCCCCACTACCCCCACTAGACAAGGGATAGATCATACTCATGTCGGGAAGTGACTCCGGCGATGTGTTTGAATGTTGGCGGAGGGTTGGAGTGGGTCCTTGTCCCAAATCTGTGACTCGCACTCTACTTGGCTTGGGATAGAAGGGGAAAGCGGCCGTCTCCGGGCCTCCTCCGCCTGCAACCCCTGTCCCTGTCGTGACCGAGCCCGTATCCTCACTGCTGACCTCCGCAGCCATCATATTCGGAAAATACGTAGAGGGGAAAAAGTCCAGAAGGGAACCTGCCCTTCCCCTCTGTTCTTACAATTCTCCTTCAGTGTTTGAGCTCTGGGGAAACAACACCAAAAGTTTCTCAAGAACGCGTTTAGCTAGCCAGCTAACGTTAGCCGACAAGCTAACTTAGCTTACTTAGCTGCACTAGCGGGCGTTAGCTTTACTTCGCATTCGCTCGCTGCAAGATAGCCACGCTAACGCTAGCGAGATGGCTAGCAGCTTCGAGACACTTGATGAGTTCTTGCTTGCTATGTCTTCATTGTTTCCTGAGTTTAAAGTTCACATAGAAAGGTTATATGGAAACTAGCATTCAAAAATGTTTCAAACAGAAAATCAATTCACCAATATTTCCTGTTTTTTGTTCGGACTTCACCCTCGGCACCAGACAGACCACTTGTCGGGGAGTGTTGTTTTATTGTCACTGTTGTGTGTAATCCCCGTCTTTTTTCCAGTGTTGTTGTTTTCTTTCCTTATGAGTTTCCAGTCGTCTCGAGTAGAGTCCACACACGACCCAGACGTACTGCCTAAACCCCCGGAGCGGTGCGTTCCTCTGTGCGGACCATCTCGTAAACCAAAGTAAATTTTTCTTGCGTATACAAGCTAAGTTCGCGTTTTTTTCTGGGTTTCAGAGCTGGTGGCTTGCCCGCTGCTGCTCTGCTCTTTCTCCCCTCCCTCTCCCACTCCTCTCCAGTCACCGAGCAGACACAGCCAAGTGAACACAGAGCGGCACCGCACTAGTTCAATCCATGACATCTTCAATCACTACTCTGAGAAATGGGACTTGTACAAGGGGGGAGTTGTAGGTTTCAGCAGTGAGGATCACTTCCGCGTTCAAAAAGCTACAGTTCCTCGGCTGCCGCTGGGGGCTGGCTCAAGGAGTGAGCAATGACCCCCATGTTAAAATAGCCAAATTTACAGCCTAAAAAAAAACATATTTACAAGCTGGTGCATTTTTTGTTTTTGGTCTCTATTGATAGTTTCCACTTCCATGAACACTGTGGGTGTGTGTGTGTGTGTGTGTGTGTGGGGGGGGGGGGGGGTGAATTTTTTTGTACCACAACCGTTTTAGTATTATTTAGGCTTAAAATTCTTACATAAATTAGGGCGTGGTTACGTTGAGTGACAGCCCATAGACAGGCACTGGCAGTTAGCTCTTTGCTAAAGCATCGGCTGGGCTAGGCGGCTACATCCAGAAACCTCCGGCTACCTCCAACGGTTGACAGGAGCTGCAGTGTCCGTGTTTGTTTGCCAATTTTCGGATAGGTTTTTGTGACTATATGGCTTGTTGTAATGTAGACTGTACTAACCGACCGTCGAAGGAGTCTGTGTTGCAGTTTTTTCGGTAAGTAAATTTCTCACTATTTTACCTGGATGTTTGCACTAATTAGCATGTATTAGCATATTTTGCCGCTGGCTTATGACTTTTAACTTTATAGTTAAATAAGAGGCTAGAAATAAACTTCACCCCACAACTCCACCAAACCCTGCAGCTCCACCTAAAACCTCTCTATCTGAAACAGTCATGTTTAAAACACAGCAGCAACATTATGATCTCTGTTGTACGCTGTGTGTCGCAGTTACACGGGGTCGAGCTAGTCGGGTCGGACTCAGGGACTGTCCTGTGGTGGATGTACCTCTGTGTAGCTGCCGCTTAGCTTGTTAGCCTAGCTGATTAACCTTAGGCTAACTCGGTTGCTCCGAGCTAAGTGGCTGGGTTCTCGGCCGGCTGACCCGTAGAGTAACCGCCTCTTCGCCAAATATGGAAAGTACACTCCCACTAAAATCCAAGATGGCGCAGCTCAAATGCCCATGGTTTGGTCACAAAACTGACTCCCCGAAACCAATGGGTGACGTCACGGGTGGTACGTCCATGTTTTATACAGTCTATGGACTTGTATACTGATTAATTTTAAGATAGATTAAATAAAATACAGCGTTCTGCTTATTTTTATCAGTAGGTCAGACCTGCAACAGATAGGCTTTCAGATGTTTGTCTAAACCACACTCCTTGATAGTCAACCTGGACTATTAGCATATTTCTACACCTATACTACTCACAGTAAATCTGGACACCTTTGATTTGTTGTTTTTAAGCAACTAACCATGGTTGTCTGAGTAATGAGTAATGACTTTAACATTAAAAGAAAATAGGAGCTGAAGAAATGATTAGGTTAGAGGGTTCACTTGCAATGTGGTTTTTTTTTAATCCAAGAGGTTACAAATCAAAATTTGGCTTATTGTGCTGCTTATTCTACTATAATCCAAGGATGCTCCCCTTTGGGTGATGTGCATAAAGTTTGTCTATCTACTGGACTGGCATGATTCGGTCTTCCCAGCTGGGCAGTTTGCATAATATTCATTCTTTGTTTCTGACTGCAAATGACTAAATGAAATATGCATATGGTCTAGTGGGAGTTTTTAATTACCACTTTGACACACTGCTGAAGCAGTGTGAATATAGCTCTGGCTCTGTGACAGAATGTCTGTCTGTTAATTTCAGCTACGCTGAGCATTTCATTTTAATTTAACTCATTTAGCCATTGAATCCTGTTATACAGACTGGCACAGATACTGAGAGGCCACTTACAAGGCAGTCAGAAAAGAATAGGACAGTGATATGTTGTTGATTGTTTGGGGGGTTTACCTTCATTTTGGGAGAACACTGTGGGACTGTATTTATTTGAGTACATAGTTGCCTAATCGTAGAATAGTGCAGCAGGACAATGATCCTAAATGTCCAGACAAGGCAACCAAGAAGGGTTTTTTTTATAGCGAAACAGTGAAATGCTTGACTGGCCAAGTCAGACATATGGCCACAATACAACTAATGGCCAGACTGAGGACAAAAATACATCCTGAAACAAGCAAGAAGTGTAGATGGCTGCAGTGCAGACCTGGCAGAGCATCATGAGGGGCAATAGCAAATGTCTGCTAATGTCTTTCGTTAGTAGACTTGGTTTTAGGAACAACAAAATAAGTGTGACACAAAAGTGTGCTCCAGCTTTCAGCTAATCTATCCTTAAACAATGAGAGAAAATGTGGACACACGGTCATGCATAAACAAATATATATTATCACTGGGCCTTCACATTTACTGGCCCAGTGATAATATAATATGCATAATATAATATGCTTTTCACATATTATATTAAGTACTTGTTTTGTTCATATTTTCACATTTTATATATTTCCTTTGGAACACAGTTTGATAACAGCTTTTAAGAAAAAAGTTAAACTTTGAACACATGATCTTTTTAAAAGAAAATGGAAGGGATGCAAAGGTGAAAAGTGAAAGGCCATGTTGACATCAGCAAACTCAGCAAAGATAAATCACACCAGTGGCATCTAGACAGAGCGCAGTGAAATTGCCCCTTTATGTAAATTGTGATGGGTCAGCTTTAAATATCCCTTTAAACATTCATATGTCGTTTCGCAGGCTGAGAAGCTGATTTGTAAGCTCCAGTAAGTCAGCCACAGGCTAACCTTGACCTGATAGAGCTTACATGGTATTGAGCAGCTACAGCGGCGGGCCACTGTTCTCCGCCTACCATCTCCAGTCATGCCCTCGGGGCAGCTGCCATCGCCACTCCACCTCCACACTGATCCGCCTCACAGCAACTGGCACTGTAAAAAAGGATGTCTGGATGTCTCTTCCATTTGCTCACTGGAGTTTTACTTTCTATCTAAAGTAAAGTAAATTTATTAACCTTTAGCTCTGGGTTCTCTTTGTCTCTTTTCACAGACAGACAGAGAGACAGAGAGACAGATAGATAGATAGATAGATAGATAGATAGATAGATAGATAGATAGATAGATAGATAGATAGATAGATAGATAGATAGATGAGGATGCCAAAGCACAACTGCACCACATCTGCTGTCAGTCCCCCTTGGTTTATACAAATCTTTGCTGATTGGCAGTGTCCTCTGATATAATGTGAGTGACAGCCCATCAGTGCCCTCTCCTTCACTCTTACTGTTTTCTGAGTGCTCCTCTCATGACGAATGGCTCCCGACACGCATTGTGACAGAGGAGGATGGGCCAGGGTGTGAAAACACAACACTGCCACTCAGGAGGAGGCACACCTTGCATTCCCATGGGTCGCTCAGGGAGCCCATCCCTCTGTTCTTCCCTAAAGCACAGGCTTCCTTTAAGTCCTGTGACACAGAAGGTCAGTGAACTGTGAAATCTCAGTGCTGACATTGACTTGACATACAGCCATAAGAGGCGCTCCACATGAAATGCACAAATATTCAGTTACAAACATGCACACAAACATGTACCGCGAGCAGTAGGCCTCGTTGCTGCTAGGTCCAGTAGTCTCAAGTCCTTGTTTGGCCTTACATGGTGGTCTAATCTCGAGGACTGGAAGCATCTCTCTGTCTCTGTGTGGCAGTGTGACTGTGTCCTGTGGATCCTCTCAGACTGAGTTTAATGAGATTGTAGACAGGATGTGGCTAATCGTTCTTTCCCAGGCAGACAGTAGATATGATAGGGCCAATTTCATACCTGCTGAGAGGTGGAGAGACCATCCTGTACACTGTTTGACCTCAACCTCTGACTCTGTAAACGTGTGATAGAATGAAAAAGGAGATTTCATATAGGTTAAATGATCACGTCCAAAATCTAACCTCAAGAATTCAATCCATATGAGCATGTGTATTCAGTGATTTTGTCTGTACACCTTCATGTCTTTGTCTTCAGCTCTGTAGCTCTGCATGTGTGTCACAGGAGGGTGGGGGGGGGCTGACAGACTGCTGAGGGGAGGAAGAGTGTGTGAAGGAGAACGGCAGGGCAGCCTGGCTGTTCTGCTCTGTTTCACCATAACTGCGTTGTCAGATATGAGGATGGGCACTGATTTGAGTACCACGGGAGCCTGACTGGGTGTTGACTGTGGGCTCTCATCCATATTCATTGTCATATTATCATAACACTTCATTGCCCTCAAAGACAGCACATGGGAAGATCTCCACCCTCCTACGCCTTTGAAGACAATTACTTTTTTTTTTTTTTGCATTTCCTGACATGTTTCTTGTGATGTAAGGCAAAAACATCATGCCTTTTAATGTAATTCATAAAATAAGCTCCCTTGCTATTGGAAATGTGAGGGAAACAACCACCCTACATTGCTAAATGTGAGTGAATTGGTCATGAAGTAGTCATAGGTTCTTGTCTGCATTAGTTTGAGTAACAAGACATTTTTTTTATCCCCATAGCCATTTATGAGAGAATGGAGTGGGCATGGTGGGACTTCAGCAACCACGGCTTGAGTATGTAGCAATCGTCTTTCATCCTGTGTGGGTAGGATGTGGAAGGTAAGAGTCATACATTAGATATAAACTGTAACATGTCAGTGACTGTGGCAGGCTACAAATGCACGTAGACTTCCTCTTACAGTCTGTCTTTCTGTCAGACCACACACACACACACAATCATACGTACACCTTCTACAGAAAAATGTTCATAATGTGTGTCAGCCAAATAACCCCTTGGTGTCTAATTTAACTGGTAAAGTGGTGAGTGTCTGAGGTGAAGTACACACATTAACAAGTATATTCCAAGTTCCTGGATCAGCACACAAGCCCACATCTCTTCCTCAACTCAATCAGAGAATACTCATAGGCACATTAGGACTTGTGTGAATAATTCACCGGATTAACATAAAAGTTTAAAAGAGGGAGTGAGTGACACATGGATGGATAGCGTGAGCAGAGGTCCTCGGGAGCAGGGGCCTGGTGCTGCAGCACTACTTTCATGGGATTTATGAAACCTTCCCATGCCATGTCCAATGTTAACCAGATGCTTAAAGTTTAATGTCATATGCGAATTACCAATGTGAATTTCAGCTTTAAGCAGTCGTTCGAAAAAGATAAGTGTGTTTCTGAGAACATGTCTCAGATCATGCCAGAATATACTGTGGTGCAACACGTACATTAGCTCACGTTAAAATCTATTTTGTGCATTAAAGCTGCATGTAATGATTCAAGCAAACCCACACAAGACACTGTGCTGATTATAAGTTATGTTTGGGAATACGTTTTGTATAATTTATCTGTACTATTTAAGTTTCATGTTATGAGTGCACCATGATATCGTTGGTTTTAACTTTCGGTCTCTAGTTCCAATTTTGTGAGCTATGACAAAGATTTTAAGATACTTTTCTCTGTACACTAACAGTCCACATGACATCAGTTCCTCCTTCGCACAAGATGGGTATTATGCTGCAGGAGACAGCAGGTCCTTCTGTTGCTGAGCACATTTGGTGTGTGTGTGTGTGTGAGGTGACATTTCATTGAGTGTTGTGGCGCATGTAAAAGAGAGAGTGTGAAAGAGACAGAGGTATGAGGCCTGCTGTATATTTGTGTCTGGGTGTGCAGCACACTCTTGGGTTTGTTACCCTGCCTGTCGTCTAATACTCTAATTGGTGCTGAATGAGACTTCCGGTGGCGTTGCCTCAATGTGTGCAATATGTGCTCCCCCAGTCTCCGTGTGTCAGTGAGTTACTAATGTGTTGAGCAGGATAAGGCACAGTCTGCTGCTGTACACCTCCTGCAGTTCCCAAAGGGAGTTGGAGGAGGCAGATGGGGAGGCCACTGTGGCGCTTTATTAGCGGATAACTGCAGGTTGTGCGTGTGATGGTGTGTGCACACATGCACGCGATTCATGCATTTACTTAATTACAAAACAGAGTGAAAATACAAAAAAAGAGACTTCCTGTCTTTACAAATAAATACAGACAGCAGAGCCCTTACAAATAAAAAAAGCATTTTCTCTTTCCTTTTCTTTTTGTTTTCTTCCTGTTTTTCTGCTCTCACTCCCAGTGGAAGCCAGACACGGTCTGACCAGAAAAGCTCTCCTACTTTTGCTGTGGTGTAGAGGGCTGTTTTTCACTTTCTTTTTTCAGAGGGCAAGCGGGGGAGTTTGCAGCTGCCACTCGAATGCACATATGGGCAGAGTGGTGGTGAGATGAGGGAGGGGGCAAGCACATGGCCCCCTCAGTCACACGTTTAGAGAGAAGAAGCTCTCTGTATGCACAGTTTTTCAATTTCTGATGTGAAGACAGCTTTGACTAAAAAAAAGACGAGAAAAAAAGAAGTGAGAGCAGAATTTGCAATGTGATAAACACCACAGTTGACTACTTGAGCTATGTGAACATGAGCTGGGCTCTAGACACAGTAATATTTCTGGAAAATTAACTCTGGTGCTACCGCGCTTGCTCATTATTTGTCTTCTAATAAAGACAACATAACTTGTCTCTGGAGAGCTGTGTTGCACCAGGGCTTGGTGTTTAATAGGAGGTGAGATGTGGTCACAGCTTTTATTTCTTGCTTCAATAACTGTCAACACTTCTGAAAATATATATAGAACAAAGATGCAACAAAGAAATTCACAGTCTATTTTTGTGTCGGTCTTTCTCTCACTCTCACATACACAGTTTTTTTTTTCAGACAGCTAGATAAGAGAATGGCGAATACATAATCCAGTGTGTTCCCCTGCAGCCTGTAGCACATAGTTTGTTTAGTTTCTTTATGACTCTGTGTTAGAAAAGAAAAAGGGATCAAATGGAACATATCAGTTCATGTTTTGGTAAAGCTCACAAGTCCTTTGCTGTTCATTTCTGTATTTAGACTTGATTCTTTAATTATTTTACACTCTATCGATCTATGTCATTAAACTTCTTCACGTAAATGCGCTGGCATGTCATTGCTTCACTACTTAGACTAATAATGCTGCAACATGTTTGTGAATATAGATGTCAACTGAAGACTATTGAAATGATTGTGTAAATGCCCAGCCTGCCTCTGTCGCCTCTGAATTTTGCATTGTAGTGCCTTGTCATAGTCTTTGAAAAAATGCTCGTCCAGATGGGCTCTGGAGGGAATTAAGAGCACTCAAGCACAAGTAGAATGACAACTGATACTCCACAGACAGACTACTATTGCAACTAATGGACTGCATCAATAAGAGGAGCTACATTCAGCTTGAGGTTTAAAAAAAAAAAGAAGATTTTACTGATTCAAGTTAATAAGCCTAATTTACTTGGCTCCCATTCTGATATATAACGCCCACAACTTCCCATTTTATATGACAAGCTAATTTCACTTGTTCTGCAGGATCAATATTTGCAGAATAAAATGCCCTGAATATAAAAGGGGAAAGTGAAGGATGAAGACCTTCCACTATATGAAAATGCTCTGTGTGGCTCAGAGCCCATGTTTGAGGTTGATGATCAGATGATATCACCCTGGCACCAATGGACTGGGCGGTTCCTTTTCCCGTCTGGGGTTGCCATGAGAGATGGACAGGAGCTCCTTGGGGGCCAATGAAAGGGTTTGTCATTAAAGGCACTTCCTGTAAAAAGTTACTTACAAATATCAGACTCATAAAATGCACAAGTGTGTGTGAGCGTGTGTGTTAGAGAGAGAGAGAGAGAGAGAGAGAGAGAGAGAGAGAGACAGAGAGAAACATAAAAGCATGGTCTTATCCTACAAATAGCCTTTGTATTTGAGATATTACAGGAGCTCATGCTAATCCACATATAGGGTTAATCCTGAGACAAATGGAAACATTTAGCGTGATTATAAACATGCAACATGCGCCCTATTCTGATAAAAACATATACAGCAAACAGGACATTCATCTTCCATCAGAATTCAACATTATGTGACCTCAAAACCCATTAGTCAAATTTTATCACTTCACTAAAACAAGAAGGGTATTGCCTAAATCTTTTATTGCCCGCAGCTAGTGTGTATTGGTTTGCTGCATCAGGTGATGAGTCACAGCCCAAATGAGGTTATTCCATCTATCCGGACATGCAGACATGCTGACACCAGAAGCTACTCGCTGCCCAGCCTATTTGAGCAACAGCTGAGACATCACACACCCCACTAACTGTCCACTGAATGCATGACATCATCTTCACTCCTGTATTTTATATGCATCAGTAAGGGATTAATGTCCCTCCAGCTAAATTAAGACTGCTGCTGCTCTTTTAGCTATTTCCTTCCTCAGGGTCGGTTTCATTACAAACTCCTAAGAGAATTTCTGTCACTCCTGTATGCTGTTTTCAACTCTTGTCTGTGTCTCCTTCTCTGTCGCATCTTCGTTCTACTTCTTCTACAAAATCTTTTTTTCCTCTGCTCTCTCATCTCCTTCTTTCACTGCATGTCCCTTCCACCCTGCCTCACCTCTCCTCAGCCCCTCAGGCCACGACAACATGTGCGTTGCAATCTGCAGCCCTAATGCTCTGCTGTCTCCTCAGGCCTCCCCATCACCCTGTACCCTCCCCCTGTGCTTTTAGGCCCCTCTGTTTAATTCATGAGCTTCCTGTGGCTCCTGTCGTGTCTCATCGGGGCCACATGAAGGCACAGTGTAAATAATAGAGCATCCCCAAAGACACGTTCAATGCTGACTGTCACAGCAGCGCACCATGTGCTCCCATGGAAGGGACAGGAAAACAGTCTGTGTTTCTGCGCCTGTCCAACACATATGTCATGCTCATAACATTATTTTTATACATATGGGGAACAGTAAGTGTCGTTACAGTGGCGCTCCTGGCATGCATAAACACGTACTGTGTTGATGTGCCACATTTCACTTCTCAGACATTTTGTACTCAACACGATACACATAAATAAATATTTAAACAAATAAAAATGTAAGGAAAGCAGAATGTATTTCCTCTACAGCTTTATGCGAAGGTATCAACATTTACTAAAAATTATTTTTTTAAATGTATAATTTAAAATGAATAACATTCACTTTTTTGTGTATTCACACGCTTATTCGCTTGCTTGTTTTCTTTCAGTGGGCTTTATACTATATTCCTCAAAAAAACAAGCTGAGTTTCATTTATCAAACAAGCATAACATTCCCCTACTGCTAGAATCTTTACCATTGATCACCTCTGGGGCGTTTTATTGGCATTATTCTCAGCAGAGGTGGTTTAAAGCACCATCCCATCAGCGATCTTTGGTGGAATCCTTCCTTAAACCCCATAACAGGATTCACAGAATGATCAATATTGTTGTGAGACAAAGTGAGAAATCAGGGCAGTGGTGAGGAGGCAAGGACCGCACTTAATCCTCAGAGGGCAGCCTTTAGAAGCGGGTCTTTAAGATGATCTGGTTGTTAAACATAACTGAGCAATTCCTCAAACACAACAGAGCTCCCTTTGTCCTACTCAAATATCTACCTTTAGGATATTTGTTCTGCGTACATCAATAAAGAATGGATCAGCGCAGGGGACTGAGCTTAGGCAGGATTGTAAAGCTCCAGGAGTCAAACATAGTGTCCTTGTAATTCGCCTTCTTTTCTTTGCAATATCATCACTCACCCTGCAGGATTTCTCCATTATCAATTTTTTGGGCATCAGGCATTTTTATGGCCTACTATAAATTGGACAAACAAGCCGGTAATGTAAAGGAGGCTCAATACTGTGATATACAGATAGAAACTGAGTCAGCTGTGGAATAAATATAAACTGAATCCACCTTGAATCCAAGCTGACCACAGCCTTTTTTTTTTCTCTGTGATGAAGCAACTAAAAATGTTTATAACCACTTTTCATATATGCAGAGACGTGTGTGTGTGTGTGTGTGTGTGTGTGTGTGTGTGTGTGCAGGTTTGCATTAGGCTTTGGTCATATTTACCCAGTGAGACTGTCATCTCTAAAAGTATGACACAATCTCAGATTATAAAATCGATGACAGCTTCCTTACAGTGATGTCTGCGCACAGAGCTGAAACTAGTATGTATCAGTATTTAGTGTCACATTTTTGTGCACATGTATATATAAATATGTATGTTTCCGTATGTGTCAAGTAGAGTGTGAGACAGTGACACACAGGCATACATGTCATGGCAGTTTGATCAGATCAGCACTGGAAATCTCTTGGGGGGTAACAACCCGACTCCACACCATGTCCTTATTGATCTGTGCTATGTTCAGCAAATGCTTTACTGAGGCCGACTGAGTTTTACAATCACCTGTGTAACCCCCCACCGTTCGACACTGAGGTGAATTTTGTTTAATTCTGCTTGATCTGACTCTCTGTGGCTGTTGGTATGTACGTAGTGAGAAGTGTGTGTGTGTAAACTAACACATTGTTCAGCATTCAACTATGACATAACTTCTGCTTTAATTAATTTCTTTCCTTCTCTATGATGCTTCTCAGGATACACTGTTTACCAAAAGGAGATCTAGTCTACCAAGGATTTACTTCAGAGAACATGATATGGGTCAGAAATGTGTGTGGGCAGTTGATGGAAAGATGGAAAACCAAAATCAAAACCAGTATTCTGTTTGAGATCAAAACAACACACTTAACATTTTTCATTTACCTTGATACACTCACAGACCCCCTTACAGACCCCCAGCTTTAAAAAAAAAAAGTTGAATACAAAAGATTTTCATGTGCTCCATCTCTGTGATTGATAATGACAGTACTTTTTACAAAGCAGTACCACTCCCCAATCCCTTATCAGTCTATTTTGGTTTCTGTTATTGCAGATTTGTAATAGTTTATTGATAAGAGGTCTTACAAGGACTTATATCTCTGAGGGGCCTTGTGGGGCTCAGTGTTAAATGCTAACTTCCTGTAAACACGATGTAATGTCAATGAAGGATTATATAATATGCCTTCCTTTGCATGTGAACAACTTCTTGGTAAACAAAGAGAATGTCTATTTATTCATCCATGGCCCATTTAACATATATAACATAAAAATATCCTTATTCTATCTGTTCATTTCCATTTTTTATTATCTTCATTAAATGTGCAAGCTCAGTTTGTGGCTCTGGATGAAGGATAACAACTTTAATACTTTTCTACATATTGGGTTTTACTAAGGTCAGAGAAGAAATATTTTGCAATACTTACTGTAGTTTTTTTTACATACAGTAACAGTATCTGTAGGACAAACAATGAGGAAGTAAAGGTCAACTCTGAAACAAAACACGAGTTAAATAATTTGCCATAATAAGGATGGCAGCAAGATGATGTATGTAAGTGAAATGGAAATTATCATTTTGCCCCTTGACATATAGCTCATTCTTTGCATTACTGCCTTGTATTTATTAAAGCTGCAGTGGCAGGAAATAGGAGGAGGGTACTGTTAGATCAAGGGACCTCTGCATGCCAAGAGACGCAGTTTACACAGCTGGTTGTGACATTACGACGGTAGCTGTTAATAACTTTACACACTGACTCTCCAATCTGGCTGCAACATTGTCTTTGATCACTTCAGCAGCGGTGGCCTGCATGATCAAAAACAAAATGGCTATATACTACTCTGGTTTCTTCATGAAGCTCTTTATATCATTCAGTGGCTCGATAACAAGCTAATTATCCCTTAGAAAAAAGTACATTCACACATGAATAATGCAAAACAAATTTAAATAGATTGCATTATAAATCAGCAGAGTGATTGGAGGCAAGAGGTGAGTGCCTGCTATCTATTTGGCATAATCCTCTCCCTGGAATGGATGTCATAAAAAGCGTTTTACTCACAACGTGATGAAGTTGGAGCTCAACAGAGCAGCTCCCATGGGCTGCCCAGGGTAACACTGTAGGTAGCTTTGTTTTGTGTTAAGTGGAAGCGCGATGGTGGATTAGACACCACTGTGAAAAATAAGGGCACTGTAGGTGGGGAAATGTAGGACAAGCCATTAGAAGAGGAAGGATATTCTGCTTCTGTGCTCAACGCAAGCGTTCCAACAGAAACAGGCACAAAATGTCACTGTTATTTAATATAAAGCGGCTTCTACTGCTGCTTATTTTCATCTTGCCACTTTAAAATATTAGCTTCACTGACCCAAATAATAGAAAATTACTTAGTTATACAGACCACGTATAACTATACCGTATACACAACTTTTTAGCAACTGAATCATGCATCTGAATCTGTGGGCTCTCTGGCACTCACTGTAATGATCTTGATGTTGATGTTTAGACAGATTTAAGTTTGCCTGGAAAAGGCCCTGCAGCAATGCGCTTGTATTTTCACCAGCGGCAATCTTCTCAGGGTCTCTTGGAAACAGGCATACTTTTTTTTTTTGCTTGAGGGCGAAACTTGCTCTGCAATTAATTAAAAAGTATTTTATCCCCTGCTTTTACTAGCTGATGTTCTTACCACCCTTCACAAAGACTCACACATAAACACACACTCACAGCCTCTGTCCTCCAGCTGCAGAGCTGCTGTGTCTCCTCAGCAACTGTAATCAGAATATAGAACTTGTCCCAGCACTCTTGATTTAACTCTTGAAGTGCTGCAACTTCCTCTTTTGTTCTGCTGGCTGACTTTGGTATTTAGAGATCAAAACTGAGGTATTAAAACAATGCAAAGAACCACTTCCTGTAGACTTTAGTGGTGTGTTTTGTGCATTATTGAATAGGCTAGGAGTTTTTTTTTATGTTGCTCTTGGCTTTTTGTCTTCAGAAGAGATGCAAGTTTGCTTCCAGATCAGCAGGTATGGTTTTATCATTACTGGCTAGACAGGAACTATTTTTATCCGTCCTTTTCTTTGCTATCTTCTGAAACACTGTAAAAATGCCTCAAGACACTGACTGCAACAGTAACGCGGAGGAGGTGGTTTTGCTGTTTGTCCTCTCTCACTTTCCGCAACAGTGGCAACTTATGAATTCATAATCCAGGGATTGTGAATACACACATACTGTATGTTGCAGTACAGACTGCAAACTAAGTTTACACTTTTCTCTCAGACTTGTGCCTCAGTTATTATGGCATAACATAGAAATTTAGGGAGTTTTTAAATTGATATTAAAGTTGAAATTACTGTGTGTAATATCCCAGTGAGACTGAACGTCAGTGACAGATGCCCATCTGTGATGAAAGATCACAAGGAAGCAAGATAAATAGTTAGATAGATAGAATTCCTTTATCTCTGTGCCATGTTTGTCTCATGACTGGTAAATCCAGACTCGTTAGTCTTGTTCTTCTCTTCCCTCTATCTGCCTCTTTCTTTTTCTTTCTTTCTTTCTTCTTTTTTTTTTTTTGAACTTTTCTCCACGGACCTCCCCGGGCCAGCGGCATCCAAAAGCCTCTTTATGAGGACCATAATGAGAAGTAAAGCTCTGCATTCAGTCGCGGTGCCTCGGGGGCCTGTTGCATTTCTGAGCTTAGTTTCATGTCCCATCCCATTCAGAAGGGTTGACAAGAGGGCATGATGTACAAACAAAAAAAAAAAAGCAAACAGCAGACTATTCTTAGGAGGCCGGCACACAGCCTGTGATGTGAAGAGAAACAGATTCAGATTCTGCTGTTCACCAACAATATTAGTTTCACTGTAAGTGAAAGTAGTTAGTTAGATCCACAACTTAAAATGCCCTTGTAAGATGTGTTTTCCTGGAGCAGGAAGCACTTTTCAAAAACAGCAACGCTGATTTATTTGAGTTACATGTGTATCATGACTAATTTTACATTTATTTGAGGTATCAATTTCAAGAAATCTGACAGAAATGTATTGTGACTTGTTGGTGGTCTCCATGCTGTGCCTAGCTCCGCCAAGCCCAGTCAGAGGAAAAGTGTGGGTAAAGCCCCCTCTCCTGGTCAGATTTTGCAACCCTCAAACAAGAGATGTTTTGTCTGAATAAGACTGAATGACAAAGTGTACCATTCATCTGCACAAATCCAACTGACAACATTCAAAAAGTAATTGTAGCTAATGGCAGATAATGCACAGATAGCCTTATTTTATTACATATCTTCCAGGAGATGTGACATGATGCATGATTTTTAAAATGAAACATCTACAATGATTTTGTTGTTGTGTGTGTCTTGCTCCACAATGCTGGTGCT
Organism: Toxotes jaculatrix; assembly: GCF_017976425.1. NCBI lineage: Eukaryota > Metazoa > Chordata > Actinopteri > Toxotidae > Toxotes > Toxotes jaculatrix. The sequence continues at coordinate 16,234,399 of NC_054400.1, read as the reverse complement.
GATGAGACTCAATGTCCTCCTGAAGTGACAACAATGCAGTCACAGTGCGACTGTGTGAGTCTGCCACATGGCAGAGAGCCAGCGAACACAGACACTGCCATGTGCTCGGATGGTTTGACACAGAGATGGGAACAGTTGTCAGAAAAGGCCTCTGTTGTTGTCAAAGAAAACAGGCATGGCACGCAGAATCACATGTTATGACTTATTTTCTGTGTCAGCAACCAACAAAACCTGGAGCATTTTAGACTGGCCAATAGATGGCACTGTAACATCAAAGCTGGAGCAAGCGTCCTTTTGTTATGTGGAAGAAGCAGGAAAATACATCACCATTATAGGGCATGTCAGACTCACATTTCCTCTCAAATTAGGGAATAGATTGGTGGGAATGAAAGATGTGTGCTAAGAGGAGATTATAACAAAAAAAATACACAATCCCAGAATACGATCCCAGCAAAACACATTTACATGTGTTTTTACAATTCTAAATTAAACATCTTTAGCAAACATACTGGCCATCCAACTCCCAAAGCTAAGGCTGTGACATAATCTGAAACTGACTTGCAAACCACCTGTAATTAACATTCCAATACTGGAAGAACCGATTTGCAATAAATGCAAATGTGCAGCTCCACCAAGCAAAACATGTAGCTGACATACTCAGGAGTATTGTTCTCATGTCTTGGGAACAATGAGAAGTAAAGGACAGAAATTACGACCTCTCTGTTTGGTTCACACTGCCGTGAGTTCCCCATTGCCTGCCTCATGCAGCTGTAAATAAAGGTAATTGTACAAAAGCGTAATTAAATGACATAAATCCTGTTTACGACATCTGGGCTCTTCTGAGCCACTGAATCGTGGGAGGAAGGAGGCCTGCGGTATGTGTGTTTGTTTGTGTGTGCGGTTTCTCTCTTTTCCTATGCTCCCACCCCCTCTACCCACCACCTTCCAAGTGCTTTCCCTTTCTCAGACACACACACATATATACACACACTATACTACACAATGTATGCAGAGCACAAAGCCTTACATCCTCTCCCTTCCCCTCTCTGTGTGGATATGAAGTGCAGCTTTATTGTGGCTCTTGCCAACGTCACTTTCTGTGAAACTCTGGACACTCAGAGCAATAATTCATCTGTTAATTCATTAGGGCTGAGTGTGAGGGGGAGGCAGTGCCGCTGTATGACTGGCACCCAGGCTGGGCTTCTCTGGTATTCCACACCACAGAAAACTCAGACAGCTCAACCCAGTGCCCATGACCCTGTGACCTGATGAGAGGATATTTAATGAGCGCAGGCGGCGATTGGAGCACACAGACAAGGACATCCTCAGTTTAAAAGAACAAGCAAATATATTTATGGGAGGTCAAACAGAGTTCATAGCTGTGTGCTTATACTTGTTGTAAAAATCATAATGCAAAGGCTATGGGGGACATCTAGTCAGTTCCTCAATCGGTGCACATTTGTCACAGGGTAGAATATATATAGTATTACAGTGAACTGGCTGGCTGGTTTTTTTTTTCAGCACCATTGACTTCAGCAAGAGTTGCAGCCGAAGATTACAACACTGATTGCATTTCAATTTTTAATGGAAAGTGCCAGAATATCCGACGTGCTTTCTGGTGAGTTCACGCAGAGTGTTTTGCGCCATTAGCGACCCTCAGAAAGACAAATTGGTTGCATTACCAGCAGCCTAATGTTCATTTATTATTTGTAATAATGAAGTGGCATGTATTTGTACTCTCCTGAAATTGATTATGTTGTACAGCGCACCGTTTGTGGAGGATGATGCTTTTTCACAACCTCATAAGTCATTTGAGTCTTTGTGGCAGTTATTAATGTGTCTATAGGATGAGGTGCCACTGAATCAGCTGGGCTTGTTCCTGTTGGACTCAGTGGAACATGCAGGCAGACGTGATCCCACTGTATGTGCCTTAATAGCAGGCTGCCTCCTACCCAGTCAACTGTGGACCATTAGATCTACATTCAGTGCGTAGCTGATGGGGATTCCCCACATCCTGAATGGCAGGGACGATGATTAGAGATGATGCATTAGGAGAAAACAGGTGAGGAGCCGCAGGGTCTGGTAGAGGTGGATGAGCTCTTTAAAGCAGAGTGCATCCATTCATCAAGCATCTCCAAGCCAAGTTGGGAGATGTGTGAAAAAGAAAAGTGGGAAAGGAGTGAATGAAGATCAAAAAAGTGGCATGCTACCAATGCCTCAGATGAAAATCACGTAATGTGTGACTGGGTGAGAAAGAAGAACAGGAATGTCACTGAAAATACTGACAGTCACCTGTTTACAACAATGCAGCATTTTTAAAATATTGTGCTCTGTGGGCCCACAGCATAAGAAAAAGCTCTGTTAAAAGCACTACTGACAGTGTGCTCTTAGAAATTACAGGTGAAAGTGAATTAAGCAATCCAGAGAAAGATCTAAATCATTTTTTTTTCCAGTGATGTAACTGATGAATAATTCACTAGCAGAAATGGTACTGTTCCCACCAATACATCTTCAGTTTTCTCTCTAGCAGACTATAGTGAAGCAGCCCATAATTGTTCAGGGCATGAAGTAGTACTTAAAGCCCAGAACGATGTAGATCACAGTGCAGTGCACACTATAGTGACAGGCACCACCGGTAACTAGTCCATCATGCTAACCTCTTTATGCTGCAGCAGATGAAAAAGTTAAGGGCCCATAATGCTGCAACGCTGCTTGCACATGACTGCAGGCCACATCCCATGTGTACTGTATGGCAAAAAAGTGCAGAGAAGAGCTTTTGAATCAAAGGGAGGAGAGTTATAGCACTAGTTAGAATTTAATGAAGGCCCATAAAATGGAAATCTCAGAGTTCAAGACCTCAATGAACCACCAGCCTGGGAGAAAAAAAAATCACCCAAAAAGCACTGGAGGGAAGATTTTGATCTAGCTGGAGCAAATCTAAACAGATCCAAGCATTCACAGTGCCATTCACAATGCAGTTATTTTTTAAAACTGTGAGACAAAAGAGTTCTTAAATAGCCATCAGAGCTCCAAGAGCGAGAGATCAAACACCAACAAGCACGTACAAGTACAGAACTCCACAGGAGTGTTCGGGCATCCGTCCTTCCAGTCTTATCTTCTTCACCAGTATGTCAAAGAAGAAAAAAACAGAAAGTGAACCTCCCCCTCCCAATATTATGGCCAGCCCTTTGGATTATTACTGTATGTAGCTTTTCACTCAAAGGTCACAAGAAGCTATTTGTCTCTCCACCACTCTATACTGTCTCTCACTCTAAATCCCTATGGTGTCTGGGTGGAGATGATAGAGCAGTCTGTTTCTTCCCTCACAGACTCCCTGACCCCCTCCCTCCTCCCCTGCTCCCTCCATTACTCCCTCAATAGGCTATTCCCTCACAGGCTCTCAGTCACTCAATCAGCCATTTGGTCCCCTTATTTAGAGGGGACACAGTTGTTCCTAAAAGCATTGTGTGGTATAATTTGGTGGAGTTTCAGTTGTTGCATTTCTCTCATGACAATTCAGTCCGGGTTACGGTCATGCATGTTTTATAATGCAGCTCAGCCTTGTGATGGAAAAGAGGAAAAAATGTAAAGCAAATATTTGAACCTTTCTTTCTTTCTTTCTTTCTTTCTTTCTTTCTTTCTTTCTTTCTTTCTTTTTCTTTCTTTTTTGTCTAGTAAGTGTCTCTCCTCCACTGAGAAACCTTGGTATACTACCATTCATGCATTATTTTCTTACTATATCAAAAGCAGGTATTTTCTTCTCTTTATTCTTTTATTTCTTTTGCTCCCAGACCACCAAAACTTACTTTTCTCCTCTTGCAGCTGCTGGTGCAGATTTGATTCAGCATTTTCCAGAGCTCCCAAACTCCCTGTTGCTTATTCTCTTTGCTTCACTCGCAGATGGAAGCTGAGGACGCCCCAGGGAAGCTTGGCTTGCATGGACTGATTGGCTGGATACTCAGCTATAATATGTATTTACAAAACCCGGCAGATCCTTTATTGTTTTGCTTGCTTGGGCCCTTTTGTCCGTTCCCTTCCTCATCCTGAGTTAAGTCATTCATTCTCTGAAGATGTACAGGAAGTTTTTTCCATGTGTTTGTTTTATCCATGTGGTTTTGAGCCTTTAAAGCACAAAGTGTCAGACAGTAGTTCTTATAATTATGGAGTGTTTGACAAATATTTAACTCTCACTTTTGCAGACGGTAATTGCCTTAATGTGATAACCCCAGGTTAGGACTGAGGCTTTTGTGGTGGGCCAACCCATATTTCTCACATTTATGCGCACATGAATAAATGGAATATAAATCAAACCTGTTCCATGTGAGTAACTCATTAAAAAGGAAGTCAGAGGTTAACTAGAGTGGTGGGGGACATAGTTTAATTAGACCATCTTTTCTTGCTCTGTAAGGCAGGCCATTCACCTTAACTTTAAGAGACCTTTTTAGGGTCTTAGTAGGGAAAGCGAATTAACGAACCATTGAAATTTTCAGCCAGTATAAGAGGAGTTCTTTAAAATGAAATTCAGTGAGAACACAAGACCAATTTAGTAACAAAACAAAGAAGAAAATACCAAAACTAAAAATCTCCCACGTTTCATTTGCCAATGTATAGACTTCTGCCATAACCCAGATTCCATTGAGCAAAAAATACAAAAGTATTCGTTTCACATTGCATTGAGGTATTTGACAACAGGGCAGTCTGCGAGGAAAGATAGGTGTCATAAATGCCCATTTTATACTGCTGAACAACACCAGCTGAAAATGCAATTAACTTCTAAGAATAGACATTCAGAACAAAGACACTTCAGAGCAAAATCACATTTAAAGTCAAAGAACTAAACTTAATTGTGTTACCAGACTTTGAAGGTAGGTGAAATTCAATTTCAAACTCTAAAGGACCATAGCTGCATCGAATTAAGCCAACACACTATGCTCAATTTATTCCTGTGAAAATTACACCAAAGTAATGAAATATTATGATATAGCCATAGGGGAAGCTTTTCAAGGATGGATAAAAACATTTATTCAGAATAAGGGCAACTCTGTGATATGATGACATCGCATCAAGATAATACTGCTGAGAATGCTTTCTTTAAGAGCTTATAATGATAGGTTAGATCTCCACTGGAAATGATGAAACAACAGTGAAATTCTGGTAATATGTGGCTAAAGTTCTGTCAGGGATTTTTTTTTTTATTAAATACTATCTCTAACTTTTGTAGATCACTTTTTTTTACCTGTGCTTTCTAAGGTTACCATAATTCTTAGAAATCCTTTTTTTTTTTTAAACTTCTTCACCTTCTTTGTTTTGAATATTTAGCTTTTTCCCCAACTTTGAAATGCACCATTCAAGAAAGCCCCGGAGTCTTGAAGCCCCCAGGAGCCGAAGGGCTACATGTTCTATTCAGAGTCACTTTTCTTAAAGTTTGAAAAGAAGTCTGCCTGCCGTCAGTTTGGATTCATAAACCAAAGTGTGAAAGATGTGATGGAGATAGCGGGATGCAGGGTGAATGAGAGAGAGAGAGAGAGAAAAAAGAGAGAACAGGTGGGAATATTTCTCAACTTGCTGAGGCAAAACTGCCATCAGTGTCTGGATTTGAATTTAGGAACAGTGGAGATGCTTGAGCATCGTCCATGGCTGCTTGTCAAAGTGGAGGTTGGTTTCCTGTCCCACTGAGGTGTGCATATACGTACTACATTTTGGCAATATCTTTCTTACAAGCTCAGAATTTTCCTTTTGCAGAGTGGAGAGTCACTGGCTTCCTGGGCAAAGTCAAGAGTGATGCTTTTGCTTGTGCATCAGTGTGGGTGCTCTGAAATAGAAAGCGCCTCATGTCACATCAGAAAGGCCTACTCTTCATGTCCTACTGCTCTGGACTGAGCAGAGATAAAATGCTGCTGACAGTGTTTTGTTGTTTAACAAACACAAGGCTGAACTATTATTTTTGACAAAATTGGAGATGCGGAACGACATTTATGTGCAGGCTTTATTCCAACGAGCCAGTAAAACCTGCAGTGGACTTATTTAACTTTGGTTGTCACGAAAGTTTTGTTTTGGTCTTTGTTGTTGCTCATGGTTTTATCCTGAAGTGCTCTCATCGTTCCCATTACAGATTCAGCAAATGTTTTTGTTCAGTCAGCTTCCTCATTTGCCATGCAAGCTGAGCTGTCAGGGGCCCGCAATCTTTCCCTCAGTCCTTATCATGCTTCCTCTCATCCATCCCTTCTCCTTCACCTCGCTTTTCCCCAAGTGGCCACCCACCCCTGCCATGACTTTGTTCACCAAATTAACCGCCGCACTTACTGTGATTGGACCAGCCAGTGGAAAGTCAACTTTAACCTTTCTTATTAATTGGATATCTTGGCCTCTCCGATCGGAGTGAAAAGGCTGTGGAGCAGTGGGATAGTTTTGTTTGTATAGACCTCCACACATGGACTAAAATCTGTAGGGTAACCGATTTCATCAGCAAAGAAGCTTTTTTTATTCTGTATCTTCTGCCTTCATAATTGCAAAGAGGAAGAGCGTAACTGAGTAATTCTCTTTTTTTTTAGCCTGCATGATAAAAGTTGAAAGATCTAATGAGATGAGTAACTTACAAAACTCAAGTGGTCTATATCCCGTTAGAAAGGGGAAGGTAATTAAATGTATATAACTTTGAGTAATTGCTGTAAAAATAAAACTTGAAATGGCTCATCATTGACTGCAGATCTAAAAGATGCTGAAAGATTTCTTTTTGTTGTTATCTCATGCTGAAAGTACCATAAGAATGAAATGTCATACAGCAGTGCATTCAAAATATCAAGTCATTTGTACAACAAATATATGTGCCTTTTTAGGATCCAATAGAATAAACAAAGTATTTGATCCTTTTTTATGTTTGCAATATTGAGTTAGTCCAGCGAGGCTTTGTGGCTGAGGTCCTGGGCGCCGTGTGGTTCAGCAGAGCTTTGAAAGGCACCATTCACAGACCCAACTGAACTCGGGCCAACCCAAATTGTGCCTGCTCGTTTCATCCAAACATCTGTGATGTCCCAAGAACATCCTGGAAGAGACTGGTCCGCAGAGAAACAAACCATTCTGAGCACCCTGTGCCTTCCTCTGCCCCGGCTCTCCCTCCCTGTCTCTGCAGAGACACAAGCCTTTCATTCATATTTCCCCTGCACAGTAGGCTCTGCCTTTGTGACTTGTATTGTGTCTCTGTTGCTGCTCTGTTCCCATGTTCAAAGGAGACAATTATTGTTGCGCCCCGCACTCTGAGCAAACACTCTGACACAAAACATGTGAGATCAAATTGTATTTGTGTGGACTCTTACTGTGCTGCTCTGAGCTTCATCTAATGAGTTTGTCAAAGTTTGACCTGCCCTGAGTTTCTCATCATTGACACGAATGTGTGACAAACAAAGGACATGCGTATCAAAGCAATGTGCGTATCAATCAAAGGGAAACAACTGAAAAGTGGTTTAAACTATAAAAAGTGTTGATTCCAGCAGAGCAATTCTGTCATTATGCGGCAGCTGTAACCTTGGCACTGTCTAGTACTTCAGGTCTGCCAGAATGCATTACTCGTTACAGCCTGATAGTTTGTCTTTGTCCAGATGGGGGAGCTATCAGGCTACCCAGCAACACTACAACAGTACACCACTGCACCGCTTCCCTTCCTCTGTACCTCTGCATCTCTGTCCTGGGAGACTACGGAGGATCTACATCAGAAATATTGCAAATATGGTAAACAGAGCTACAAAAACTGTAAAAGTGCTGACTCTCAGACTTCAGGACAGTGTTTGTTCCCTATGGGGAACAAATGTTGAGGTACCTGTGCAGCTTCTTCACCCCTTTCTGTACTGTATATACATCGATAGCTCTCTGTTGTCTGTCTTCAATCCAGCTGTCTGTAGAGGGAGTACAAATGTAAGATATATTCAGCTATTCGCACTCTATATATATGTGCGTGTGTATAAAATGAAAATGAAAATGTAAGATGTATACATTGCTAGCCTGCATAAGTGGCACCATTTCAGGGAGAGCTGCAGATTGCACAACAGTGGCCTTTAATGTGCTTACTTTTCTCTCTTAATATATGCAACTTTGCATAAGATAGATGCACTCTCTGAAATTGAGTTTTGCTGCAGCTTTAACAGAAATATGACAAATATTTTTTGTGCCAAAGTGTGCTTGGACTGGTGTGTGTGTGTGTTTGCATTGGTGTGAATACTGTATACATATTTCAATAGTGTTCCTGTGGATGTACTTGAACAATGTTTGTGCATCTGTTTGGGGGCTTATGTGTGTGTAAATATGCATGTGAATATGCAGGTTTGTGGAGAATGCCTCTCAGTGTGTGAAACGCCGTGGGTAGAATCTCTCCAGTGAGAGTAACAAGGGAGAGAGACCACTGGAGAGCAACAGACACAGTTTCTGGCCCAGAAAAGGTTCAAATATTTTCTCTCTATCTGTGGGAGGAAAGAAACCCATGGCAGAGAAAACAACAACAAATGATCAACTGCACCTCCTTTTTTTCTGCCATCCCTCTCACTTTCCATCTCTAGTAGTCTCACATTGTCAGACCTTATTCCCACACTGCATTTGCACTGTTCCGTCGCAGCTGAAAGCATCTCTAGAGATGCTTCATTAGAGAAAAAGATATCTTTCACTGTTAGTTTTTTTTTCTCTATGTAAATCACATGGATCCCAACCAACCCAGTCCTGGTGAAACTGAGGGACTTGTTACAGTGAATAAGCCCACTGACATTTATATGTTGCATCTATATGTATGTTATGTACTGCTTTACAGTTATAAAAACATGTCTTAAAAACAGTGGGCTTTACAAGCTAAACGATATAGATTATGTTTTTGTAAAGTACCAGAGACAGAAAATAAGATTTTGTTTGAGAAATTAAAATAGCTGACTTTACATTAAGCCAGCTCTAATTGCTTTAAACGAAATTAGACAGTCTATAATAACTTTCATATGAACTGAAAATGAAGGGACGTTCACAAAAATCAAATCCAAATCACTTGGTGTTCAGTCACAAGGACCTAGAAAGGAGACACGTCTACACTAAAAGACAAAAAAAAAACCCTCAAAACCTCTTGATTTAGATGGATATTTTATATGCCAAAAAGTATTTTATAACAGACAGCTAGTAAAATGGAGGATAAAAATATATGCTTTCCGTTGAGAGGGAACAGAGCTAAATTCAAAATGCACTGTATATTGTATGAAGCAAGAGAGAAAAATGCACATGTATCCACATCCGATCTTTCAGAGGCATTAACATGAGGCTTGAAGCTGGAGAGTGTGGACTGAAGTGGGCATGACTATTTAAAATGAAAACTTTTTCACCCTTTAACTTGCTACTATTAACTCTGGCAGTGAGTAGTGTTACATTATTGAACTGAAGACTGTTCTGAGGTCTAAAGTGGGCTGGAGGGAATGTAGAGATTATGCCCATTTCAGATCTTGACTCAGGTCCTTGCCAGGCCTCTGCACCTGTTATTTTCATATCAAACTGAATGTGCTAAAAAAAAAAACAAAAAAAAAAACCTTAAGTGACACATGAAATAAGGGGGCAGGTTTCCTTGAGGTGATTGAGTGAATATATTTTTCTCTAAGCAAAGGTTTTGAAACATTAACAAATTACAAAGGCAGCAGAGTGCAATATACACCGCAATAATGTGCACTTCTGACTCTGCGGCTTTTTGATATGCTCGGTTTTCTTAAAATGACTGACTGTTGAATTTTTTTCTTACCATTATCAGAAACTGTTTGTTCAATGCTGTCAAATGTTAAAATCTCTCTTTCACTTTGTTTTCTTTTTTTCTTTCCTCCCATGGCATACAAAACCGCACATCTCCACACTTGGTATCCTGCAGGCATTCATCTCTCCTATGAACAGTCACCCCCTGGAGGTTCTGGACTAATTGTGTAGAGTTCCTGGCTGAGGCAGTAGAGCCCCACTCTGACAAAGTGGGAGGTGCACGTACACTTCATCTTCCTGCATTGACAGTTCCGCACTTCTCCACAAGTCAGCATCTTTGAGGTAGAGTGTGGTAAACAGAGAAGGTAGGGAAAGAGGATGGGCTTAGCAGAAAACTTCGGGAGTTCGGTGCGTCCTTGAAACTTTATTGACTGGCAGTGCAGTGTCAAGGGTGTTGTTCGGCAACTGGAGACAGCTGCTTTCACCTCTCATCGTCATCATGCTGATATGATGGGTGGGCCAACATCAAGAGCTCACCTGGTATTGGATACAATACATTGATTGGGTGGTACAATGAAACGCTGCTGTGCAAGATGTTTACAACAAAGTGCTTATTAGTGCTCATCCAACTCACCCAGAGGGGTAATTTAGTCTGTAGAGTATTTGTCAGGAACCAATTCTCATTCAGAGTAAGTAAATGTTTGTATAACCATCAATCACTATTGAGTCCGCTCACACCAACTAACAGTTACAAACATAATTGTTTGACGATAATACTGTGGCTGGATGTGAAATGTGCCTCTTACTGACGGGATTCAATAAAACACAGTGTCTTTTTATTAGATGGCTGTGCATGCTTTACACCAAGCTAAGCCCACTATCTTCTCCTCTGAAGTGCAAATGAGTCTATAATTAGATTCCACACGTGAGATGCAGAAAAGTCTATTATTGAACAGTCGAACAGAGGCTGCACTGAATGGCCACAAATACTGCAAATAAGGTGATTTACATATCTGCATGGACACATAAATCTGCTTTAGTTTGTTGGATAAAAGGGAAAATAAAAATGCTTTGAACGTGATATTATTACATAGTAAAGGCTTTCACCTTTGTAGTTGTGTGCAGTGCTGTAATTGTAGGTAACCTGTTCGTTTTATTAGCATGCATCTGCATGGAGTTAAACTATCACTGAATGGTGATAAGCTGGTATGGAATTGATCTTTAATGACTACACTTTGTTTTAATTAGTGACTGTACTGCAGGGGATGTTAAGCATTTGGGAAGACAATTACAATAATGAATTTACCAGATATTGGCTATGATGAAGGTGTGAACTCTGGCAAAGCACGCAAAAACTACAGACACACACAATAGCACACACCCTCTCTCTTTAAAGAGGGTGTGTGCTCCACACCACCACCATCCCACACTTACATACTAAATGCAGCATGACAAACTCCTGCAAGAGACTTGGCATGCTGGGTGCGTAATCCTCCTGTAATGTATTCTTTTTCTGTCTCCCCCTCTGCTTCCTCGCTGCAACTGCTCAAAGTGCCACACAGTGGAGATGTGGCAAGTCCTTCGAAAATGTGTGATGTAGACTACTGTGGGCTCCGTAGCACCCCTCCTGCAACATACCCTGTGCCAGCACACCCTTATGTACTTTTCAGAAGTCGCCAGTACTTCACTGCAACTTGGTCCTTGTCCAGATAACACCACTGTGTCTAATTGGTCCTCACTGCTGGAGCTTGGCATCAACTAGGATTCTTAAAAGCCCCAGTTAGAGTGCATAATGGCAAAGAATAGATCAAACATTTATGACAAAAAAAAATAAAAATGTACCCGCTGCTTAGTGCGTGTTTTTCTCTCTCGAATGCCCAGTTAATGTGACACTCCTCTCAGACCTGATCTCTCAAAGTGTCAATGCCAGTCTATATTTGTACTCTCAGGGGGAGCAAATGCATATCTTTTAATAATCGCTCTCTCTTTTTTGTGCGAAAGAGTGCAAATGTTGGGGGACATTCTTAAATTAGCACTCTGAGTGCTGGAGCGTAATGTAGCACCTGAGTGAACCATTTGTAAAACTTAAAGCAGCTGTTGGCACTTTTGTTCGATCTGTGCCATACTGTCAGAGTTCAGTGCTACAAAAGTGAAGCTTTCAAGTGTTTACTACTCTAACAAAGTGAAATCAAAGTAACCTGCTGGATAGAATTATCTGCCTTTTAAGGACAAAAATAACTAAAGCCGGGGGTAAGTGTTTGATCCTCAAAAGATTGGCTGGAGTATCACTTCAATGAGGCTTATTTGTCTCTAATGGCTCTTGAGAGCTCTTTCTTTCTCTGTGAATAGAGCAAAGAGTCAACATGAAGTACGGCTCATGTCAGGAACTGGAGGACTCCAACTAATGCGGGCTTGCGCTCTTCATTGTGATGGTTTATTATATCCTGATAAAGACCATTCTGATAAAGAATTCTTGTTTACGTCTGAGGAACACCGACTATGATGTGCCCTGGTAAACAGAAAAACTACTGAGATTGAGCAGAAAGACAATTGCGTGCATTTTGCAGTGTTGGACTTTTTCCCATTCTCCACCTTACTCTCTTAGAAATATACATAATTATTTGAGAAAATGATGCTAAACCTGACTTCCTCGTCATGAGTTGCATTGTCACCTAGAGGTGTATGCTAACAGAGGAAAGTGGTGCTTATGAGACTTCTATATTTATCTGTAATGTATGTTTATGTCTGTGCAGGTGTTAATTCTGTTCAGAGACTTAAATGTGCGTGGTGCGGAGCATTTGTGTAGACAGTTTAGCAAGCGGTGATAATGTGGGGTGTCATGAATATGTGTTGAGCTGTGTTTTGAACCCGAAAAGCCTCTCTCTCTTTCTCTCTCTACCCTTGAGCTACTAACAAAGGTCAACCTATTCTGAGTGCTGACAATACAACACACCTATGAAATATCGGCTCCCACTTGTTGACCCCATTAAATGTCGTCTGATAACTTTATCACCACCTAGCAAACGCCCGTGCGACCTGAATGCTCTTCCATCCAGGAAGCCCAGAGGCACACACAGTATGACATCATTACAAATGCAAGAGAACACAAAACCACCTGACAGGTTTACAAGTTCCTGAGAGTTGTGTGTGTGTGAGTGTGTGAAAATAAGGGAGAGAGGTTACCAAGGGTATACACCAGGTTGTTTCTCATGTTTACAGCTTGTCCCTGTATGCCTCTCCTTATGTTTTTGTGCCAGGCCAGGCACCTCATACACCACGAGCAAATGGAAAAACTACCCTTATTAGACTTCTAAAAATGACTTCAGGCATAAGGTAGACCTGAGTAGAGGTGCATGGAAAACCTCTTAACTTCTACATCACCCTTCTTCACCAACTGTGCAGCCACACCTCCCCTTTTTAATACATTGTCCTTGCATAATTATTGCCAGAAGCAGAGGGTTAATTGAACTGAAAAAGGTTATTCAGCAGAGCTCAGCTAAAGAGCTGGGCTAGAGTGGGTGAACAATGCCTATCAGAAGAGTTGAAAGAGCAGGAGGACTAGATTCTTCAATACAATCTCTCTCACACTGATTTTCAATTTCCACTTCATTCATTTGCCTCAGGTGCTGGCAACAAAGGTTTTAAATTTATTTATTTAAATTGACTGAACAATTTATGCGATAACTTGTACAATTATTTAACATCCGCAGGCCGATCATATATCTACATATGCTATGAATCATTAGGCATCTACTAAGTACTTGGAAAATGATACAGTTATAGTGTCTTTTGACATGGCAACAGTAGTCTGTATGTAAGTCTGGAGCACCACTACTTTTTATGGATATCAAATCAGATTCTGCTCATGATCAGCCAATTGTCCAATACCAAATGACTGGTTACTATAAAAAAAAAAAAAAAAAAAAACGCCATTCTGCATGTTAAGAAATATTAAGGGACCTGTACCTTAATCTGCCTGCATTGTGCAAGGAATAAGAATAGACAAGTTCATATATGAGGAAGCTTTATTTACAAAGACAATTAAGAGATTTCCATTCTTCTGCAGGGACAAAACTCTGATGGATAAATATGTTCCAGCTGAAGACCTGCAGGGAGGAGAAGAAAACAGGACAAAAGGCGATAAGATGACTTGCACACATCTGATGACAGAAAAGCAATTTCTGAGTAAACATCGCTTTAGATAAACGTGACAACAACTCTGACCTGCTCCCACCTGATACACATCAATGTCTACAATTAACTGTCACATTAACTTACTAAAGTGCAAGCTTATCTTAACAACATGGCAGCAATATGAACCCACATGACATTTGTTACCATCACTCTGAGACATTCAGGTAATTTATTTAAGACACGCCACTGAGCAAAAAGCTACATAGATGCAGTGAAAGACAGTCATTGTCTGAGGTCACTATTCAAATCAAGGCTGAACTAAATGCCACATCATCCTGACATTTTAATGAAAGCAGATATGCTAGATAAACACTGCAGTCATAATTACCTTGAAGGCTGAATAATAGCACTGGGCCATTTTACTTCTTCAGGAGCTGATGTCTGACGACGATGAAGGGGAATGCAAAGCCGCTGCCAAAGAACACCACCATCATGCCCAGCAGACGCCACTTATTCTCCACGGAAAATGGCAGATTCTGTAAAAAGATGAATATTATTAGGTGCATAAACTTTGAGAAATCTAATGCAGTCCTTTTGATTAATGTATTCACCGCTACATAACATTTTTTATTGCACACTGAGGAAAACACTTGACTTTCACATTTGATATACATTTAAATTTGTGCCCCTACACTGGACAGGCTACGTCTCGGTACCATGTCTGTACTGAGAGCTCTATAGGACGTACAAATAATACAAAGGCAGTCAACAAAAGGGATCAGGGTAAAATTGTTATGTAAAGTCAAGAGACTGTCCGTGAAATTAAAAATGACGTTTTACGTTCCCATTTCCTTCTTTTTAACTTGTAATTTCTTGCCAAACATATTACGTGTGAATAGGACAGCTGTTTTGAACTGGACACTTTGAGTTATTCATATGAGTCTCTGTGTGTGCAATTTTTGTGTACATTGTTATTACGAAGTCAATAAATATCAAGGAAGTACTGATGGAGCTAATATAGAATTATCTCTGAGCTACAAAGCTAATGCTAACCAACACGTCGCTTACCCTGTTTGTCCGTGAACAAACATTTGCTGTCGGAAGTCTATTCTCATCTTTAACTTACTCTCAGAAGTCTGTCCTCACATTTAAAAAAGAAATTATAGCTGCTTCTGTGTGTAGCTAATTGTGCTAGCAATGCACTAACCCTCCTGTCAATCGACAGACATGACCTCCAAGTGACGCTAGCTAACGTTAGGCTGCGGATACAGACAAGGCCGCGCCGTACTATATCACATTTTAAATGATAATACCGATTTAAAGAGATAATCTCACCTTCCCTGGTCCTTCAGCATAGTGTGAAGAACGAACAGCAGACGTTGCGAATCGTCTTACGGCTTGCCCCAGCATGGTTAGAAGTCTGGTTTCTTCTCTGACTCTGTACAACGCTGCTACGTGCGACCTTCTTGTTTCTGTGAGCGGTAGGACGGCGCAAGGAGTTGTGGGAAATTAAATGTTGCTGTGACGTGTGGGAAATGTAGTTCAAACGTCTGAGAAGCGAATACAGAATAAAAAACGCCTAATTATTGTCTTCTTCTTCAGTTCTTATTCAGACCGTTTGCTGAATCATATTCATACATTCGTCAATTCATAGCTGTTTTATTATAGACAGATCCCGTTTCTCTAAGTAACCGATCGTGTTGAAAGACGTGGAGACAATGGTTAGGCATTGTTTTTAAAATGCTGTTATTCACCAGATGAATTAAGAATAGATAGAGATCTGGAATTAAATGTGATATTTGACATATGAGTGTGTGTGTGTGTGTGTGTGTGTGTGTGTGTGTGTGTGTGTGTGTGTGTGTGTGTGTGTGTGTGTGTGTGTGTGTGTCCTTAAGCACTGCTGCTGCTACCTTTTTTAATTTATTAACACTCTTGTGCAAACTGGGCTTTATACCATGCCATTTTAGATGGGGTTTGATTTATTAACTTCAAATGCAGAGTGCTGTTTATTCAGGACTCATGTACAGTTAATAGGTTTCAGCGTAATGAAAAGTTTTCGAAAGGAGCCTCAGGTTTAAAGTCCAGGTAGAAATATATTGCATCTTTCCCATTAGGTGATCTCTGTGTGTATGTCTGTGTGCACTGATTTATTTGACAGCCTATGTCTGCTACTCTTCAGCTGACTTGTTTCTCATTCATCATGTCCTGTTGCCTTTTAAAAAGACTCATCTTGTCATTGCCGTGTATTCTCCACGGAATTTGCGTACGTTGTCCTCTCTGTGTCTGTTTGCATTCACAGTGATAATTGCTTTGAAATGTGAGGAGTGGAGTACATGTCTCGTGCATTCTCCCGGGTCAACGAAGAGTTTAATAAACTGCCTGATTCTTGTTTTGAGCTCTGTCACTCATCAGATCAGAAGCATGAACACTGGTTTGACATTTCGCATTGTCAAATGCCTTTTGTCTAATGTTCTCATAAATGAGTTCACAGATGTCAAGTAAAGTGACGCATCATTGCAATGCCATGCGAGAGCCATATGGATTTTACAAAATGGATTTCACAGGCACGGATTTGCACACACAAGCGAACATGTTACATAAAAGACAGAGAAAGGGTAATGATACAGAAAAGGATATTGACAACACGAGTGAGGACTCTATATCTGAAACTGATCATCAGTGATCTGAAGGAGATGCACATGGAAAGAGTCACAAGGCTCAGCGTACCAGTCACTTAGAGCTAAATTTGGGTAATATGATTTTTCCGGCTCTCATATAATGAATAAGTTTATGTCTCAAAATGTTGCTCTATTCCTTCTAATGTGCTCTAATGTAATGTTTGTTTTCATTCTTGACCATTACAGAATATGTGGCTATGCTATACATTATCTTCATAGTTCATGTAAAACATTATAATCTAAGATCAAAAGTACACTTACAGTATGACCTTTCATAGTGGTTAGCTGAATCTCTCACAGTCTTCAAAGAAAGGAGCTTGCTCAGGTGACATAACTTGATCCAAGTATGGAAATTAAGTCTCATGACTACAGACAACCATATACAGTATGTGAAGTGATTAACCCCTTTCTTGAATCATGGATGGTCTGTGCCGTTGGATGGAAATGTCCTTGATCTTTCTCCTCCTGTCCACTGACTCGTGGTATATGACTTGGACACCTTTCCAGTGAATGTTGTGGCCGAACTGGCTTTTGCAGATGTTGTCTGTTTCTTGTGGATTTTTTGGTCTATTGTCAGGGTTCTGTGGCAGAGGAGACCACTGACCTTGGCCAGATTGGCCAGAGTCTCCCTCCACACCTTGATGCGCTTCAGTAGAAACAATAGTCAACCGTTCTCTCTGATGAATTGTATTTCTCAAAACAGCATACAATAAACTGAGTGGGTCCCAGGGAGCAACTGAGGGCATGGGTGAGGTGATTTCCTTCACTCCTTCACCTTTACCTTGTAAACATCATTATTTCCAGTATGTTCTCTTTCTGAGTACCTTTTATCAAGTTGTGTAAACAATGGTGTATGATCTCTTCCATTATTTATATATAAAAAAAAAAACAACTGCATAAACCTGAAAATGATAGTGTATTTTCTTCACACAAAATACATAGAAAATGTCTTTAATCAGTATTAAGAAAAGTATTTGATATTCATTCATTTAATTACTAATAATAAACGACTCGTTTTATATACCATTATAACTGATTCAATGACTTCTCTAAGAAAAAAGAAGTGTTTATTTTTTCTTAGACAGTATATAAACGAAATATTTTCCATGATTCTTTGCCGTTATATTACAGAAGACTATTCTCTGCAGTTGAAAGCTAAAAAAAATTAAACTAAGCAGACCTTTGAATGTGTATTATTTTGTTACAGATTTTGTTCCCAAAAGTCAAGAATGAACTTAGTTTTTTTTTTTTTCCTGTCGTATTGGCAATCAATTACCATAGAAATAGCCTAGTTCAAATCGATTTCTATTATGTCCTGAATCACAAAGTAAGTTAGGAAATTACTTTGGGAGTTTTGGCTTTATTATAATAGTCAAAGTGAAAGTCAAAGAAAAAAGGTCTTCAAAGTTTTTTTTTTTTAAAGGTATCCCAAGGTGTGAGCTCAAATAGCTCAGCTTTTCTTAAAGTTAACAATGATTAATTTTTATGAGTCATAAGCCACAACTTTATCAGCAACAAGGCCATTTCAGAATCATAATAAGGACATTGCCTTTTCTATACACAATCATCAGGGATAAACCAATTTCACAAGGCTACCTACACATTATCTTTGCTCCAGATCGCTGTCTTAGCAGTTCTTGACATGATACTGTTTCATATCAACACCATATTTATTTGTAGCAGCACAGAACATAGGGCATTTGAAAAAAAAAGTTATTTGAAAAGAATGAAATTACAAGATATCATTTCTGATATTTGAAAGCAACTGAGACTAACAGGGATATAATGAACAAAAGCACCCAGAGAGTTTCTTTCCACCACCACTTCTCCAATAATGAGGCACATACTATTTATATGAATTTTATTTACGAACCATTTTAATTTTTTCCACACCCAATAGCCTGAAAACATTTTGTGAATGCAAAAATTTATTGCAGAAAGAGGGGTGGAATGCTCTCCGTTATGAATGAGCTGGAAAATGCACCATTCATCGTGGAGCAACTTAAAGTGGTTGTTCACTAAATTAAATCCTTTGCGTTGATTCATGTCTTTGAAGTCCACCACGGGAACACAGTCAAAAGTGCTGCTTTGAGTATTTTGAGAAGCGAGTGAAGAAAGTCTCTGATCCTTTACTTTTCACACAACATGAAACTACACTGATTTTTGGGTGAATAAAAACCTTTCTATTTTCATTATGCAAACATTCACTGTAAGCTTTGTCTTTAATGCACACAGCTGCACAGTCAAAGCAGAGTTTTGCCTTGACCTCATGTCAGATCATAGTATTTTGATACCTGTAAGATTAGTTCCACCCTCAGTGCTTGCAGTAGATCATGTCTCAGTACAAAGTGGATGTTTTTGCAGTGTTGTCAGATAGTAATATGTTGCTCTCCTAACAACCCGAGGGGGAGAGAAGGGGGGTCTCTGACATTGTCTGCTCTGATGCGGACAGTCATGGCAAGCTGGTTACCCCCTCGTCATGCCTGCCACATCCATCAGCGCAGGGTCATCACCTGGCATGCTGCCATGTGCTCGCACACTCATTGCCAGCACAATCTGTTAAAACGGAATAAAAGATTGCGAATCATCCCGGCGCCTGCTGCCCACCACAAACAATGCCATCAGACTCTACCATAAATGTTGATGCCATTATTTGTCATAACTTCAGTGGCACAATTCTTAAATCCACCCTGCTTCCTGTTCACGGATTCATCCATCCTGGCTGCCAAGCATTTGCTATTCTTGTTGACTGTCTTCATTTTCTTCCTGTTGATTTTCCCTGGCTCATGAGCAAGGCTGCTTTTACCGCACTGCTTTAAGTGCACTGTCAACAGTAATGTGAGATCCTTAGTGTGAAACAGAGGAGTGCAAATATAGTGTGTACACAAATAAACAAAGCTGCCGCCCTACCCATATTCTAACCCATATTCTCATTTAAGTCTGACAATTAGAATTCAGTGAAACCAAGGCTCAGTCACATCTGTAAACAAACCTTTAATCAACCATGTACATGACTTTGCATAATAATATAGTAGGCTGTGTGCATAATTGCAGTACATGGTAACATTATCAGTAGCTTGATTCACAGTCATTACAAACAAACTGTGGTTATATATAATAAACACCTGAATGTTGAATGACTCCACGATTTTTTTTATTTTATTTTATAAGTAAATGCTATTTGCAGTTTTCAGCCAATTTGCTACGGTGTATGATAAATAACAGGTTACACTGCCAAGGTAAACAGCATCCCTCTCCGAGTCTAGATTTGCAATAATGTTCCACAAAGGCATGGAGAGGTAATGGATAATGTTAATCAATGAGGACAGTTCATTTTGGCAGCAGCGCTTTCGAGTTCAAGGCGTCTTGCATCATTGCTGCTGACAGAAGCTGATTTGCACAATACAGTGTCGTGTGGGATGGGAGAGAGATTAGTGAATTCTCGGTTGTCATTTTTTTTTCGTTTTCCATGGGCAGTGACATAAGATAGTGCTTCATCAGTTCTTTCTCAGTTCAGTCTGATTTGGTTCTCAGTTTGGTTTTTTATCAGTTCTCCGTTTCTATGCTTTGTTGTTTATTTCTGTAAATCTGTGCCTCTGCAGGTTTTAGGGTCAGAATGTGTCCCAGGGTTTCAGCCAGAGTGTAAGTGGGATTTCTGCTTGTATGCACAGGCACACACGTATGTAAAGCGCACACACAAACACACAGTGACATACGCAGCCTCCAGCTAAGTCACTGTGGGAGTTCATAGCATGCACATAGTGGCGTGATTTGACATTAATCTTTAAAGTGGATTAAGGGGAAATTGCATGGACTTGCAGCTGACCTGGCCCTCTTGGGATGACTTACCTTTGCCCTTATATATTCAGGGTTAGGCCTCTTAAATGACAAGCATCCTTACCTAGATTTGTCTTCATGCAAGACCTCTGTTCCCACAAAGCACACTGCTATTTTAATACACTCCAGTGTCATGAATGGGCTTTCAGTCTCTCCCTCACTCTCTTCACCATCACTGTTCCTTCTAAAATGAAATAGGCTCTGATGATTGGATTCTACATTAAACCTGCTGGGCTGCAGAAAGAATCAGGTAGAGAATTATTCTGGAGACCAGAGGTAAACATGACAAATTCAAGTCACCACCCCCCCCCCTCCATTTTTTCAGCAATGTATTTATCATTTCAAAAGAAACTGGTTCACATTGTAGCTTTCACTTTTCACTTTTGATATAACAAAAACACATGTTGGTGGAGTTTCTCTGTACTGTAAGTAAAAATGTTTGAATAATGATAAGTTATTTAGTGATGGGTGATAATGTGATTAAAAGACGATTTGATCGGTTTTTAATTTCAAAATATGCTCAGCTCAGAGTCTGTTATGCTGGTTTTTGCTGAGATGACTGAGATTTCAGAAATATATTCTCACAAGCATAATGATCCAAAGGATGATTCTGTTACACAGAAACTCAAAGCATGTTAAAAGTTAAAAGAAAAGAAAGGAAAAAAAAGACTTTTCTTTACGAGGTCAGTCTTTCTCACTCTTTGGGTACATTCACTCTTTTTTTTTTCATTTGGTCCACTTACACTTTTTTCCCCTCTCAGACTATTTGCCTGCACAGGATTCTCATTGACTGCATTACTTGTAAGCCCCATTCTATTTCACCCTCGAGGCATTGCAAAAACTTCAAAAGGTGTGTTGGAAAAATTTATTTTAACTTTCATTCAGTTTAAGAGAACTTTTGTGCCTCTGGCATTGATTTTTTTTTTCGCTGGTGAGGAGTGAAAGTGAGAGCTGAACTTTTGAGCTTTGTGCCGTAACAAATGACAATAGCTACAGTAAAAAGGAAAATTTGACTCCAAAGTGAACTTGCTTTGATTTTGTGTGTGTGTTTTGTGAGTGTATGTTTTAGCCTGTGTGAATGAACCCGGTGTGCACTTGTGTTTCATAGAGCACACATATCTGCATGTGCCATTGCTCATTGCTTCATAAAAAATATTAACAAAAGAGATTTTGTCAGAGGCACAAGCCATCATCTTTTCTGGCAGACGTTTTACGGTTTAAAGTATTAGTTATACTCCACACTGCAGAGTGTACAGCATTCATGTCTGTGAAATATCTAGCGTCCTTGGCAATCCCAGCAGTCCATTGAAGATGAGCTCCTGCTTTGCCACCCTGTCAACCATGAGACAGAGTGCCACAAAGCCACCTGTCAACGGGCCGTAAAGCGAAGCTCCAGGCTGACCAAGGACTGACCGGGAGCATCTGTGCCACTGTTTGTGTCTAATACGCTAATGAGAGCTGTCAAGCTGTCGAATTCACTCCGGTTGCCCTCTGGCACTAACAATAGCACCTTCAATTTGGCTGTCTTGAGTGACATTAACAAACACAGCCACAAAGAGAACAGACGTGTGCCAGCGACACCATGCACATGACATGTTCACAAACAAATAAAAAGGCACACACACACACAGAGAAAATACAACAACAGCCGCACATACAGAGGGAGAAAATGAGAGGGACAGAGAGATTTGTTATTTTTAATAATGGAGTCAGGTTTTTTCCGCCTGCAGTTATTCGTGTCAACTCTTGTTCCTCTGGTTGCCTATAGAGGCCAGTGTTGCTCAGTCACTGTGATGGAAGCCCAGAGAGATCTAACAGTAAATTTACCTCAGAGTGGAGCCCTGAAGGAAAAATAAGTCATCCCCTGCTGTATCACTAATTTCACATGAGCAATCTCAACTGAAACCATGCACCAGGCTGTGCGACCTTCCATCACCTCCTGAAAAGAGCAGTGCGCACCAGTCAGTGGCAGACAGCATGTGTGTGAGAGGTCTTAAGGCGCTCCACTCTAAACCTGCCAAACATCCATCAAACACACTCTGCCTCCTCTCAGCTCTCTTAACATGTTCCCCCTGCAGTATTATGGGCACTGACCTTGTTCGGCAACAACAAAATCTTCCCGGTAAAAAATGAAATAAATAAATACAAAAAACACACACACTAAAAAAACAATCAGTTGGGAAAACAGAGGTCCACTTTGGGATATTGGCTGCAATGTTGTTTGTACTCTTCACTCTCAGGAAACAGGAAATAAGTTTCTGTGTACACAGGGGTGCTGGAAATATATACGCGTGCTTTTCCAAATTAGAAAAAAAAAGGTATTACAAGAACACATGCAAATGTGCTATCCTACTAATTGTTTTAACACCTACAGTTCAGAGTCAATTTGCATCGAAAGCATTTGCATACAAAAGAGGCATATTAATAACACAGCGTCAGTCTGTTGTGTGATCTTAGGCACCAACAATAAACCCTGTCTCAGCCACGGTCTAAAGTCCTAATGGGATTCACACAGTTCTTTTGATGGACAACTCACACAATAATGAGGGACATGAAGGATTCACTTCAGAAACAAGTGGGGGAAAAAAATCTAATCTCAGTTTGTTGACTTCAGAAGTGTGTGTGTGTGTGTGTGTGTGTGTGTGTGCGTGTTTTAAATTATGAACTAAAGCCGTGTCTCCCACGCCTCGCCAGTGGAAAAACGCCTGAACTGATGACACTGTGGCTTTTCCAGAAATGGTAACAATTACAGTTCTAAAGTAGATCTTCAAACAAGATGAAGAATTTAATCGGTAATTCAATTCATCCAAGACAGGACAAATTCCTACCATGTTTGAAAAGACAGACACACACACACACGTATAGTATAAACACCTACCTGCATAAGGCATTAGGCTTAAATATGGAAGAGTTGAAGGTCAGGGCTTACTGTACTATGTGTCTGTATACTGCTGACTTACAGTGCAGGTGTAAAAAGAGCAGTATGCAGAGACTTCCAATCACATGATGCTCTGATGTTACTGTATGTGCCAAGACTTTATAGTGCGAGTCATATGTCGGTCAGCATAAATGTTCCCATATGTCAGGCAGTGATAAGGACTCTTATATATAATGCATGTGCAGATGTGATGAGCACATAAGGTAGAGATACGTTCTAATTCCAACCAATTCTACACACGTTATAATATGTGGTGAGTCTGTTGTAGGAGTTAATTTTTTCAGAATTGGTGATGCTAGCCAGTTTAAATAATTTGCATGCATCTAAGTATGTGTTTGATGTGTATGATGCGTGATATGTATATCTGTTTGTATATATGATTTTGCTTATTTATCACAAGGACAGACAGCATGGGCAAATTAAATTTAGATTAATTTCTTTCAGGTTTTATTAAACCACTTTAGATGAAAAGTTATTTTCAACATTTTGCTTTGTTAAAACCACCAGTTTCACTTTTATACATATACTGTATCTATTGCATATGGTGCATATACCACATGTACATTCCACAAGTACATCTCAGATCAATTAATCAAGATATATCCTGCAGTGATTTTGAAATGCATATAGCTCACAGAGTGAGTGTATTTTCATTATGAATTAAGCTGTTTGATGTGATGAGCTAGAAGGATGGGTTCACAGTTTCTCTATGTGAGCCTTATTAAAAAGTTGCCTCCCATCCCAGCCAAGGTCATGGAAGGTCATACTGCTTTTTCTCCACTTTGAACTTTTGTAGAAAATTTCTCTTCCACAGAGTGGATGACCTGTTAAAGTCAGACTATTAGTCTTTCATGCATATTGCAGTTCCACTTCCAGATTGGACATCTTTCTATTTGGCAGTGTAACATCCCTGAGACATTATTCACATCATCCCTTTGAGGATGGTCAAGTTTCCTTAGTATGCAAAGGATCATGTCGGTTACACAATTTCAGTCAACAATGCAGAAGCAAAAAAAAAAAAAACAAAACAAATGCAAAAATCTGCATGATAATGGAATGAAAATGAGTTCATGCTCCAAGGACTAACTGACATCAATTTATACAACAATTAAAAAAAGAAATACAGCATTTACATGTGACAAAACAGTATATACAAAGGTAACACAAGTCTCCAGAGTGTTTTTGTGAGTTTTCGATTTCACCTCATCTCTAATTCTTATGAGTTCACGAGGAAGGCTAAAAGTGAAAATATGGAAATCCTACACAAATCTAGAATCAAAAACAGCTGTCATCAGTCTAAGATGCCTGAAACCCCCACCTACCTAACCAAAACCACTATCAGCATCACCTGGGGAGAGCAGGTGGGTGTTGTGGGAGTCTGATTCTTTGGAGAGCTCCAGCCTGCCAGGAGCTGACAGATCCTCTTTATTCTGCCAGAGATCAGACTCTTTATCTGGGCATGAGAAAGAGAAGCGAGCGCCTGGTGAAACACAGGTGGAACTGTCACACACCTGCTTTGGCACTGATTTTGATCTGTTTGCCTTGTTTAGCTTGGTTTGGAACGGTTGGAGCACTTGACATACGGCGGGGACAGGTGCATCAGAGACAACGTAGGTGAAAAGCATCTGCGCGGGGCTCTTCTTTGTCCCTCTAATGATTCTTGCTTGACATTCAAAATTCATTCATGAAATAAATTAGCATCTTCTGCATTTATGACTCATGGACTGCTAATGGTGTAATGTATCTCACAAATGTAGTTAAACCCCCGGTTCAGTTTCAATTTCACTAAATCAAAGCGAATCCTAAATTTTCTCTGTAATGCACGTGTAAGCAGAGCTGGCAATTAAGCTCCTTTTGCTGCAATTTGTTAACAGCAATACTGACAAATATGAGAAAAATAATTTAAAAAATTCTCGCCAACATGCAAATGTAATACTTGATCCATGTTTATCTGTTCAGTGTAAAGGACTAAGACACAAGGCAAATGATTTCCAGCTGCAACAGCATACTTCAAAGAGTCCAGGATTGTTGTAATTAAAGCAGGCATAGGATTCATTATTATGCTCATAAATCTCCCCTTGATTTCCCCTTGCTCAACATAAACCAGCACAGTTGTTGCTCCGTTCCCTCAGTGGAAAAGCTCTGCTGGCTGGCAGTTAAATATTGAACCATGGAGTAACTATGGCACAGTTTTGCTCATCTGTTATTGGAATGGTGTAATGACTGGAATCATATGGATATTCATACAAGCAGATTTGCAGTTTCATGACGATGCCATTGTAAGAACTTGGTACTAGAGGTCAGCTAATCTCAGCTGGAAATGTTTGACAAATGTGTCTTGGCAAATCACGCTCAGAAAGAATTGCAGTAACAGCACCTTCATAATTTATTCTCACCCACAGGCATGTATGTATTGTTTACTTACTTTGTAAAGTTAGTTAAATTCAATCCAACCACTTATGTCAGAAGTGTGCTTTGCTATGGCTCATTTCATCTTGATGATATACAGTATAGGTAGACAGTATTGATGTTACAAAGAAAACATTTGGTCAGCATTTATTTTGGGATTTATGTTCATCTGCTACGGACATTCATCATTTTAAATGTTCATTCAGTGGCCCAGGCTTTTCTCCATCCTCAGGGCCTGATGGATTGTTGACCTTCATCAGTGACTTTCTGTCACTGCAGATGTCTGCAGCATCCATTCAGCGCAGGACAATTTTCCAAGAGGGGACACAGGGGCACTGAGTCATTCAGCCACTGTAAGCACTGTGTTGCTTGACTGGGAAAGACACAAATATTTGATGAGTCCCCCAGCTAGCACTGCATTAAAGATGCAGCACCGTGTCCAACACAAACTGAGCAGCAGCTTAAGGACCAGTTTACTTTGAGTTGGCTGTGATCAGTGATCTCAAAAACAAAATACAGGAGCTAAAAAACTGTGCAAACAATTCATACATAACTCAAAAGCCAGAGCAGTGTGGGTTTATTTCCTGGACCAGCAAGAGAAAGCTAAAGAAGTGGAAACTTTATGCACACTGCACATACATACATGGTTAATGGACCTACTGTCTATGTGCACACACAGACACACACAGACATGTGAGACCAAGCAGTTTGTTATTTGTTGCTCAGTTGGTGTGAAAGGACAAACTGGGTCATGAAGCAACAGGCCTAAGGCAATGTATGACTGTCTATTCCATGAAATAGCCTTAGCTTAGTATATGTACAGTAAAGGTTGATTAGTGAGGCCTAAAATTGCAGCAGTCATGCAGTAAATCTAGCTGTCTTTACTGGTTTCCTGAGAGATATTTTACTCTGGGTCTTTAAAATCACACCATGGCTCCAATCATGCTCTAATATCCTCTGACGACCAGTTCCCTTGCCTCCATAGGTGAAGTGTAATCAAATTAAAAGTCTGTCCAGCCCTCTGTCAAAATCCTGGCTTTGGGTCTCCAGCTATTGTGTATTTGACACCAGTAAAAAAGGAGAGTACAGAAATAACAATACCCCTAATTTGAAAGCTGAGCCTCTCTTTACTGTAACTAATGGCACATATACAATATTTTTTTATCAGCAATTGCATGGTGGTCCTGCCCTAGCCTACTCAGCCAAAGATGATATAATAAAGTGTGAAATAATTTAGACTAAGCAGTCTAAAAGCATTTTAAGATGCTGGGGCGGGTGGGGGGGGGGGGGGGGGGGGGGGGGGTGCAGGGAGGAAAAGATCAAGACCGCAGCATTAGGATGAGGCAAAGTCCTTATCTGCAAACAGGGAGGAGAAAAAGGAGAAAAGAAATTCACACCCATATTTTGAACCTGTGCTGTATTTCATTTCACAGAATTATGCCCAACCATTTGCCTGCAGTTACATTCATTGAAAATCCATCCCTGCGTTAATGGAATTATAATGATGTAGTGTATGCCGTGGCACCTAATCAAATGGAATTGATTTAAGTTGCTTTTTGGCCCAGGGCCCTTGCAGCTCAAGGGCTCTGCTTGTGTCTTCTGTTTCTCTGATGGTCCCTGGCTTTGGGGAACAGACTTGATAGACTGAGGAACATGCACGTACCTACGTGGGTGTATCAAGGAGTGTTAACAACAGAAGTTTGTAAGCTGTTTATTTTCAATTCAGTTCGACAGTATATGCTGTTAGCTTTGACTTTATGAGTTTAGCACAAGTGTATGTGTATATGTGATACTGGGAGGTTTGTTGGTCCAGTAAAGGAAAGAATGAGCAGAAATATATGGAGTAGCAGGACACAGCTGAGATGCAAAGCAGGGTTGACTGATGGCTAAACAAGGCAGTCAGACCAACCTTTATGTGTATATTCATACACAGCATTCACCTTTGCAAAGGCCTCTCAATTTTAAGACAAAGATGAAGAAACAAGACTATTCTAGCAGTGATGAAGATGTACTTAGGCACTGTGCTGCATACTAGTGTGCTAGCAGTTACAGTGCTATTATGCTAACAGGTGTCATGTTCACCATCTTAATTTAGTGTGTTAGCATTATAACTTTTGCTAGTTAGCACCAAAAAAAATTGCAGCAGAGGCTGATGACAAAGTCATTAGTTTCACTCAAAATCACAAATGTGAACCTCATGGTGGTGTGCAAAAGTCAGCCAAATCTCCAGTATGGTCCTACCAGCATTACAATCTCAGCTTTGCAGAACGATAGAGAGAATCAGTGCAGCATGAGCAAGGTTTAACCATCAAGCACTGAACTTGAAATGACCACCATCCACCCCACTGCTCACAAAAACTACTGTGCAAACCGATTTTTACATAGCTAAGTTGCAGGTTGCATTCACCACACTAACTAGCCTTTTGTGAAACAACTGCCAATCTGACAACTCACAGGCTGATGTTCTGAATGAGAAGAGGCACTGTCAATTAAAGATGTCCTTGCGAAAAAGAAAAAAAAAACATGTTCTTCAATTAGAGTCTCATTCAGCATGGACACAAGATAGTTGCAGAACTACCACGAGATTGAATTGAATCAGCAAAGCGTACAGGGTGAAACAGAATATATGAATAAGTTTGCGGTGAAGGTGGAGTTGAGCAAAAAGAAAAGGCACACACAGACAAAATGTGCTGTGGATGGAGCAAGAGTTTTGCACTTTCACAAAAGCTCATTCTAGCAATTCTGCAGTCAGATTCTTTCTGAGTCTTCAGTGATGAGGTGGAATCAGATAAAGCACAGACCTTACATGAAAACACAACCTTTTTCCTCTGCTCTCTCAAAGCATGCAGCCAATTGTGTATGACAAATTGAGAACATTTTGCAATGCCCTTTTCCAAGCTTGTGCAAAATTAGTTTCCCTGCCTCTTTCTCCTGTCTCCCTATCGTGGACACCCAAGTCTCCCATTTCCTGCATGCCTTGCAAACACAAAGGGAAAGTAGTGACATTTATTGGGCCCGGGATTATTTGTATTCCATCTCTTCCTTCACTACATGTCGGCTTTTATGAGCTCACTCAGGCGAAACATTAAAGAAGCTCATTCTTTATTAATCCTCACAATGACAATTCAAAGCTTCCAACACACCGACTTTACCGTGTGTGCTTGCACTTTCTACTTTAAGAAATCAGGTTACTGTCATTATTTTTTAAACATCCCTTGGTTGTTGGCGTATGCAAAGTTTTGCACCATTCGGGCTTTTCATTTTGGCAAATGGGACAAATGAGTAGAATTACTGTACATAAAGAGTTGAAGTACATAGTTTGATAACCTTGCTCTATACAATTTTGCATAAGAGTCTGGCACTCAGCTGAAGAGTGACTTGGCCTTGTTATGTCTGCACTCTAAATCATCTTGTTTGCCTCATGTTTTTTTCTTTTTTTCAAATTCATTAGTCAAACCACGGCTAAAGTTTTTGCCCATTTTTGGCAACATGTTGCCCAAAGACAAACAGCTGACCCATCACTAATTTAGTCACTTTGCACTGTGCAGCTGCTCTGGGCGCAGTTTTACAGTTCAGCATCTGTGCTGACCCTGAGGAGCGATAACCAGACATGTCAGATATCACAGCACTAATGTGCTAGGGGGCAAAATTGACTGAGTCATCTGACATGCATTTAATTAGATGTACGACCATATTCAGATATACACAACATTTCAGCATTACTGTGTCACTTGATGTTGTATTTGAACATTCAGTGATGTTCCAAATCAATACAGGGACTGTGATAACAGATTATCGTTTAAAGAGTGATGTCAGACATTAATTTAATGGCCTTTTCCCTTAACACTCTAATACTACCACACATTAACAATACCTGATTTTATGCACATTCAGCACAATTCAAAGCTGAGTTACAAAACATCTGTGGTGAGCTGAGGGTATCATTAACTTTCTAAGTAAAATTTGAATGTATATTAATATAACTAGGATACATCCCAACATCATATACATACAAATATGTTTGTGTATGTATATTGTCAAAATACAGTAAAGATAAACACAGTAATATATATATATATATATATATATATATATATATATATATATATATATATATATATATATATATATATATATATATATATATATATAATATTGTTTTGTTTTGTTACACTTTTTAAAACATATCTGCATATGCATTAATCTCAAATCACAGTGTTAGAGTTGGAATATTGTTGGCAGTAGAGACCCAAGTGTTGCTGACTGAGGAATTTAAGGAAATTAGGACTGAGGCAACATTTGCTCTTAAATTGTGCTGAGGGAACGTTAGGCTGAGCAGAGGTGGGGTTATTATGGGGAAATCAGTACTTCTTTATAATCGTGACTCTAGTTGAGGGAGCTGGAGCCTCTCAAAACAGCCATTTTTTTTTCTCGTTGAACTGTGAATGTACCAATGTACTGGGTAATCAGGAAATGCCTTTTCTGATGTGTGCTTCCAAATTTTTTTTTTTTCAGCCTTATCAAACAACAGCCCAATTTAAGGCTTGACAGTGAAATTCTGATGCACAAATGTTATTTTACTTTTGCCAACACTAATCAATCATCACAACGCATCAGTCAGTTTTGATTTTTTTTTTTTTTTTTTTTGGTAAACAAGACATTTGTGGAGGCTTTCAATCCATTACATTACAGCATCACTGTTAAGGATCAAATCTTTTTGGGGACAAATAAGTTTCCATGCTGAAAGGGTGGCAGGGGGGAGGACAACAGACAGATAAAAGCTCCTAAAATAGGAGAACAAATTGGAACAAAGATGGTGGTATAGAGAAGGAGATGCAAGGAAGTTAAGAGAATAACACAAGAAAGGAAAAACAGCAACATTCTCTCTTCATAGACAAAGAAGGAAGGGGGCTAATGCAGATATCAGAGAATCAATAATATCAAGACAAAACGCTCATAAAAATTACGAGTGTTGTTCTTGTGTATTGAGATTGAGCAAAATATTCATTGTAACAGGAGCATTTAAATCCATTCAGGAAAGTTTCACTGATAGGCTCATGCTATCTATGATTCTGCTACTTTTAATGTTTCAATAAAGTTGAGTGATAATTCAATACACCCAGAATAGGGTGGTGGGGGGGTGGAGGGGCTGGGGATAGCCACTACTTCAAGACATAATGATGGATTATGACCAAACCAGACTGCATGTGGAAGTGCACAATCAGCTAAATGTAAGCCAGAGGCTGAGATTTTCATAAATATGTATGGCATCTTACATATTGTTAAGAGCCTGCAGTGAATTACAGATCAGCATTATCAATTCAGAAACACATAATTCTGCTGAGGTACATTTCAAAAGTGGCTTACTTCATGAGATGCAAATATGACAAAAATACTCAAAGAGCAGAAGAACCTTAAGTGCCTCACTTGACTTTCAGGTGCATACAGAATGAGTTCAAGTGACATTTTGCCCCAGTATTTTTCACCTATCAAAGTGCAATTTAAAGAATCCTTCTCCGGGGAGACTTCATTACACCGTGATAAGAAACTTGTAGAAGAAAGTTTGCAGAGTCCAGACTTGATTGGGGGGCATGGGGCAAGAACTGCAGAGCAATATCTGCAGCAGTCCCTCTTACAATCTCGTTTTCAGTTTCTGAAGCAATCACGGGCCAGCAGAGCACAACTGCACCGCAATTAAGCTGTCTGTGATTTTTAATTAAAACTAAGAGGCGTGATCCGTCTAAAACTTTGTTTGCCTTTCAGGCAACACAAGTTATCATCTTCATAATGGATACGATTATAATGTTGAATGAAAAATGATCACATTACTATTCACATTTTCAAATAATATAGAGCGAGCGGAGGGAGACAAAATAAGTTCTTTTTCCTTCCAGTTCCAGTTCCAGCAGTTTGCCATCTAAACATTGTTACAATTAGGACAATAATTGTAATAGAGACATGAATTATTCAAAGGTGTGAAGCAGCTGTACCCAGTAGGCACAATCAATACGCCGGCTGACGCCTTCACCAAGGCAAAGTCCATTACAAGTTCTAATGCATCTGAGTAGCTTCTGAACCAAAAAGCAATTTAATGTTGATATCTCCGGGGACTGCACAAGAGAACTTGAGAGAAATAAACAAATAAACAAAAGCAGCACAGCAGTGAGCACACACAGCCCTGAGGGACACGAGCCTTTACTGTACAAAACTGTTGACTCTGATTTTTTATTGACAACCCGAACATCAAAACTGTAGCTGTTTTGTGGTCTAGTCACAGGATAAAAAAAAGTGAGCGAAGCAGAAGACAAGAGAGACACAGAACAACAAACTCAGACCCACCAAACTGGTTTTCTACAGTCCCTGGCAGAAAAACATGGTATGATAACCTTTCTCCATTGTGCCTCATCTTTCATACTTAGCGGGGGGGCCTTGGATGAGCAGTGCAGCGCCAATTCATGTGGAGTGGCCAATATGAGTGAGGAAAAATAATTGGGGAAGCACTATGAGGAGAAGAGAAGCATACAGTGAAAGGACATTGTTTGTCTTGTACACCAAAACTGAAACATACTGCTGCATCTGTGACTATTACCTTGCTCTGGAAATCCATGATCGATCAGTGTTCCTTTGGCCTCTACAATGCATTTGGTCTTATTCTTTTTCATTGTATTAGCTACAGACAGATATTGTGGGAAAACAGTGTAACAACAACTCACAGGAAACTAAATTGCCCCTCCTTGTACTCACACAAGTCAATTTAAGCTTTGGCAGGTATGACTGTGTCGCATTGATTTTTTAAAATCTTTTGGATCTAGCACTTGCCAGGTATGTAATGTGTAACGATCCAAGGCTAAATGAAGGCTAAACAGCATACACTAGAGAGACAGCAGTTTAATTAAATAAAATTCTAAGGCACTACTTTGCCATCACTCTTACAAGACCAATAGAAATCCTCTCTCCTCCCCACAAAATAAAACTCCAAACCAGAACTTTCAGAACTGCTGTTCTTTTTTTTTTTTCTTTTTTTTTTTTTTTTTTTTAAATTTGATGTCCAAAGGTGCTGTCTTTCGTCCCCCGGGTCTATTTGGTCGACTTCACCTTCTAAAAAAAAAACAAACACAGAAGTCTGTAATCCTGTTCCTCTATGAGGAAAGTCTGATAGCTTCAGGGGCTGGTGCTGATGGGTTGCTGCTGCTCCACTGGGTAAGAGAGGTGTAACAGAGCAGATAGAAACTGATCATAGAGGTAGACGGTCAACATCAGGTATTCTGTTCTTGGCACAAAAAATATGTTTTTATTTATTATAAGACTATATGAAATATTGTAGACATTCATCAGTTTACTTTTCCATACAAGATGGCTCTCAGCTATTGTATTCTGGCCTAACTAGTTATCTAAGAAATGCCCCATGGTTTACATTGATATTTACAGTGGACTTTCATTATGACTGATTTCTTACTACAGTCACAAATCAGCAGCACATTCAATGCAGTTTGCATTAGCTTATGTCAGCAAATGACTTCCATTTGCTCCAAAACACCCAAGATCGATTTACTCTGCAAAGAGGAATAACCCTATCTGAAATATTCTAATCTAAGTTCTGCCCCGGAGTTAAAACAATCAAACAGATGTATTAGTCAGCGCTACCTCTCTGTTCCTGCTAGTTCGAATGTACGCTGTTATTTCCCTTATTATTTCCTTTTAATTCTCTGGGACTTTTGGTCTTCCTCGGGCCTTTAGCTTCAGTCTGCTGCGGGTATTAGAAACATGTTAACAGAGAGATGAAATGTAATTCATCAGGCCTGACACCAAATCTCCAAAATGACAAGGCGTCTGCAGGATCTTAGACTTTATTGGCCTGGAGATGAATGGGCCAGAGGAGTAATTCAAAGTGAAAAATCAGTCCCTTGAGAAATAGATCCCCTTATTCCAGGCACTGTGAAAAATTCCTAATAGAAAATAGAGCGGTTTTTCTTCACCACCCTAATTTACAGTTGGCAGTTAGGCGACACACTATACCTTAAATGTGCAATCCAATTGCTTGGAACCAGATTGATTTTGAAGGTAGAAAATAACAATGATAATTCCTTTAGTGTAGAGGCAAGTGCCAGGTCTCTTGCACACATCTCTTGAGACAACTGAACCCAAATCTTTAATTAGATAACTGTGGTGTTCGATTTACACTCTTTGAAGTTTTAGTCATAGATAAGCAAATTCCTTGGGACAAATTATTTGAAAACGGTGATTTAAATAATTATGGCCTTTGACTTGCAAAGAGCAAACAGGCCTCGTCACTGAGAAGGTGAAGAGGTTCTCAAATTAGAAGCTATTATGAAATGTTAATCTTCCACTGTTGAAAGTGTATAATGAATTGCAGCAAAGACTTGAAGGTCTTTCAGGATGCTTTCAAGCCCGTGAAGCTTTGGTGAATAAATCCAGATATTTCTTCTTTCTTAACAGTTCCTTAAAATTCATTGTTACTTATTAAATATTTAAAGTTAATATGTTTAAACTGCACTTCAGGGAGCAGTGTTTTGCTATTCCTGCTGGTAATTTCTCTGCGTTGTCTGCTTCTATCAGCAGTTTTGTAGAATCACTTCCCTCATGGATTAGTACATGACCAAAGTAAAGTGATATTGGACACCTACCCAGTAATAGTCAGTTTCTATTATATTACAAACATCCATCACTGTACTTTTACTTCAGAAATTCCCTTAGAAGAGGGTAAAAGTAATGTTTCAATCATATGCAATCTTTCCATGTCCATCATGTGCACTCAAACTGTAATGCTGCTGCAGTTTCTTTTTATATGGTATCTGACAGTCAATTGTATTTGCTTTTCAGTGGCAACAAACCACGCTGATGTATTTATTTTTGATGACAACAGGATCACTTACCTGTCGGGTTTCATTTTTTCAATGCCATGAATGTCTTTTGAAAAGGCTAAGTCTTAATTTATCTATCAATAAATGAACTGGTGATGAATTCAGGAAAATATGTGAGAGGAACCCCTCTGTGGTTATTGTGGTTTGGTGAGTGATGAATTTTCCACTTTGCCCTGTTACGCTAGCAGTTTGGAGGCATTCATTTCTCCAGACCGAAAAGTGTGGGCTCATTGTAAAGTAATGGTCTGCATTCAGGGTAAATGAGAGATGCTCATATTGCTAGTGCTACTGTAAGTGCTACATAAGCAGTGTAAAAATGGTTACCTGTTACACACTTGGGAAAATAGTACTATTCAAATTATTTCTGAAGGGAAAGTCCTGCAATATGGTCTCAAAATCTCAAACTAGGACAGGAGAAGTTGGTGCATTATACAGTGCCTGCATAAACATATCCATAACGTAAAGGCAAGAAATATTGTCTGAGGTATTTCTAACAGAATGGCTTCAACAAGATGTTGTGATTTAGTTTGTGTTACTATATAAAGGCTATAAAACATGCTGTGCTAAAGGTAAAATGAGGACATTTTCAAAAACATTACCATGAATAGATTTTATTTTTCAATTAACTTCATGCAAAGTGCAGTAAACAGACGGAACCTAAATGAAATCCCAGATTTGACTCCACGATGTTGAGATCAGGGCTGTGTGGGGGCCGCACCATCTGCTGCAGGCCTGCTTGTTCATTCTTGTCAATGAAGGCAGTTGTTTATGACACTGGCTGTATTGTTTGTTTATTATTATTAATATTATTGTTTGGAGTGATTGCCACATGCTGCAGAATGAATTTGGGACCCAACAGATGCCTCCCTGATGGTACTGTGCGATGAACAAGAATCTTAGGTGAGAAATCTAAAGTGCAGATAACTTTTGCACAGCTCTGTCTATAGTTGTTAATTACAGCAGTCATGATGATACGTTTAAGCAGTTTGCTTTTATCACCCACATGGTGAACAATTCTATCTCATATTTCCTCTTTTATTATATTGTGAACTGAGTCTATACAGCTGTTTCATCAGGCCACTGATGATGAATGTGAGACAACGAAGGTTTAGCACACTTTGTTTTTTGTACAAAACCTTAGGCAGTGCCATCAAACTATTCTAAGAAGAAATTCTCATAGTTTGGAAAGGTTTGCAACAGACCTGACCGCATTTACAAATATTTCTACATAAGAATATGCATGAAAAAAATCATGTATTGTGTAATTTCTTTTCTCATCAGTGCATTTTCTAAAAATTGTCAGCATTCAGCTATTGATCCTGGCTCAATATGAATTTAACATCCGTGGATTGTCAGGATTTCCAGAAAGGCAAATCAAGAGCGACTGAAAACCGTCTCTTGGTTCTTCATTATCATGTTAGATGCCTATTTTTTGCAAAAAATCAGAGGAATGAATGATCATCATCAGTTCTTATTACCCTGTGGCATTTGGGAAACAGGAGGACATAATCTTCATATGCTGTGTCTCCGTGTAATCACCTTTTCCCCAAGATTAAAGACAGGAAATGGGTCTTTAGGTGGGGATGAGTCACCCAGGCAGGACAGCCAAGTGGGAGAACATGAAAATGGCATTTTTAAAAGACTGGAAATCACAGCTGCCATCTATGTGTTTCTATTTTCGAACAGCCATTAAACATCTATGGCAGACAGAGCTGCACTTTAAACACCCTGTGTCCTCCAGTATTCTAGTTAAATAGCAGGTATATGTTACCCGCTGCGGGGATACAGTGAAGCTTGTAATAGGTACACAAACCTCCTGCTGCAGTGACCTGCTTGTCCTATTGGGCACCTCCATTTTCTCAATAGTTTTTCACTCTTTTAGTCATTATGGTAGAGCCAATACTCTCTCCAGGCCCTCGTGAAGGCAGATACAAGCTTTCTATAACTGGAAAGAAAAAACAAAAAAAAATGTGGTTAGTGGAGTTGGTTACAACTGCTCTAGCACGAGAGAGAGAACAAAGTTTTATTTGCAGGTTTATTTGACAGAGATTTTCTTCTGTTTATTTTGAACAAACAGGCAGATTGTTCAGAGAGAATTGGACAAACACCACCTTTTCATATATTCAGCTTTTATTGACAGGGCCAGCGACATATTGTGGCCTGGATGGTATTTCTGTCTCATCTCCTCAGTTTGAATGTGACAGATGCTTCACTAAACTTGAAATGCATGTAGAGCCACTCAGACGTACACAGAACACAATATTCATTTTCAATCTTCCTTTGGATTTCAGACAATACAATTGTCAAAATGTAAAGATGGTGTCAAACACCGCTGGTTAACAAACTGAGAAAGATCAAGATGAGCCTGTAGGGACTGTGCCAGGTCTCTTTGTGTGTTTTTTTTTTTTTTGGTTCAGTGATGAGACCAACCTGTGACAGACACAGTCTCTTTTACATTTCATTCTATCTTTGTCGAGCGAAATGTATTAAAAATCAGCAGAGCATGGTCTGCATCAACACTGTCTGTGTCACACCATGTCAGCAATATGGTGTAAGGTAAATATTCACCTATCGCTTGTTAAAAGTCTCCTTGTAAGTGAAATGGAATTTGTCCGGATCATGTGACGTTCAGCTTCTTTTTGAATTACCTTGAGCCTGCCTTGTCTTTCTTTCACTGATTAATCAGAGAACCTTTACATGACTTCTGTTCGTCTCTCACTGTAATCACCTTCGCCAGATACACTGGTTTGCCCCACGGATGTGATGACACAGAAGCAGTAGCGAGTGCCCCATGAGACCGGAGGTCAAAATGACTCTGAACCCCATTTTACCCTGGATTTCTGTACTTTCCTTTCACATTACAAGGTTGATTTACCTTGGTCTCAGAGGGGTTTAAGACCATTATCCAGAGCACTTTGTGTGATCTCGGAGAACAACTCAAAGCCAAAGATTGCTGACTGCTTATAGAGCCTGGGTAATGCTCTTTTAACCACACGCCATTGTCAGTTTGGAAGGTACTGGATGAAACCATAATTTGTATGTCTATTTTACCTTGTGGAACTCCTTAGCAAATCAAAGATGAATTTGATTGAACCCCAGCACTTCAGGTACACAGTGAGAGGTGAGAAAAATTCCTTTCAGAAACTGTAAAGAAGGAGCATGTTGAGTCCATCCATATATCCAGCTCCCATCACCCTCTTCCTGGTGGGATACCAAGGAGAAATTCCCCTGGATCCACCTCTCCATGAATCTCCTCTTCATCTTAGAAGGATTTGCTTGCCCTGGTGACTTTTGTATCAGCGTTTTTGGAGTATTTACCATGTAAATGCGCTATTTTGGTGTAAGACTATCATACTGTGTCGCCCACAGCACCATGACATGAGCATAAATATACTGCAGGTGCAACATTAGAGGGTGTGATTTACTGTGCTCACACCTGGGCCTTCACACATGTACCCTTACCACCACCTGTAAATATGAGCTCCTGTCATGTAATTATGAAGTTGCAACCTTAGTGATGGGCTTGTAACTGCTTTAATTACTTAGATCTTTGACATCGAAGAGTTATCAAAGTTATCAAATTCCTGTGTGGAGGTGGAGGAGCGCCAGTTCTAACAAAGGCTCTCATTCAGAGCCCTTCTTGAATAGCCAATCAGCACCACACTATGTGCAGCATGTGTGTGAATATGTTACTATTATCATTCTAATTATCATTATGATTATCATTATTGCGCCCACTTTCTATATAATGATACCCTCCATATCTCTGCACACACAAATACACTGTATTTGAATGTTTGAAAGTTTGCTGGTTCTGTGACATTTCTGGCAACATAACAGTCCATCGCGGCAAAAGGACCAAAGCAAACAGAAGGAACAGTCTTGTTCCAGGGATCCTCATGTCCACATACGCAGGCCTGCTTCCACATGCTTTGCCGTGGGCTGCGGATCATTAGTCTTGTTTCTCTTTCAGTTGCGAGAATGTCAACATGTCAATTCCACAGCCAAAGAAAAAATACAACTTTGTTTAGAAGAGGACATCCAGTGTCACGTGTATATGTGTACCAGAGCATTCAAGCATCACTAGCTCATCTGACCAGTTAGCCTCCTCATCCAGCATGAAAACCTACCACTTTAACCTGTGATGGCTTTTCCTTTTCTTCTTTTATCCCGAGCCAATTATGTTCTGTACGTTCTGTCAGCCAGCAGGTGTAACATTGGCAGAGGAGACTCCCAGCACAACATGCAGTCCCTTTTTTAAAACCAGGACACCATTTCTAAGAATAGCATGTCAAATCGACAGACCACATGTAGAGATGCAAATCCAACAAAACTCAGCCTGAGCAGCGCTGGTGCCATCCCTGCTGCTGTGAACAGGCAGATGACAAGGATTATTGATGGTGCTCTTATAGTGCAGTAAAAATCTAAATGAACATTGTGCACTGGCTCGCAAAAGAGGAACTGCCCTTCATTTAATTTGGCTCACTCCTCACTCCATAAAATGAGTGGTTGCAATGTCAGGCCAGTTTGACAAAAATGCTTCCAGATCACCTTCGAGGCAGATCAGTCAGAACCGTATGGTGGCAAATTCTCAATCAGGGGTTTGTCTTTAATTTAATATAGCACCACAGGTTTTAAACTACACTGAAAAGTTTTTTTTTTCTTTTCACTGCCACTGATTCTTTTTCAGTGCTGTATGTGTTGTATAACACATTGCACAAATTTAAGGGAATAAATGCCAGCGGTGTGGTAAGTGAATTAAAATCCCACTCTTCCAGAGTTGTGACTTTGTTTGTGAAACAATCAAGGTGAAAGCAATCACAGTGGGAATAAGTGGAGTTCATTAACTTTCACAGTTTTTCTGATTCTTGGAAAAAGAGACACCCAATCACAGATACACACATTAAAGCACTTTGAACGCAGCAGGGTAATTACAGATCGCACATTAGCCACAGACAACATGTTTTTACGCCATCGCATTTATTGTCTTAGTTCTCACCACCAAAAAAATGACATAAAACTTGCTTGTTCGCTGCAAGAGCATAAAGTGTATTTATTTTTGCTCCTGCCCTCTTCTTTTTTCCTTCCTCTCCTCCCTCCTTGATCACGTGACTCTGTCTTTAATGGCATCATGTCAAACTGCGCCCCTGACGTGTGCTGTACATAAACATGTTTGTCCTGCATGGTCAGTAACAGCAATTGTACAAACAAGAGACATCAAGGGAAAATGTCACCTGCCATGTGACTCTCACATCACATCACGCTGCTCACAGCATGACAGCTTTGTAGACTTGTTGATTTTTTGAAGCCAATTAGTTCATGCAAACCAAGTCCTTTGGTTCTGGACATGTCAAATGGCTGTTGCCATGGAAATAATACTGAAAGAAAAAAAGAAGATTGGTTTGCAAGTCCTGTCTAGAAACTGCCTGGAAATATGATAATCTTGGATAACCAAACAGTTTTGTGTGCATGGTTACAGCACGTTACCCACTAATTAATGGAAATTTGAAGTGTTGAACAAACATTTAAGTTATAACAAAAGGATTCTAGAAGACTGCAATCAATGTGAAATTTTAATTTGTGACAGAACAAATTAAGGAATGAAGACAAGAACATAACATAAATAAGGGCTGCTCTTTAAACCATTCAGACAAGTGAAGGTCCTTGTATCATTTGTCAAAGAATAGATGCACAGTTGTTGTACAGAGACCAAAGTGAAAGCTTTAATCTTTTAAAGACAAAAAGTGTGTTTCAGATGCCAAAGTGAAACAGTGGCAAATAATTTAGATAGTGGTATTGGTCTTGTTTTCTCCCCTTAGACTTTTTCTGAATGAATGTTAATTATGATGCGTCAATCATCACAAAAGGCATTTACCTTTGTGTGACACACACCACTGAAGATTTAAATCGGTTTGCTATTAAATACAACATTCATCTCTTTAATCCATGATAAAATTAATGTTTGTTGGATTTAGTTAGAGTGATAGCAAACATCTTCAAGCTTCATTAATTAATTAAGCATGATGTAGAATTGACAGTAAAATATTGAAACTGCAGTGCTAGAACACACACACTCACACACACGCACACGCACACGCACACACACACACGGATGCAAAGTCTGATTTCCAGTTTTTGAAATATAGTGTATCACATGTGACAGTGTCATTTTTAAATTGTCACATAACTTGCAAAAGCCTAATAATTGTTTTAAAATTGATTCTTGGCTCACCACCAACCCACAGCAAGTTGCTGGCTTTTACAAAATGGTTAATTTCATTTTAAAACTTTAACATAATAAATGCTCAAATGAATGTCCCATTTTACAGCATGCACTCATTCGTTTTGAGAGGAAATATTCATGTCAGCTTCTCCCATAAAACAGACTGTACGTTCTGCTCCTGAAATCCGGTGCTATAACATCATTTAATCAGCAGATCCATCTGCACTGGCATTAATTACATTCCTAATGAAAAAGGAGAGAAAAGTGGCCTCCAACATTTCTCTATCTTGTCTTTCCTGAATTACCATATTCTGAAGTATTAGTAGAATGAATTCCTGGGAAATCTATGGGTAGCTGTGAAGAATTTAGATGTTTTATATTATCATTTGGCTCAGTTTACCATAACATAGTCTGATCCATGCTGTTAAATGCCTCTTTTGCCTTTAAACCTTTGTGTTTAATCTGCTCTGGAAATAAACTACATCTCATACTTCATTTTCCAAGCTGAAGTTGAAAACCATCTGAGGCAGAAAGAGAAGACTTAAAAGATAAATAAATAAATACCACATTTAGCAGATATATAATGTCTAATCCACAAGCTAAACACAGCTGGAGACCCAAACCTGTTCTGAACTCCTTTTTAGTGTGAAAATCAAGTGAACCCATTCAGTCAATGAGGAGGAGTTTGAGGCTGAGGGTATAACTCTGCCCTGTCAATCACACCTGGGTAATTACGTAGGGAGTTGGGGCTATTAGGAGAGACAAGGCGTGTCATTCCATGTGTCAGTTTGACGTCTAAAGATTTGATCCCCTTCCTCCCAGACTAACCTACAGCTGGTAGTTAGGAGGAGGTGGGAGACAGGAAAGGGAAATTATTGACTAAATCTTGGATTTTTACCCAGCGGGTGGAAAAGGAGAAGAAAATAAATAATCATTCTATTCTAGACACAGAGGGCTGCAGCTTCATGAACCAGTGGTTTCCTCCACACTTGTTATGCGTGTGTGTCATGGCACATACTGATTGGTCAGTCATTCATACAAGAGATATAAATGATTTCTAATGAGGGGAAGTCAAATAGGCCAACATGTCTGTAATAAAAAAAAAAAAAAAACAGTGGTAAGATTTTGAATAAAAGCTGTTCATGCACAGAACACAATTACATGTGTCATCTTTGTGGTCTGAGCAGGTGGGTGGCACCAATTTAAATTCCAGTTATCCTTGCCTCCAAAATCTTGCTGCACTACTTGATTGTGACTAAGACTCTGCCTCACTTCCTCTCTTGTTAAGGCTCGGTTCACAGGTCAACAACACACTAAAAAGGAAAAAAAACAGAGAGAGAGAAAAAAAACTGCCACTTTGCCAGTGCAGATACCCTGACCTTGGACCATCACAAATATAGAGCCCAAAATGTGTAGTACTGTAGCACACTGGAGGAATATCTTGCTAACTTTTGTAAGATGGCTCCATTATCTGAAATGCCATCCATCAAGAGCATTATAAGAAATTTTGCCTTAGAATCCCACTGGTAGAAAGCCCAAGGTTTTATTCCTTTTCCTGAATCTTTTGTCATTCTGTTCCTGTTTCCTCTCTTTGTGAAGGCAAAGGTTCAACTAGTGGACTGTAGCTTCCACATCATAAAGCAAGTAGGAATATATAGGCAACATGTCCAGTGTGTTTCACAGCTTGCTGCCCAGTGTTCTGGGACATGCAGTACCAGTCCAAAACAACCAAGACCAGCATTAAATAGGTAGAGAAAATGAATAATGTGCCAATGCAGGAGTAGAGCCAGCTTTTGAATTGAGAACAATTTCAGCTCCTCTGAATCAGCAGTAGGGAAAGGACTTGTGTTTTAAAGGGTAAAAGATGTCAGGTTCCTATAATGTTAAATGATGGTTAGATTGGGGACATCATTGAAGGCAAGGGATTTCATAGCGCTCATCAATCTCTTTTCGGGGAGGCCGTATCATTTTTGGAACACAGTTCAGCTATAAATTTAGCAGCCACTGTGTGACACAGACTTTTAACAAGATTCTCTGAAA
Source organism: Toxotes jaculatrix (assembly GCF_017976425.1). NCBI lineage: Eukaryota > Metazoa > Chordata > Actinopteri > Toxotidae > Toxotes > Toxotes jaculatrix. The sequence goes on along the minus strand of NC_054400.1, from coordinate 16,191,559 downwards.
ATACAGTTTTTTAACAAATGTGTTTGAAGAATATTTCTTTTTTGGCCACTTGGGGGTGGTGGAAGAAACAATACAAAAAAGTTATTTTCTTCTCTTAAAGTTGATATGTCATGATGTTTTAGCAACAGTGTCTCAATAACACTTTGTACAGACATAAAGGAACACTGGCATTTATTTTTGAGCCATATTTCAGGCCATACAGTGAATGTGAGTCCAGTATTCATGTTTTAGTTCTGTGTTGCTCTTCACTAACTCCTGAGAGAAATACCTGGCCTTTTAGTGCTGAGTGTTTTTTGGAGGTAGTTTGCAGTCAGTTTGTAGAGCTTTTTCACTGAAAACAGCAGCACGCTTCAGATGAAAATGGCACAGATGAGAGTGGTGAGAGTGAATCAGAACAGTAAAGTTGATGGACAATGAGTTAAAGGACGCTAAAAAGCTGCATAGAGCTGCAGGGAACTGAGGGGCCGGGTGAGGATTCTCTGTGGAGTCATCGCTACAGCCAAACCTCTTTCAAATTACACATACGTAATTCATCTATACTGTGTACACAAATCACTTACAGTGACAAGCAGGTTTTTTGAAATATTAAAATAGCCCAGTCAATTGTGGATGGTGGCCCCACAATCTTTTCTACATATATTCAAATTTGGAAAAAGAAAATTGCTCTGCAGTTCTACATTTCTAATCTGAAAAGACATTTTATACATTTAAAGTCTGACAAAAACCTTCATAATTAAAAGCCAAACATTTGTAAACCAGAGTGTGGTGGAAAAAACACACTCTTTGTTCTCCTCCTTTTGTCTCTGTCTTTGCAGGATTCATCTGTCACAAGGCCTGTGAATGTGACTGTTTGGACAGATTTGGGTGAATGTTCTGAACCTTTGCTGATCTATTTCATTATTAAAGAGAGTTTGATCTTTTAAGCCATTCATCTGTTTCTATTGCCCAGATTTTACCAATGAAAGATTAAAGACATATTTTGACAGTTAATTCACAGGCTTTGTTTTTCACTTTTAGCTTGTTTACCATCATTTCTTTCATATGTACTTTGGACATAATTCGTGATTTGGATTAATATAAGAGTGATGTGATGCTGATTATGTGTGCAATACATACATAAATCATTCTCACTGTAAAACAGTTTGTAATACATGTTATCTATATTTAAGTACATATTTTCCTCGGATTTTCATCAGGTAGTCACATTCTACCACAGTGAATAACATTTGATGGTATTTTAATGAATGACAAGAATTTGGAAAAGTACATTCAGGCCTCTGGTTTCTTGACAGGATGCCAGAAAACTCTGGTTCAGGAACAGGTCAATCTAAATTAAGACAGCAAAATCTTGAAAAGAGCGTTAACCTGCTAAAACAGTTTGATTATATTAAGTGTTACATAAAGGGATAGAGACAGAATGAATGTGCAATATCTTCAAGGTACTGTATCATGAGTGAGAAATGGTTGTGGTTTGTTATCTCACAACAACTTCCTTGGTACTTGGCTTTGTGCACACTCCTCCTGGGCTTGAAGAGTGGGGAGTTCAAAGTAGAGAGGGATGAGAGAGACAGAGATAAGAGGTCAATTAATTATTTTCCCCCTATGCCCGAGTAGTTTATCTGGTCCTATAAAGTTAAACAAATAGAGACAGTGTGACATAAAAGAATATGAAAATTGATCTTGTACAATGAAACTCTAGGATGAAAGAGATCTGGCCTGGAGCAACTGTGGTGGATGTGTCACTCTGCTGTGTGTGGCCGAGGGAGCGCTCTTGCTACTAATGGGAGACACCTAATCCGCTTTTCTCTAGCTTCCAGCCTAGTGACACTGGAAAGTTTACCACCTCTCAGGCCCAGCTCCAACCCTGAATGTCCCAGGCTCTCCTATGTTGGCAGGAGAGTAAACAGTGGAGACCAATCAAGCAAAGGTGTACTCCACAACTAACCATGCCTTAGACATTTTGTAAAAAAAAAAAAAAAAAAAAATCAAATACAGGGTGTCATCAGTGCAGAGGCTTTGTCACTGATGAAGATTCCAGTTATTGGTTGCATGTCTTTAGCTAAGAAAATGGAAGTGATTTCTCAGGGAGCTGTCCCATCCCCTGTCCCAAGGTATGACAGGGACAGAACGTACCAACATCAGTGACACTGAGACAGTAGTCCACGTGTACAACAGCCAGGGGCATGATGGAGAAGTTGCCTTTGTACTCATACTGTAACCGTGATCATGGTGAGGCCAAAATGACGACGTGTTTCCCATCAATCAAGCTGACATGACTGGGAAAATTCAATCTATCCAGGAACATATCATCAATGGCCCTCCAGTCTTCATCCTTGAAAACAGAAATGTAATCCCTACCCGGACAATCTCAAATAGCCTGCGCCACAGAGGGGAGAAGACCTGCCTGTCTGACTCTAAAACAAGTAACAGTTTATACATATAAAATACATTCACATCCTGAAATGTTAGGAGAAATAATAATTTGTGTTTTAAAAGTATAAGATGTGGTTTCAAAAGTGAAAACTAAATTCAATATGATTTCTAGACTGTGCCAATCAACAGTGTGAAGTGAAGAGTTCACCTTCACTTCACAGAAGCATTTCTGTTATCTGATTTGTGATTGTCTAAGACATTGGAAAAAAAAAAAAAAGAACAATCCCATGGCCTTTATCTTGAGGTGTGCAAACTGCTATTTAAATCTTAAAGCACTTTCAGGACATTACAGAAGATGCCATGTAGAGATTAGCATGGGACATATTGTTTGATTCTTTTGTGCAGCAGCTGGCTTTTGGCACATCATGCAATCAGCACCATTATATCAACATCTGCGATCAGCTGCACAGCTGGAGATCTTCTTGGCCTTCTATCACAGTTTGTCAAGACAAAAGTGTAATAACACTCTTTTTTTTCACAGTTGTGGCTGATTGTGACTCGCAGTGCATCCGAATCTTGATTAGATTTGATTGCACTCACTATTGTTGTTTTTTTTTTTTCATTTTCAATTTAGCCATGTTGCAAAATGACCTACAATTAGTGCAGCAATAAAAAAAAGAGGACTCTTCTGTCAGTGTACAGGATTATGCTGACTATGTGACTGGGTACATTAGCACTTGTGTGGAGAACATCGTGCCCACCATCCAAGTCAGGAAGTTTCCTAACCAGAAGCCCTGGATAAACAGTCAGGTACGTCACATGCTGTGTGCTCGCTCCACTGCATTTACATCTGGCAATGAGGCTGAGTACAAGTACGGACTGAGAAAGGCCATCACAGCTGCCAAGAGGCAGTACAGAGAGAAGCTGGATGGCTTCTATTCCACTGCCGACTCTGGGCGCATGTGGCAGGGCTTGCAGCACATCACGGACTACAGAAGCAGCACCAGTACCATCAGTGCCACAGACAGCCTGCCTGATGACCTCAATACATTCTACACCCACTTTGAGACCTCCACCGCCCACACAGAGAGGAGGCCCACAGACTCTCAGACCACTACACCCCCCTCACCCCCACCAGTCGTCTCATCAGCCCAGGTACACAAAGCCCTGAGGAGGATCAACCCCCGCAAGGCGGCAGGACCAGACAACATTCCTGGACGAGCCCTCAGAGCATGTGCCAACGAGCTGACAGACGTTCTCACCTCCATATTCAACCTCTCCCTCAGCCAGAGAACTGTTCCCTCCTGCTTCAAGACCACTACCATTGTCCCCCTCCCCAAGAAGAGCCCCCCCACCTGCCTGAATGACTACAGGCCAGTAGCACTCACTCCAATCATTATGAAGTGCTTTGAGAGAGTGGTGCTTCCCCACATTCAGAGCAGCATCCCGGCCACACTGGACCCCCTGCAGTACGCCTACCGGTCCAACAGGTCCACCTCAGATGCTATCGCCGCAGCACTGCACATCTCCCTCTCACACCTGGAGAATAAGGACTCCTACATCAGGATGCTCTTTATTGACTACAGTTCTGCATTCAACACGGTCATTCCCCACAAGCTCACACACAAACTGTTCTCCCTTGGACTACACCCCTTCATCTGTGACTGGCTCCTGAACTTTCTGACTGGCAGGCCTCAGTCTGTCAGAATAGGGAACAAGACTTCAGCCAGCATCATCACAAACATCGGCACACCACAGGGCTGTGTCCTCAGTCCCATCCTCTACACCCTGTTCACCCACGACTGTGTGGCCTCTCACAAGGACAACATCATCCTGAAGTTTGCGGACGACACCGCCGTGATAGGACGCATCACTGGCGGGAACGAGACAGCCTACAGGAGGGAGGTGGCCACTCTGGTGACATGGTGTGAGGACAACAACCTCACCCTCAACACAGACAAGACCAAGGAGATGATAGTGGACATGAGGAAGGAGAGGAGCCCTCATCAGCCACTACTTATCCGGGGTCTGGAAGTGGAGAGGGTGAGCAGCTTTAAATACTTGGGGGTCCACCTCAGCCACGACCTCACCTGGACACTCAACACCACACAGCTGGTAAAGAAAGCTCAGCAGCGGCTGTACTTCCTGAGGAGGCTGAGGAAGTTTGGCATGTCACCAAAGATCCTCAGGAACTTCTACAGCTGCGTTGTTGAGTCCATCTTGACCAGCTGCATCACTGTGTGGTACGACAGCTCCACTGTCATGGACCGCAAACGCCTGCAGAGAGTGGTGAAGACTGCGTCTAAGATCACCAGGACTCCTCTGCCCTCTCTGCAGAGCATCTACCAGCGCAGAGTCCACAGGAGAGCTGCCTCCATCATCAAGGACCCCACCCACCCACAACAAGGTCTGTTCACTCTCCTCCCTTCAGGCCGGAGGTACAGGAGTGTGAAGTGCAGGACCACCAGACTTAAAAACTCTTTCTTCCCGTCTGCCATCAGACTCCTCAACAGCTGACAGGAGTCTGTAACAACAGGCTGCAACTTTTGCACATACTGTTATTATTTATTACTGTTCTGCACCTTAATAACTGCACACATACCGCACTGTTCACATAACAGTTCTTTTGCACAGTCTTCACTTCACTCTCAGCTGAATTTGCACAACAGCTGATTTGTATATATCAGTACAGTTTATATTTTATGTAACTTTTTTCACTTATGCTCTTGTTAATATTTTGTAAATACTATTATTTATCTATTTTATTTTACTTACAACGTTTTGTATGGCATTCTGGGTGAAGAGCAAAGTAAGAATTTCATTGTACAGGGAAACCTGTTTCCTTACTGTGCAAATGACAATAAACCCTTTGAATCTTGAATCTTGAATCTTACTATACTGAGGAAATTTTATAGTATATCCATCCCTACTTGACATTGATCATCCATGTAGCGCGGTATTCATTTTTACCTTTCTACTTTATATACTTTAGAAACTCCAACTTGCCATTGTATATATGATGCAGGTATTAGGGGGACAAATCCATGTATCACTCTACCCATTACAGCGAAGATCATAAACACTGTGGTGGGTGTAAAGTTTGCACACTGGCAGCATAATGCTGGTCCTGTAGTTTTTGTGTAAGCCCCCATATCAGCAGCATCAAAGGCAGATCCTGACTCTGTCCTATTTTCCAGCATCCATTCTCTCAGTGCTCCAGAAAAAACATTCATTCCCTGAATTGGCATATCCAGGCTACTGTACCTTGACTTCTTCTCTTGCACAATTTTTCTTCAGCTGCATTGTAGCTGTCATCTTGCAGTAATAGTGGATGAGGAGAAACCCAAGACAAGCATTATGTTTCTACTCTTTGGAAAGAACTAGAAAGGAAATGGTTTATGCAAAAATGCAACCGAGCCTAAAGGACCACAGTCTTGCCTGATAGTAGGATAGTAGCCTCCTATTATAGTGCAGTTCATTAAGATCCTAATCTTTAGCACATGTTGAGGAACTACATAAGGTCCACAGAATGTTCATCATTCAGCTGCACCTGGCAAAACAGCTGTCCTTTTCCTGGGTTTCACACCTGCCACCCCAGCCTCCTCTGATCACCTCCACCCTTAGTGATGAAAAACCTGCGCTTTTGCCCAAGTTCCATAAAACTGCACTGGAAAAAAACAAAAAAAGATATAAGAATACAAATACAATTTGACCCTGAAAAATCTTTCAATGGGTACAAACAACTTTGGCTTCATTCATGTGAGTGCTGTGTTCAACATGACTCTGAAATTGGTTATTGACCGTTTACCACCATGGTTCAGACCCAGTAAACAATTATAGGCTGTCATGAAGCATATCTTTAAATCAAACCAGAATTACAAAAGTGTACCCCTGAGGAAAATTCCACCATGCCGTCCAGGTTCTAATTTATTTCATATTTTATTTCATCTGCAGAATTACTTCGATTCATTTTATCTATCAGAACATGAATTCAAATTTTTATTAAGAGAGTATAAATTGTATATGCCCAGTACAATTTTCTTTCTTTGGGAATGTCAATCTGGGAAGAGTCATTGAACAATTTTGATCCGACGCTAATATCAGCTACATTTACGACCGTGTTGCATGTATACTCATATCTTTAACCTACTGAAATATTCTTGCTGAAATATTCTCATTGCACATAGTTAAATGGAGATATATAAGTCTCTCTGAGTTTCTGGAGCAGGACCACATCTTGAAAACTAATTAATGAAGGTCCCCAAATGTAAAAGCAATGTAAGGACAGTTTCCCTCTTCTTTGTGCATGATATAACGCACAAATGTGGAGGCCCATGAAATGCCCTACCCGGGGACTTGGAACCTCTGGAACTACTTCCTCTTTCACTTTCTATGACTTTAAAGGCTTCTTTAAGGTACTGGAAGATTAAACTACAGGGAATGGGTATTAGTTTAAATAAGTTGGTTCTTACTTTTTTGTGCTCCACTGTGGCTGCTGAACCCACACCCACAACTTTTCCTTGTGTGTGTGTGTATGTCTCTGTGCTCTCCCTCAGCAGCTGGATTATAAGACAGTGGAAAGACTTTTCATAAATGTGACACCTCCAGGGGTTAGCGTGGCATTTTCATCATTTCTTTTAGTTTTCATGGGTTTTTGCTCTGCTCAGTGGGATATTTGGATACAGTGGGAGGCAGCAATTGATAGTTCTAAAATTGCTTTCAGTATTTTACTTCTGTTTCTGGTATTACTGCTGCTCTTACTGCTGCTAGACCAATTTCTGATTCTGTTGTTGCTACTACAGTTACTAACTCTCAAACTGACCGACACAACCAAGAAAACAATTATATGTTTAGCATTCAACTTTGAAGTTTGACAAATAGAATTCTGAGCACAAAGCGCACTCACTACAAATTTTCTGCAGGTTTGGACCTCAACTACCGGTAATGGCCTCCATCAGCGTATTGAGAGGATGGAGGGCCAGGGAGAAGCAAAGAGCAATCATAGAAGAGGAAGAAATTTTGCTTTGATCAACTGGTGAAACATTGAATAAAAGTAGAAACGTTTTTTTTTTTTCTTTTTAAGTAGGTCAAATGTTTTTCAAGTAATGGGTTCAAAAATGTACCACAGTCCAGTTCAGTTAAGACATTTTGTGGATATCAATAAAATGAGACATTTGCTCCGTTTAAATGTAAAAATTATGACAAAAAAAAAAAAAAAAAAAAAAATAGACAATGTTGACTCCCCTCTGGGTTGGAGTGTGCGTAAAATAACTTCTTTGGCCAGGGACGTCATTACGCAGCGGACGTTTCAAACGGGACGCAGTCAGGTGAAGTTTGCATCTTCTGATTGGAAACTGCGCGCAGCTGCGAAACTGAGGAGGCCGCGGACTCTGGGAGCTTGCAAAGGGACGGCGCTACTCTGTGGCTGCTCGACAGTGAGATCACATATTGAAATTAGGAGCGTCAGGTGCTGAATGAAATGACTGTATCATGCAATGCACCGAAACATCCGGGAGTCTTTGGGAAAATGGCTTATGACAGCTACCGTGCCTTTTCTGTGACTGCTTAGTCAGCAGAGGTGGAGGGTGCATTACCGACATGACTGAAAACATGGAAATGAAATGAGGCCAGTTTACTTCAACACTATACCCAAGGTTTGGCAGAAAAAGAAGACGGAGTGTGAAGTGGACGCTCCATGAAAAACTCAAGTTCAGTGGGACGTCACGTGACGGGGTCGTTCAGCCGTTGAGGACCTCAGTCTTTGTACACAGGTAAATAAGGAAATACACTCTCACCAGTGCTGACTGCGTGGCTTTGCCTGATGTCAGAGTGGCCCGCCGTGGCTATTTGTGGAGTTATAGCATATAACTGTGGAGTTGTTCATATGGTTGTATTGCTCGCTCGCAACTTTTTTTGTGTTGATGCATTGTAGTCACGGCTGCTGAAGTTTGGCGTTGCATTCTGTGCACACAGAGACACTCAGCACCATGGACAGGACGCGCAGGGCCTTTAAATTTTGAATTCCCCAATTTCAGTAGGTTGTCGCCTGTTTTGCAATGTGTACAATGAGAATTTGAAGGCTGCACAGAGGTTTTGTGCTTGCTTGTTAGAACGTGTGTCCTAAGTTGTGTCACAGTAAGAAATTAGCTTTAACAAATACCTTGATAAGTTATTGCATGGCTTCTTTTGGATCAGTAACCAGTGATAAGCAAGTAGTCAAATTGTAGCTTGTGAAGCAGGGGCTGACTTGTGATGAATTGCAACCTCCTTTCTACACACAAAAATGCTTGTGTGCTCAGGTTGATTGATCATAGGTACACAAATATATTGGCACAGTTTACCTTATCAAATGAAGGCATTGCAGTTTTTTTTTGCAGTTTTAATTCTCCTTACAACAGTTTATAGAGTAATGATAACAACAGTTTGATGTGCAGTATCATTTTACCCAGCGTCTGAGCAAACTAATTTCAGTTGGTACAAAATCAAAATGTGGTCCAGTCAAAGTGAATCCTCTCAGCCAAGAAATGTATCAGTGCAGTCTGCCATCACCAAACAACAGACAGAGCTTGTGGTACCTACCTACCAACCGACCAACCAACTAAGAGACCTAAGTTTCCACAGTGAATTTAGGAATTTAGGAAGGAATTTACAATGAATAATTGTAAGTGAGTTACAAACACTGTTTTAGATAAGGTTCATCTTGTCTGAGAAAAAGTCGTATTGGTTGTTTTTGCAGTGCCAACCTTCTTTTAATTTGCAGGCAAATTTTCCCAAAAGACATCAAGCAACAATCAGTTTTCCATTAGCATCTACCCCCAAAAATAGACACTAAGAATAGACACTAAGAATAATTTTGTTCTTCTTTTTTTTTTTTTTTTTTTTTTTTTTTTAGACCAGTACACACATACAGTACAAAGCACAGCCTTAGCTGACGTTCGTTCATGCCTAAAATTTTGTTCTAAAACAAATTTACAGGCTCCTGACAGCTCCCAGGATCTGAGTTCACTTTAGGTCATCTTTGATTGTGATGTTTGAATTGTATAATTCCAGAATGTATGCTAATTGCCACTGGTAAAAAAGGAATCTCCAAAGTAATATTTTGTGTATTTGTTCTTTATTGATGTATTGTACAAAGAACAAGGCTTAGACACAAAGACACTTTTTTCTTCTTAACAGCAACTGGCAAACATGTGAAATGGGATTTCTTAAAATAAGCATTTTTTTTTTGCATTTTAAAACCAGTGGGGGTTTTCCAGGTTTTAAATTACAGCTCTTATTTGTATTTGATGTGTATTCTTTCTCTAGGTGCTGTAATATACAGTCACATACTGGAATTGGCATCTTCAGGATGCATGAGGGGAATCAGTGTACCAGATTTATGCAATCCTCTAAACACCTGCTGCAAACAGAAAATAAAATGAACGTATTACTGTTAATTCAGCTACAGAACATCTACAGCTGACATGCTTCACTGAAGTGGTTAGAGTTTTAAATTAAAAAGGTGCCACATGCACTCATGCACACACACTCAAAAGTGCATACATTGGGGAATTGTTGTGTTGTAGCTCTTTCTGTTGCCTTGTCCATCAAGTGACATGAGGAAAGAAGTGAGAGATGACCCCTGAGGATATTGTGGCTTTGTGATGGGATTGTATGTGGTTGTGTAGCTTGATTGCCCAGAAAAAAAAAAGAGTTGCAATTCAGCATCTGACAACTCCATTCCAGCTCAGTACTTTCATAAGAATCGCAGTGTGTATATGTGTGTGTGCGCCAGTGTGATCTGCCTCTGAGGAATACAAATAATTAAGGAAGTAGTTATCAATTTATTTAATTAAAGTGGAACTCTATCTGTTGTCAGCACTGCATTTACAGGTATCATGACAACCTTGCATAAGGTATGTAATCTAGATTTCTCGTTGTCTTCTTCATGGCTGTCTCATTAAGTGAATAGGTCTAATGTAAACACATGTACTATAAGGAAATTTTGTTTTTCATAGTGTTGTAAAATGGTGACATACCTATGATACTTTGCCAGTGTCTTGTAGATGTGCTCTTTGTGGGTGTGGCGTAGATGGGATTTGAGATCCATTTGATAAAAAGTGCCTGCCATGCATGCGCAAATAGTGGAAAAACAGAAAAGGTTTGAGTTGGAATATTCTGCTCTCTCAAATCCGACATCCATTACTTGTGACCTTTTTATGCTCGGCTCATCTTTTCTTCCTCTTTCAGCCTGACTGATTTGTCAGATACAGCAACATGGTTTCATCATGTCTGTTTTCTTGGCAGGCACGATAGCTTTTTTTTTTTATTTTATTTTATTTATTTTTTTATCAAGGTTTCATCGAAAACAACGCAGAGGAACCTCACCCAGTGTAAGCACGGCTTTTCAGATTCCAAACCATTCAACTTGACTTCAGTCCCATGTATGCGTGAGCTCAGTGTATTTAATGTTGCAAAGGGCAGCTGTCTGACTGAAAGGCATCCTGCTCCTTTAATGTGCCTTGGCTGGAATCTCATAAAATCTTTCAATAGGCCAAATGAAGAAGAAAATTACTTTAATTCAGGAAAGGAAAAGAGGCAAAAGTACAATTGTATGAGATTCAGCGGTGTAGAATGTGTTATCCCAAGAGGGTTCTCAGAGCTCATCAAAGCTTTTTCCATAGTTGCCTGAACTCTAATTGGGCAATGCTGAGATGGATTACTAAAATAAGGCACTATGTACAGGTTCTCAATGGAGGTAATAGGGAGAAAATCCAGCCGTTTTCCTTATAGCCTTCAATGTGTCTGGCCAAGCTTGTTCCAGGAAATGATAGCTCAGCACATAATAGATAGTGTCGGCATTGTGATGTTTTATTGTGAGAGTAATGCTCCAGTCTGCCTTTGGGGTTGTGCTGCCAACTGTATCTGATATTGGGGAAAATATTAAGTATGGTAATTACCCACTCTGTTTGAGATAGGCCCCTGCACCTATTTTTTTTCCAGTTTAATTGCTTCCTTTGGGATAATTAGTAATCGTTAAGAGATAGTCAGTTGAGCATTTATGCACAGTCACGATGCACTGTAGCAGACATCCAAACATTAAGTGGTGCATCATTAGCTGAGAGGTCAACAAAGTGGTGCCTGCTTAAACTGGAGCCTCTTAAAGAGGCCCAGCAGTAAACTGTGGCTCTGTTAGAGCAAAAAATACCAAACAGCTGTTGCTCTTAGTATTTCTGTGGATCCCCGGTGAACTGCAATTTGCAGTTCACAATTTAAGATGATCCAGTGTCAACAACTCTAGATATTGACAGATCTTAACCACAGATCAACTCCACTAGAATCTGAGAATGTGTAGGTGTCTGTGACTGTGTGTGTGTGGCCAGATGACAGTGTCTGAAAGTGTGTAAATGGAAGTAGTAAATTACTGTGAGACCTGACTGTGTTGTAAAGTGATGAGAATCAGCTTCTTCTTCTTCTTTTTTTTTTTTTTTTTTTTTTTTATAGTACAAAGATAGTTGACATTTGAAGTCAATCCAGGTGTTTGGTACATGTTGCTGTCATTGACTCTGATTATATCATCATGTTTTAATGTGTATGTTGTCGCCTACGTTGTCTGGGTGTCACTTTAAAATAAGTAATGTGGTTATTCACTTTGCCCCACCATTTTCTTCTCTCTGATCTGCCAGATCAGATTAGGTCAGCAGCTGTAGGACTTTTGTACTGTAGATTTGTTTGTACCCCTATTTAGGGAACCAGTATCTCGGTCCATTTAGTCATGTCTGAGTTGATTAATTTAAGTGCAGTGCTCCGAGCGTCAGCAAACATGCTCCTCCACAGCTTAATTGTTAGCAAGACATTTTTTACTGTGGTGGTTACTGCATAAGAGATGGTACTTTGTATAATGATGCCTGTGCACTGTGCTACACCTTGAAAAAGGTCACTTGACCACAGTGGTTAGTGCTCTGATCTTTGGGGGAAGGGTGATAGTTTTCACATACTTACTAGACCTACTGTACACACTGTCTTTAATGTCAAATAAGAGGTAAGTGTTATTCTTGTACACGAAGTAAAAAAAAAAAAGAGCACACTGCATATATATTGCTAGGACTTGCAATTATAAATGCATAGTATAACTTGAAACATAATTTCTACATAGTATATGCAAGACAAGTTCCCAGCTTATGGGATAATATAACTCATTCATGTCTTTACTTTATCCCACCATTAACATTGTAATGTAAGGATGAAGGTTAAGGTTAATGTGAAGCAAAGTGTCTGCATCAATATCTGCCAGGAGGAAATGGCTTTAGAGCAAAGTAGCTCACCTTGCGCACTGGATCATATGCCATCTCATTATGTAATGATTTAGTCAAGAAGCTGGCAAGAGCAAGGAGAGGAGGAAGTGTTTCACATTCAGTGGAAAATTTAAGGGCTTAATTGTCACTGTAAGTCCGCCAGATGTCAAGCAGTCGCAGGGCTGTATACACTTTCCTGCCCATATTACAGTTAATATTATCTGTTTTTTTTTCCATGCACGCACAGTCCCAAGTGAAGTGCCACTTGGAAATCACTCCTACGTTTCTCACCCACCCAGCAGTAAAATTTAAGTTCTGAAACTATTTACGTGTGATATCCTTGCAAATAGAGGCCAATTGCAACAGGGAGATTGTGTGGGACCTGAAGGGAGTCTGCCCTAGGATCTGTGAAGTTGCTGTAATGTTATGATCTGAACTATTGCCTACAGGCATTCTATATCTCACTACTGCCCCTCCTCTTCACCCTCCCCTGTCAGTCAGAGGACCAGAGGCCCTGTGGCAAATTGTGTATGTGGGCTTCTTGCAGGTATGTGTTTTTAAATGCACACCAGCGAGTGTGAAGAGGGGTCTACGTGTCATCCCCGCCGCTGTAAGGGATCTTACATGTTCATTCAGTCAGCATAAAAACCTCACTAACACCAGCAAGTGGGCGTGCCCCCAGGAGCCCGAGGGGATGAAGAAACCTGAATCCATTCAATAAAAATGAAACAGATAAGACACCCGAGCTACTGCGGCTAAAATGCCAGCGAAGCAGGGGCTGTCTGATCCTGCCAGCTCTCCTGAGGTCATGAAGACCTTGGTGGATGAAGCTTTAATCTGGAATAAAGGAAGATGGGAAGAAATTCAGGTACCTCAGGGGGTGGAGGTGGCGGTGTGGGAAGATGAGGCCTGGAAGAAAAGAGGACTATTTTGTTTAACCACTATATAATTAAGAGTTAAAATGGCCACCCTCATACAATGTCACTGTAAGTGAAACATCGGTTGGGATCAAAAGTCTTTCATTTTATCTTTTTAATGAGCCTTTTATCAGGTCTCCCTACTACAGAAACAGTGGGGAAAAAAGCAAATGATCATTTTAAGGGCACTGAGATAAATTAGACAATCACCCACTCAATGTGTTTGGTACCTAAGGAATAAAACCCGTTGTGAAGTGTTTGTATTCACTGGATTTTTGTTTGTTGAAAGGATGTGAATGCAAGTGTAAGTACGTGTGCCAATGAAGGCGTTTTCAAAGACATCAGCGCCTAGAGTAATAACGGAGGCAATTTCTTGGTGTTCATTACGGGAAAAAAGTCATACTCTAAAATCCAAATCATTTTAGCTTCAGACAAGATTTGCTCTCAGTAGCTGCACCATTATGACGTCGAGCTCCCTGTTGGTTTTCCATTATCCAGACGATAAGAAGCAAAAGTAGTTTCCTCCCTGTCTTTTCTCAGGTAAATAGAAGACAAAAATCGCAAGAAAAACATCCCCAAAGGTCACCATCCCCGCTGACCTTGGGGATCATATACAACATGATATGATTTATTTTTCTATCCAAATTATGGAAATTAAGTTCACGACGCCACAGTAAAAAAAAAAAAAAAAAAAAAGAACACTTACTATGTGCTATATCTGCAAAAGCCGCATGTGGCTAGCTGTTCCATCCAAGATAAACCAGATCTCATGACAAACCCAAAGAAAATAATAAGTTGTATGATTTTTCGACCAACATGAGGATTAGAATGATACAGCACATGCAAAAACATCAGGTTTCTAACTAATAGGAATTTGCTATATAAAAATGCATACAGTATGGTAGACTGACTCGTGGTATTAATGTTCAGCCGTGTGTCAAGGTGAGGCTCTCACTCTTCACCTCTCCTATCTGTAGATGATTGATTGGATTGAATTCGACCTTCAGATCTCCAAACACAAAATTCAGGGATCTTAGGGATTTCTACATCTTAAGTCAGCCATACACCTGCAACAGTGTGAACCGAAATTGTGTAAAATAGCAGAATGGATGGTAGATATTTGTGATTGCACAGTTCTGGAAAATACTGAAGTAATTTAAATCTTCCCGAAAACATCAGCAATGGCCAATTTAAGGGTTGACATTTTGGGGGAGGAACATCTCTACATATTTTGGAAATTTCTGGAATATTTGTCTTTGGTTGTTGCAAAGATTTCTTGCATCTTTGATCTAGGAGGAGAATCTTTGATCATGTAACACAGCGGCAAAGTTTAGACCTGGTGATATCTTTTCCTTATGAATTCTTCTACCCTCTACCCTGCCATCGCTCAAGCACACATATGCATACATACACAGACACCAATTTAGTGAGCACAAACCCTGCGTAATTTTCAGACTTGCCTATGAGGAAGTGTGATGTTTCCATTGGAAGTACTAACCTTTTGTCCAGGGAGTGTATCTTTTCCGCAGACATTCAGGTTATGACAGCCAACACAGAGGTACTTGTTGTTAATTGCGCCAAGTACAACAGGGACCAGAGGGAAGAACTGAGGGATGTGGGAAAACAAATGGTGAAAAAAATAAGGTAGGAGTGGGAGTTTGAGACAGGCAGAAAAGGAATGAGAGGCAGATCTTTCCAAATGAAGGTTGACTGTGAGGAACTGAGAGAAAAACACCTGAGAGAATAAAATGATAACCAGGTGTGATATTTCTTTTTTCCCATTTTATTTCTTCAGTGACACGCTATTCCCTGAAAACTTTTCATTACTTTCTCTTTGCTTGTTATATGGCAGGATGAACATTGAATTAGTCATATACCTCGGAAGTAGGCCAAGACCTGCAGCGCACCTGTCCTTTTGATTGACTTAGAAATGTACAGTGATCCATGAATAAATGTGTGCACCCCCATACACACAGGCACAGTCACTCGTGCACCGACACAACACACACGGAGGAAATAATGGATTTGCTGCTGGAACATAAATGAACACTTGCCCTTTGATACTGTTGTTGCTGTCAGAAGCTAGGCGGCATCATTGATGCAACACAGAGAAATCCCAGCAGCTTGATGTTTATTTGTTGTGGAGTTGGTGACAGCACAAGCCCAAGAAATTAATTTATTTAATCAGAGAATAGGTCTAATCCACTGCACAGCTGCCGCCAGTTACTGTTTTTTTCATGCCCGTGTGAACAGGACATCACTTCAAAGAACAATATTCACTTAATTGAAACACTTGTAAATGGAATAGTAAAGAAAAAAGAAGAACCCTCGTCCTAAATGTCATTTCATCCGCAGAAGTCTAGTACCATGAGTTTGCCAAACTAAGAAAAATCGATTTGAACTCTTTTTCTCTGTCTCCCTCTCTCACCCACACTCACCCACACACACAGACACATCCACACAAAGGGGTAGCCCACTTGCTCCCAAGCCAGAGCTCGAGCCCGACGCCATGGGCATTCTGGAAAAAGGGTAATCTGAACCATTAAATCATCATTGACAGAGCAAGTGAGAGGCAGATACACTCGAAAGGTTACAGGACACTAAAGGCGCATTTTAGTCATATCACACACCTTGGAGCTCTCCAGGCCATTTGTGCAATCAATAACTGGATTTGAAACTACAGGGGGAAAGCTTCTTGTTTGAGATAACAGCTAGATGAACTGCTTTTATAACAATGCCATTATATTTCATATGACATGGCGTCATATAAAAATGTGCTGTAAGTACTGCAGGGAGTAGTGAAATCATGTTAAAGGTAAAGAAAAGTAAGGCACAGAGGTTTACATATAAAATCTACACTGTCACACGTCGTTCACTGCAAAGTGTCTTTTTTGATACCACTACTAGTTTAATCATAAACACAGGGAAATTTACACACCATTTGTCCTGTAGTTCAGTAGTATCACTGTAACTGACTGTCATTTATCAAGCTTTCCGTTCTAGTGCGGTGCATGTGCATTTCAGAATGATAACATGGCAGATACACATTGCAGTCCAAAAGTCTGAGACCACTTTCCTGTTCAAGTGAAAAATGGTCTCAGCCTTTTGAACTTTTAAACAATGTGTCTTCATTTTATCAGCTGTAGCTAGCTCAAGCTAATACTTATGTGAAAATGGTTCAAAAATATTTTCAGCTGTAAAACAGTAGTCTGATATATGCATGTAATGGCTTTATACTTGATTAACTCTGTTCATCTGAAGCAAAAGCTACATGTACCAGGAAAAAAAAAGTCAGCATCCTTACCAGTTACTAACACACATAGAAGTAATGAAACTAGAGAAACAGTATTGTTCTAGTATTGCAGGATAGCTAGTCAGCCCTAGTGTTATATATAGTATTATAACTGAATAACTAACTAATTAAAATTTCATTTGGTCTAACATAACGTAACATTGAATGATTTGGCTGTTTTCCACTGAAAAGCATGCTTTTGGTAGATTTATGTTTTAATGTTCACATACTGTGCTTCACGTTTACAAGAGAAAAGGCTTTGAGTATGAGGATACCTGATGAGCTTGGCAAACATAACACTAACAGAAATTGCTGTAGCTGCTAGAGTGTGAACTGAAACTGACATTTTCAATTTCAGCAAAAAATTGTCTAGCTTAATTTATCAGCGAGGTGGATAACGGGGAAAGTTATTGCGGTTGCTGCTCAGAGACAAAGACAGTCTGGGTTTATATTGAATGAACTTTCCCTGTCTCAGTGTTTGTTCTGAAATGCTGAGGCAATGAGGGTCGTACTTGCAGTCTTCGCTGTCACCCCATTGACACTCTATCTTGCATGGCCACTGGACAGATTATCGGTCAGGAGCATATGAGTTTGAAAATTATATTAAAAGAGCAAGAGAGAACAAAACAGGGAAAAAAAGGAGGATGTAGGTTAAAGAGTTGAAGAGACACAAAGAGGGAGACAGAAATACTTTAGTATGTGTGAGTGCATGTGTATACGATTTTGTGTTGTATCTTAATTTTCTGTGTATGTTTGTGTGTCCAGCCACATGTGCAGTCCAGCATACGTGGCCATGTGTATGTATTCTAGCAAGAAGCGCACCTGCAACCTGTGATGGAACGGCCCGAAGGCAGGAGGTGGATGGTGTGACAGGAAGGAGAACAGAGGAGGAGGGAGAGAGGATGGGAGAGGGTTATAAGAGTAGTCGGATCAGTGACAGGCAGTAGCTCCCTCCCCAGAGAGAGGCCATTACGGGGGGGGGGGGGTGGAGGGGGAACATGTTGGCGGGGCCTGCCACTGAGCTTATTGGCAATCTGTTAGCAAGGCCGCCGGCAGGATGGGGAATAACAGGTCCAGGGACAGAAGAGTGCCTGCGAGAAAAGCAAAATCTACTCTGCTCAAGATTCCTGGCAATGAGAGAGAGATATGTGGAGTGGGTGGTGGCGAGGGGGGTCAACAGTCGACAGGACCAGAGGAGGACAGGAGAGAAGAGAGTGGACCAGAATATATAGTGGTATTTTGTTACTGTGTAAGCCAGTTGGGAATGCCCCAACAGTGGGATTGGCATTTGAATTTAGTGCAATACGAGAGAGGTGAGAGAGGTGATTTTGCATCTGGAAAGTGATTGTGAGCACAGAGCATGAAGATGAATTACAAAGAGAGGCATTAGAATAGAAGGGAGATAAATCAAAAGGCGTGATTGTGTGTCCAGGGAAAAGTAAATTACCCTCTTAGACAGAACAACAACATACAGTTACTGACCTGGTGCTGCTCACAGTATCAGACATTCTAGTATATGTCGAGGAATATGGTATGTGAACTAGACAGACTTCAATATGAAAGACTTATAGTTGGGGTGGAAACAGGCAAAGTGAGGACTCATCAATATATTTACACTTAAGAGCCTAAAGTCAATGCAGGGTCGGTATGTGAAAAATACTGGAAATAAAGGATGTTCTCTTACTTGGCTTTCTCTTTAATCTTTAAACTGTCTCTTTATTGTTTTCTATCTTTTGCTTCTAAAGCCTATATGAACAGTGCAGTCTGACTGAGGCTTCAGGGACTTTGTGGAAAAGAAGAAATCACAGAGCAGTAGAAAAACGCATTTGCATTCATTTTATCAGCACCGCAATTTATGCACTGTAGCCTAAGTGTGATCTGGATCTTCTGCACAGTTCTGCTTAACATGCTGTAATGATATGAGACTGATTAAGTGTGTCAGTGAGTACAGTATGTCACTAGAAGAACCAGTGGGCGACAAATGCAGGATGAATACTGAAATCTCAGCCAGGTTTTTTTTGCATTTAGTATATCTAAACTGGCAATAAAAATGTCGCTGTCCTGTCACCATATATATGTATATATGGTGCTGGCAAAGTAGCAATAAGAAGAGTGGGTTAGTAATATGATGAAATATTGGGAGAAACAGCCAGGAGTTAGGAGAAGCAGGATAACATCTCTCATAACCATTCAAAACAGGCACATTATTTCAGCCCATTTTCACACTGTTTGATATACAGTCAGATACTGCACTGCTTTGTGCAGCCTTTCATGTCATTGTTTCCAACGACTGTAGCGATTTCACTTTCCTAGAAAAAAAATTAATGATGTCCAAGGGGAAGATGAGAAACATCAATCAACAGCTGAGGTGACAGGCAACCTTATAGGTGAATTACCTGCACTTACTGTAGGTGATGTCATATTAACCGTAATGTCTTTGCTGAACCTCCTCCTCAGAGCCACCTACTAGAAGCCAGGTCTGGTCTCACAAGCCATCTGAGAAGCCAAGGTTTCCCAGAGAGTTATTGATTCTGTCACACAGCCCAATATTTCAAAGACCTCGCTCCATGGGGAAAGAAGGCAAGGGGAGAAAAGAAATGCTACCTCGTACCGCCAACAAGGTGTAATTTTTCTCTCTAACGGATGAAGAGGGAGCATATTTCCATTCCAAATGGGCTTGGAGTTATTAGTCTGGTCGGTGGGTGTTTTGTCACTGTCATAAGCACAGTGAGAGTTAATTGTTGAAATGATGCCCCATGAGCCACCTTGTGGGGTGCAAATGACATTTTCTTAACCTAAGGACCTTAATCAAAAACAACGAGGTGGAACACACCAAGTGTGTTTAAAGTAGTGCCAACAGGTGCAGGCTGACACCAATTTGGAAAGTCTGCAGAATTGGCTGCTAGAACAGGATTGGAGCGAGACTGAGCTCCTCATGATTTACCATTTGTGTCTCCTGGCAAACAACCAAAGTAAAGGCTTTAAATTTGTCTAAAAGCCCTAAAAAACTGGAGGTACTCTCAGAATCATAGCTGATACGTCCTTATGCCTTACCACACAAGCCAGCATTTTCAGTACTCTGTAGAAAAATGCAAGCATGTTTAATAATACATGAGTGAAAGAAAACAGGCTTGCATTAACTCACGACAGGTGTTGCCTTAAAAGGGTGGGTTATCCTTCCATTCACAACAAGTCTCTTGAAATTTAATCATGTGCTTAATTAACAATTGTAAACACTTAATTGCCAATATTAGTTCAGTGCCTTTGCCTGAATAACTTTCACACTTGATAAATAGTTGGGTGAAAATACGATAAGTTGGGTGAAGTGGAATATAAAAAACTAATTTGATGCTCGCGCATACAATCCAATTAACCTCTTGAAGGCTTTTCATATTTACAGCAGGGGAGAAATAACATGATTTCAAGACCTCAGGAAAAAAAAAACTGCAGTGACTAAAAGCAGACAGGGTGAAATCAACAACCTCTGCAGAAAGCTGGTATGTAATTTGCTTCTAAGAAAGGCTGAAGAAATGAATGTACTGATGAAACGCTTCATATTATATGGTTCAAAAAGTGGGGTTGTACATATTTGTACTGACTGATATACCATAAAAATGTGTCTAAATTATAGTTTGATGCGAGAAGAGCGCCACAGGAAGTCGCATCATCAAAGTGTTGTCTTACTGTTGTAACATCTTACCTCTGTCATAACTCATACTGAAGTCTTACTTCATTAGCAGTTCCTTTTAGTGAAACCACTCCTTTTAGTGAATGTTCACACTCCGTGATACTAATTGACCCCTTGTAACACTCTATAACCCCCCCTCCTTTTTCTCCCCTTCCTTTCCTTCCTTTCTCCCTTCTTCCTCTATCACTGCCCTTGTCTGCAGGGGTAAATAATTGATGCCCCTCTTCTCGCATTGCGAGAAATTTATGAATAGGAGGAGCAGAGGGATGGTTGTATTTTTCTCCCTAACTTCTCAGTAGCCCTTCTCGGACTTATCTTATGTATCCCTGCCAAGGTCAAAATAAGTGTATATTTTATAAAGATGGATCACTCTAGCAAAAGTCTCGTATTCAGAGCTGGCCCACACTCTCCATGCCAAGATGCTCACTGGCCTTACCCAGCCCCAGGACACCCATTTCTCACTGTGCATACTTGTGTTTTTGTGTGTGTTTGTGTGTGCGTGTGCGTGTGCGTGTGTGTGTATAGACCTGCCTTTGACTACAAAATATGGAACATCAACCCCTGATTTATGCTTTAAGCCTACCAAATCAAAATCTTTTAGCTAGGTACTAAAAAGGCATAAGGATGAAATACAAATGTAAATAAACAATGCATTTGACCAGCAGTGTTGGGGTCTCTAACCCACCAAAATGTCACTTTGAGGATCAGTACTGTCTTTAAAAGAGCGTACTCCTGTGTTTCTGCAGTGCACAGTTGCGAGGAGCTCACACAATTATTGTGAAGTACAGTGAAATAAGAAAAATAAGTTCTCTGAGTATTGTCCAAAGTATCTTCCAAAATATATATTTTTAAGACGGCCTCCATGCACTGTGCTACGGCACGGTCTTCAATCACACTTAGCGACAGACAGGGAATTATAGATATCCCCCTCCGCTATCTGCTAACATCTGCCAACTCGTGGGTGTATTTTAGGCTAGCTGTACAAAGTCAAGTCAACTTCAGCACAGAGAGAGTAAAAAAAAAAAAAAAAAAATCTACACTGCAAATATCCCATGAGACTCAAAACAGTTAGACCTCAAGCCACTTTTCATCCCAGTGCTTCATGGATCATTTCTGTTGTTGAGAAATTCATTTCAGAGTGTGAAATTTACTTTATAGTTGCTAAATTTGAAGAGCTGTGTATAGGTGGACTTTTGAACAGAGTGGGCAATTAATTTAACTCAAAGTAAAAATTATGCTCCGTAATAAATTGCAGTAGGAGAGATTCTTTTATTGTGGTGCATAATTTCAAGAGTACACTACAGCCAGAGAAGTTTAAAGTCAATTTGTTAAATGAACCACAAATGTTGACCGAAGCGCTTTACAGAGAAATTAAAAATGCAGCTGGATGAGTAATCCAACTGGATAAATAACTAATATGATAAGTGTAATACACAAACTAAAATTAAAGCAATCATGTAGTCAAGATAATAATTATGGAGACTCAAACAGCCCATGTTTACTTGTCATTTCAAGGGGGTTCGCATTTGGATAAAATCCAAATGTTTGAGACAGGGAGAACAATGGCTGATTGCAGTGTAAGTGGCAGAGGCTCTTTCTGCACACAGCCTACAGATGTAGTTAGAGTTGAGAGGTGGAAAGATTATATATGTGTCTTGGAGAGATGTGAGACATATGTTTTTACGCCCTCTCAGCATCTGGCTAGAATGCATCTCACATCAAAGCCCAGGGTGGTTTGAACAAGTGCACTTCAATGTGTCTTGAATGCATTCTTCTCTACACAAGCGTTTAAGACTTGTGGAGAGGCTGCAGATTTTGTCTTGTTTGCCACCTCAATGTACAAATCAGCAGTCAATCATAAAATTAGAAGACATCGTGGAAGTACGGGTTTTCTGATTCAGAGTAAACACTGGCCATATCAGTATCAGAGTATTGATAATGATAATCTACCTCTATAAAATTGAAAAATATCCATCACATCTTCCCAGAGCCCAAGGTGACACCTTCAGATTACTTTTTTTATTCCAGCGACAGACCAAAACCCAGAAGTTTTAAATTTACAATGATTTTAAACAGAGAAACAACAAATCCTCACATTTGATTATCAGAATAACTGGATATTAACTTTTAGTTGACTAATCAATCTCTCTCTCTCTCTCTCTCTCTCTCTCTCTCTCTCTCTCTCTCTCTCTCTCTCTCTCTCTCTCTTTCTCTCTCTCTCTCTCTTTTTCAACAACACATCACAAAATATTATTAGGTAACTTCCCGTCAACAGAAATTAATTAAAGGGGCACATCTTCTCCACCCCCCCCTTCCCATGTGTTCCTCACCCACTTCCTCCCTCTCTTGTCATCCACAGCTAATTCACCTGGCAGCCAAGTGTCAGGGGCAATAAGTTGTATATTGGCTAATGAAGCATGTAACCTGCATTTCTCCTGCCTCCACTTCCTGCCCTGGGTGACATGTGCTGCTCTTCTGTGCTCTTCACTCCATACACCATCAAGGGCAGGAGCACTGGGAGGCAGCTTAGTGCTCTCCGCCTGTCTCAACCATTCTTTTCAAGCCCTGCCAAAATGCTCCCTGGGTACTGTATGCAACACTGCTCGCCGGCCAAACACGCTTTATGGAGGGGCACATTCTCACTAACACACTGTCTGTCTGTCAGCACAGCTCAGCTTTGTCATGCAGGTACATTATTTCTGAAACAGTGATGGGTCAATTCACAGCTCAAACAGTCTTTTTTTTTAAATAAATATTTTAGAGTGAACACAATGAACCGTTTGAAAAATGACGCTAATTGAAATTTGCTCAGTGTCATCCCCGGCTCTAAAATCTTACACCTCTCTTTTACCTAAAAAGAAACAACAACCCTCAGCATTTTTAAGTTAGTTTGAAGTCTAAGCTAAGAGGAGAGATCAATAAATGACATTACTTGTGTGCTATTAACTCTGCATTATTGCTGCCACTCTTGTTATTTGTGTCAGGCCTTTGTTATGATGGCATGCTTACATTGAGGCGTTAAGCCTGCCAACCTGGAGCATATAATTAATCCCTGTAGATTCCATTGCAAACAAAGTGGATTTAATGTTGTTTGAGCAGTAAACACAGACACACACACATACACACGACACCTTTGAATCATGTAGCACACACTCACAAATACCTCTATAATCATTTAAAAGCACACAAAAAGAAATCACAGAGAAATTCACAATTACTGATGGCACTGGAATTATAAAAGCACACAAAGGACACACTAAGGTACTAACTCGTATGATTTTTTTAAGCTTTCATACAGTAAAATCATGTGTGTCAGTATGCACAACTTTTTTGAATGTGATCATGTTTTTCTCTATCCCTCCTGTATACTTCGGGGCAGCTCAGCAGCACTCGCTTTTATTGACTTGTTTACTGTGTTGAAGTCCATGGCCATTCGCTAAAAGGGCAGTGCGCTTTAACGTTACATTCTGTGAGCATGAAATTCTGTTTCACCTTCAGTGGCATCTCCACTCATCTGTCAGGCATGATTCTAATTCCAGATTAGATCCCATAGTTGTTTCCAGCATCATCCAGCAAAAAAGGGTCATGTCACATACTGAATAGTATAGTGTATTAGCTCAGTTCAATATAACGACTTTTGTTGTTTTGCAATTGTATTTTTTTTTCCCTTTTTCATGCTTTGTCTCACACATACAGTATATGTATATTCTAAGGACAAGGACTGGTAGTTCAGGTAGCTATTTCCTGTAAATCCTGACCCACTGACCACTTGCTGAAAGTGAAATTCAATTGCTGTTTTTATGTTTTATTTTCAACATAAGAAGTCAAAGTCAGGCCTAGTTTTTTCAATTAAACTGTGGCTTATTGAACTATAACTGCATTCTATTAACTTTATCTTAATTACTTCTCAGTGTCCGCTGTAACCTTGGGGGGGTGGCAAAACAGTCTCATGGCAATGAAGTGTTAAAGGTATAGGTTTACAAGAAATCACTGCTTAAATGTGTTTATGTGCAGAAAAAATATCTATTTTCTCTTTAACGGTAATAGAGTAATCAAATTAATACTTTTTAAATGCAGAGTCGTCTGGGAATATTAGTCAGTATATGGACTTTTCTTGTGCAGTGAAAGCTGAGGCTGAGCGGTTATAGTCGAGTTGAATTACACAAACTGCACGGGTTGCATTGATCTCAAGGCAGCAGAAATCAGCACCGTCGCTTCTTTTGCTCTGCTGATGTATAGGCCGTGAACTTGTGACCTTTTGCTGTGTCAGGCTTTCTGGGTTTAATTCTTGTGAATCTTTCGGGGTCACAAATGATGCTGGGTTAGCAATTTGAGCACTGAGGTGCACTACTTTATATTATGATTATTTTCAGCCTCGGTGCATGGGATTTATAATACAATAACATGTTCTCTTTTGGACTGTGAGCAATGGATTATTACACAGGTGTGTCCTAAATTAATCTTCCATCCATCTTTCCTGACTATTTGATTTGTCTTGAGATTTTCAAATTCTCAATGGTGTTTCCAAATTTAATCGCATGCCACCCTTTGTTTTTGCTTTTCTATTTCTGTTTATCAAATGATTGAATTATTCATTTTGCAGATTTGTATTGCATATTGAGTCATGCTGTTTTAAACAAAGATGTCACAGTTCACATCAACTATATTGAAAGATTGATCAAAATTCATATTATCATGGCTGAAATGTTGTTTTCACCTGTATAGTTGGGGTCTCTATACTCCAATTTCCTGAATTTTGATTACTCTTTTAGAGAAGTTTGTGTCATCAATTATTCATTCCCTCACTCTTTTTCTATCTCTCCCTCTATTGCTGTCTGCCTCAGTCTCTCACTCCTTTACCTCCCATGCGTGAATATCCTTCCACCTGAGTAAGCACGCTGTCATTCATAACACCCCCAGTCTGGGCAGAGATAAATAAATAAACCCGACACATATATGCCTCATTTCATATTCTATTTCCATTTTCTTATCCATCACTTTCCTGCCTCTTTGGTGGACTATCATTCAATTAAACACTATTATCTGCTGGTATGCTCGGGGAGTTTTGCACACCTAAGCTGCCCCACGCCGCTCAGCCTTTAATCTAAAGCAAAAAAGGCAATTAATCAACAGGAATCAGTATAATGGAAAACAAACCGGGGAAGAGGATGGACTTTATCAAATTTTCTTTAATTAAGCGAATTACTTCAAATTTACAAAAACAGGATTGAGCTACAGGGTGGAAAGGCTTTGAAACATCACTGAAAGGTGTTAAGCAACAGGGTTTAGCCTGGAGTGTTTTGATGAGGCTTTCATTTAAAAGGGGATCAGATGACATGTTTGCTCAACTGCTTTTATTCCCCACGGGGCTTATAAAGAAACGATTGCAACTCTGCATTATGAATAATCCCCGGGTTCATCTCATACTTAACAGCATTCATTCTGTCAGTGGATGTAATAAATAAAAGCTTATCATGACCTGTCTTTTTGTAGACTATTCGTTAACTGAGGTCATGATATGACGAAAGCATGTTAATTCTGTCATAGTCAAAATGTTTGAGTTTATAACGCTGTGTTTAATCTAGTTTAACAGTACTGGTCATCATTATATGTCGCTTGTTGTCTGCAGACACATTTTTATCTTCTATTTTCAGATCATCTTGCATTTAATGTCCCTCCCTTGTGGCTTCATCACCACTTTCAAATCTTCCAGCTTCCTTGAAAACAGTTCATCTCAGACAGTGATGTGTGATTATCTTACCAGTCAGACTCCTGGTTAAAATGAGGGGCAGGGCAGGTATGGGTTCAGGCTGAGAATATCAAGCTGTGGCTGTCTCTGCTGGTAAGATTCAGGTGTTACTCCTGCACTGCTTTGCAAAACAATAATTTACTCGCAGTTGTTTGACAACTTTGAAATTGTTCAGTGAAAGGTGGCTGCAATTTTGTCAAAAACAGCATTGGAATTGGGCTTTCTGAAACTTCACACGACAAAATTGTTAGCCTGCATAATTGTCAAAGCAAGATTAGCACTTGCTAATCGGGAGATCAACTCAAGAATTCACTTAATTACCCGATACATCTACAATCCAAGAGGGTGTTTGATCAACAACACTGACTGTGCAATGCACAGCATACTGAAACAAGTGGTCACAGACACGTGCTTTTTACATATGGCTTCTTTATAGGAATGTACACAGTGAATATTTACAAACCGTGCTGTGTTGATCATTAATTGTTAATGATCAAAATGCATTTTTTATGTATATAAATTGCATGACATATTGTACTCAGTCTTTATACAAGGCATGTAAAGTAAAGCTGCATTTGTATATTAAATAAAAAAAAAATACATACATACGTACATACATCATACAGTTAGCACAAATTTATCTTGAAGTAATCATGGTAAGTGAATGATATGAAATAAGCTGTTGCAGCTAATGATTTCTTTTTTTATAGTGAAGCAGCATCAGCTCTGGCTCAGGCTAGCCACTCACCAGGACACCTGTCCAGTCCACCACAGGTTCTCATCACACCACAACTAATTTTACCACATTATTTCTCCTCACTCATTGCTTGGACAGTTAGCTGGCTTTAACTTATAAGGCTGCAGTACCTCAACTTTGTATGAATACTGGGGATGGGCATTTCAAGAAAAAAATAGTATTCTATAGCAGCAGTAGAACTAGTCGACCATTCTTTGAAGAAAATTAAAAAATCATGACCTATCCCTAATGGGTACATATTTTTCAATCTCAGGATCCTGACATAGATTAAGTGGCTGTCATACCAAACATCCAAGAAATAATTCGAATATCACTTTACATGCATAAATTGCTTTTTAAACTAGTGAGATGAGCAATATATCTGATTATCAGCAGTGTTATAACATTAGGTTAAAATAAGGTAAAATAGAAAGGCGCAGTGTAAATACACAGTGTAAATACTGTATTGTTCACTTTCCAGGCTTAAGTGTTATGAAAGTTCAGTGTTGTCATCTTTATATTAGATGTCACAGTGATGCCAAGGGTACAAATGGAAAAAATATATATAAATATATATATAATAAAATATTATTATATAAAATGAAAAAGAACATGCACACTTGAAGCGGGAGCTGTGCTTGACAAGGACAAATAAGAGTCATGGTCATTCGCTGTAGAAGTTTGTCAAAAGTAAAAAAAAGTCTCAAACAAGCCAATTTATTCACACAAATAAGAGAGGACGGTGTCTAAAACACCATTGCTTATATAATATCTAACCCAGCTTTAAGGGTAGAACTTATCCTATATTAATTAGTGATTTTGTTATGAAAGGTTCTCTGACATTCTACCTGACATTCTGCCTCATTTAAACTAAAAGGAAGGGTGATTAAATATTTAACTTGCTCTTATGACACACAGAAGGTCATCTGCACTGCACCATTCAGGTTCTGCTGCTTCCATCAATCACTTAACATTGCTTTTGAAATTTGAAACTTTTTTTCCTATCAAAAATTGTCAGAAAATATCTGGCCTCTCATCTCCTTTTCTTTATTGGGAAAACACCTACACCAGAAAATTCAGACATCAATCCAGATAGTTTTGGGATGTGACAATCAAATCAATTTTTTCTACATTAATTATTGTTATTCTTGTAACATCAGTGTGTGTTTGCTAAGGAATATAGAATCACATTTTTGATTGAGGAAAGTGATTGGAGAGAAGGGGAGATTAGGAAGAAATATTACAATATATACAATATATATACAAATCTGTATAACTTCTCCAATCTAACTGTGAAAGGTGTTGCTGAGCTTTAACATTTTAAAGCCATTCACTCGATGTGACCTGCTGTAAGTGAAAGAGCTGAACGACCACATATTTCCTGATCAGTTAAACTGTTGTACAAACAACTGATATACAAAGGTCAGAGCCACAGTGCCCTGATAGCTTTCGCTGAAACTTTAATGAGACCCAGGGGGAAACTGGGTCTTCATCTGAGCAGAGAACAGAATAAAGATAAGAATCAGACAAATAGTGCTTACACTTTGAAAAATGCCGAAAATAGAGATGCATATTTGCAAAGAGATAAAGCTGATTTATCTCAGGTTGAGGCCATGGAATGATAATGTAAGAGAAAAATGCTCAGAAAAACAACTCGATAGAAGAGATTTTATTTGTGCACAATTGAGAGTCAGGAGAGCAGATATGATGGGAAGGTGACAAGACTTGAAAATTGAATTTTCAGTCTAAATTCACAAAAGTTGTACAACACCGTTTCCCAGAAAATGTAACTGGTCATTTAGATGGTTAAATTCCTCAATAACTAAAGTTTTTGTCTTGAAGGATGTGTAGTTACTCACAAATGAATAGAAAAAGTAGTCTCTCTTTTTCTGACCTCACAAGCTACACATACCAGACAGCTGAGTTCATATCTTCCATTCCATGTAAATTGCAATTGCATTATTAAATTATATGTCTATACTGTAGAACTACAGGGCCTACTCAAAAAGTGTTTGACCCACATTTAATCTGTTCATATGTTGCATTGGTTGTAACTATTGTAACTGACTTCAGGTCTGAAAACTCAAACATAATTCTGAGTATTTGCTGGAATAAAATAACGTTTAATGTCATCAGCATAATAATGGCTAGAACATGTGAAGCGATCTGAAACTGAGGCTTTTTTAGTAAGGACCACATTAGTATACCTGTTAAGTCTGACGATGGACGGCTTGTATAGAAGGGTAAAAGGCATATTTTACAGAAATGATTTTTTGTAATAGGGGATTTTCTAAGAGGAGCAGTAGCAACAGACACCGGCTTGTCGGCTGCTGAAAAAAACTCTCATACCTTTTGCTACATGCTATTATGTTGTGTCTGCCTCTTGCCTTCATGCTTTGTCCTATTTCTTACATTTTCCCTTCACTGTTGACCCCTCCATTCCTTATGAATAGCTAAAAAGATGAACAGTAGAGAGCAGCCGCAATGCAACATTAAAATGAATACCATCTACCAATTCACAACAGAGAAGACTAATAAATGGGGGGGAATACAGATTTTCTCTGCCAGTTATTGGCAGGAAAAGATGGAGGAGTACATATTAAACATCAGCTCAGGAAAAGGACCATCCTTTTGGAGGTTATGGATAAAGAAACAACCTTTTCTGAGGTAATGTAGGTTGAGATCTTAGTTCCTTAAGCATAGGAGTGACATGGATCATGGCAAGAGGCTGGTCTGCAGTTGAAAGCAGGTTTCAGGACTGAATTTGGGAAGAGAGGAGAGAGACATTAAGTCATGTGTCACAGCACCTACAAGAAGAAACAGTCAGTTTGAGGGTGAGGGGGTAGCTAGGAGAACGAGACTTGGGTGTAATCAATCTTTTTCTAAGGAAGGGTGGTATATAAGAAGTTTCTTGGGGTTTAAAGGAGTGTGACAAAAGGTCGTGGAAGCATAGGAGGTCAAATCAGTCTTTTGACACTACATCTCAGCCGCCTGGAGTCTATTGAGCGATTCTAGTGATTTACTGGATTGATTCTGACCTGAAAACAGCTTTCATTTTATGATGATATTCTTACAACATGAATCCAGAAATGTTAGAGTATTTTTTTTACTTTTTTACTTGTCACAATATCCATCCATGTTGTACCATTACTTATTCTTTCCTTCTGCAAACAAGGCAGAGGCTGTGGCATGTTCTGACAGCGAAAATGACAATGACAGTTATGAAGGATGATTTTCAAGTTTTTTACTATCTGGGACTAATTGCGGTAGTTTTACCCAACACACCTGTGTACCTATCCACCAACGTGCTTTTATTGGGTACAAAGATAAGTACAGTTTCTGCACAGTTGGTGCTGATCAAACAAAGGGTGCAGATCTGTAGATCTGAGTTTTAAAAACCCTTTTCTCTACACTGTGTTCTATACTTTTTAAAGTAACCCCCTCAAATTCACTTAAAAACAGGGACCTCAGAAAGTGAAAACTCAGTCACTACAGAGGTGGAAAACACTTAAAGAGCAACCCACAGCCTGCTAGTAAACCTCTGGAGACTGTGACTATTAACAGTAGGCTTTGTTGGGATATTGCTGCACAGTAAAACAGAGCAGATGGTTGTTAATCTGCAATATCATCCAGATCCTCATCTTTCCTCTTTTTCTTCTCAGAAGGTCTTTTGTGTGAGGTGGCATTGCCTTTTGTGGCATCACCCACAGCTGCAAGTCAAGTTTGAATAAATTATTGAATACACCTTAGGAAAAGCATTGATTGGCTGAAGAGTGTGCAGGCGAAATAGAAATGAAATGAAATAGTAATCACAGATTTAAGAAAAGAAATAGGAGCTGAAGTGTTAGGCAAGGGTGACTGTTTTATATGTTGGAAACAGTAGGATAAACTTTATTTATTTTATTTTGTAAATGCTCAAGTTGCTCACATAAGACCAAAGCTTCTGGGAGAATTTTTTTTTTGTCAACATGGGGAAATCACTGAGAATATGAAGGAGAATGCTTGAGGATAGAAGCACAACACAGTACAGAACAAAGTACAAAACATAATGAGGCAATTAGTGAACAATCCCAGATGATTATCAGTCATCATCAGACACTCACTTGTAATTCATTGTCATATAGGAAAACAAAAGTCTGGATATGTTCATTACTTCAACTAAAATCTGCCCCCCCCCCCCCCCCCAAATGTTTTAACTGTCTATTTTCTCCATTTCTTTTCTTTTTCATGTCTATATGAGGGGAAAAAAATCTGTCAGATAATAGAAGACAAGCTGTATTAAAAGTTAGCATCTGTGCTAAAACTCTGCAGGTAAAGTGCTATAAAAAAAAACCCTGTGTATCTAATTTGTGTATCTAAATGAGATACAACTGAGAGGCCTGCAGCATGAGACGGCAAATACGTCCCTGTGTCTTCATATGCAGCACTCTGCACTGTCAGACTTGGCTTTAATCCTCGTAAATCTAAGATGTAATTTGTCGTTCTCAGATGTAATTATGCTCAGCTGTCCCTGGAGCTTAATATAGCTTCTCTGATACTGGATTTTTTAGGTACCGGTACTGATACAGACATTTGAAACCCATAACATTTTTATTTTTTAAATAATTGTGGCAAACTCGACATTGCTCTCTAGTGGACAACTCGACCTTAACTATGTAATGGGGTCACTGTTTACAAATGTCCTCAAATATTTTTGTGTCTCTGCACTGCAGTATCCTGTTACTTAACATAACAACATAAACATAGATATTGTAAGGCTTAGAGTTGGTACCCTTAACTAATCTCTTGTCTTACTAACCAGAGGCTTTTCTATGGGTGCAGTAAAAGCACGGGGACATCGTCTTGTCTAGATCCGCACTACAGCAACATGGGGAAAAAAAAAACAAACTTCGCCAAGTGATGTGGCGCATCACACATCTTTTTATCACTGCCAAATAGTCCAACATTAACAAAGACAAACAATAAACCTGGGAAAAATTAAAAATCACAAAAGAAATCCTCATGAAAATAAATCTCATCTTACATTATAATATATTGAAAATAAGTGAATTTCTTGGCCTGGCACATTCATCAGTCTAACTAACATATTTTGTTCATCAGTTTTTGAAGTGTCTTGTCATGAATTACACAAACAAGTGAGAAATCTGACGTGTTGATGGCACTACATGAAAAGTGGATTACCAAAGTTACTAGGATTCGAATATCTGTACCCTATTCCATGGCAGTCCTTCCAAAAGTTGTACAAACATTTCACTTTGGACTAAAGTCTTGGACTAATAGACTGACCATCCTGCACTGCCATCCACCCTTAATGTAGCTAAAAATAGTAAAAGTTAAAAACATTATGCTGGCTGATTTTCAGGCTTGGGAAATCAAAACAAACAAAAACCAAAACCTTGTTAGTGATTGTATTTCAGGAGCTATTGATTTTACCACTGCCAATATATTTTTCTCTTCTGCCTCTCCAAAGAGAAGCATGGCCAAGCTAGGAGCAGTTTCACTTATTCACTTATCACTTATCATCATTAAACTTAGTTTTACTGCTTTATCATCAAATAGTGAGTCACAGGCTTGTGTTTATGAGATTTGAAAGTCTGAGGCATTCATTTCAAGTATCCGAGATAATTACTGTTTTATCTTTTTTTTTTTCTTTTTTATACCTATGCTTTAGTATTCGTGTATCTCAACACCCTGCACTGTGAAGAGAGAAGGTGCTATCGCATACACAGAGGATTTCAAACCCTCAGAGTTATCAGTTTGACTGCACAAAGTGTTTTGGGGAACTGCCCCTTCTAAGCTGCTCTGATCCCATTTAAATTGCTAAGTGGGTTTTCATACTCTTGCATAGACAGATTCAAACTGCTGTGTAACTGTCCTCATCCATTTACTCGGATAAAAACGTTTGAAATGACTGGAAAATAAATACATATTTATCACATTGCCAAGGTTAAACTTTAAATTGCATAACCCTGAAGTATGTTAAGTATTTTGTTGAGCGTATGCTTGTGAGGTAAGGTATTTTTGGAGAATTGTGATTAAAAATGTAGGTGTTCATATCACCTGCCATTAGTTTGTGTTTGATTAGTCTATAAAAATGGATTTCAGCATACTAGAAAGTTGAGTAAAGATAAACACACTGACGATGAGAGAAGAAAAGAGCACAGTGGAAAGAAATGCCTGTAAGAGAGTGAAGCATGTTCAGTGTAAGAGGGGATGAATGGGTTGATAGATTCACAGACGTGAGATGAGAGATCAGGAGAGGAAAGGAAAAAACAGAGAGCTGGAGGAGTGTTAACGGTATACAGACACAGTGACGAGGAGCTGTGTGGATTTCAAGCATTTGCACTAGGCTCAGCCTTGGTTAAGAAGCTAATACCTTAATTCAGCACCTGCAGCCCAGTATAACACTCCTTTTTCACATATTCATCTCTGACATGCAGAAAACCCTTAAGGAGGGGGAGAGCGAGAGCGAGGAGTAATGCTCTCCATCCGAGTTTTATTTTAGCCCCCATGAAGCACTGCAGAATTTGTCATATAGAGAAGCTGAATTTTTGACAGCTTCCAGAAAGCTGTGGAGTTGGATTTTACACTCCTGTATTGAAGCCTTTTAGCCCCGTGGTTGTGTGTTTGTGAGTTTTCCTGTGAGACAACATCAGACGTCAGAGTGAATGAGAGCGGTGATTTAAAAAAAGGTGAGCCAATATTTTTGGAGTAACTGTCAGAACTGGATATTTATCTGTAAATGTGATGGTGCGTTGCAAAATGTCTTGGAAATTCTTTTTTTTCTTCTTCTTCCTTGTCAAGTTGGCATAAACCTTTTCCCACATTTAAGCAGAAAATCTGTAGCAATGAGATTGGATTTTAACCTTCATTTTCCAAATGTATTGATTTTGTGTGTTTTGTATTAATTGGGTGTAAAATTCTTATCTTAAAAACATTGTTTAAGACATTGTCCAGTTTAAGTACAATACAAAAAGAGTAGTTCTCTGCTATGCTTTCTCTTTCTCTCTCTCTCTCTTTCTGTCTTCAAATATCTTCTGACCCCCCTTTTAAAGCAACACTGGTCTCCTGGCAGTTTATTCGTTACAGACATTTATGGAATGTCACGGCTTTAGAAAGTGCCACTGAAGTCCAAATTCACTAAGATTGCACTTCAAGGGCAATTGATGTATTTTTTACAATTCAGCTGCTTCGACTGACTTGTAATCTTTTTCGCTAGAAAATGTATGTAAATTATGTCTGGTAGGTAACTTGAGAGTGGACAGGATTCACTTCTCCCTGCTCCCTGGAAAGAGAGGCTTCTTTTAACAGATCCACTGTTGCTTTGTGTACCGCCAAACTCTTTATATGACTCACAATGTAGTCTGACTTTGTCATTCTTTAATTTAACACACAACAGCGCACGCAGGGACACATAATATATTCAGTCAGCACTCACCAAACACACCTCCTAGTCCACATACATACATCACATACTAAACACCTCACAGGGCTCTCAGAGGAGCCTCTATGGATGTGTGCTATATAAATGCAAATGATGCAGGACACATGACTTCTCCCCTTGATCCTCACGCAGGAATGGGAGAGCAAGAAAAAAAAAAAAACATACTCATATTGGTGCAAACTAATCAGTTTATAATTCTCCTAGAATACATCCAACATTTGTGTTTGTATCTTGTGTGTATAAATGTCCACTGTGTGTGGAAGAGAAGAAAAGGAGGAGAAAGAGGGAGAGCCGATACACTCACAGGTCATTACAACAGTCAGGCACTAACATGTGACACTCTGTGTCATTTCTGAAAGGTCACTCCAAGATGGAGCTGCTGCTGGAGAATTAAGCAGTGTGCCCATAACAGTGTTTCATGGAGGTATATTTCTGTTGTTATATGACAGACTCAGATTACAAGCACTTAGGGGTAACACCAAAACATTATAAAGATGCTATCAGCTTTCTCTATCTTTAACCAAAATCATTTAATTGGAGGTAGCCTTGAATATCTGCCGTAGAAGGAAACTAATCTAAATGTATCTTTGAGAGATACGAAACTAACTGTATTGTAATTGTACATGGAGTGATTTGTTTAGCAAAAATGAGCAGCATCACTCATTGCCAACTTAACATATGTGCTCCCCCACAGAATAATGATGCACATACCTGAGGCGTTAAAAAAAAACACGTCTGCCTAATATACAGTTCAGGATGCAAATTGATGGCCACAAGTGCCTCAACTGAAATGACCAAATAGGCCACTTGTCCCTGCCCTCTGGCACAACCCATAGGAGCGTACTGGACCTTTGTTATGTGGTAACAATAATACACATGTGGTTAAGGTTGTGGAACGGTCATGGATGAAAGCAACAATGTTGGGTTTCACACGGGAACAAACAGCAATCTTCTGTTGTCAAAGACGCTGACTTTGTCGCTCTATGTCACCTGACTTCCTTCACTCCTCAGATTACAGTTACTACAGCTGCTAGAGGTCGCCTAACAATAAAATATAACTATGGTTTGTAATAAGCTGCTTGCACAGACAACCTGTGGGCTTGTTTTTTTGCAGCAACATATGCAGGACTACCT
This sequence comes from Toxotes jaculatrix, assembly GCF_017976425.1. NCBI lineage: Eukaryota > Metazoa > Chordata > Actinopteri > Toxotidae > Toxotes > Toxotes jaculatrix. The sequence goes on along the minus strand of NC_054400.1, from coordinate 16,155,952 downwards.
ACCTCACCTACCAATGCAAGAAGTGTCAAACAGTCCTTACCAGTTACTTGTAAAGGCAAATAATTCTACAGTAAAATACTGACACTGAAAACATTGTAGTGTGAACTGCCAGCATTGCATCATTACAATAATCAAATATTTGATAATTATTAAAGAAAATCAGACATTGTTCTATAAGCCCATATGTTTGAAGAGAACTGAAAAAACTAATGTAGCCTCTTCAAGTGTTTCCTGCCTGCTCACATTCTAATTTGACCATCTTTTTTAGGAGCTGCACTGGTGTTCTCAGCCTTTTTGTCTTCCATCAGAGCCACAAATCATTTCACAAAGCACCTCTTTCTGGCTCAATTTTACGTGATTTCAATGCTATAGCTAGTGCAGGAAATTATTTTGAAGACTGAAATTACAGGTTGGGGTTGGGTTCTCGCTGAAGGTTTTGAGGGATGAAAGCTTTTAGAGGTGGGTGGCAGAAAGTCTTGATAGTAGTGTTTCAGCTCCATTTCCTCTCAATTTGGCTTCAATAATACCGTGCTCCTTTCCTATAAGTATATTTTTACCCTGTACTGTATAAAGTGCGGAAGCCAGCTACTGTGTTACTATAAAGAATAGAACAGTCGATAATGAGAAATTATGAATGTGTGGTATATGTGGATCTTCATATCAAAAAAATTGAAAAGCTTCACTTGGCATTGTTAATTATCAAGACTTGAATCATTATCTGCGGGTCTTACTGTGTATAAAGCTGCAACTCAGCACCACAACTCCACACAGAGTTGCCTCTATCCTACATTGTGTCAACTTAATCCGATAGTATTGTATAGTTTGTGTAAATGAACACCAGCAGCTCATTTTATTACTAAACTAAAGATAACATTTCATGTTTTTCCCCCAAAGACTATCAAATGCTGTATTAGGGTACATAGTTAAAATCAATGTAGAACAGCACGACACTTTGTGCAATGATGTGACTTGTCTCTTTGCCAGTCTGAGGAAGCCTAAGGAGAAAGTGGGGGCCTGGGGAGCAATAAACCACTCTTACCATGACCAAAAGAGAATTTAATGATCCGAGGGAGAAATGGAAGTAAGGTTGGGTATCTCCTGCTCTGTATGCTTGACAGAGCTCTGCAAATGAGATTTATTCCCATCAAGCCTTTCAGTCTACTACTTAAAACAATCACAGAAAACCTATATTTGACAAGCACTCTTGCCACAGATATATATCCCATATTCCCTGCCTTAACAGTTATTTTATACCTCTATCAGCCAGGTGAATCATAATGGATATTCTTTGAGCAACTGGCCATGAATTTAACCCCCGCTAGCAATAATAAGTCTTCTGAATCAAGTTCACAATGGGGACGTGTGCGCTGGCGTCCGAGTTCAGTTTCAGCTGGGTTGCAGTCTTCACTGCAGTGATGTATGTCTCTTGCCAGATGGGTTGTCATTCTGGGTGAAAAATAGTCATCATAACTGCAAGATCTGGATGAGATACTTTATCTTATTTCAAAACTTTATGTGAAATTATTATCAAAGTCAAATAAAGTACAGACATAGAGACAGATTTTCTTTTAATTTATAGAAAATCATGTGTTGACTATGCATGTAATAGTGCAATTAGGACAAGGAATATGCAGACTTTTATTTGGATCAGTTGGTTTTTGCAGCACTAGCTGTTATTTTTAGCAGCACTGTTCTATAGACGCCTTGATTGCATTGTGAATTTCCCAGTTTGGGGGATGTAACATGGCACCGCTTAGCAGCAGATGGACAGGGCATAGACTCAGCAGGACAAAAGGCCACTTGGCTGAACTTAGATACTATTAGAGGATGTTGGAGTGTTTCAGTCCTAAGAGAAACAGACAAGTCGGTTTTGATGCCTTTGTTAAATAATTTCTGCTAAAGGGGAGACAGCATGGCCTGGTCTGGTGTTTGGTAACTGTACTGTGACTGTGAAGCTAAATCTTACGAGTGTCTGCTAAAGAAAATGCAAGATGTGAAAAACCTGCAACATTTTCCTAATTAAAAAGGTTATGACCTCCTCATGGATCCATGGCTGTCGTTGAGTTGCAATGTGCCAACAGTTAAGAGGAATTTGCTTTGTTCGCAACAAGAGGATATAACTTTAAAATGACTATGATTTCTGCTTGAGCTGGGCACTTATCAACAGCCATGGACATTAAGTAGGATTTCTCCTGTGGTATGTTGCTGGCATGACCCAGCTACGGTTTTTTGTAATATAGCTTCCATGGGGAAAACTATAGCTTCTGAATTATGGAACAAAAGCCATCTTAAGTGGATGAAGCTACACTGTCAGTTGATGATTAAGTAATTCAGCTGATCATTTCTGTTTTCCAGTCATACTGTGGTTTTAAATGTCTTTCAAATTCACAGTTTTTTTTTTTATCTCACTCAGAGGGATGCAGGAGAAGTGCAAAAGAATTACATAACACAACTGAAATCTTGTTACATCCTGATGAACATCAGACAATGAATAAATATCCTTTTGTTTGCAAACCTGAATACAGCTGACAAGACTGATTGATTTGTCAGTGAATCACCTGTTTGTTTTTCCACTGAGTAGCAAACGTGGAGCCTCTTCACCAGCCACAACCTGTTAAATTCAAGGCAGCCATTCAATAACTGGATCCTTTTATTGGTTTTATTCAGACTTGCATCATAGAAAGCAGCAGATTCTGCTCAGTGAATGTAGGATAATGGTAATTGGGTGGGAATATCTAGCAGCATTTGCTCTGTATAGGTATATCATATTGCTTATCATTAAGGATGGAGCACTGGGATGCGTTACTGTCTCCAGGGAATGTGAACAATTACAAAAAAAATAGAGAGTCTCCTTGGGTTTGAAGGCTGATCCGACAAGGCACTGATTCCTATCAACCAAATTACCCAAAAGCACACTTTGTCCATTTGCCTGAATACATTTAAAGGCAGTGACTCTCAAATAAGACAGTTTCTATGACTGGATCATTTGCCTCTGTGTGTAGAACCAGCCTCAATATTTAAATCAAGGCTTAAAATGACTTCCTCTTAATCCCTGGTGTTTTGGCCCCCTTCAAATGCCCTCCTGGCAAATTCATCACTCTGGGCTTTTTCACTTTTTCACAGTTTGAAATGCCAGACGGTCACGATCGCAATAGCTTGTATATCCTGCTGTCATATTTTTTTGTTTTTATTATTTATTGTAGTTTCTATTATTTATTGTTGATGTGTGCTTTTGTAGCCTGTTTTAGCGGTGCCCCTGTTTTCTTTTTCTGTGTGAAGTTCACTGGTTATTGTATACCATCTTTCTTTACTCTTAATCATATCCTATTAGATTTTTGATGTTGTTTCAAAACAGTTATGCTTGAAAATGATTTTTTTTTAAATTAAATCTGAATAGAGCTGCAATGTGATGCTTGATGAGGGGGATGAAAAGGGGATTTGTTTTCTGAATATGAAAGAATTTGACTTTAAACTGTCCCATTCCCTGAGGAAGAAAAGCTGGTGTTTAAAATGCCATCCCCATACTGCAGCAGGTGGAATAGGAACACAGCATTCAGAGTTTGTGCTATCAGTTCACTCAACTTCCTCTCTTACATCTAAGGAAATCGTTAGAAAGTTTTCAGGATTCGGAAGCATTTAAAACACAAGAAGTCATGTTGTGTAAAACAAAGAAGGTATGTTTAAGATTCTGCTCTGTTTGTAGGTCAGCATTTAAACAAATATGGAACACTGACCAACTTAACTCCTTTGTACAAAAGGTCAGAATATCTTGAGTTGTGTCCGTTTAGATGACATTCTCTATTTTGATTTGATCTCCTCGTAAGGGGCTTATTCAGGTAACTCAACGAGCAGTCAGTGTTCATTGCTCAATAAGTAGCATTGTGAGTTTCTAAAGGGGGCAGTGCACAGAACTCTGAAACACTTTGCAGAAACTGGATCAGTTGTATCTGCAGCACGATAAGGCAAAAGTGACCACACCATCAGAAAATCGAGAGATCAAGCTCAGTTCCCTGAGAGATGGAAAAGTAACTTCATCACAGATACAGAATTTGCTAAACAAAGAACACAAGACAAGATCAACAAAAGCACTGTCAAAAAATAAGGCTGTCTTGTAGAGGAGAGACTAGTAGCAGTTTTTAAACCTACTCTTCTTTCAACAATTGAACTTTTCACTCAGATTGTAAAGCGGATATCACATTCAGAACAAATGCAAAATAGATATGTCTTGACTACTGGTCTCAGACTTTTTACCCCATTGCACATGATAGATTCTTCTCCTCATTTACACATCAGTGTCTGTTTGATCTCCATCAGCCACGCGAGTTAAAAGAGGCAGTCTCGCATTTGAGGCTGGGGATGAAGAGACATAGATATTTAAAGCACATGCAGGCATACATCATTATTCTTTCCCTTTCCTTCTAATTAGTTAATTGAAAGGACATCTGTGTAACATCTACAACACATTAGTGTTTCCCAGTAGATTTGCTCTGGTAGTAGTGCCACATCAGTTCATTGAAGCATCTTTTGAACAATTACTGCAAATTCTGTTTTATCTCAATCTTTAATTTCATGGAACAAGTTCACTATTTGAAATCAATGCTCAGCCATTTCTGTGCATATTAACTAAAAGGTCTGTCTGTTATTTTTCTGGCATATTACAAGATGTGCCACAAGATGTGTCTTAATGGTGGGTTTGCACTAGGGATATATACACACTTAGGGAACCAGCACAGCATCTGTATCTAAAGGATTCTTTTACTTTCTCATCCTGCACCAGTTCATTTCATTCTTTTTTCCTTCCTCTCCTTTTAATACCTTAATGTATTTCATATAGATTTTGTCATAAGCCCCAATCAATACCTCCATGTGAGATTTGTGTTTTCTGCTTAAGCCAAGCGACAGGCAAAGCAAGTACAAAGAGCAAGACCTACAGGATATCTGTGATGAAAAACTAACATTTTAGTACTCTAAAACATTCAGAAGCTAATGAAGACACTGTTATTTTGAATCACTCACACACAAAACTTAGATATTTAATGTCAGATAGTTCATATATGTATGACAGATCAAAGCAAGCATTATGCATCATATCATTAAATATCATCCTCTTTTTTTCTTTTCTGTCTTCTTATGTCCATCTCCATTCTTCCCTCACTGTATCTTTTTCACTGTACTGGCAGCAAGGTGCTACACTAGCTAACAGCCAGAAGGTGTGATAGCAGGAAATGCATTCTGGGACACACTGACACCCCAATTACCTGCTGGCAACGGCGGGGTTAGCTCCTTGTAGTGTCCTTGGGTTGTGACATTTTCCCTTTCAGCTCCCCCTCAGATTTACTGGAATGAGCGGGGTTGCTGAGCAGGGCACTTTATAAATACATCTCCTCTCGATTACTGTGACCACCGGCCCTGGGCAGCTGAGTGTAGCTGGGATGGCTTCATCCCTTGAGAGCCGATGCCGTAGATCAAGGCCCCAAATGGCCGTCCTAACTCTGCTATCAATCTCTGTTATTGCCTGCCAGTGACGCCAGCGTGGGGGACACACACAATGTGCTGCCATCTAATCAGTGTGGTTCTGCTCTCCGGATGGTAAACATGAAACAATATCTCCTGTGTCCCTCGCTACAGGTTGTGTACAGGCACCAGGGCGTCATTAATGGTCATTGCTCAGTGCTGTTCTGGGTTTGCATTTTGTGAACCTATGTGTTACTAAAGTTAATAAACACTTGTGAATCTTTATTCCTCTATTCTATGTATGAAAACCTCAAACAAATCCATCCTCTCATCACGTTGTCGGTTGTATCCTAATATGTAATACACATTTACATGTATGTGTATCATGTATGTATGTATCATTACAGTGTTATTTAAGTAGGACAGCACAAAGACAAACTAACTGTAGCTGCACTGGAGTAATAAAACAAAGTTACTGTTTCCTGGACAATAAAGCAGAGGTCACTGGGTTTTTACATATAAATGCCATTAAATGTATATAGCATATGATTAGTGTGTGAATCTGCAGAGCACAGTGAGACATTACTGTACACATGTGGGTGATATACAGTACATGAAGACCAAATTCTCTGTGCATGTATGTAAGTACATACAGTGCTTACAAAGAAAAACATTTTTGAGTTCATCATTTTCCTTTAGGTTGAGAAACTCACAGTTACTTCGATAGAAAGTGTTTGCTTTTGGTTAAAGGTCCTGCACACAGACATGCAGGTGTTTTCACTTACTCTGGCTGATGAGATCTCTGTCTCTCTCAATTGTGCTGGGACTGACTGAGGCCACCAAACTCTATGTAGCTCAAGGAATAATAAATGTGTAAATTGTCCAGATGTACTGTGACAGGTGCAACAAAACTTAGAGAAAAGTCAGAAGATGGTCTGTACATGCTCGACCTCATGCATCTGCATTTCTTCAAGTTTTTTTCTGAAACACTGTTCAAGCTCCAGGGACATAGAGAGGTTCTGAGCTGATAATTGCTCTTGTAAACACACGTTTTGCTGCTACTGCACCTATGCATTATTTACACACCTAACTCCCAGCAATAGAATGTTAAACACTAGTTAAGTTTGCTTTGGCCTCCAGGCTTTTTACATTTGGGACAGGAAAAGGTGCAATCTGTCTGCATACCCAGGGTGTATTTTAGTTACAAAGATGAAAGGAAAGAAGGTTGAAGATTATGAATTCAACACAACAAATAAGAGAAATCCTTGTCTTTGACAAGTTAATTCAATTTCATCTTAAATTGTTTTCAGTGATATGTGCCCTGGAAAACACACACACACACACACAAAAATCCTTTCTGACTCCAAACATCCAAAGATGTGCATAAACTAACTGTATCAAATTACTGTATCAGAAAAAATATCTGATATCAGATTGCTAGACTTAAATTTAATGCAAGACATGTTATTGCTCAAAGCATATAAAATAGTTCAGTCGGAGATTTGAGTGTAGTATGCTAGTAGTGGCTAATGTAGCCTTGCAGCTAGCCTCAAGCAAACATGAAGATCAGGCTACAGAGGTCTGGTAACCTCCTTTCTAACTCCACACCCCCTCATTCTCATTCATTTTCAGACTTCACATCACTTGAGGCAGTTTATCAAATTTCGTGCAACTCCCCCCGGAGCCACACAACACTTTGTTACAACTTTTTTTGAAATACTCAGTCACACTCTCCAAACCCTGTAAACAGACTTTGATGTGCAAAATCAGTGGAGTTCCCCTTTAAATGTGAAGCCAGTGGAGGTGTATCATCCTCTCAGAGATATAGAATCAGACATCTCTGAGTTTACGGAGACATTGCCTGAAGTCAATCATATCGTATTACATTTTGGATGTAATGTGTTTGCCAGTGTTATGATTCTTGATATTGTGTAAAAACTATGCAATTACTAATTTATAATTTGCAAAGTTAAATGGAAACCAAAAGCCCAAATTAAAGAGAACAGATCTTATGTTATTAAGTACTGTCTTATGATTCCTTGTAAATAGTGTAGTCCCAGTATGGTTTATTATTTATTTATTTTCTTAATTTGCAGGTTATACAAGAGAAGTCTTCATCCATTATAGCCTCCATTCTTTATCCCATTTTACCTTTCTCTCTCTCTCTTTTTTGTCTTTCATTTGCAGACTTGAAACCATTTTTTCTTAAGCTTGTAGCATATTTCCAACCTAATCAGAGTTTGTGATTATAATTCATCACAATTTAGTTTTCAGTGCAGTTATGCTTTGCTGAGCACTCAATGTTGTGATAAAGTCATTAGGTTTCCTTTCTTGTGTTGTTTTTCTAAAATCTGAGAGTCAGTGGAAAAATAACTTTCACATTTCAGAATCAACTCAAATGAGCTCATTAAGTTAAATGAGTCATTTTGTATACCAAGTTAAAAAAAAAAAAATAATAAAAAAAGGTCATGTAGCTGTCGTTAGTTTCCATTTTTCATGACGGATAATGCTTTGTATTTGCCATTGAACAAGCCAACAAGCCTTCTGATTTTTCAGGACCAAGGTGGTAGATGGCAGCATACTTGATATGTTTAACCTCTTTCCTCTGTAGGTACTGTCCAGGCACAGAGGGTGCCATGTCATTAACATACAATGCTATCCCAGTCCCAGTTCACTGAGCTAGTCCAGTTTAAATTTATCTCAGACCTTCATATGGTGTGACCCATGTGATCCCAAATTGAGTCACCCATGCTGTTCAGATGGCTCAGCACTGTAGAGCCAGGTTATTCTGTATGTGGTGTCAGCTAACAATATCAGTATTCACCTTTTGCTCCATTTTTAGCTATATATGTCTCAAGAGATGGCAGCGTTTGTCCTTCCATCTGTTGTGTCTCCAGCAGTTTGATCAGGAGTGATTGCCATGAAATTTGGTGCAAACATTCATGGACCCAAAAGGATAAACTTGAATGTTCTTTTTGCTTCCTGGGCTTTTCATCTAGTTCATCTCTTTCTACATATAACTCTTCATGATTGGATTCTATCCATCCATCCACTTTCTAATCTGCGTAACCTCTTCATCGTCATGGGGGGGCTAGAGCCTTTCCAAGCACACACTGGGCGATAGGTAGGCCACACCATGAACAGATCACAGAGCTTCCACATATAAACAAACATTTGTCACCTACTTCAAGTAAGTAAGAAAGAAAGGCCTTGAACTACAAGTTCAAGGCCTAATAATCATATCTTGGCTGTGGGAGGAAAACTAGAGCTCATAAAGAACATGCAAACACCTCACAGAAAGGCCTCAGAGAGCCAGCCAATTCATACCAATGACCCTTTTTACTGGGAGACAACACAACAAACTATTTAAACCACTGTGCCCGCCCCCCCCCCCCCCCCCCCCCCCCCCCCCGCTGTTCATCCCTCAGATAGTCTTTTCTTTTTTTTTCTGGTGTGAAATGAGCATTGCAACCTCATGGGCTTCTAGCTCGACTAAAAAATTTTAGTCTCATAACACTTCTTGAAACAAAGCTGCTTGCTTGCAAACACTTATCGAACAGCCACACTCACAAAAATAGTTTTTTCGTATTGTTGAAAAAGACTCTATACTCTATATTTATACCCTCTTCTGCACTGTATGTGCAGTAGATACAGTAGGTTCTTTTTGTATATACGTCAGTACGGACAAATGCAAATCTAATGCAAATAAGTTTTGTGTGATAGTACCAGATTATATTTATTTCTGTAACCAGACCATCATCCATCAGCCACATACTCTACCCCGAAGAAATTGTAAACACAATGAAAAATTACGTATGTGATAAATACTGTCCTTTTTTTTCAACAAATCTGAGTTTTGAACAGCGGCAGCATGAATAAAATGAGATTAGACATAAGTTTTAGTGTGTTATACTCTTTAATATACTATCTGCAGTGATCAGTGACTGAGAAAAATGGTCCAGCGTTTGCCCCGGGATACAGTACTAACAAAATATGTTTCAGAAGTCAAAGGACGTAACATGCAGACAAAGGAAATAATACACAGTTGTAGATAAAGCACATGCACACAGGCAACCATAAATGCAAGCAGTGAAATACTCATACACCAACACAATCATGTACAATGCAGCAGAGTGCCCTAAGAGTGCCCCAATTAAGTGTAAATTTGCTGAACCCTGTTGCAATTTAGTGTTACCTTTGCTTACTCGGGGGCTATTTTAGTAGAGCAATTACTGTATTACTCAGTTACTCTCCTAATGTGCAGGTAGTATCTTTAAGCAGTGAAGTGTCAGTATCTTAAACAGGTCTCATAACACAAGAAGAGAGTTTTTCCATAACCCTTTGCAAAGGAAAACCACAACAACAATTAGAATGGGCCTGGCAGTGATACACCTATGTTTTTCCTTGGACCTTCCCTTCGGCAGTCTGGGATGTTAAGCAATCTCTCTGTGTTCGTGAGTGAAGTAGAGCCTATGATTCCTTTTGTATTTTGCTCTCAGAAAAATACCTAAAATCCTAGAAACGTTTCCAGTGGTGACAAAGAGAGAGCACTAGTGAAACTGAACTGAACTGAGCTGAACTTAGCAGTAATTGAGTGATCATAGTTTTGGGCCTCAGTACAGTCCCCCTTCATATGTGGATTTTCTAGGCACTGTTTTTGGAGCAGGGTCTATACAGTCAATCACCAGTACAATTTCAGTGCAGCTTTTCCTTAACTAAAGAAAGTAATGACAGAGTCCACTAAAACTTCAATAGAATGGACTGTGGACTGAGAAAAAAATAGTCAAGTTGTGGTGTTGAATTGTTTAAAATACTGTTTGTAATTCAAACACAAACCCAAGGTTATCCCTTTCAGAAAATGGCATCTTTAGAATTATTCTAAGTTTATTAACTTTTAATAAACAAATCTGCCGATAACAACAACAACTCTAAACCAAAGTAATCTCCACATTGGACTGATATAACTCTTTGTACAGGCATTATCTGTGCACAAAGGAAGCATAAGTAGATACATATTTCTTGGACCCGCACTGACTTGGCTTATGGACAACGTGATGTGTGTTACTGGTCAGTGTGTGGGATGAGGTTCCTGACTTATGCCTGCTTTCACATGGGCCGAGAGAAGAATAAGTAAGCAAGAGACTTATGTGAGGGGCTTCATATGAAGCCTGCAGAGGAAAGAGAAAACAAATAGCAGTATTGATGTTACAGTGAAGGCTGTCTGAGGTTGACTTCTTGCCTCCGACGGCTCCCGTGTCTGCAAGCAGAAGGCGAAGGGAGAGATGAGCCAGAGCATTGCATCCTGGAGCATGAGCCATTTTCTGACTGACTTGTAGCAACCAAGCAGCATTTGTGATTTAGCCTGTTACACTAACAACACATGGCGTCACAGATGGAGGATAATAATGAATAACCCCTCATTTCCAAGCATACATTAAGGCACAAGGGTTCACGTTTCGCAATGGGTTGTTCTTTGCATTGTTCTTCACTCAGCTCGGCAGGGAAATATAAATATAATACACTATTCTAATATATATACAAATTGGTTGAAAATACCAAATAATAAACTAGCCATTGTTGTAATTGGATGAACTCTTCCAAACTGCTTTTCCATCGAAAGTCAAATGTGGAAAATACCACTATACATAGAACTAAATGAGGCAAAAAGATCATATATTACCAGAAAAAAATCTATAGTATTTTAAAGGCAGGAGTATTTTTTTGAGCAAGGACTTGAATGACTGGACAGAAGGAGTGCATTCAATTAACAGAGGAAGGCTGTTGCACTGCTTAGACACTGTAACAGCAAAGGCCTCAGACCTTGAGCACTGAACCGCCAGCTGGCGTCCAGTAACAAAATACACGAGAAACTGGAAGTTGTACTGTTTGGATGGGTTAAATGGTCTGATTCACAAGTGAGATTAGTGCTTTAAGGCATCGAAACTTGATCACATTGGTTTACTGTATGCGAACAGTAGTATTGAGGGGATAGAAAAACAGGAGTTGAAATGCTTTCCATTTATCTGGAGTGTAATATGATAACGGTTTTCTGGGTAGCCACCAGCATACATGCTCAATACTGCTAGCTCTTGTCAGTGGCATCAGCAATGTGTTTGCTCTTTTTTTTTTTGAGTGCTTTGAAAAATAAACCAGCTTTGTTCACCAAACTGGAAGTCAGCAACAAACACTGCCAGCAGCACATGTTTGATTTGATCATTGTCAGATAAAATCTGTTGGTTGCATGACAAAATGGCCGGGCCTTTGGCTTTTTTTTTTTTTCTTTCTGTTTTGCAACAGCTGCTGTGCTCTCACATCACACAACTCTATAGTGACAGACCCCCGAATATGTTTTTAGTTTCATCCAATCTGCTTGGTGCAAAAAGCAGAACAGAGAGCAGCCTGGAGCAGCAGCAGAGCAGAGACGAGGAAATATCAGGCTCATCAGGTGATAAATGCTGGGACCAGGACCTTTTTGTGTCAAACACTGGCTCAGTTCAGCAGGCCAGAAACCAGAGCTTATTGGCTTCATGCTATCAGGAACCTGTCATTAACAGCTTCAGTTTTAAGACATGCTGCGCGGAGTGACAGTTCTTTTTTTTATTTTTTATTTTTTATTTTATTTTATTCATCCATCTGTGTATGGAATTTATATAAATATTTTCCTTTAAATCTGTCAATCTCTAATTAACTTTTTTCTCAAAACATCTGACAGTGCATCCACATGATTTATGTTACAACCCCGTGCAGCCATGGCAGAGCTTTATATTATATATGAAATATCCTTGTGTGGCTTGTGCTACAGAAAGTCATTTTTAACAGAGAAAATCTATTTTTTTCACCCTACTGTTGATCTTTTTGTTACCCTGGGGATAAATGATGAAAAGTCTTGTAGTGATGATAGTTGTGTGTATTTTTCTCATCATTTCAAAGAGTGACTGAGTGAGTCAAGGAATTTCCCAGCACTTAGGATGCCAAAACAGCACGGGGGGACCTCAAAATGAGATTTTCTGGATGCGTTTGCCAAGGATTTATCGCACACGTTACTTAAGCAGATCTAACAATACATTTAGTTGGAAAAAGTTGCAGCTTTTGTTTTTCATCTTCACCCAAGCAAATGAGAATAAGATCAGTCAGTGGTCAAGCACACATTAGAAGAAAATGTAACCTTCTTAGGAATGGGACATTTTTCATTAATCTCATATTTCACATCTACCACAAATAAAGTGTTATTGATTTCCCGCAGCTGTGCTGATGCCGCTTTTTACTGACTGCTGTTGCTCCGTCTGTGCCAGCACATTGAGATTGACAGAGGCTTTATGTGGACAGGCAGCCAACTAGGGGACAGAATAAATCTGACAATAGGATATTAGTCATTTTATTGCCCTAAAAAGAGGGGCAGAAAACAGAGAAAATGAAAGTAGAAGATCCAAGTAAAGCCTTGTAAACCACTAAGCTTGTTAAAGTTCTGACAGCTCACCTGGTGAGTGCCAGAGGCCCTGAATCCATTCAATAAGATGAACAGGAACAGTGCATTCTACTTGTACCCAATAAATCATGCCTCTGTCTTGGGCTTCTGCCTACTGTGTTCTCCCATTTGTACTGCACCACTTTAACAACGTGTCTGGTACAGAGTTATCATATATTGCACAGGATGATGACGGTTAACATCAATCAAAAAACAATTTAAAAATCAGTCATTGATTAGTGCTGTCTAGCATTTTGAGGCAAGCGTCAAGCTCACCCGAGGCTTCTCCAGAAAGGACAAACAACATATAACAGTTAGAAAATGAAAAAGAAAGATTCAATTTGGGTCTTCAAAGAAGAAAAAAAGAGGCTTTACATCAATAAATCATTAAAACATGCACATATCTCAACTTGGATGGATTCTAAAAGGCACACAGAGCAGAAAATAAATTCATAGTTCAAATTCCACCTACTGGATATAGGAAAGAAAAAATAACATTAGTTTAATTATATTATTCCTTATTGCTCTTCCACAGTGTTGTTTTTGCTCCTTGTTTTGGTTAGTGTATCCAAAAAAACAGTTTTTGAAGATGCCCTCCGTACAGGGGTCAGACACATTCAAGTAGGATTCATGTTATATTTATGAGTGAACAGTTACCAGACTTAGCAAATTCAGTAAACATACACAGTCTAAAACATTACAGTTTAATGGTTCTATTATTCTTTTTAGCTGTTCTGTATTGTCATCCTGAAAGATATTATTTTAACCTCTGACAGTTTCTTTTCAAGGTCAGATAGTTTTTTTTTTTCCTTCATTATTCATCGGAACATCTTCTTAACACATTAATGGCTGAAAATCTTTTGTTCATTGTTTCGTGTCACAAGTCATTGAGAAAGGTGGAATGCAGAAGCCGTTACCGGGAGCCTGAAGGTGAAGAAATTACCGTAATGAGACATTAATGTTCAAAGGGTGGTTCCCAAAGCAACATGGTTTTAATTGAAGCAACATGATTATAATTTCACCCCTGTATTGCACATCCAGTGAGAATACTAATTTACAGCTGAGGGGGAAAAAAAAGCCAAAAGTGAATGTGAATGTTATTGAGCACGAGCAGTAGGGAGAGTTTCTACCAGGCCAGTATCATTTCCATTAGCTTCCTGTGCCCCTGCTTTCATTCTTTCTTTCACAAACAACATTAAAAACAGTAAAAATTAGTGTGTAATTGAAACAGTCTTAGCCATGACTTATTAGATAATAGTAAACATTTCAATATTCAGCTTTTATAATTAACAACGTGAGAGCACATTGGAAGAGCATATCTCCTCCTGTCAAATTTTGCTGTCCTAGGTGCAGAGAGTTTCCTGTTTCTTACTTTAACTTTCAGAAAAGACATGACTCGAGAAGGAAAAATGGAGCCTCAGCCCAACTCCATTCTGACATTCTAATGAGGACGGTGAATTTGGATGAGTAAGTATCCAATTTCAGAATCACCAGCAATCCACCATCTCACTGACTACAGTGGCATCAATTTGCTGCCTCACATACTTTGCGCCCGCAGGGCAGAGATTAAATGCGAAATTATTGGACATCTGTCATATTAAAGAAAGTTGAAATGTCCCTGGGTCCTTTGAGACTGTGGGAAATGAAATTACAATGACATGACAAAATGAAAGCAGGTGAGCCAGTCGTGGATTCTGTCAGTGCTGCAATATCACAAGTATTAAATCAGATGTTTTACAGCAGATTTCCCCATTTCTGTATTTTTTTTTTTTGTCCCTGCATCTTACTCTTTCTGTCTCGCTTTGTCTCACTCAAACACACAATATACTTCTTTTTCTGTTCTTTGTCACTCTTTCTCTGCCTTGTTAATTCTGTCATAAATCATCCTGTGACAGAGACAGAATTGCTTTTGATTGTGATCTTGCAGCTTCCTTGTTTGATAGTGTTCGTTCCTTGATCCAGCCCTTTTCATTAAACATACATCAAGCCTTCATGCTCAGCAGATGCTGAATAAGGGCTTTTAAATGGACCCTGGTTAGAAGTTCTCTTTGGCTGGAGAAGGAGTTGCACTTGTTTCAACAAATATCTACTTCCTTCCCTTCTACTTCCCAGTCTTTTGATTTCCATCGTCCTACTTAGAGCTCTTTCGACTCTGCTTCACTCTGATGTGGAGGATCTGCAAGCTGATTAATTAATTCTCCAACAGGTTCTACCTCGAGGGGTACTGGAATAGTCTGCTCAGGATGGGCTTGATTTAAACTCTAGCAGCATTTTACCCATGATGCCAAGAGGAAGGTCAATGCAAGGGAGTCCGCAGAGGAGGGAAGCAGGAAAATCGGGGACTTAACACCACATGATGGATGCAGGTTGTAATTCTACCACATTCCCTCAAGGACAAGGAGCTTGGCCTTAAAGTAAAAGAAAATAAGTAAATACACATGACCTAATGAGACAGACACATCAAGTCATCAACTTTGAACTTTGTTGGCAGTAGGCTTCTAAAGGAGTGAGATGTATTACCTTGAAGTGCAGACAAGCATTGCCTCAAGGGGTGTTCACAGAGCCTGTTGGACCATTAATAAAAACTCCAAATTATTTTTAAAAGAATTCAAGGACTGCTGATTTCTTCACTAGAGAGTTAACGTGGTAAAAGAATAGTACCAACCACATGCGAATACTTCCGTCTAATGATTGTAAGCTTTAGTTAAAGGCTAATGGGTTTGAACACTAACACAGAGCCAAGGGGACCTCCAGGGCAGCTGTCCATGCATGGATATAATTTACATTGACTGCTGGATTTATTAAAGGTGGAACAGGCATCTCCACCAGGAGAGGTCCTGAGCACTTGCTGTTGACACATCGTCTCCCTTGGCAGTCTCTAGCACTCCTCTTCCTTCAGCGTGTGTGGTTCTTCCACACTGGGAAAGGACTAGCTAAGACAAAACTCAAACAAAAGCTTGTAACAGTGGGGGACCCTGTCTTTTGGATTATGTTCACAGGCAGTGTTTTTCCAGTCTATGAAGTGCTTCTCTCCTGTACCACAGACATTGTATTGTGACATTGATCACTGGGTACACTAAGCAAGACTTTAACACTGGATTGCAACCTGTGAATGTGCTTAGTTAAACCTTAACCTTTCATGTAGCCTAAACCTAACCCAGAGGGGATATTGACAGATTTCCTATAGAGGATGCACATGCAGCTTGGGTATAGAAAGCTCACTCACACAATGTCACAAAAGCTTTTTACAGGCAAAGCTTCCCTCACTAGAAACAAAGTCAGTATAGGATTTAATAAGTAATATTTATCAGCCACACAGAAGCATGAAATGATACTCCACACACCTGTTTGTTATAACAGCAACAACATGATTCATATTCCACACAAAGCCATCAGTCACTTCTGTGAGCTGTCACTACGTTGCACAGTGAAACTCTAAATGCAGCCAAACTGATCAAGAAAGTGTTGAGCCTGAGCCTGATAAATGTTTGTGTACTTCACTACACATAAATATACAGTGACAGTGTGAGCACTCTTACCTTAAACATTTTCCGGCCATTACTTTTGCATGCAGTTTGAGGCACAAAAACTACTCCTCATGTTGATCTCCTCATAAGATGTCAGTCACTTTGGTTTGTTTCCTACGTGTACAGCTTATTGACGACTTTGCTTGGAAACCCGATAAGCACATTTAATGCATTCTCTATAAACATTTGATAACTTTCCACAGACATACATTAGTAATGTTTCCTTAATATGTTGATGGAAAATGTAATTCAGGGGCCATTATATTGCTTTGAAATGTATTTATTGTCGCAAATTAGTAGTATAATTCAGTTTTTCAGTTGGAGGGTTGGCGATCTCTATTCTTTCCTGTAAACCTGTCACACAGATGAGGTCCGCCTGCCTTGGATCCTTCTTTTGCCATAAAACAAAGCTGTGTCATAACATAAATGACACAACATAAGGGGCTCTGGGGCTGACAAAAAAAGTCCACAGTCTATGAAATGTGTATTTGTGTGACTTTCTAAAGAAGTTTGTAGTAGGGAATGGCATTGAAAACAGCAAATCTATACTGGTTGTTATATGGCATCATCCACATTGCAAGGGCACTGTGCTTCTGCATTTGTAATCTGTTCTGAGAGGACACTTTAAACTAAGATCACAAGGGCTCATTGTGTAATGCACCTCGATAAGAAATGATTTATTTGAATGCATACGTAACCTACAAGTTTCAAAAAGCCCATGAGCAGATAAGATAGCTGAGTTCACACCTGCTAAAGCGAAGCAGTACACAGATAATTCATCATTATTCTAACACACAAAGAAGAAAATAGGCTGGGAGAGAGGCAAAGTTGATGAAAAGAACTGAACTAGAATTAATATTCAGCTTTTTTAGCAACTGTTATGACTTCCAGTTTTTAGATGTTAAGCATTTTTTTCTTTGCTGTATCTTTATGTAAATTAGAGGTATTGTTGTACAGTTGTTATTGAAATATGACAACAGCCAACACGATTACTTTGTACCCAAAAAACACATTTTAATTACTTAGCTCTCACTATCTTCCTCAGGATTTAAGAAACCAATCAGTCTCCCACTTCACCTGCCCCAGGGGCCAGCTCCATCACCCACCCTCAGCCTTTCCCCTCTCACTTCTTATTATGTTTAACACCAATCAAGCAAAATTAGTTCTTGGAAATTAAAAGTATGATTGCAGAATGAAGGAGCATCCCCTGCTTCGACTTGGACCCATTTGTAATAGATTTCAAGTAGGGTTTCAAAATACAGGCACTTGAATTGTCCTGATGAAACAGTCCCAGAAGCGGCTGATGGAAATTTTTGTACATGTACAAATTTTTAACATGTACAGCGGTTTAGGGAGGTTTTAATGCCATCATTTAGCTCTAATTAGGAAATACTTTTGCATATTTCTTGGACTATTGTGAGAGAAAGAAAAAAAATGTTCAAAGAGAGATTAAATGGAAAAGCAGCACTCCGAAAAACATGACTTATTTATTTGCAAAAATCTGGTCTGTGAATGAAAAATTAGACCCTGTATTACCTGCTGATTGCATCAGCAGCCAGTGTTTTTCACCCCATTGAGTTCTTACAGAAGTTTAATAGGAAATTCATGGGGAAAATTGCATGGGTGATTTGAGTAATCTTCCTTAAGTAAATAAATAAATAAATTAATAAATGTATGAAGTTTTCTGCTTCGCTGATGTGAAAAAGAATGAATAAATTTCTCCAGCATGGCATGCCATCCATTCTTTGATTCAGGGAATAGACACAGTGGGGCAAGTTATTCCATGTCGGGTGGATGTGTGCCAGTGGAAGACCGTGAATATTCTCTGGATGCGAGTTTAGGTAATATGCCATCCCTGCAGTGAATTGCAGGGATGGCCTATTAATTTAATGGCTACTGTAAATTTTTTTCCATGATAAAAAAAGCACATCAATACCCCAGAAAGAGCATAACAGCACGCATGATTTGGCACTGGCACCTATTTTGTTTGTTAGTTTGTTTTTTTGAAACAACAAAAGCAAAGAGTTGTTATTTCTGCAGAATAAAGATCATTAGTCGCATGATTAGCACTTGAGTATTCTGGGGTCATGGGAGATGAAGTATCTCTGCAGTACAATGTCATTAAGATCTTATCGAGGATTAAGCCTCTTCCTCTTGCTTACTGTGAGTTCAGTCCGTCACTCACTGCTGTCACTGCCATTTTCCCGAAAGAAAGAGAGAGCGGGAGGGCTGGTGAGTTTTACCATGCCTTCATTGTACAATTAAAAAGGTTGTTAGCTTTTTTATTCACACTTTTACACCAGCAGCCACAAAGGGGCCGTCCTAAAATAAACATAAATTGTCTACAGCGAAGCAACTGCAAAATGTCTCATCTGTCAGTTTACATGGTGCTTGTTTGTAGTTTAAAACCTCTCAAAGACCTCCAAATCCCTCAGTGCCAAATTATACTCAAAGCCCAGTTTGCTCTTAACAGTCGCTTAAAAATTGAATTGCACCAAAGAGATTCACAGAGAGCAGAGAAAAGTCAGCCTGCTGCTTCACCACCAACAAAGGGAGAGAGTGGAAAAGCCCCCCCCACCCCCCGCTGGCTCAATGTAACTCCAGCTGGCGTGGGGGTCCCTAGAGCAAGGCAGGCCCCTTTCAAGCCATCTGGGGTGAGCTGATGGGTGATGCGAGCTTGTTGGGTGAGTCAGGGGGCCTGACAGGAATTTTAGGGATCTGTAGTCTCTGGGCGAAAACCACCAACAGAGGAGTCATGAATCTCAGACAGGTATTAAGGAGAGTGTTGAGAGATGAGGGACGTTTTTTGATATATACTTCAAAGAGGACAGCTTGAGGAATGCTTTCAGAATAAAGCAGGTCATGTTGCCGAAAGAGAAAAATAATGGAGGTGGTGCAGGAGCTGTGATCATGGTACAGTAGTCTCTAAAGCTGGGGTTTTAGATTGAAGATTCTAATCTAATGATCAGTTTTGGATGTTTATTAAGAGATGTTAGGAGAATATACACATATTAGATTATTAATGTAACAGGTATATTCTCCCAACATTGTTAAGGGCAGAGAACTAGTGCTACTACTTTGGCTGAGAGCTACTACCTACGGCAGTAGCTCTCAGCCGTTTTGAACAAGTGACCCTGAAAGTTCAAAATAATTTATTTGTATAGCCTTTTATTACAGGGAAGTCGCAAAGGACTTTACAGAGAAAACACAGCAACAGCGAAATGAGACAGGAACAAAGGGAAAAGAAATGGGAGCTGTAATGAATCACACAACCACAGGTCAAAGCAAACAAACAGTCCTATCTTGTCAGCGGCACCCAGCACCACCAACCTTGGACCCTTTGAACAGCATACAGGCAGAAAAATTGGATATATTGGATAAATGAAAAGCTGCGGGATAATTCTCGTGACTCCAATACTACACCCTAACAACCAGGCTGAAAATCAGCGACTCAGGGTGCTTTCTTACATAACCTGTTTGGTTTTGTGTGAGGAAAAAGAAAAAAAAAACAACAAAAAATATGTTTTGTTCATCGTCGCCTCAAAAGGAGGGTATAATTTGTCCAGTTCCAAACCATACTTCAGTGCAGTTCGTTTTGACCTCGTTTTGTGTTTTTTTTTTTTCTTTTTTGGTTTGAAACCAGAGGATTTTGTGATGTTAGTAGAGATTTTAGCATGAATTCAAAAGCTTAAGTACAGTTAAATCCTCTTGCTGATCTTGAACTGCTACGAGAAGTGCCTCAAAATCTGTATGGTTTAAGCGATGTGCATCCTATATTTATGCAGGTTATTTGGTAACCATGGTTAATATTATTGTACAAAATACCTCTGTGGTCTCATTTCCATGTTCATGAGGATTTATATAGACCTAAAAGGGATTTTTTTTTTCTTTTTCTGCCGTAATCTGGACCAAATGAACCGAACTATAGGTGTGAGGGCGTGATTGTCGGCTGATTGTCAGGTTAACTATCAAGCTAGATCATCAGCACTACATGGACCCATGTGGAGAAATCAGATTCTGGTAACTGACATCAGGTCATGCAGCATTTCTTCTAATGCTTGTAGTGTGTATGTCTGGGTTCTCTGATGTCGCAAAGAGCTCGTGAAGAAATAACTCATTATGAGTACTGAATGATTAGACAGCAAATCGACCGCATGTTATGAATAATGACAAACAGAGAGAGACAAGATGAAAAAGAGGCGTCGTGTACTGCAATATTACAAGAGAGGATGACAGTGGGATCGCTATGTCTTGCACTTTTTAATGGACTTAATGAGCTGCCAGAGGACACAGAGTAAGCTCAGCACACTGCTGTCTTTTGGAATCGTTCTAAAGTCACATCAGTCTACTGTCATAAAATCCTGTGGTTGGTCTGGCTGGAGTCTTCTTGGAAGCAAAACAGAACGAGACACTCATTTTCAGGCGGTCTCAGGCCGCCGGTTGTTTAGCCCGCATCAGAGTTTGATTGACAGCTTTCACGGCAGCCCAAATGAACCTCATTAAAGAAGCGAGCACATCAGAGTTTGTTTTTTTTTCTTTTTACCAAACTGAACAGGATAGGTGTGAAAGCACTCAGAGACGACTGAGAGAGAAATGGACAGTTCAAAGCCCTGGTTTTAGAAGATGAAAATATAGTACGTATATTGTTTGTGCCAGGATGGGATCTGTTTGTTGTCCCACCAGGAAACAGAAAAGGTAACATTCCACTTCACCGTCTGCTTAAGACTTTCTTTATCTTTGTTGTTGTTTTTCATTTTCATTCCTTTTAACAGTAGGAGTTGTGCAGTTACCATTACCAGCGTGAAAACGCTTAACATGGTCTAGGCTGCGGAAATACAAGAACACAAGTTCCCTTTGAAGTTTCTCTCTTTCTTCTCTGTTTTAATATCCGCTTTAATTTTGCCTTTTTATTGGGATGTGAAATTTTGCACTGCAGCAACAAGTTGATAAGCACAAAAACAAGAATAGAAGCACCAGAACTTAAGGAAGTGTATTATATGAAAACTTTAAGTTCATATTATATGTTTTTGTTTATTTATGCACAGAATTAATCTTCATTACTTTTTACTGTTGGGAACATTTGTCCAACAATAGTTATGCTGGGTAATTCATACATATTTTATTGTTCAAGAGGATAGTTAGATCAGTTCATTAAATTCAATTACAGTTTCTGTATTTATTATTTATTTCCCCCGATTCTAAAAATAGTTGAGAATCATGCAAAACTATTTATGGCATGAAGCGTGAGTATTCTTCATGCCTCTTCAAATTATCTGATAAAGAAGAAAACAGTGTATTTGCTGTCACGTAATAATCTTTAGTTAAAAGCGAGCCTTACTTGTTAGTCTGCAGGTATTTTTCTGGGATAAGATTGAATAATTCACAACCTCTGCCAAGTGAATTTTTTTGTAAAGGTTATGCTTGTAGGGAACAGATTGTACACAAATGCCGCAGGGGAGCAGAATTTAAATGAACGCAAGAGGAACAACATTGTCTGGATTTAAAGTTCCTCAGCGTGGCCCGCAGAGTCATTATTTTGTTCTGTGTCACAGTGTCACAGTTTCATTTACATTCATAAATCTGATGGGATTTATCTAAAATACCCCACTACAAAAGGACGTCACATAATAGGATAAAAATCTTTATGCTCATGACAGTAAAATTATAATGTAAATTCCAATTATCCTCTAGGCAAATTTTCCTAACAGCAACCCCTCAAAGGTTAATTTACTTCGCCTTCTCTGTTCTTTCACCTGGAAATCTGTTGGAAGTAACACAGCAAACTGAAAATTATAGTCGAGCATACAAACAACAAGACAAAGGAAGGCCAAAAATAGAAACATCTATCTTTCTCTCCTCCTAGCAGCCCCATATTGTCAGAGATCTCCTCATAGTCTGTCTCATCCCTCGCACTCCCTGGGGGTGACCCGGGAACAATTTGTCATACTATTTTTCCACGTCATAGCCTCCAAGAGCTATAATTTGCCCCGACAGTGGAGCAGCACACTGATGGGCTAGTATATCCACGTGTTGAGATTTGCCATTGGGCCAGGTCAGTGCTGAAATGCTTGTTCACACAGTATGCTGGGTATTGGGCCTGGAGAAATTGGCTGGTAAATTCTACCCAAAGCTCCAGCAACAGACCGGCAGGGCTCGTTCAGTCTAAGAACAGCTGTGACAACAGCTCACAGCTGATATGTTCAGGAATCTCTCTAAATACTTCCCACTAAATAGTCTGTTGTCATGAGCTGACATAAAATCTTAGAAGCTACTAAATAAAATCATTGGTGGCAGTGTTTTTTTTTTTCTTCAATTTTCTATGAATATCTAATGGAGAATTTCTGTAATTTTCTACATGGTCCTCATTTTCCTTCTTTTTCCCATCTTTCCCAACTTCACTCACCTCTTTCAGTCAAGGGTTTTGCACACAAAGCATGCAGTGCTGCTTTTCAGTGCTAAAGCCAGCTCCCAACAGCTGATCAGAGGTGTAAAACGATATTTTATGTACCTGAACAGAACATGAAGTAGCACACAAAGTACATGTGTTCCCCACTGGGCCACTTCAAAGATTAACATAATGGTTACATGTTAATGTATCAGTAATTTAAGACTTGGAATGGATCATTATTCAGAATGAACATTTTTCTCTTTAATTCTTGAATACGTTTTACAGAAGTGGAAAACATCCCTGATTACAGAAACAAAAACTTACTTGAATTTTGATTGTAAGTATTCTCACTTCTACTTTCTCAGAGGGAAGTGGCTTTAATCAATAACCCTGCTGAGGATGTTTAAAGATTATTACATGAAGGACATAAGTCATCAAATCCTATTGTCCCTTTAAAAGTCCACTGTAACTGATTAATAGCTGAAAGTGAGCCTCCCTTTTTTTTGCTGTTTGAAGGTGCATTCAATTCGTAACAATTTGATCCTTCCAAGCTAAAGTGAGTTTTCTTTTCACATTGATTTGCAGACACTTCATCTCTCCTTAGTGCATTCAGAACAGAACAACAAGCTTCATCTTCTAGCTGTTGTTCTGGCTGTATGTCCCCTGAGATGCTTCTGTAATTCAGCATTGTTCTTCTCCAACCACTGCAAAACTTCACCACAATGAATTTTTCCCTTTGTTTTCCTTTATGCTCGACAACACAGTTGTGCTAGTGGAGAAAACCAGTAAATTCTGCCATTGAATGTGGATATGTCTATCTTACATGAGCCAATTGACAGAACTGGCTGTTCTACACTCTGTAATATCATAACATGCACCGTGGGTGTTATGATACATGCACATTAAAATGACCGGTATGTTGAAAGCAGCTATCAAAAGAACCTATATAAATAAATCAGGGCACATTCTGTTTATCTCCTTATATAAGTAGACATCTATATGTTTAATGGAAGTGAAAAAAAAGTCTAATTTGCCAAAGGCTGGTCTCAGAATAGTAAACAGAACTAGTGGCCCTGTGAGCTCCTTTATGGATTATGAGCTTTGCCTTATCAGTAGATTGGAGCACCTGGAGCGTCAGAATTATAATGCAGCTGGGGGTGTGTGGGTAGAGAAAGGCATCATTGCTCAGGGCTCTCACTTGATAGATCTGTCAGGTTTAGCATTCACATACATGCACACATACTCACACAATCACCGCACGAGTATGCAAGCCCAGGCAAACTGATGCGAGCTTGACAAAAACTCATGTGTTTATGGTTTTATTTAGTTGAAAACAAAGAAAACAGAAGTGAAATAAAGTACCTATCTTGAGTAAAGATAGTTCTTACTCCTGTTCAGTGCTGTTCCTGTCTTCAGGCAACAGAGTTATTTGGCTTCTTGTACGCTGTCGTAGGTAAGCACTTTAGCCAAACATTATGCTCCGCTGGACTAAAAGCCACACGGGGGGCTCTCTACTCAGCATCGCAGTGGATGTCAGGTACATGGCACAGGTCCATAACATTCAGTGTATTTGACGTGTACAAAGGTGAAACCCTGACTCTGCTCTTTTCCCCCTGGTCCTGCTTAATATTTCAAATGCCGCAATCTCACATTGTTGGACAGAGGGCAGGCCTGCCAGCAGAGTGCAGGACCCCGAGCTGAGACTTGACCAATGACTGACGCCCCGGAGCTGCCTGCTGCAGTGTGCCCAGGCAGCCCCGAGCAGATTGATCACGGCTTTAGCTACATGGCACTTTTACAAATACTGGTGAAGAGAGATGAATACTTCCTGTTGGCTCACTATTTCCATGATGAATTCCTTCCTGGCAGCATTTTTCTCCACATTCTTTATTTTGGCATTTTGTTTTTTTGAATATTTAGTACAGCTGAACGTGTGTGTGTGTGTGTGTCTGTGTCTGTGTGTGTGTGTGTGTGTGTGTGTGTGTGTTTTGAGAAATAGTTTTTTTAAATAGTGGCAACTCAGATAAATGTTTCTAACATCTTCCAACATCTTCCACAGCAACGGGTTCAGTTTAATCAATGCAAGAATGAGACGTATAAACAGTATTGTCTGTTTCATAAACAAAACCTCAGAAGGATTTTCTCCTCTAGCAAACACAATGATTGAAATGAACCATAAAATAATCTGCTGCAGAGCAGATTGATGTTAGAAAACCACAAAGGACTCGAGACTGTAGCAACTTTCTTCTTCACTGAGTCATATGTAGTATAACAGACTAGTACTATTTGTTTTTGTTTTGGAACTACAGTTTAAAAAAACAAAATATCAACAACAACAACAAAAACCTGTTTAGCTTCTCAGCTGGCACAGTGGCACAGTAGTTAGCTCTGTCCCCTCACAGCAGTGAGGTCATGGGCTGGTTCAGATCTCGGCCCTGGGCCTTTCTGTTTGCAGCCGTTTCCTCCAGGTCCAGACAGGTTCCCATAGTTAAACATGTGAGCGCATCCAGTGATGTGGAAACTCTACATTGCCCCTAGATGTGAATGTTTTTGTCTGTGTGTGTTTGTGTGTAAGCTCTGTAAGGCACTGCAAACCTGTCCATGATTTTTCTCAGCATTTCACCCAACCCATGTGCGTGCTGGGTGCATGCTCCAGCTCCTCTGTGACGTCAGAAAGGATAAGCAGATAAAGAAGAAGGATGGATGGATGGATGCATAGATTGATGGAGAGACGAACAGTATCATATTCTGTTCAAAAAAATATTATTCATTGTTCTTCACTGTCACTTTGGACACATTTTGGTTTTTAGGCCCATGAGTTAACGTTTTGGTAAAATAGAATAGAAAAGCAAAATCACATTTTTCAGATAATCAACTTCCTTCATGTTCAGAGGACAAAGCTTATTGATTGGAGAAACATATAAAGAACAGGGTCAGTAATAAGCCATGTTATTACTGCCCACTGTCAGCATTTATGGAGACAACTGATCTCCTTTCATAGTTGCTGTCTCTGCACATTATTATCATATGTTTCAACAATGATAAGCACAGGGTGGCGAAGATGACCATATTTATTCACAACTACAGCACAGCAGTGTATTTGTTCTTGTATTAAGTTTGCTCCAAGGATTAAACGTTGTTGAATTTCCTTATAGATTGGACATCAGAAAGCCTGATGCATTATACCACTATGCCCTTGATATAAAACAAACCTGTGACCTGTTCTTCAGAGCACTGAAGTGCATTGTGCCTGCCTGAGTGCCACAGCCACTCTGATCTAAAGAAATAAATAGATGAAGATCAAATTAGATGGTGTACAGTACAAATTAATTGTTGACAGAAAACCAGCATCAGTCTTAAAAATAATTCCTCTGTCTCTCAGACTCTCTGAGGTTATTGTTATCAGTACATTCTAGCTTCAAATAATAATGATAATTATGTAAATTCTGCTACTACTACTTCTGATGATGACAGAGATAGAAAGAATCCTTCATAAAAAGAAAAGTATTTAATAGTTTTCACCACTGGTCTTCTACTCATTTAGATGAGCTACAGAAAAAGGAGCTGACGACCTGCATGGTTGACCTTTGTGTTACTGTGTTAATAACAAGTGAGTATATTCATCCACTGAGTAACCTCTTCATCTGATGGCAGTAAACTCATGCTGTGAAGCCAAACACTTGAAAAAAAAAAAAAACAATAGAAGTGTAAGTTCTAGTGGAGATCACAGTGTTTCCAAAGATACCGAATATGTCAGGCTGAATTTTGTGTATAAATTGACGCACAAAGTTTCAAATTTTTCACTCACTGTGTGCGGTACATAGAGCTGGAACAAGCTGATAAACGATATGGTTGTCATACTCTCAGCTTTAACCTTTAATCTTAGTTAAAGGGGAAATTATAATTATATATTCTTTATGTGTGTATTTCTGTAATGCAGCATTTCCCATTAATTACCCAGGCTGTGGTGGCTCTCCACACTCTAAGATTCATAATGAACCGCAAATATTTTTATACTTCTCTGTGTTTCCCATGCATTGATTTATTTGTGTCGGCCCGCCACAGTATCAACATTGACCGCCACATAGCCTATTGATTTCCTGTTTTTTTTTTTTTTTTTTTTTTCACTATTCCAAAGGGGTAAAATCTTATTTCATTGTAGGGCTGCATGCAGCACATTGATTTGCTCCCTCCTTTCTCCGCTCTCGTTCTCTCTCTCTCTCTCTCT
This sequence comes from Toxotes jaculatrix, assembly GCF_017976425.1. Lineage (NCBI taxonomy): Eukaryota > Metazoa > Chordata > Actinopteri > Toxotidae > Toxotes > Toxotes jaculatrix. The sequence continues at coordinate 16,128,890 of NC_054400.1, read as the reverse complement.
GTCTCTCTCTTGAAAATACATTGACGGACCCATCTGTCAGAGTTGGACTGGCTATTGGGAGACACCCTGCCGCGCTGGTGTGCCAGAGGACTGTCAAAAAAATCCATAAAGTTTTTACCGTCCATGTGAATGTGCTGTAAGCGTGTGCCATGACTTCGCTAACTGGCCAATCACAATATGTAATCAACCTTCAACGATCCGACATGAGTCAGTGAGAATTGTTTGACGTAACGTGAAGCAGTGGAGCTGTATGTATTGTTCATTTATTTATATTTCACATAGTACTTGGCTTAAAATATTATCGGTATAGCACCTGATTTAAAAATCAACTTAAGAAAGCAAGCTGGAAAACGTGCATTTACAAGAATTTTTCATTTCCATTTAAAACAATCAAATAAAAACCGACTGGACGAGTAAAAACAGTTTTAAGCTCTTCTGTTATGCCTAGCTATCTACAAAGGTCAGATGATTCTTATTGGTCCCAGCAGTGATGAGCCCTGTAATGTACTGTGCCGTAACAACACTGACCCTTGATGCTTGTTTTCACAGCTGAAGGCAACTCCCTGCAGCTCAGACTCATTCTGCATTTGATTTATCGACAGACCTGCGTGTTATAGTGCAACTTAGATTATAGCCCACACAGCAGTGTCGTCCGCACCTGCAGCTTTCAAGGTCAAAGGTCAGAAGAGTCTGGTGCTGTCAGATCAATATCTGATTTCCCAGGAGTGGGTTTACCTCATCCTTTCACACTTAATTTAGCTGGCTCACACCATGTGGAGTTGAATAATTATGATCCCATTAGGTTCATTCTTTTAGATTTAAACTGAAATGCATTTGTACCGAAACATTTTGTTTTGAAACAAACATTGATGCCAAAGCTCATATTGTTGTGAATGAGCCACAAACAAGGAGAAAATGTAAGTTTAATGACCTGAAGTGTGGTCTTTAGATTTAAGTTAAACAAATCCTCAGAACAAGTGCGCAGCACTGCAATGACACGATGCTTAAATCAATGTTTAAATTTTTAATGTTTAATCAGTAAATGTGAATATTTAAATATACAACAAAAATAAATAAATAAATAAAATCTACAGAATGTTTTCCCGTACTTGGTTTCTTATTATTCAGAGCAGAGCAGAGTAGGAGAAGAAGCCTTTCAGAAGTCAGATCATTCTTCCTCTGGCTAGCAAGGGCAGACTCTCAACTTAAAGCCTCCAAACTAACAAGTATGTCTCAAACATTCACCAAAGGAAAGAAAAACAAAACAACGACACCCTCGGGCAACAAGTCGTGCATAAATAAGTGTATAATAAATTATGCACCATTCATGAATAATTAAACAAAAACAGGAATTGAAGGTGAAGGCAAAGCGAACAGTATAAAAATAATAAGGAAGTGGATGAAATATTCTCTGTCTCGGCCAGGCCAGCAATCCTATGGCTAACCTAAATTAACCTTCCTGGGTCCTCATATGATTCTGAACCTCAGTCAACCAGTGATCGGGTACAGTTCAAAGTCACAAAGACATTTTCTTGTGTATTCATGAAGAAAACGGCAAATGAAAACAAATCGACACAAGTCGATTTGTTGAAATTAACTCTTAATTGGGGGATAAATCAAATGATTTTGCTTGTAAGCGAAACACAATAACAGTCTAAATGAAATTAGGCACAATGGTATTGAAAACGCTAGCCTCAGAAACTTTTTTATTTTTACCAATGATTAGTTTAACCTCATTCAAATATTGATTGTTGTTACTGAAATAAAGGAGCAATTTACTTCTTTTAATGTTTTCGTGAGCCATGAATGAGGTGCTCAGTGCCAGGAATCTGTTTTTAAAGAGCTTTTCTTTTGTCCTTGTAAAATTTTTATTCGTTTTTTTTGATAACACCTTAAACCCTCTAATTACCATTCACATGCACTTCATAAACCTTTAAAAATGGTTTATAACACATTGTGTAGTTGTTGGATAGTTACAATTAATATATTTTTGATAAAAATGGACCACAGTAGTCATAGACTAGAGGAATGTTTTACCTTCAGCTGATTGATGGATGGAAATTTGCATTTAACTCAGGAAATGTAAGGGTTTCAAAATGAAAGAGCAAGTTGTGTTAAAAACTTCAGAACAATGAGTCTTGAATGAGGGTCCCTGGTGGGGGTTGGAGCTGGTCGGCTGGCCCGTGCCCAAATGCCTCCCCTCTCGATCTCTTCCCCGCTGATTTGTCAGCACAGACAGAGTCCATCTTGATTAGACACGTTGGTGCAGAAAGAATTAATCTCCTCAGAAAATACGTAGAATGATAATTACAGGTTGTCACTATTCACCCTGTTCATTCGAGTGACTGGTGTAATTGGTTGGAGGGAATCCAGCTGCGTAACACCTACTCAGCCGGAGCAGACAGTGTAAGACACTGAAGTTTACTGTCAAGGGGAGATCGAAGCTTTAGTAAAGTGCTGAACGGCTTCAGTCGGTTAAACTCATCATATTTGCTAGAAACAAATACAGTAAATTCAGGCCCGAAAACGTTGGGTCAGTCAGTGTGTCGTTAGTGCCTCTGTGAGTGCTACTGTGAGTGAACATACTAAAATCAAATTTGTATTTCTCGACATATTCCACTGAATTACACTGATAAATAAAAAGATCAAAATCACAATAAGATTACGTGATTAAATAAAGGTTAATCCCCATTCCTAGGAAAGAACAAAGAGGAGATGGAGGAAGATAACAAAAGGAAACAAAAGGTCCGGGGTTATATTTGAACCCGGGGCATGCCCAGTGGTTGGGCTTTGAGTTTTATCTGCTAGGAGCCTGATTGCATAGGATTTATGCAAACAACTCTGAGAAGTGGCACAGGAGTTGTGCCTCACTGCTGTCTGGTGCCCAGAGAAGCTCCACCAATAAATATTATTTTGTTTAAGTTTTGCTCCAAGATGATTAATCAAATGTTTTTTTTTTTTTTTTTGTTTGTTTTTTTTGTTTTTCTTAACAAACGTGACTTAGATTGTGGACAAGCCACTCCAGGTTATGGTTGTGCTTGGAGTTACAGGCACTGACACCAAAGACATATGATAATGAAAAGGAAGGAGCTGTGTTGGCTTTGTTCCAGATTCAGGTAGGATAATAGGATAGGATATAATCCAGAAAGGATGCTTTGAGTAACAGATTCATGAGTTTGAAGGCTTATCAGATGCTGCACAGTGGTTTATAATACTAAAAATTTCTCATGGTGACAGTCATATCCTGAATGATGTTGCTGGATGATGCAGTGAGCAGAAATACAAGCCAGGTTCAACATTTTTGCTGGATGATCCAGTGTTGTTGTTTTTTTAAATTTTTTTTAATGCCAAATCCTTTTTCATCGGCAGCTGCCGCTGTGCCAACACAGTGGCCTCACTGAAATGAATGAGGGTAAATGATTTGTATGTAGCCCTTCAAAAAAGAAATAAAAATGCCTGAAAGTCTCTGGGCATATAAAATACTTTTGATTTAAGATGATCTTTCTTCTGATTCTTTTCAGGAAAGTCAAGTTATTGGAAGCAGTAACTTGCTGTGTTTGTGTGTGTGTGTGTGTGTGTGTGTGTGTGTGTGTGTGTGTGTGAGCATATGTGTGAGTGCACACACGTCTGGGTCAGTGCTTGTCAACACAGTGGAAACTTTTTCCATTACAAGTTTAAGGTGAGCAGCGATGGAACAGAAGTTGAATTACCAGAGCACTGCATTAACTGAGACATTGCCATTATAACCACATCAGTAGAACTATATCATTTATCTGTCAACACACCAAAAACCCAGTGGAGTAAGACACTGTTGCGGAGGTTTATATACACCTTGACAACTCCATAACAAAAACAGCTGTCAGCTGGGATGATGCTGTGAGCACCTGTGTAGTAGGGAAAAAAAAAAAAAAAAACATTTGAAAGCACTGTCATTCAATGTCAAGTCGTCCTGCTGTCCACTGTGTCTCCGTGTCTAAATGATTTGGTCAAGTAGCTGCTCTGTTTTATATTGCTTTGTGAAAGGGTACTCAGCAGTTGTCCTGTGAGTGATAGCTGCTCTCTTGTTCTGTCCCCCTTGTCTTTCAGACCAGTGGGTTTCTTAGGCAGTCTCTCTCAGAGGAGGGCGTGTGTGTGTGTGTGTGTGTGTGTGTGTGTGTGTGTGTGTGTGTGTGTGTGTGTGTGTGTGTGTGTGTGAAAGAGAGAGAGAGAGAGGGGGACTGATTACCCAGCAGGACTGTGGTACATTCAGATGGTGCCCTTGTGGCCTGCAGTGATGGACTAGCCAATCTCCTCCACCAGTTATCTCTGTGTTTGTGATAAGCTGCAACAGTTGTTGTCGCTGGACTTGAAAATGCCACCCTGAGCATTGATGGATTTTGGGGGTCTGTAGGAAGCTCGATGATATTGTGTGACCAAGCCTGGAGAAGCAGTGCAAAATGTCATAAGTCTATAGTCTTCAGTGTGAAATTGCCCTCATCTAGACAGGAGATTATTGACTGAGGGAGTTTGCCATTTAGCGTGTGGTGCTGGATGACTGCGAGGTGAAACGTTCAATAAATAATTAATAATTAATTGTAGCTTATAGGTGCTTGATTTTGTTTTTCCTCGTATGTAATTTGTTCACAACGGTTTTAATATATTCATATCATATTGATCAGTTTCAAACAACTGTTCTTATAGGAGATAGTAATAGTATAGAAATACTAAATGGTATGCTGTATACACAGGCTATCTTCAGAGACTTATTGATTCTAGGCAGACACATTTATCATTGGTATTCATACCTAAGATATTGATGAAGTTTTCCCTCCACTGCTGAGTTGATTTGCATTTAAAATCTCATTTTTATGAAGGTCAGGATAATTTATTTTTAGAGGGATAGACACTCTTTACGTATTTGTTTAATGGAATATGAATCACTTCACACCTGAGAAATGAATAGATGCAGTGGTGACATTTCCAAGATCTGTTTTTGTGGTAATAGCATAATTTGGAATTGATAAATGGCCTGGACTTTTAATGGACTAAAAATAAGGTCAAAAACAACTTGAGCATCATTAACTGTTTTCTTTGTTTAATTGTCACATATGGTTTTCTAAATGAGTAATGATTAAGTGTCAGTCAGTTATTTGCATAGGCAGCCACTATGGAAAAAACATTAAGTCCGGCAGAATAACAACTCATTAAATCTTTGAATTATACAAGATAATGGTGCATTAAGTTATGGATGTTAAATTGTTGGTGAAATGTTCAGGGGTAATTTCAATGGCAAAGTATCTTAAGTACCAAGGGACACATTTAACATGTCTCCATCTTGTTAGATATGCCGTGGAAGAAAAGATTAGGATTCAGCTTGCATCAATATCCTCCCTGCTAAAAGCAACAGTTAAAATATGATATAATTAGACCCCCAATCTAAATCAAATAGTTATTTTTCTTTTTTTAATTTGCACAATTAATAATATTAATTAGATTGAGGACATACAGCCCGTTAACCTGCATCTACTACTACATCTACTCCCTGCCCATAAATAATAGAAATCACTGAAGTGTCACAATGCTGATGAACTCTCCTGCAGTTTGACCTCCTCTGTTCACCCTGCTTAATGATTTGGTTTGACAAACATAAACGTTAAAGTAAAAGGCAGGAAACATGTTATTAAGTTAATAATTTCAGAAATTGATATTCAGGACATATAAAGTAATTTCAACGATCCCCACAAATCCCCACATTGATAGGACCTCTGGGTTTCGTTGGAACAATTCATCGCCCTAACCAACACGGCACTATGACATGCATTCATGAGGAAAAAAAGAAAAGAGTTTGGGGAGCGGATATTAGACGTATGGAGTCGGAAATAAAACAATAACACTGTCACATTTACAGGGTAGTGGTACAGACTGAATGGAACAAGTCTTTATTGAACGACACTGAAGGTAAATCAAAGATCTGCCATGGTTAATGATCTTGTCTGACCGACCCCCTGATGAATTCAATTTATGCATTTTAATCAGTCCGCGTTCTGCACTTCTGTCTGAATATAGATTTGAAAAGTTAACTGTTTCTCCACCAAATGAAATGAATAGCTGTGGACTTTGTAGCGCTTTGTTTCTTTCACCTTTGAAATTTACTTAAATATCTACCAAAGTTGCAAGAATGATGCAAACAGTAAGGCGACATTAATACAAGAGATAATGCAATAATACCCGTCATTTGTTTTCTTATTTAATAGAAACATACATATAATGCATTCTACTGCATTAGAGCCAGACAATTACATTTCTAAAGACAGAATAATCTGTAGGCCAATGAAATTAAATGGGATTGTAGCGGATTATGCAGGAAACAAAGAAGGGAGTAAAATGCATTATGTGCAGATTACAGTAAACCCCATAATCTGTTTGTCCTAAATGGGCTTTGTTCATTGGAAGCACAATCCGTCTGTCCCCACTGGCGCTTTGTTTCGCTGATGCCATCTCCAGCTGTTAGAGTGAAGGCAAATCTAACAGTATGTATTTTCATTGCACCAGCTCAATATACACTACAGTACAAAAGTGTCACACTGTGGTGATCCACAGGTGCCCCTGTGAGCGTAAAAAGGCTCAAAGCCATTTTTCATTTGGTTTCGTTAGACATTAATACATGATTAATGAACATAATTAATTCTGGCCCACTGTTAAAAATATGCAGAGCTGCAGCTGAAAAAAAAAACATACCTAGACTTGTGCTGAAGGATTAACCACTCATATTAAAATTGTGAAGAATTTGTGGAGAATTCATTGACAGAATGAGATAAGAAGCACGACATCCATGGCTGATATACACTCCTGACAGGCTGCAGCTGTTACCAGGTCTGGATGTGGCTGCCATGTTTTTATACTTGAAACATATAAAATCTGTTTTATTGTCTTCTTAAGTCTCATGAATTGCGTGATAAAACACTTTACAATACATATAATGATAATAGTGCTATAAGTCATGACCTATACAAAGAATACTGGGAAATATGTTGCCCCCATGACTGTTGAATTCCTGCTCACAGCCAATAAGAAACATGCTTTTGTGTTGAATTACCCTTGTTGATTAGTGTGGTTTTGAAAACGCTTAAGTACAGTGGCCTGATTTTGCAAGCGATGTGGCAAACAAGTGTTGTTTTAAGATGTTGCCTAAGTATGGAAATATCTTCTGAAGCAAACATATGACGAATATGTTCAAATTAAAATATGCTACGAGAAAAAAGTTCCTGAAAACAGAAACTGCAGAGGAATCATAAGCTCTTCTCTCTACCACAGCTCATAAAAATAATGCATGAAACAGCTATTGATTTCTCTACAGACAAGCCTTCTTATCTGTACTAACATTTTATTCATAAATTGCAAATCTGAATGTAAATGAGCCAGTGCCATGGATGCAGATTTAACATACTGTAAACTGTATGTCTGCCTTGCTAATTAACTTTTTTTCCTTAACCATATTTAGCTCTGTGTTCTCACTCTCTCTCTCTCACATCAGCCCCCTCAGTGTTTTTCTTCGTTCACTCATAAAAGATTGCTGTGAGCAAAGTGAATTGTCAGCATGTAGCAGCCCACGTGAAATGCAGGTTGACAAGAGAATAAAGAAATTTTAACTTCATACCTGCATAAGGCTAAATCTGTCCTTTTCAAGAATTCCAGAGCCTAACATAACATTTATTCAGTGTAAACGAGAAATCTGGGCAAATACATAGGGGCTATTCCATGGTAAACTGCCCTTTAGAGTCGTCTTGTAATTTATGCAGGGAGAGATATTTTGGCAAGAAGTGCATAACAGCTATTGCTCCATTTATCATGGGCCCTGAACCACCTTAAGTCGTATACACAGTGTAAATCTTCCTTAAAGGAGATAAAGATGTCATCCCAGAGTCATGGCAGTCTCTGGTTTAAAAAAAAAAAAAAAAAAAAAGTAGAGCACTCTGGTAATATGGAATAGATTTGCCCCTCACAATTAGGACTTTAAAGGGGTAGTTCAGATTATTTCTCATCAGGTGGTGTGAGTTACTCACTGCTAGTGATTAGATACATTAGCAACATTAGTTTGATGCACAGATCCTGCGGATGAAGATATCCCAGGAGGCTACAGTAGCAGCTCGTCAGCTTGTAGCTTCTCCCTGACATCTTGTGTCTTATCACCTCACACTGGTTATAAATAGCATGTTAAGAACTGGATGGTAAATGTCCTAAATATGAGCTTTAACTCTATTTTGAACTCGTTTTGAATTAAATAACCTGTGGAAACATGTACTACTGCTATTATTTGCTGATGTTGATTCATTTTAGGCTCTGAACAGGGAGTATGACTATAATTTTAATACATCAACAACAAACAAGGGTTGATATACTGAAGCACATTTTGAAAATACTGTACAATAAACGTGTAGTGCTGCCAGAGTGCTGGCTGCAATTCACATGCATTTTTTTTTTTGAGTGATTGAAGATCCAATCATCACCAAAACCAATGTCATTTAATAAAAACAGATAGAATCGTCAGTGTTGTCATATTAACATTTAAGGTGACATAGGTGACGTAATTATTTAGCCAGACGTTGTTGTAGTAGATTTTTTTTTAAATACATTGGCAGTTCTGAATAAGATCGCCTATTAATGTGAGGGAACCCTGTGGTTGTGCAGAAATCTCCTCACTTTTGTGTGGGTGAAGAGAAAGAACTTTGCTGTGAGGCGGTGTCATCCAGTCTGTGTCCTATTAATAAAACCAAGTGAAATTTGTGACTCAGTGTTGATCGTGTGCGCAGGATCGTCACACTTATTACACACCAGTAACCACACTGAACTTGGCTTAAAAAAAAAAAAAAAAATGTGAACACCAACAGAGTACATTACCAACAGAGTACATTACCACCATTTACCAAATCAGGAATTGACACTTTGCAAGGCAAGTTAGTCACTAACTCGTATAATCACAGCATGAACACAGCTACGCTTTCCATCTACTCAGTGATACTATGAATACTTTAATTGTTGCGGGCAGAAAGGCTTAGAGGGACTGATGGTTTAATATCCAGGATTGACAGACAGGTGTATTTCAGCTCTGAGTTGCAACTGAAGGATGGCTGGTATCACATGTATAGTAATCATGTCTGTGTTAAGTTCTCTTGAGCAAGGTACTGAACCAATAGAACTGCTCCAGGGGCACTGTAAAGTGGCTGCTTCTGCATTGATTAAATTTACATGTATAGGATGATATACTTTAACACGGTTTAAAATAAAGACAGACAAGAAAAAGTCTGTGAACATGGTGCCAGGCTGCAAAGATTGCATTAAAGCACACCAGCAAACAATACTTCAAAATTAAGAGCTTTAATAGGCAGGAGTGAGTGCGATATCGCACAGCATTGTGTGCAGACAACAGCTCTCTGTAGAAAAACACCATTAGCAGTTGGCTGCTCTTCAGCAGGGTTGTGGGTTCAAGGAGATGCAGGGCAGTGCCAACAGGCTGATGGGTAATCTAACATGACAATATTATCGCGTAGGAGGGCACAGTTGGCACTTTCCCCCTGCCATCTCTGCTCCACTCAACTCTGCTCCATTACCACACACAACACAAAGATTGTTCTCTTTGCAAACGTTCCCATCAAGAAGGCCTAGATGGAGAGAAGCACATGAAAGTCAAAGAGAAAAGAGACAGAGAAGCAAACTGAGAAAGATAATAGAGAAAGAGCAACACAGAGCGACTATGCACAGGAAGAGAACTTGTTCTCGTGGACTTTCAGTAATGGATTTGGTCCCTCTTAAGTTAGTTAAGCACATCACGAAGTTAAGCTTATTTTTATTCAGCACTCTAACTTATAAAAAAGTACTTTCTTGTACTCAGCTGACTTATACTTATTCCACACAATATAAACAGGTACTTTATCAGTAAAAATTATATAATGTGTTCTGCATATATTTGAATTTTTAGAGTGGCTAAACTCTGCTTGTCTTTTGCTTCGTATTTACTTATGGATTTTTTTTTTGTTTGTTTTAATTATGCATATTTTTTTGCAGTTTGCTTACTTGTGTTGTGTGCCTTTCATGACATGAGCTTGGACAACCCACAAGTGTGATTCAAAATACTTTTGATGACAAGAGTAGGGGCCAAAGCTATTATGCCAATTTAAATTTTGGAAGCGACTTTTGGATTTTACCCAACACAACAGACAATTTACTGGCATGCCGGTTCAAGTCACTTTCCTGCGGATGCTGTTGAAAGGGCATGGTGAAGAATATCAAGAAGGATCTTGAATAATAATAATAATAATAATAAAAGAAGCGAAACATTCTTGTCTTATGTTAAGATTAATGCAATGATATAAGGAGAGTAAAATCATTCATTTAAATAACCTTGCTTAAAATAGTGGAGAGCTTCATTAATCTTCATGTCATTCCCAAGGATAAATGGGAGAAGTAATTAGAGCTAATAGGAATTTCATTTTCCCCTCTATTTTGTGGAGTTATTATTCACTATCTGCCTGTAATGGAAAAAAGGATTGCATGGAATAGTTAGTGGGGTATATGAGAGAATGAGGCTCTTTTGGATTTTCTTTCCAGTTTTTGAACCTTAGCTGGTAGTCTTTTTCACTGCCAATAAGTACAGTAATGTGATTGCTCAAAGTTAATATGCAACACTATGATTGCTGCACGGTTTAAGCATACATATGAAATACATTTTATTGCTACAAGGTATGCCTCGTGAATGCAGATGACATCTAGGTAAAGTAATGTACTCAACGTGAAACATAAAATGCAAAAGTGCTTTGGATTCAGCTGTAACTGCATTCAGATAAATACAAAAATAAACTAAGGAGCTGGTGATTGCATTTGGTTCTCAAAGTCACAATAGCATGTTTTTTATTTTGTCATTTATCTCAAAGTTGAACTCTTTGCAACTCACATGGAAAAGCATTGCAGTTCCTAAATTAAGCCAATTTCTAAATACAGTTCTTTTTAGTCACTATTTAAAAATACCTCTCATTTGATTAATTTTTCTTTTTTTCTCACTTCTCCGTGGTACTGAAGAATGACATTAGCCCTTTCAGCATGTGATCCATCATGTGTGGAAAAAAGCAGATTAAAAAAGCAACACGTGATTACTTACGACACCAAATATTAATTTAGGTCATGTTAATTAAAAAGTGATGATCTATGAGTGGATCATTCCTGGAAAAACAATATTTTCAAGATATGAATATAGGCTACGGTGTCTTTTAATATCACGGAGAACAATAAACACAATAATATATTAAAATACACATAATTAGCACTTAAATAAATTATGTTTTTTGCCTTTACCAAATGCCACAGAGTTAACGTATTTAATAAATGGGAATGTACATTTTCTGCCAAAGAAATTGCCCCATTAGTCATAAGAACAACTTTCCAAGACTCCACTACTGTCAAACAACCATTTATATGAGCGTCTGTTTGTTAGAATAGTCCAACTGGTAGTAAAACATTCTTGTTATCAGATGGTTGTGTTTTGAATCCTTGATCAGCTTTGAAAATCTGATCTTGGAAAGTGAATAAGTCACGCTCTGCCCTGGCTCACCAGTTACCCCAGAGATGCCCTTGAGCAGCACACTTAACCTCCAGCTTTTGAAGCAGAGCTGCTCAGTGGCCAATTGCAAAATACCTGCAGATATACTGGGCTGCTTCCAGGTGTCATTAAACACTACCGTGTGAATGTTAAATTAGGCTGCGCCGAAACCAGCGGGCTTTCTTCAGCAACTGCTCATTCCTAGATGACAAGCATTTGGACTCATTAGATTTGTTCATTTGTTATTCTTTGAAGGACATTTAGCTTAACGTGTAAAATGGTGACTTGCAGCATAATTAATACAGCATTAACATGAAGAAATTGCATGCAAATAATATGATTACTTTGCAGTTGCACTGAGACTGTATAAAGGCAAAGTGAAGAGGTAGTTAGAAGCAAATATGGTGCTATTACTGCGGTGGCATGTCACTTGTTAATCCACCCAGTAACATTAAAGCGTATGGAAAGCATTTTATTTTTTTCCACTGATATATGTCCAGAAGATCTGTGGAACCTCCCACAGTATGATGGAACGTAGTCATTAAAATATCATTGAACAATGGTTATTTGTTATATATATCGTTATATAAATGTCTAAAAAAAACTTTTCTGCCAAATGTAGTCCTGTTTTAATCAATAGCAAATTACACATACATTCACCTATAAATCAACAAAACCACATTTCCTGTGCCTTCTGTTATAATTTCACCACTTTGGGACAAAAGCCAGAATTTAAAATCTGTGTGCCTCCATTAAATCCCAATGGATCTTATTTCACCTACATCAAATTTTATGCTGCTTCTGAAATTGTTTGCAAAGTATATCTTGTTTGCAAAGGTGAGAATTCCACCTTAACAGTTTATAATGTAAACTAATTCAGTCCAGTGTTATGTACCGAGAGAGCAACACACAACCAGTAGATACAATTTGCCTGATTTCTATAAAATATTGTCCTTGGAAGAACTGAAATATCACACTGGCATAAGTATTCAGAGCCTTTACTCAGTGCTTAGTTGAAGCACCTTTGGCAGCGATTATAGCCTTGAGTTTACTTGAGTATAAGGTGACAAGCTTTGCACACCTGGATTTGGGGATTTTCTGCCATTCTTCTCTGCAGATCCTCTCAAGCTCTGTCAGGTTGGATGGGGGACCATCGGTGGACAGACATTTTCAGGTCTCTGCAGAGATGTTCAATTGGGTTCTAGTCAGGGGCTGCTCAAGGACATTCACAGAGTTGTCCCTAAGCCACTTCTGTGTTGTTTTAGCTGTGTGCTCAGGGTGATTGCCCTGTTGGAAGTTGGACCTTTGGCCCAGTATGAGGTCCTGGACCAGGTTTTCTTAAAGGATATCACAGTACTTTGCTCTGTTCAGCTTTCTCTAAATCCTGACCTGCCTCCCTGTCCCTGCCGCTGAAAAGCACCCCCAAAGCTTGATGCTGCCACCATGCTTCACTGTTGGGATGGTGTTCAGCAGATGATTTCTCATGGTCTGAGAGTCCTTTAAGTGATTTTTTGCAAACTCCAAACAGGCGAAACTCTAGGAAGAGTCCTGGTTGTTCCAGACTTCTTCCATTTAAGAATTATGGAGGCCACTATGTTCTTGGGAATCTTCAGTGCAGCAGAATGTTTTTGTGGCCGTTCCCAGATCTGTTCCTCAACATAGTCCATGTGTCTTAGCTTAGCTTTCCAGTGCTCTGTTCTTTGCCTGTCTACTTTGAACCTGATCGTGTTTTGGACCTCGCCTCTGTTTTTTTGGATTTTGCCTCATCCCGATCCTTTGTACTTTGCCTGCTTGGATTTTTGTATCCTTGTTTATTTCAAAGTAAAGACTCTTTACTTTTACATTTGCCTCCTGAGTCGTGCTCTTGGACCCCTTTTCTGAAAACCGTGACACAAACCAAACTGCTTTTTTTTTAACCAATTACTGCAGTTCTAAAATGAGGTTTGGTGCAGACGGAGAGAGTTGATGCAGACTTTTGACACCACTGCAAACCTCACACTTTTAATTGCACTCAGAGAAGTTTACAAAAAAATTTCAACATTTTTGTGGAGTTAATTAAGTTTTTATGATTAAAAAGGATCATAAACCTAAGAGCTTAAAGATGAGGAATTTTCCAACACAGTTCTGTGAGTTCTAGTGAGCACAGTTAATAGATATGAAGAACACAGCTCACCAAATAACCAGCAAAACAAGGTATTTAGGTACATTCCACAAAAAAAATCACCTCTCAGAGATCTTCTTCTCCTGTCTCTTGTTTACATGAATTTGCAGAAAAATGTGATCTTGTTATGCACTGGGGAGAAAGGAAGAATTATGAGCAGTGAGCCATTTCTCACTAGAATTGGTTAAAATCATATTTCCTAACATACGACAACTCCCAAAGCACCATAGTTTAACTTTTGGGGCCCCAGTGCCCATCCATCACCAGAATCGAAAAGATGATTTACAAGGGCTCCGTAAGACCTCCAGGAATTCTACCAGTGATAAATTAACTGGGAAAAGATCCTTTCTTCATCTCCCCCAAGTATTCCACACTAAATGCCCTTATTCCATAAGGTCTTGTGTTTTTTCACTTTCAAGGCTTTGTTTTAAAAAAAATAATACAGTTATTCAAGTGTCACCAGAAAGGTCTTCAAATAGCTATTCTTTTAACTCTCTTGCTGGATCATCAAATTCAATTATGCTACGTTTATTAAAAATGAAAAAAAAAAAAAATAGATGTGTGGGTTGCAGCTTCATAAACTAAAAAGCTTATGGTGTACCATGTAATGTAAAGACAACATAATACATGTATCCACTATCAAGATACAAATGCAACTGCTGCCAATGCAAAAGTGCATGAATACAACAATTCATCACATGCTGAAGCTCTAGAAATGAGTCATCCAGTTGTGGATTTTTTTTTCTTGTTTCTTTTTTCTATTTCCAGTGGTGAAAGATCATGAGCAATTTCGGGGCCGGGTGGCCTGGAACACAGGTTTTGCCTGAGGGGGTTGAGTAATGGTGTAGTAGTAGTACATCTAGAGTAAGTAAGTCCTCCAAAAGGGTGTGGACGACAGACAGAGAGAGGGAAGGGACAGAGGGTGAGTTGTAGTACATGAGGTGGGGGGAATCAGACAGCCCCGATATAACACGCAAACATACATAGCTAATGTGGTGTCATCAATCTCAGTTTCATCAGGCAGTTTGTAGCTGGAATATGTTTAGGGTTTAATAGTTATTACTGTACTGGTTGTTCTGGGTGCCTTGCTCATTGCATGTTCTCATGATCTGATGTTGTATATCATAAGCAGGATAACAGTTCCATGTGAGTTACATAATGGCCACATTTTGTTATAAAAAAAAGCACGTTTTTTTGTGCAGAACAAATGTTTTGTTATTGGATTAAGTGAGGTACTTATGCTGAGGAATAAGTGAGGTACTTATGCTGATATCAACCGATGTTCAGATCACAAGCGCCGTGTCCCCTCTGTTAAAGTATTTTTGCTAGCCTTAAACGTGCATAAGCTTCTTTGAACGGTTCCCGCATCTGTACAGCTGTGCTGAGGAATCATTCCCTGTCACCACATCTAAGTCGCTTTGCTCACCTCAGCAGGGAGGGAGGAAGAGGGAGAGAGAGAGAGAGGGGGAGAAAGAAAGAGGCACTCTGGGATGATAACCGCTGTTAAGAATATCAACCAAAAAGAGATTAGGCCGCATTCATTCACAATGGAGAGGGGACTATAGGGAAAGAGTTCTTCAGAATCCAAAGCAGCGCTGTCAGAAGTGAACCGAAAACTGAATACATTTTTAAAAAATGTCAGAAGCATTTGTAAAATAAATCCATCTGGTAATGCACTTTATTGACTTTATTGAAATATCCAGTTTATACTGGATATTTTTTTTTAACAATGCAGCAGCAGTCCACTCTTGAAAACACACCACAACAGACAACTTGTGACAGTGAATGTCTTCCTGCAGGATTCATCCCTGTTATGCATTTAGACTGCCTTGTTACATAACAAGCAAATATGACCACAATAGCTTGAAAAAGAATTGAACAATAGCTTGCCTTAATGAGCGGTGCATATTCAGGTGTGTGTGTGTGAGTGTGTGTGTCTGTTTGTGAGTATAAGCCACTCCAGACAGCTTCACAGTTGATGGGATTCTTTTTTAGCATACTCAGCAATATGTTGATGCTTTTTTTTTTCTTCTCTTTTTTTTTTTACCCCCTTCTCTGTTCCCTCAACTACACATTGAGTTTGTATTCTATAGCTGACTAGGGGGTGCTTGAAATGCATGCTTCTGCAGCACTATGATCAACACCACCCCAGTTAGACCACTGAGGGAATCTGCATCAGGGTTCACTCGAGGGCAGACAGCATTCATCACTGAAGTGCTCTGATGTGAGTTATGAGCCGCTGTGGCTGTCATTATGGGTCAAAAACCTCCTGACAGTATTGGAGTACAAAGTGGCTTTGACCACAGGAGACATAAAACAATAGCATCAAAATGGCAGTTCTTTGTTGTGTGATAGTGAGCCAGCAAAGCAACCAACACTATTGAGGAAGTCCATAATGAAACTTGAAATTGGTTCTGTCTGGATGCTTGACCGTTTGACTTTGCTTTCCATTTTCAGAACATCCCAGACAGTGCAGACAGGGAGGCTGGGCTTAAGTTTTCTAATGTGGTTACTCTGTATGCCTTGGTTACTGTGAGAACATTGGATTCCGTTTGAAACACTGTTAACTCCATAGCAATGAATTTAAACCCTGCCATGGAGGTTTTGTTTTTGGTCTGGTCTTTTTAGTCAGCACAAAATCCCCCCTCAAGAAAAATAAATAAATAAATAAAACAAAACCTCAGAGATTTCTGTGCTGTTTAGTGCAACATTAGTGGGGATTTAAGTATTTTATACTTTTTTTTAAATAATACTTATATTTTATACTTTTTTATACTTTAATTTGTGTTCTCCTTTTCATCACCCTTCCCCTTTCATGACTAAAGTCACCCAAAAAAAAAAAAAAAAAAATCAATAACAGATCAAAGTTTACCTGCATCCCCTTGTGAAAAAAATATTTGGTTCTTCCAGCACAGTATAGGGTGTCTAGACTGAGAACCTATAGTGTGGTGATCTGATAACAAACAATTCACCTATATTACAACCTTCATCCCATCTCTGGTCAATATGTGGTTTGTGTAATACATTTTCCAATGGAAATTGGCATTTTATTATTGTTTTTTTGCTATGTTGTAAAACAGCTTCCAGAGGATGGGAATCCTGTCATTTTCTCTTTGTGCGCGCATGGGACGCTTTTGTTTAATTTGCATTGCACATATTTGTACGCCACTAACTACAAATTTTTTGGAAGTTGTTTCAAGTCATATAAGCTTGTCTCTCAGCATGATATGTGTTTCAGTGCATTCTGTTTGCTTATTCTGAGATAGCTTTGTTAAGTAAACGTGTCAGTACAAAAGGAAATCTTTACACATAGCTGTGTTAGATAACTAAATTGATATTTTTTTCCCTCTGTTATATAACTGGATCTGCAGCTCAATAACATTTTTATTTTATCTTGTTAGATTTTTCCTGTTCTGCAGTTAATAAGATACACTGTGGGTTATGTTTGTTGCATTTTCTTACCTTTTTTTTTCCCTCCCAAATTATGGTGGCTATTTGCCCAGCCCTAACCAGCCATTACCAGCTTCCCAGGGGAGAACAGCCAACCTTTTTTTGTTAGAGCTTGACATTGAACCTGGTTTGCCAAAGTGTTGAGCCAGTTTTTCCTCTTTGCACCACCTTGGCACCTACTGAAGATTTTCATTAAAAAAAAGAAGAAAGAAATAAAGAATAGTGTTTGTGTCAGGGTGTCATTATTTGTAACAGTATGACAAGTGATGGTGGGCTCATGAATACTGTAGCTTTGTCTCAGGAACTTAGAACTCAAGACAAAAACATGTTTCATACGGTAGTTTTGAGAAAACATTGTTCCTCTGTTCTAATTAATTGAATCACAGCTATGCCAGAAATAAACTCAAGGACTGATTTGTTTTAGGCATGTGGAGATGGAAAAAAAAAAGATCTTCAGATACAACACCCAAGTCTGTGAGTAGAGACCCTGAAAACCTGCATAAATTACTACAGTATATTGTACACAGAAATCTCTCATCTCTCTGTATAACGTGACCTAATTTCTTATACCTGGGGGACCCGGCAACATCTTTAACTCCCCCTCTGTCTCATATTCTAACACTCATGCAGAGCGAAAGCATTGCAGCAGAGCTCAGAACACTGAGAACTGGGACTTGAGGTAAAATGCAGGTCGGCATGGGTCAAAATCTGGTTTCTGTGTGGTGAAGCTGTGATATCATTTGTGAGATTTCAAAAATACAGTGTGTTGTTGTTTTGAAAGGAAAAAAACAAATAATGACTCAGTCTAAGCGACTGCTTGTGTATGTATGTTGTGGGTCATATGTGTGTGTTGGCTTGAAACGGGTCAGTAACGTATGAAATCCTCAGTAGAACTAGATGTTTAAAGAGATTTGTTGTGAGCAATTAAATGCAACTTTAAAGCTTCCTGTATGAATATTTTTCTATGTTAACGATAGATCAAATGGCTATATGTAATGATCTTTCATCTTATTGTTTGTTTTTTTTTTGTTTTTGGCCTCATGCTTCACAGTCCATAAGCCCCACTTCTTGATGCAGCAGGCAGTAGCATTTAGCAGCTAAAGAGTGGCTGAAGATATTTTGCTAATGTTGCTTCAGATCAACTGGATGAGTAAATAGAAAATTGTTTCCTAACACGCTCAACAGAACAACTTTATAAGCTGCTAATTTGTTAACGTGTTTAGAGCTGCTTGTTTTTCTGGCTCCAAGTGGCCAAATAAAAGTTAATGCAGGTATAAATTTAAACCCATTTTTTTGGTTATAAAACCACAACCTTTTTTAAGGTTTTAAAGGTGTTGTAATGAGGCCAAGAGATCAAATGCAATATGTGAGAAGATCAATAGTGCATAATGTGAAGCTCAGTGTTTCAGCTGAACAATTGTCGCCGTGAGAGCAGGGATAGTTCCACTTAACGTGTGCCTAACAATCCCACAACTTCAAACCAAACAGACGGAGGGTATATGGACTAAGAGCTTGATATGCAAACAGGCATGGCAGGGCAACAGCAAGCAATAAACATGCTAATTTAGGAGTGTAACAGTCACTTATCTGGAGCCAAAAAAAAAGTCACATCAAAAATGGCTTATAGCATTCTCTACACCTCTGCAACAAACAGAGGCAGCAGTTAGCAGTCACAGCAGGCTTTACGGCGTGGGGCTGAGTGCTACAGCCACAGTGTTTTTTTTCTTTTTCTTCTTTCCACCCACAACTTATAAAATATTAAAGGGCTATTTTGATTAGAATAACATAATCATCACTTCTGGCATTTACATATAAAGTGTATACTTTCAATGGAATAATGTCTCTGCTCAAGGACAGGATAATATTGTTTATGGAAAAAGTCTAGAGCCTTTTATTTCTCTAGGCCCTCACTCCATGTGTATGTGTGTGTTTGTGTGTGGGCTTGTTTTACTATATTCATGGGGTCTGAAACCTGGGAGCCCGCTATACTTGTGGGGACTAAACTGCTGTATCCTACACTTTTTGATGGCTGTTTGAAAGTTAAGGGTTCAGTGAGGGTTCAGTTTAGAATTAGGTTCAGGTTAGGGTCATGTTTGGGTTGAGGCATTTATCTGTGATGGTTAAGGTTAAGGTGATGGGCTAGAGGACGCATTATTTCAGTGAAAGGTCCTCACAAATGTAGTAGAACAAGGGTGTGTGTGTGTGTGTGTGTGTTTCTGTGGCTCTTTAGAGTATTGACATCCTCACTTAAAGAAGAAAGGAAATGTGGGAAAAAATACAGTGTAAGTGGGTTCAGTCCAGTTCAGCTTTGGTTTCCTTTGAGAATGTCACATTAATTTAATGTATGAAGAGAAATGGATATGAGTTTAAATTAAACTTCGGTTTGGACTCATTTAATTCAGTTGTGAGCAAAAGTAGAGCCCATATTTTTTTTACTTATTGCCCATGTTTTCATTACAGTACTGTTTTATTGTCTTGCAAGGAAAGTTAAGACAACGGAAACGCTAATGTTTCCCCATAGGTAAAAGCCTGTGGTAGTTCTGCACTGTTATAAGATGCAACGGTTTCACTCTGTGCTGAAATTCTGTCGTGATGGGAACAGTGTTTTTCCAGGATGACAATGTCCCTTTTCACCCTGTGATTTGAAAAGCATGACAGAGATGTTACAGAATCTCATCAACAAGCAGGAATAATGTCAGATGAATTGTTGGCGATTCTTATAAAAAGGCATTAGGGATGATAGAGTGCCAAGATGATCGCTTATAATCATTTTGTGTGTTGTTGCTACCTCATGTTTTGCCCTTGAAGAAATAGATGGGCCCAGTGCATAATAGAAGACAGAAAATAATGCTATAGATTTCTTTTTTTGACAGCAGTGCCAGTCTGCCCTTCTTTGGTGCATCCTACAGGGCCTTGCCTGAAGACCTCTATTTCCTGATTAACAGAATTAAAGATGTGCTGAATTTCCAATTCTCCAAGTTCTGACTGAGAAAATCAATGTACAGTCTAACTGTCTTTGGTGTGAATTTTGTGTTTTGAGCACAGATGTTTCTCCCTATAAAGAAAATTGTGGAATGGTGACCTTGCATTCTTGCTGCACTGGGTTTCTTGAGAGCTCTGTTCACTTCTTGCCTTTAAAAGAGTAAATTCTTCCTCTGAAAGAAAATAATTTCCTCCAGTTAGAAACGTTGCCTTCCCAGCAGTCCTTGTCCCCATTAGCAACTTTGCTATGGTTTTATTTTGATATAGTGCTGAGATATATTTATATACTTATATTATATACTAGCGTATACTAAACTATACAGACCATGGGATTCTTCTTAAGCATATTGTTATTGAACATTCATGCGGTGAACCTACATATCTCATGTCTTGTTGTGTTGACACCAATAAAATATTCAGGAATTTCTTTCTTTATCCTTTTCGTGTCTCTTTTACTTTTTCTATCACTGTTGGGTTCTTTTTTCTCTCTAGCTATTAGCTTTTGCTTCCCACCTCTGTGTCACTGCAGCACCCTGTCTTCATGCCCATCTGCCCATCTATCATCATCTCTTATTTCCAGCCAAGTGTTGAGCCATGGGAATCTATGAGGTCATCCCAAATCTAACTTCTGTAGCAGCTGCCAGCCACATCGTCTATTTGATAAGCACTTCGATTTCCAGCTAAGATCCTTTCATCAAAAATCTCCAGGGGAGTAAATTCAATTTCCATTTTAAAGTATTTCAGGTGTTTTGCAATAAACAGGCCCAGGTGCTGGTGTAATGTTAGGGCACTCTCTGGATGTGTCGCAGTTATGTTGATTGTCTGTTTGGTTTATGCCATAAAATGTAATGATACATTTGAACCCCTGTGGGAAAGATGGGGAAGAGGCCATGAGGAATGCACATATTTTAAAATGAGGTTTCCAAAGTTTCTCTTGAGCTGCAAAGAAGCTTTTTCAGTGTCTTCACTGTCCTTAACAATGTAATATTGCATATATTTCATGTTTATTTGGCACCATCAGTTTTTTTCAATCATTTAAAAAAAGCAATTAAACTTTTGAGAAATCAGTAGGTGAAAGTAGATCTCTGCAACAGAAAAATCTGTTTTTGTGTTTCATGGTGCATCTAAATTTGACCAGAGGTTTTAAAAAATGGGAAAAAACACAGGAGGGTTGAAGGGGAAGTGGGGACGAAGAGATGTAAGGCAAAGATACTCTTTGAGGTGCAAGGTACAGATGCATGCAGGTGTTCTGGAAACAGCTGGGAGTTACTGTAGTTTGGCTGATATGGCCCGTTTACCAGCACGCTCAGCAGTTGGAGCTCTAGCAGTGGCTTTGAGGCACAGCTCATATTAAGTTATTTTAAAACCCCTATAGCGCTTGATCGTCGCAATTTACGTCGAAACCCGTACACTGCCTTGAAATCAAATCTGAACATACAGACACGATAAATAAAAAGATATTTTTAGATTCAGTGTAACTGTAAAAAACAAAAAAAAACAACGCATAACAAAACGCGGTTTTAAAGTTTTCTTCAGTATCAAAGTAATCTGGTGATCAATGTGTACATTGCTAACAGGAGCTTCTAATAGCTAATTCAGCATACTTTTGATGCTGCCAGTTTGCTAGAATGTAAACATGTACTGCCTAAACTATCACTCTGCCATGTACAGTGGAGAGCAAAGTTTATGCATGCAGACATTTGGCCTTGCAAGACCACCTTAATAAATTTTACATGTCGGACCACTACCAATTTCAGTTGAAGGTGCATGCATTTATTGTCTCACTCACTCACTCACCTCAGAACTTTACTGAGGAAGACTAAGGATTAATGTTTGGTTTAGGGCAAGGACTTCAACATTGGCTTTTAACAGCGATGGGAAAAATGTGTGTAGACAGTAAATGATTGCAAGGTGTCACACAATTAAATTGCATTTATTTCATTGTTAGGGTAGGATTAAGCAAAACCACATATGCCTTTTTATAATTTAATCTTCCTAAGCAGACCAACATCAGTTGTGTCATGCAGCGAATTCTTCTAAGCTTCCGTGACCTGCAGCACTCTGAGTAGTCTAAACTCAAACTGGCTGAGTCTTTATTGAATTATATAGGAAACTCTGAAACTTTTACAGTAAAATTCTCAGTGAGGTTGTAGAAACGCTGTTAATTTTTACTTATTTAAATTTTCCAAATTAATTCAGCAGGCACGTTACCCTGCAACGTTATCTTGTGTGAGTGTATTATAATGTTATGTGGAATGAATTGTAAACATCATTTGTGAGAAATATTCATAAAGCGTAAAGATCCCTACCGCTCCATTACTTTGCTCTGCTGATGGTGTAAATCCATATCAGTTACTGTTTGTGTATGGTGCAGCTATTCAGAAATACATAATGGGACAATCATATACAATATAAAGTATGTTATACTGAGCAAAAAGAAAAGAAGGTACTGTAGAACGGTCATCCTCCAGTCAACACGTTACTAGTTGTAATTCTTCAGCATTGTGGGCCGTATCTCTGGTTTAGTGTGTGTCTGCCTCCCTGGTATTACAAATATTTTAAATGTGAGAGTGTCTGCAGTTTCATGACACATGACAAATAGTCTGCTGTAAATGTGTAGCATACAATATTAATAGCAGTTCTGAGTGGAAAGAAGCCTTCAGCTCCGGATGATGATTCATTGTCATGTGATCAGTCTCGTACTTTAAGGCAAATAACACGGCAGAACGTTTTTGTTTTGTTATCATATTTGTTTTGCTGTTATGCTTTGCTTGCATCCTGTGCAGACATTTGGGGACGCTCTCTCTCAAAAAAAAATAAAAGCCTCAGGTTTTGATGGGGTGTTTGATTTATTTAGTGAGCTGCAAATTAGCTACATAATAAAATAAAACAAACAAGCTTTATTTGTTATGTCAACATGCAAATTGATTTAGATTTTTAATTTAGCAGCTCACACATTGTGATTCAGTGATTATTCCAAAAATGTAGCTTCTCTCTTTGTGATAAAAATCTACAGTGCATATTTTTGCCTGTGTTTTGGAGATATTAAGCAAGATCTTTTATTCTGTTTTATGATCAGCGTGCTCACAACAATGGATCACATCATTTATTCACTTAATTACGGTTGAGTCATCCTGGCTGAGGAAATGTAGTCGATTGTGTTGAATTCATTCTCTGTAATATAATGTAAGGCGCACTGAAACAATGAAATGCTGGCCTGGCACACTAATGCTGTATTAGGCAGTGAAGTATTGGAAATCTGTTCAGACATGATAAGAGGTTTTCCTCACACTGCTGCTGCTTGAGCCAATCATCATTCAATCATGTAGTGTTTGGCTACTTCTCTGCCAGTGTCCCCGGCCCTGGCAGAGCACCAAACCATTGGTGACTTGATCTCCACTTATAAATTTCGTACAGAAAAATACTTTCAAGACTCACAGATGGTGAGAGCAGCGAGCCACAAACACAGCAGTACATATCTGCATGAGTTGTGTAGTGTGCGATTTTTGCAGCATCCAAACTAAATTTAATTTGTCTGGAAGATTAGTTGCATGTTTAGAACCTCTTGTGTGTGTGTGTTAACATTATTTTGCATGCTGTAATCTCTATCTGCAGTTTTTATTCCATTTCCACACAAAAATGCCTGTTTTATACAATATTAGTATTTTAACATTAACAGTGTTCCTGTGAACACTGACATTACAACAATAATCATCTCTCAAGGATTCACTGAAGCTTTTTTTTTTTAATATCTTTTTCTTTCAACAATGTGGACAAATTTGCAAAATGGATTATTTTTAATCATCAATCCATATTTCACTCAAATATCAGCCTTGAAGTTGACATAGAAGCAACTATTTCTATCCCAGAATTCTCTGTCATTGAACAACACACAGGAAAGTGGGTCAGAAAAGGTAAACGATGCCTCTGTTACATCCACAAGAGAGCGGTCGGCATAAAGGCCATAATGCAGTGTAAACTAAAATGATACCTGCATTATGCACATCGTTGCGATACTGTATCCTATATTTAGCATGGAATGTTCTGCAGTCAACACAATACAAGTCTGTGTCTGTGTGTGTGTGTGTGTGTGTGTGTGTGTGTGTGTGTGTGTGTGTGTGTGTGTGTGTGTGTGTGTGTGTGTGTGTGTGTGCGTGTGTGTGAGTGTGTGCACCAATGTTGGTGTTATCTTCCCCACAGAGGTAGACAGTAGGTGAGCAGTCTGTTCGGTTCTCCAGTTTGGCTTGCTGACTGACAGACATCCTCTTGTGCCTGGAGATAGGCAAAGCAAAACACCATTGGCATGTGAAGCTCGAGAAATGAAAAAAAAAATAGATAAACTATAAATAATCTAAACATCTACACATCATAGGCATCTTCTAACATTCCTAAGAATTGATATGTTGCAGTAAAGTGTGTGCTAAAGGTACATATTCATTTTTCTTTTTCTCTATCTGTGCACAAAGGGTGTTGAACACAGAGATGAAGCCGAGGTTGATTTACTGGTAACCAGCCTGGACGTGACCCTGTGAGGTGGTCTTGATAAATCTGTTTGGATCTAAAATAAAGGAGGGTGACAAGCATGTCGCTTCATCAGTAAAGGAGAGAGGAAGGAAGTTTACAGCGTGTTTACAGCAGGTTTATGTTTGCCTGGAGTCCTCCAACTATTGCACAGCTCTCACATGGAGAAATAAATAAAGGCCCTTGACAAGATGGCCCCCTGGAAATGATGAGTGACTGTCTTCTTGCCAGATAGTAGATAGAGAGCTTGTTCCAAATATGCCAAACTCACTCACTTACTGTCCGAGCCAAATTATGTCAGTACTTTAAACAACTGCTCATCGCACTGAAGCATTAAAATGCTCTTCCTTTCTGAATTAAACAGTCCTGTTCCTTTTCTTCTTTATATTTGTACCCATCACATCTTTTTGCCAGTGCTGCATTCTACATACTACAAGGATAAGTGTAGCACGAATACTGTATATCTGACCTTGCATCGGTTTGAATTTCAAAGTAAGATTGCGTTTTCTAAATAAAAACACCAGCATTCCCTGGTGCCATTTTCTTAGACTACCAGGATCAGTTATACTTTATACATTGCAAAATACCTCTACTTGTATCATGCATAAACTACAGTGCATGAAACATTTACAAGCATGATTTTTTTTTTTCCATCCAAGGGATCTGTCAGTCTTATGAATTTTGCTTATATCCCCATCAGGACTCTTTTCATCCTGACTGTATGACACCTTAGACTTAATCAAAGTCTTCACTTGGTTTCAAAACTGCCCACGACCTTTCATATACTGAGGAATTTGCCCGGTCTGCAGTGGGCTGTGAATTCCTGTAAATGTTCCGTTAGGATTTGCTAGGTCCATATCTTTTCCCACAGCCCCACTGTGGTGACTGTAAACTATCACAGTGGGGAGAGCCACGTGATACGAGATGGACACTGACCCCAGGAGTTATGTTGGATCCTCTGAACAATGTCTGACGTTGTCTTTCTACAGGTTTGACCTGGATCAGCCAAGCTGTGTTGTTAATATATGGATGTGCTTGACAGTGATATTGGAAGGCAACCGAACAGCTGAGACAAACCCGCACAACCTTGAGGGTGGACATTAAAAGCAAACTGATCTGAGCGGTTGCATTCAGATAGCTTTTAAAGTGGTCTTGGTCTGTTTACTGCAAAATTGTATTGGTGTTATAAAACCAATACTGGCTTAAACACACCTCAGGCCTCAAGGAAACAACATTTTAATAGTGTTGTTCTTCTGCGATACAATATATAAATATAAAAAAATAAAGTAAATAAATGCATATAAACCAGCGACATATACATTATGATGTAGAGAATACACTAACGAGTTGAAAAAGTTATTTATTTCATTGTGACATGTTATTTTTATCTCCACTGGCACCCGCTCAGCCTTTGCTATCTCCAGGCACCATTTGCTATTAATCTGAAGGAATCCTAAATTTACTTGTTATCATTCTTTCAGCTCTGCATCAACAACTACCCAATCTGCGTAAATGCCAAAACCATAAAAAGAGATCCTAATGTCTTTCCCTCCATACACATAAAAGAACTCGCTGCTCCAAATGTAAGACATCAATGATTCAGTCATATCTGAGTATTGTATATTGGGTTCATTTTACAGTCTCCTTTGATAGAACAACTGCCTGCATTAGTTGGAGAGCTAATTCCCACTGTAACATGCTTGCATGAGCACAAACCCCCAAGAACCCCTTTCATATCAAACTTCCTCTCTTCTGTATCCAAGACGTGGAGGATCCTCCCATGTGATATCAGACTGGGGACCAAGCAGCACACCAAAGACAAAGTCATTTACATATCCCACGTCTCCTGTTTACACGGCTCCCATTTATCATCAAAGACAACTTTATGGATAGGTTATTCAACGGGCGAGTTGTATTAATCAAGCTCAGATCCAACAGGAAACGGAGAAATCAGAAGCCAGAGGCCAGCATCTTCTTGTCTGTGTGGTGAAGGCCCATGTCTTGGGTAAATATTGCATGCATATAAAGTGTAGGAGTAAGCAGAAAAAGCAAAACGGGAGGCAGCGCGGATTGCTGAAAGCAGGTTTCTTGGACTCAGCATTTTGGCTTTGCCTGATGTGCTGGATTATGGAGTACACTTGTGTTTTTGAGGGACACAGTGATATGTTTGCAAGAGGCAATGTTAGTTTTCATTATATTGTACAGGGCATTGATTAGATCAACACAGGAAAAAAAAAAACAAACAAAAAAAAAACAGTGTGCTAGGCGAGTAGCAGTATGGACAAGCAGGCTCCATAAGGACAGCTTTGAACAGTCATTGCTTTAAAGCCTGAAGCTCTATGCTGTATATCATGGAGGAAAAAGAAAGGGAAAATAAAAAACTGTTATAGTGGTTTACAGTTGGTGCAGTAGTGGTGATATGAGCCAAAATACTCACACAGGCCAGCCTCAACGGAAACATTAAACTGACTGTGATAAAATGCCCAGCAGCAGGGGCCACTCGTTGTAGAGATCCATCCTTCCTGAGGTCTTAAGGTTCATGGTGGCCAGTTCGCCACACTAAATCTGCTGTGGTGGAAATGCATTGCTCCACTGACCTCTATGGGTTAAAAAGGTTCAACTCCGTTATACCCAACATCACAGCTGGGTTTTATTAACTATACTTCCACTTTGTGCCACAATAACACTTGACTCTCTCCAGTGAAAAGGACCCGACAACAAATCAAGCTAAATACAGTTACATGATACATTTGAGATTGAGCGTTTGAACCCAGCTTTTGCTTTTGCTTTTGCCCACGGTATAAGAATGATAATACAAGTCAGGACTCTTTTGATTAGTCTGATTATTTTTTATTTAATTGTTTCATCTGAAATTGATCAAAAAGTAATAATTTTCCAGAGCACAACGTGACACCTTCAGATGTCTTGTTTTGTGCCAACAAAGGTCCGAAATCCAAATATATTCAATTTACGATGCTATAAAACAGAGGCAAGTCTCCACAACGCCCACGGCAAAAGGGAAATAAGGCCCATGTTAAGAATAAACAATTACACAGTTAACTCTGGAGCTTGAACGAAGCCACATAGTTAACCAGAAAAGCAAATAGCATCTACAGTAACCCCTGCACACCCAGTCATGGGTAACTATACACACTCACTGTAATTAACAGACAGAAAGACACACCGACGCAGTGACACACACATACACACAAGTTTTTCATGCTTTGTCTCGCTCTACATAACACTCATGTAAACAGCAAACCCACACTCTGGAATAACACACACACATACACACATACTCAGGGACACTGTTCACATCACCAGCAACAACTCTCCCGACACCCACCACCAGTTTGTTGTGCTGTTCACATGCTGTCCCCAGAGTGAGAAGCTGTGAGCGGGGAGTGAGAAAAGAGAACAAAAACAAAACACCGTGTATGGAGATGGGAGAATTGCATTGCGCAGAAAAAAGGTGTCCAGTAACAATGTGCCATATTCGTGTCTTTGAGGTCTAATGCATGAAAAGGACAATAATATAATTGCTTTTCATTTCCATACAGCAAGGTGCCATTTGTCTGTCAACAAGTTAT
The DNA here is from genome assembly GCF_017976425.1 of Toxotes jaculatrix. NCBI lineage: Eukaryota > Metazoa > Chordata > Actinopteri > Toxotidae > Toxotes > Toxotes jaculatrix. The sequence goes on along the minus strand of NC_054400.1, from coordinate 16,100,617 downwards.
ATCATACCAAGGTCAGTAAAGGATAATATGGATCATTTTCAAGATTTACACACTGGAGTGGGAGTTTGTTCCACTGAATTTCTCCCTTCTGACACAGAACATATTAGCCCTAACTCTGTGCAATGTTCAATTTAGATTCAAGTGCTTTAACTTATTGTATTTAATGCAACGTTTAATTACAGTATGTGTTGTTAGTGTGTGACATTGGCTCCCAGCCTTGGACTCCATGCTGTGTCAAGGTTCAGTAATTTTCCATCTACATGCTGTAATTACATGTAAATAACACGGGGGACTGCAGAAGCAGCATATAGGTTTATCATTTTAAATGGCTTGAAAACATCTTGCAACCAAGAGAAGTTTAAAATGAAGTAAACAAGCGACTGCAGTTCAAAGTTATTAGCATAATAGAGACTTAAACGCTAAGATATTGTGCATTACTTGAATACATTAGGTGCTAGAGAAAAAGCTGAAAATCTGAATTTACCACAGAGATATGAGAGTGGTATCAATCTTCTCATGTGATTCTCAGCAAATAAGCATATTTTCCAAAATGTCAAACTATTCCTTTAAATCCATGCTAAAGAAAGGCCAATACAGACTTAATTTGAGGGTAGTCAGGGTCATCTATAATCTGATTGGACATGCGTTGAAAGGTCAGTGGCATAAAAGGTTAAAGTTTTAATAATTTGAACGTTAACATATTGTGTTCTGCGACACCCAAGGTAGCGTTGTGGCATGGTATCGCTGACATCTCTCTCTCTCCCTCTTTCAAGCTTAAATCGCAAAGCCATTATGCTGTGATCATGTACATATAGATGGCCTAACATGCACAGAGCACTGCAAATAATCCAAACCCCAACACAGAGCTAAACCATATGTCAGGTTGGTATGTGTTCAGTGTTCCTTATTGCAACACAGTCACCCATGGGGTACCGATGGGGAACCCATGCTACCCAAAGTGAATTATACTGCCTGTAAACATTTAGTATTTCTGCAGAGCAGGAATCGAGTTACCTTCAGAGACACGCAGCATTCCCTCTAGTGTTCGTCAACAACCCCCACAGATGTATGCTAAGGCAGGATACTGCAATCCTATCCTGGAGCATACAAAATATCCTGCCTGTAGAGGTAAAACCACATGTGCGGCCACTACTTTCTGGATATCACGGATCATCTGTGAACACAACGTGGATCACTCTAGATTGATGCATATGTAGACTAAAAAAGCACTCAAAAATCTCATGTTTCCATCTCTATGTCATGGCATTGTTTATGTTCTACTTAGGTTCATAGCAAGTGCCGTTACTAACCTGGCAGGTACAGCCAAGGCATGTTTTGTACCCTGAGTTAAGCCTCTAAGGCAGCACTTCCTCTCAGGTGTCTAGTTCCACCAGCAAGCTCACAGCATGAGACTAAGTGCAGTCTGAGAGTCTTAATTTAGGCCAAGAAAGTCCCTCTGATGCATATACCCCTGTTGTGACAAAGCCCCAAAAGGCATGACTGGCACCTGGCAAGATAAAAATGCAATTAAAAAAACTTTTTGCACAGCACATTAACTTTAACGGAACTAAATATTGATAAGCATAAGTGACACTAAACTACCCTGGTTCCAGTCAAGCCCCGCCAGGACACTTCTCAAATTTGGTCTGGTCGATTTCGAATATCTGGTTTTCTTTTTCTCAGGTGAAGATGCAACCGAGCCATGAGGCACCTATGCGAGCGATACTAAAGCTGGTGACTTATCAGTCTGTGTCAGAGACACAGACAAATGGGGGCTGGATATTTCAACGTGTTCAGTGGTGATGCATGCACATTATGCATGCAGACCCCCTGGAAATGAGCCACCCATACTGAAAATGAAGTGGGCAGGAAAATACCAGTTCCCAGTGTTTGAAGTGGCACTTAGTCACGAGTGCCACTTCGTTCCCTTGACGAGGCTTCTTGAAGCGATGTACAGACATTACTGCCAGATCTGATGGTGGGTTTGGATTGAAGTAAATACATGAATGTATTATACAATGAATGAGGTACTCAAACATAGCTGCTCATTCACTTCAGTGCTGCTCACACAGCGAAAACACCAAAAAAGTTTCCCTTGCTTCCCTACATATATGAATCTTTTTCTGGCTGAACCTGATACAACGTTTGGTGGATTTTGAATACGTTAGACCCAGTGTTTGAAATTATTATAAACCATTGTTTAATTTTTTGATGTGTACAATGTTCAGGAACTTTTCATAATATATAAAATATTCAGAAGTACTCCTGAAGATGTGTAAACAAAAGTTTCATGTGTGAAATTGATGGAGTTCCAGCATTTTCGCTGTAGGTATGTCGACATTGCATTGGCTGAATTGTAAAAACTCACTTGTACTTATTAATAAGCACTGTTGAATTCAATGCTGCACCAGAAAGTGCAGTACTGTATTCAATAGGGGGAAAAAAAGAAGCAGAAACAATAATATTCCACCCTATAGACCGTACCTTTTATTTGTGCAGTTGCTCTGTCAAGACTATCTCTCTTCTTCTCCTTATCTTAAAATATATATATATGATTAAGCACTTAAACACGCATGCATGCTCACACATTCACGTCAGCAGCACCTGACACCAAAAAACAAAAAGCCTGCAAATTCTCAAAAGCAAGTACCCTCACACTTGAATGGAAAACAGCTGCAATTCCTCAGATGGTACAAAAAAAAAAAAAAAAAAACACACAGGCCATTTGGGAAGTGCAGCTCCCCAAAGTCTCATGTTCATGAGCGCTGCCAACACTTGATAAAACAAGAGGGAAATCCAAACATGTGGAGGCCTGCATAGTTTTGTTGCATTCAAACTGTGATTTGTCTCAGGTCAGTTGTTCTCATTGTGCTGGTCGTTCGACGGTGCTTCCACATACATGAGTGTATCTCAGTGCTGCGCACGTGTTATTGTCCATTTACTTACTCTTTGTTCTAGTTCAACTGAACGTATGATTAATGAGGTGAACTTTTCCTGGAGTTTCTGCATGCCAAAAGAAAAAAAAAAACAACAGGGACATAACACTGAGTCAAACGTTTTCATGTTTGTTTGATCTTCTTGCAGCATTAAATGCAGAACATATAGTGCAAATGCATTTATATAGTTTAGCAAAATTATATGTCCATTGCTTTTCATTTCGCCTTAACATTGTTCTGTCACAACAACAAAAGAAAAACAGTCATATCAAAGCATTAGGGAAAAGTGTAACAGCTTTAAAACCTGAATGTAAACAACTAATGTAGGCCAAGCCTGAGGTACCAGGATGTGGAGTCAAACCTCTGTCGGAAATTTCTTGTACTGATCTTGCACAAATACTCAATAAAATGACTGCAGTTTGGCAAGAAGCGGCATTGATCGGCATTCTTTTTCATGTTGAGGAAACAAATAAATTCAGCAATGTAACCTTCTTCTTCTTCTTCTTTGAGTTAGGCCTGGAGGTGTGGTCCCAAAAGGCAATCTTGCATTCGATCAGCCTAAAGACCCCAGAGCACAATTTGAATTCTAGCTCTCGTTTAAATATTAAACTAAGAATGACTGAGATTTTGAAGTGAAGCAGGATCTGGGTTGCCATCGAGACTCTGAGGTCTTTAAACAATGAAACCTCAGATGCACTCTTGTACAGTCTTTGGAAGCTCTTGCACTCTTCACCTTGGAACCTGTGATTAGATTGTTTATTGTGTTTCATGTCGGCATGAACAACGCGAGCGGATGCTTTCTTAAAATCCAATATTTAGCATTTTGGTTTGTTAATTTTTTTGTTGCTGTTTAATTAGGCACACAGCATGTCCTTTATCTGAACTATTCGGAATATATATATATATATAGAGTAACTGAGTGTATTATCTAGGCTGGGGTTTCAAAGGTATTGTTTTGTCAGATTGCTGACGTCAGATTCAGATCAAAGCACCTTATTTGTGCACCTGATCAATTGTTGACCTAGAACTGACAAGAAGAAGACTCACTGCTTGTACCTTGTGTGTCTGTGTGTGTTTGTAAGAGCGTGTGTGTCTGTGTTCAACTTGTTCTAAATGATAACAGTTTTTCAGATAAAATATTTAAATGAATAAAAATCAACCATGGACATATAGAGAAATGCTGTAATCCACACGTGTGTAATTAACTGTGGTAAAGATGCAGAACACAACTACAGATATGTATTTGTTTGTTTATCTTATTTACGCCCCCTGAGATACATAGTTTCTATGGAGACCTACGTGGGTGGTGGTTGTGGGGGACTCGAGAGAGACCCTTTACCCGCTCAGGTTCTCTTATACTGATGGGCCAGGTTTGATTCACAGTAGATAATGTGTGTGGCCTTGCTAAATGACCATGCAGAGCCTGGATCCAGGTATTAATTCGAAACCCCTGTGTTAATTAAAAGTCCTTCTATTAATTCAAAATCCTTGTGTTATTATGTGCTACATTTGTATGTTCGTCTCAGTGCAGGTCTTTTTGAGTCTTGAGTTACCTCACTCATGGATTTTAAGAACATATTCCTTCTGTATCTCTTACAATTACACATATTGATGTTAATATGATGTTTTAGTCATGTTTGCTGACATTTAGCAACATGATTCTAGTGGCAGTTTGTATATAGGATGAGAATGTACAAAATGTGCTTACAAATACTATACATTCATATGGATAATTTGTCTCCATTTGTGTGTTTTTGTTTTCTTTTTACATTTTGCTATAGTGATGGGCTGAGCCTCAGTGAACTGTATCCAAATTCATTAGAAATAATAGTCTTTGCATTGTAACTTGGCATTTTCAGAAGTCTCATGAAGGGCTGAAATCTCCTTATCAATGAGGAAAAGCGGATTTCAAAGCTTCTCTTCCAGCAGCAGTGTGCCTATTACCCTGCAGCATCCTTGGTTCCCACCGCTGTATTCCAGATCTCCAAGGGAAAAAGACACAAATTTTGGAAGGCTTATGCTGCTCAAAGATGGCTCTTGAATTGGAATGGAAAAATGTCAAGTGTACTGCTTTGTAAAGAAGGGAGGGGGTTGATGAGAAAATTGACAATCCTCCTTTGCCTAGCACAGAGTTTCTCGCTGCCTGACACAGTCGCAGCCAAGACAATCCCTTGCAGCATAACCTCTGAATTATTTACATATTCCGGTGGGGTTGCATAAACACTACTGTTACATGTCTGGCTGGGCAAGAATGGACACAAATATTCCTTGACAGCTATGATATCACAGTGTTCAGCCTCAGACCATGTGATGGTGGAAGAGTCTATAGAGAAAAAGGGGACAGTATCTGCAAGCAGGGTCGATATATTGATCGTAACCCAGGGACCAATACTGCTATCGTGTCAGTGGTCAACTGAGCCCCTCTTAACGTATAGATCATTTAATAGCTTTTGCCAAGACAGTCAATGGTGATGCAGGGATTCATCCTTAACGTCTATCTTCCCACTGTCTTTATGAATAAACCTGCAGAGTGTGTAATGTCAGGGCAGAGTATTTTTGATTGGTTTCAACCGAAAGTGTTTAACTTTTTTTTTCAGCTAAAACCAAAAGATAAATACAAAAAAAAAAAAAAATCACTTCTGTTCTGGTTGATTACGTACCATGAAAAGGCAGCTTTTCGAAGATGCTGGTCTCCAGGGCGCTGTTGTCTATCAATACAAGTTAAAGGAATGTCTCTGTAGCTTGCTAATACAAGGGCATTGGATTGTTGAACATACACAGACGCTTGTTTCCATTATAAATGAGGTCCTTAGTTTGGGATGCACGACAAAAGAGGATATAACCTTGGTTTGTTCTGTGTTTGCTCTTTGCTTCTTCCCTTTCTTTCCTTCTTTTCTGTCTGTTTTATTTTTCAAGACACGTCATCACAGCTTCTTTTGTAAGTTATTGACCTATTAAATACACTACTTGCATAATGGTTTAGTAATAATAGTTTGCAGTTCACATTAGTTGCTGAGTTGCACAAATGTTTGTAAGAGTAAGCTGATCTGAACTGAACATCCTCCCTCAAATAACTGAACAGGGCAATTAAAATAACAGCGGTCATTACAGTTTGTCAACACCTTCCTCAAGTTAGGCAATAATTCAATTTAGAAAAGAGAAGTTGTCATTTGTGAGTAAGTAAACACTGCAATACTGTTGTTTACTCTATAAATGGAAGCCTCAGATAAAGTGTTGCCTCTTACTTCTCTCTTTCATCTCTTCCTTTTCCACCCACAGAGTGACTGCATGTGCTTTGGCTTAAGATGTATCATCATCATCATCATCATCATCATGCCTGGGCTGTGAGAAAAAAAAACAGCTTTATGAGTGTTCAGAGACACAGAAACATTTACTCATACTTTGAGTCAAAGGTTTAAAATATCTTTGGAAATGAATGACTTAAGTTGCACACAATCCAGACCCAGGTATTCTCTTTATTTTCAGCAGAAAAGAGCCACAGGGCACCTAGCTCATTACCTCCACAGCTACAGTGTGTTTTCAGTGTTGTTACCTTTGGAATCCCCGAGAAACCTTTGAGACAAGTAGGAAAAAAAGCCCTTTCAGTAGCTGAACATCAGTAAAATTTGGTGCTCACTAACCTGGTTAAATAATGCCAGAGAATAAGTCAGGGACTATGAATGGGAAAACTTATAGGAATAGCAAAATTCACCAACCAGGATCTCTAAGCTCACAAATTTACATGTTATGCCATTTTTTGAGGGATTAATGCTGAACTATATCTTGACTGGGATTTTGTTACCTGGACCCCCCACTCCCACCACCAGCCCACCAGCAGCCCACCTACAGCCCACACCCAACTTTCAAGCAATCTACCTCACTTAACTGGCTGCTTCGCAATCGCTTCATGTTTAGCATACAAAAATAAGAGTGGTATCAGTCTCATCATCTAACTCTCAGCAAGAGAGCGAATAAGTACATTTCCTGAAATGTCAAACTTTTCTTTGAATAATTTTACACAGTGCTGGTCTGTCAAATTACGCTTACCTTGATCTCAACCTTAATTTGACTCAAATGACTTGAACAAAGGTGTGTGTGTTAGCTCAAGAGATGACATTATGAATGTGAAGTTACGCTACATAGACATTTTAGGTGGTTATCCTTATTGGTGAAATATGTGCTTTGCAGTGTTTAACAATTATTCTAATACTCTAGTCAGACTGCCATGAAACAGAATGTTTTGTGGTTAATGTGGCCTTTTTATGACTCAAACACATACAATAACAGGCAAATAATCCACACGCACACACTTACTCAAAAAAGCAATAAAAACACAAATACTCTTTCTTATTTCTAAATGCCTTTTGTGTGCAGCTTGATAATATGTGAGACCCTCTGGGTGTCAGTAAATACTTTCTATGGTTCCATTGGAATAGAGGCCTTAAGTAACCTCAGTAAATGGTTTTATAAGCAGTTCACTGAAGCATGATGTCTCCTTACCTGAAACCCCTTACCATTATCCCTCACATATTTCCACTGATACAATTTATTTTCAGGCAATTGTGGCACAGACCAATGATTCCTTTGATTGATTCCATTGCCTCGGCTAAAAGTCTGCTCTCACTCTTCAAAGTGAGTGAGTCACCCACGTGCCTCTGTCCTTTAGACGTGAACTTCAGAGCAAACCTCTAGGAACTCCTACATTAGGAAAATCCAAATCAAGGCCCAGTTTTATCGTGACTCATTTTTTTCACCAGATATGTTTGGTCTTGTCTTGGGTTGTCTAGATTGAGGTTAGTGTGGAGGGCAAACAAGGGCCAGCTGCCGCTGCTTACTGCTGAAAAGCAAACTTCAAACAAGATTTATCATCACTGCTGACACTGACAAAATACTGCCTTTAATCACTCTTGTCAAATGGGATACTCACCAGGAATAGCTAAATTTGTCTTCCTGCTTTGTTACAGAACACACAACAATAGCAATGTCATTTGTAAACTTGCTAAAAAGAGCATTTATATCGAATGTACAAATACTACAAATGTTTATTGCTCATGCTGGCTCCTATTGTCTGCATTTATACCTGTTTACAGCTGAAAAGGTGCAGAGCAGTGCCAAATATTTCAGTATACCGAGGATGTTGATTTGATCAACTTGCAAGTAATGGAACAGCTGAGTGGTTGAAATACTAATTCAATCAAAGCTGTAATTAACTCAATCCATTCAAGATCCTGACAAAACAAGGTGAAGCTTTCGATCAGTAAAGACTCCTCTTTAGCGTGTATAATACCTTTTAGTGGACATTTTGCCGGTTCTGGTTGCTGAAGTTAACAAGGGCGAGAGGGGGAAGGACTGGGTGGGGTATTTTGGTGGTGGGGGTCACGCAGATCTTGGTGGTGAGGGTGGTGGACGAGGAGGGCGGGAGGACTTTTGTGGTCTTTGCACAAGATGTGGTGTGGAAAAAAAAAAGTTCAGGAAAAAGATCAGACTCACAGACCAAAAGAACCACTTGTCAACATAACCGTGCATTTATATTTTCATTAGCCGTTGTAAATGTTTGTTCTGTATTTGAAGTAGAATTGTTGTTGCGGTTTTGTGTGTCACGGTTGCAGTAGGTGCTTACGCAGGCTTTGAAGTTAAATCCTCAGTAAAGGGCTGATGTGCCAATTGTTCTTTAGTCCCGAGCCTCAGCAGGTGAAGAAAATATTTGCTCAATCCGAGAGTACAAACTCGAAATCTTCCTCTTGCAGGCTGATAAAATTCTTTCCTTGATCTCAGCAGTTATGTAACATGAACAAAATCTGGAACGTGTCAGGACTTAAGGGATACCTGTAAACTAGCTATAATCAAAACTGAATCCTCCACGTCTGAATAAACAAAGCTGCCTGCAATTAAAAGCTGAATAACGCCCAACAAGGAAATGCGTTAGTCTGTTTAAATGACACCCTGCTAAGTCCTCTTGATTTGAGGAATCTGTGGAGTTTAGTTTAAAGGAGCCTTGCTGTGTTTGACAAAGAATAACTGATTGTTTGTTTGGAACACTTGTTTTCGCATCCTAAATTTGGTGATTATTGGTATCTTCAGCTGTCTGAAATGAAATTACTTTCAGACACTGACAGTGACTGTACTGAATTAAAGACTTGGAAACAGCGAATATTCCGCTGAAGCAGCATTGTGTGTGGGGTTACTTTCACACTACTCATTAAGTCAGTTCTGTCAGATGTTAGATGTCTAAAAATGACTCGGTAATTAAACAATGGTAATATGCTATGAGAGGGAAAGTTTCGAATAGTGTGAAAGCTCATGTCATTCTTTCAGTCAAACCTGATATGTGTCACTCTTTTATGTATTCAGCACAAACTGACAAAAACGCTGTAGAGTGGAACGGCAGCGGAGCGTAGCTGACTCCTCAGAAAACCCAGCCAAATATTATGATTTCCATAGTGGTAGTTTAAATAAGAAATGCAGGTTTCTGATCTTGGGGGCTCAGGCCAGTGTTTCAGGCAACCACCAGATTGTTGCCTTGGACCTATTCATAGTGGAAACAGATGGGATGGGGTGCACAGTTGCAGATCTTTGTTATTATGGTCACACAGTGGGGGCAAGTTATGGAAAATGTTCCTTGTGAGGCAATGTATCATGGTTCATTCACTCTGGAAAACTTAAAAAAAAAAAAAGACAAGAAAAAGTCAATGGATGACATTGTAAAAGTACAAAAAAGAATATTTTTGATGTGAAAGCAACATCTTGACAGCTGTTTTTTTTTCTTTTTTCATTATTTAGAGATGAAATCCACAGTTCTATTACAGCAGTTGTGCAATTTGTTTGATTTTCAATGACAAAATGCCCAAACGCTCAAAAGTAGTTTTATATTGAACATTACAATCATAGCTCAATCATAATCTCATTTTCGGGTGCATTTGTAATGTTAGCTCTCAGCGTATTTGCTGCAGAAAATAAAAGTATAATAATAAGCAGAATGACAAAGAGAGGGAAAACATGAGCCGATGCCAGTGGTATGAACGGTCTGGGACTAAAAAGAAGAGAGAAGGGAGAAATGGAGTAGCCTGCTGGGGGAACATAACTCTGCTCTATGTCCCAGTGCTGAGACAGGAAGGGAAAAGAAGATACAATGCAATATTCTCTTTGGAATTAATTCACTGTCTCTTCTCCAAGAGCATCTAATTTAGTGTTGCTTGCCTTCCTTACTGTCTCAGCCTGCCACTCGCTCTCTCCGTCTCTCCCACTTTCTTCATCCATCTCCTTTACTATCTCACTGTTTCCATCCTGCTTTGAGCCGCCCTCCCCTCTGCATCAGCACCGTCACCACTGCCACCACCCTTCTAACCACCATCGCCACCTCTTTCCCTTTACTGTCTCTCGTTCTCCCTTTCTCCGCCTTAGGCTTTTGGTAGGCTGTCTTTGTGGCGAGAGCAGAGAGAAAGAGGGAGGCCTTGAACATGACTCAAGCAGTCTTATTGGTAAGGAGAGCGCGAGAACCTGGAGACAAGGGAGATGAGAGAGGGAGCGAGTGGATATGAAAAACTTCTTCTCCCCCCCTGCGAGTAACAGAGGGAATGGGAAAGGAGAGGGAGCGTACTGATGGAAGCAAAGACAGGCAAAGAAGGAAAGAAGTGGCTTTCCACTTATCCACTATTTTAAAGAGGTTAACCTCATTAAAATTGTGGTTATGAAAATGCCGAGGGCTTGATAGATAATAAAGCCTCATGCCAGTAGTACATGCTCAGGCTGAATTCATAGATTCTTTGCGCATTATGTTTCAATTTGAGATTATTTCTGTGTCCTAAAGGTGCCTTAGCCCCCACTGTCCATTTCAATAAAAGGATACAATCTCAGCGCCACTGAAGGTGTGAATTATCGCTGGAAGAGAAACAGTGGCCACTCCTCTCCAACTTTGTAACTTTTGCCAGAAATAAAAACACAGCGCCCGCTTTTAGTGGCTGAAATAAAAACGGCAGTAAATGAGTCAAATATGAGAAGGTCACTGTGTTTTCCAGCCCGTTGCTCATCCTAAATGGGTCCCCATGGCCTAAATGAGGATGGATGTGAGCTGAGGAGGATTCACTGGTCTGAGCTCAGCCTCTTGACAAGCCAAGGGAAAGACAAGGGCAAAAGGAGTTGAGTTTGAAGATGGCCTGGCCGCGGTGAGGTTTAGATGTGCTAGCGTGGAGGATTTTACAGAATACAGTTGTGAAAGCTAGTGCTCAATGTGTAGGTTGGCAGGCAGTGGAAACTGGGAGGAGGTCAGGGGGCCTGTACTTAGTGTACAGACTTACCAGCGAGCCTCGGTGCCGGTGGCCAATCCTCTCTGATCATCTCTCTGATCATCTCTCTGTTGTTTGATTTTTCTCTCTCTCTTTCTGGCACAGATGAAACTGAAGCCTAATGAGGACTGTTGTGGAGTTTTATGCTTGTAAATGGACAGTAGCTAGTCAAATGGGAAAAAAAAGGTATTATGTGTATCTGATTTAAAGAATGTTCTTAATCCAATCTCCAAACAAAAGGTAATACCACTGAAATAACAGCAATTTGTTGATGTCTTTATTTGCAGGATTAGCATAAGATATTTGTTGTGGATTTATTAGTTGTAACCAAACTGCTTAAGACATTTCAGTGCACAGTTGTTGTTTTGTTCTCATTAATAATCCTCCTTAGTGATAATACATTTTAAAGAGATCACATTTACCACTAAGAATGATCTGCTATGGATACAGAGCCTGGGAACCTGAAACAATAGGAGCTGGTGTGATCCTAGGGGTAGAGGGCAGCGTCTCATTAAGATGATAGCAGACTGGCCACTGTGCATGATTTATTATTCTTGACCATATTCATACACTTATAGGTCTCTATCTACATTAAACCCTAAGACACTTGATATCTTTCATGATTCATGATGAGGAGCTCGGAAACACCTCAAGGTCAGACTGATAACTACGGGGTGTTGGATGATGGCATCAGCTCAAAGTCTGAGCCTTGTGCCGTCTTGAGTTGTGCAAAATTCTCACTAAAATGTATGGAAAGAGAAACAGAGTTAACTAGTGCGGTATTAAACGGAATGCATAACGTCCCCTAAAAATAATGTTATACTGTAGGTCAGTAATTGGAAAAAGACACCAGTTATTGACCTATAGCAAATGTCACCTGAGGAGATTAGATCCAAAATTGCATGTCATTCTTGTAACCAACAGCTCAACATACTGAAAACAGTAAAAAAGAAAAAACTTCCTATTTTGATAATCAAATATTATATTTAACAGATCAACGAGAGCAATAAATATGCAAAAATACATAGTGAAAAATAACACTTGATTGGGCCTGTAATCATAATCCCCACCGTGGGTTAATCAGTGTAAATTCGAAATCGCCAAAGTGTAATTGTCAGATTCCTTTAACCCCAATTTCCATCAAATTCCAATCAGCGCTGACTGAAATACCTCACGTGGCGTAAGAACAATCAGTGCGGCGCCACCCTTGTGCAAAATAATCTAATTCTGAAAATGCCACAGCCCAGTGAGATACCTACAGCAGTTTACATTCTAGTTTCATCAGTGCCTTGTCAGTGGTGTCTGAATGGATGAAGCTAAAGTGCCTTTTCAAGTAGAACAGCAAGATCTAGGCCATGAAATTGTCTGCATGGGTGTTACTGTCTTTCACAGAGTCATAATAGGCATGTTGCAGCATGGGCAAACAGTTTACATTTGATATCCTTGAAGTCTGAGTAACTTGCGTGTTGGGACACTGTGTTTCGGTGACCATCACATGTCACCGCTTTCACATCTATCTTTTCTAAGAACCAGAGACAACATCACAATAAAAAAAATCAAAAGGACCATTATTGTTATAATGACAAAATATATGCAGGATGTCCACAGAAGACCTACAACTCGCACTTTAATGTATTTATGAATACATTGTGTTTTAACTAAGACCCTATTAACATTACAGCATTGCCAGATTTTGCCTTTGGGATGGCAATGCTGGATCTGCACTTTAAAACACAGCAAGGCTTTTCAGAGAAAAGGTACTTGAAACAGCTAAATTCATCAGTGAGCATCCAACTTCCTAAGGCTCGAAAAGGGAACAATGGGGAGAGAAAAAGAAAGAGGTTAAGGAAAGGATGAAGTGGCTGATTATACACAATTTAAAGTCCCAACACGGCAGGCTTTTTGGAAGTGCTCTTAAGGAGGAGGAAGAGGAGGAGGAGGAAGAGTTGTCTCCATCAGCGAGACAGCGCCTCAGTCGGTTTACTGTGACAGACGGTGAAGCACGCATCCACCCTTTAAGACTGTCCTGGAAGCTGTGTCAATTTACACTGCCTAACCTGGATGTTAAGGGATTGTACTTTCAAAACAAAAACTTAACAACACATGCACGCATATATATTACTTCGGAGAAAGAGCAGTCCAATGGTGGAATTTGGAGACGATCTTTTAATTCTAACGATTAAATTAATATATATAGTGAAACACCCTTTTACATTAAAATTTACGAATTGACTGTTTTTTATTTTGGAAGTCTGGGCAGGAAGCGCTGGCTTTTCTAAATCCGGGAGTTTTGACAGCGGTTGTCCGAGAGCATTGAGCGCACACGTCGCTCTCTCCAGTACATCGCACCACTGCGGTAGGAGCAGGGAAGGCAGCAGAAAGAGAGAGAGAGTGAGTGAGAGAGAGAGAGAGAGAGAGAGAGAGAAAGAGGGAGGGAGAGAAACCCGGCAGGCACAGTTCACTTGTTCCTGCACGACAAAATCCAGGAGGCGAGTGTGTGTGTGCGTCTCTCTCTCCGCCGACTTTATCACTAGAGGAGGACTTTACGTGAGAGGACATATCAACAGCTCCCAGGACAATTCCTGCAGCTCAGCGAGAGCGAAGGAGGGAGAACTTTTGGCTATTGCTCCGCGATTTTTTCTTTTTTAAACCACATCTCCGTAACCTTGGAAGTCAGACCTTGGTCACGTTGTGAGAGAGGATGGGACCGCTACTGCTTTCCATCGCCCTGTGTCTGAGCGCCGCTGTCCCGCAGCATGTGAAAGGTGAGTGGAAAAGTGACTGGCTGTCAAAACATTTTCTTTAATTTATTTTTTATTTTTTTCACGACTACCCCTTTCGCGTGGGAGTGCCACAAGCTGATCAATAGCGATCGGAGCATCTTCGCGAATTTGGAAGTGACCAAGTGAATATATAATTTTGAAATGGATGAAGCCCAAGCGAATAGCTGAGCAAAATGTGATATGCGTGTGTGGAATATTTTTTTTTTTTTTGCGGAACACGGGCTGTCTGTCCGCACGCTTTGCCTACAGAAAACTACCGCTTGTAATATGTGCACCAGTGCCTAGTTAATTGCTTTACTTGTGTTTAAAGGACACTTGTTTGAGTCGATCAGACACATGACTTAATGTTTTATTCGTGCGTAATTTCACTGTGATAAAAGTGTGTGGGGGTAAATCACTGCGTGCGTGCGTGCGTGCACCAGGCGCGCACATTTAAGATAGAAAATATGCTCGGCTCCAGTATTTTGTGCGCCCTCACAGTGGTAATCTTAAGCTGTTCGTTGCTTCGCTTCCCTCTGATGCTTCCACAGGGTTTAAAATAAAATAAAATAAAATAAAATAAAAAAATCAGATGCTGTGCGTCCAGGTATGGCCCCGTTCGATGAAGACAGAAAAGATCACCGCTTTCCCCTTTTTTTAACAAACTGAATTAGGGAAAAGTGCTCTTTGGACAGACCCAGATGCTATCACTGAGAGAAGATATGCTAGAGAGCCTCCTGTGTTAGTTGCATCGCGGTAAGATTATTGACTGGGATGACATCACGAGAAGGTTAATTGCGCATTGCAAGTCTGATGTAGTCTTTCCAGAAACTGTCCGACTGCTTTCTGTAGAGAGGAGATTGTTGAAAGCTTATAGATTCACCTGAGCCAGTGAATCAGCATTCACATCACTTCACATCCTTTGCCCTTCCGTTTGTCTGGTGATAGGAATATTTAAGCCTTTTCCTCCCCTTGTATATTTTCTACGAACGGTGCAGAACAGTACCTGTGGGATTTGTGTAAAGAAAGCAGCGTAGCCCTTATGGAAGTGGGTCATGCCATCCTCCCTTGTCTCTATTCATTTAGCAACATGCTTGCCTCAGGAGTCACACATGTCAGACAGACCACAGTCTCTACACCAGGAGTGTGCCTTAAGCAGAGTTTCTAAGGCTCCCTAAGCCTCGCAGTGTTAACTCAGAGTCAGCCGTTCCAAGACATAATACTCCCCGCTAGGCTGACATAATGAATGCAGAGGAAATGCAGGGAGCCGTGCTGCCGTGGGTCGACTTGTTTCAAGCCTCAGTGAGTTAAAAATACACCCTGAACTAGTCCCCCAATTAATCATATCCCAGTTAAATTTGTGGTATTGTAATGGGTTTTTTTTTTTTTTGGGTCCATCTGTTTCCAAACCAAGTACAGCTGTAACCTCATCCACAGTGAGGAGCTGCTTTGAGGAGGAGATGGAGGGTGTTAGCAGTATTTGATCTGTGTGTGCGTGTGAACATGCTTATAACCATAATTGTCACCCTGGCAGCTATTCTAGCAATGTTAACAAGTTCATCTGTCTGACTCTGGGAATTCTGGAGGAGAAAAGGCTCATGTAAAAACAGAAAAACATCCCAGAGTCAGTCTGAAAATGGCTCCAAAGCATTCAGACTCCTTGTCATATAGGAAGAGGTAGAGATAATGCATTGTGATAATTAAATCACAATTAATTAATTAAATCTTTTTGAATCCTACAAAAGCTATGATCTGTTTACCTTTTTCCTCGTTGCTCAGAGGTAGCAGGTGTCTTCAGAGACAGCTGCTAACAAACACTCCATTGAGGATGTCACAGGGCGCCTCTGTCCACTGAAACAAATTGATGGGGTAGAAACATTCGCCTTCAGGTAAAACAGACTGCATTGTTCCAAGTCAGTGTGCAATACATCACTTCCTCTGGTTGGTTACTGGTGCTGACTCGCACACATTGTTTGGGATCCTGCCTGTCCGCCTGGACAAAGCACATGACTGTACTCGTGGGCCCTTCTGTATGGAAATGTAAGATGCTTTTGTGCTTGTGTAGAGAATCAGTTTTAATTAATTTTATGCATCTTAATTTTAGTCTCAGTCTTGTCATAATGGGTGCACAATTAGAGCCTTTTAGGCAAATGGACAGCCATCTGGAGAGGCGATGTGATTGTCTGCTATTGGTGAATCGTGATTAGTGTTAATATTGTTGGTCGCTGGCTTAACACTGATGAAGAAGTTTGTCAAACACAAAATTGATGTAGAAACTTTTTTGATTCCTCGAATGGCTGAGGCTTTGGGGTGGAATTGATCAGATGCTCATCGTGCTCACAGACTTTAGATTCGTGGGTTGAAAACTTGAGGGAAAGACTGACAGAAGGCTACTTCCTTGCTAGCAGGAATGACATCTGGTACATTTGGATAAACAATAGACCTGGCTGGAAATGAGAGGGATGCAAATATTGGCTGGATGTAACTTCACACAGCCTGGGATTTCATAGGGCCATGGAATACCTAAGACACAGTGCAAACTATAATTCACTTAAATTTTCCTCATTTTACTACAGCAAATTCAAATTTGGGCTGTAATTGTCATGACTCATGCAATGTAGCAGTACAGTATTAGTTAGAGGACAAGCAATTAGATAGTTAATCGATTAGTAGAACAACAGAAAATGAACTGTTTTGATAACTGATTTTTTGTCATTTTAAGGAGCAAAAATTCCAATCATTTGCTGGTTAAAGTTGCTCAAATGTGATGATTTGGGAAATTACAGCAGCTGCCTTTCACTATTTGCTGACATTTTATAGACCAAACAACTAATTGAGAAAATAATTGGCAGATTAATAGATAATGAAAGTAATCATGAATTGCCGCCCTTGAATTGGGGTTTTCAACAAAAGTCTAAAAAAGCCCTTTATAATTTGCTTTCCTGCCCTTGGAGATATACATGAATAGACACAAATAAGTGTTATTTGTTAAATTGTCCTTGGTTTACTTTAAATGTGAAATATTGTTAGTCAACTCGTTGCCCCTGCACAGAAGAGAAAAAAAATAGAGCTTGTGTTTCCAAACATCTGGCGCTATTAATGGAAGATGTTCTTAAATTCATGCAGATGACCGCAATCTGTCTAAAACTCATTACATTCACCAGCCACTGAAGGTTATGGTTGATGTGCTGGTGACTTTTGATAACAATGGCTTGCGACCTACCTCTACGGTGCCCTTCACTCTGGTTTTAAATGGCAAAGTCTTCAATCAGTGGGGAGAGGCCAGACCTCTGTCAGATCAGCAGCCATGATAACCAATGGAATCAAAGCAACTCAAATGACGACAACCCATGCATAAGCAAACGCAACATGGGATATCAGAACACAGGAATCAGTATTTCCACAAAGTCTTGTCCTGCTGCTGTGGTGAGGTTGGTTGCTGTCTTTTAAGTTTTTTTCTTGTGTGTGTTTGCAGAACTTGATTGGGATGTTCACTGTCAGTGCCGATGCCCCTTAATCCCATTAATACTTGAAGGAGAGTTCATTTGTCTCCTATGTTGACAAGTTAATGGATACAGTGCTATTTATCTTTGTTGTAGTCGGGCCTCTTTTGTCCTGCCTACATTTCATGCTTGACTTATTGAAAGGGCACTGGAGGGACGGTTATAGAGGTTGCAAGGACAGACTCTGACGAAGTGCTTACCAAAGAACTTTAATATGGCTCTGAGATGAAGATGGGCAGCACAGCAGTAAAATGAGTTGTTTGAACTAACACACTCATATAAGCTTTCAGACAGAAACAAAATGAATGTGTCACTGTTGTGACATGTCAGTTTTTGTGTCTCATTCAAGTAAGGTATTGGTGGTGGCAACATACTGTGCTTTAGGCCAAGTTCTAGATTTTCAAGGTGACTTCATGCTTATCATGTCTACATTTGTACATCAGAGAGGGAAAAGGAACAGTGTTTAAACACATCACACAGAACACAAAGACTAATCAGCAGCAAAAATAGCCTCTTTTCACACAAGGCTTTAACCGTTTTTCCCTAATCCTTAAATCAATATCTGATGTTTCTATTCACAAAACTCTGGAAACATTGATTGTGAATTTTCCCAGACATGTTACAGGTCTATGGTTGACTAAAAGCAGTATGTAACGTTATGAAGGCAGGCTTAAGCAGTGATCTTCTTAGCATTCTATTAATGCCAGTGTCAAAAAATTCAGACCGTGACTGTACTAGGAAAAAAAAATAAAACACAGAAGGAGCCCTCTGGAACAGAAAAGGATTATATGAATGTTTCGTTTGTAGTGTCAGTTCATGAGTGTACTTCACTTTTGCAGCTAAGAACATGGAGCAGTCCATCCTTTCTAAGTCTTAACATTCATAAGGCTGCATGCTGGTTTTAAGTAATCCCACTGGGTCATGATTAATGAGTCAACTTTTGGAGGCACAAGAGGGTCCAGAGTGCAAGCCCTCAGTATGTGTGTGACAAAAAGAAATAGCAGATAATGAAGTTGTATCGTGTCATGTAACATATTGTTTGGGACTGTTCAGGAGTTTGCTGAGACTCACTACTTTCTTGACTCAGGTCTTTTTTTTTTTTTTTTTTTTAAAGAAGTATCATATAAAGATAAAAGGAATCCAGACAGGACACTTTTAAACTGAAGCAGATAATGTCATTTTATGGCACAGTTGGTCATTAGACAGATCATTATTAACATTCAGTATGCAGCAGGTGAATTTTAAGGTGTAGCAGAGTTCAACACTATTCAGCATTACTGAACAGTGGATAGCCTTGCTGTCAGTAGATGGTGGCATGCGTCAGAGCGGCAGTTTTGTAACTTAGCCTTGTGATGGATTTTTGCCAACATCCTTTGCACTGTTAATTGCAGTATGAACATTTTTCTTCATTCAGATAGTAATATTTGAGGTGGTGAAGGTGAACTGAGCTAATTACATAAGAAAAACATCAGTTTATACTGCACTTCAAACTTAAGGAATGCAATAGCTATGTTTACTGCAAACAAACAATAAAGCACCTTAAAGCCTGCAGTCAATGCCAACAACAGGGCCATGTAATTTACTCTATAATTTAATCTCTTTTGCCTCTTTAATTCTTTTTTTTTTAACACCTGGTTCTACTGATGAAAAGTGAGTCAGCCTGTTAAGATATTGCTTGCACATGTTTGTGTGCGTGTGTGTGCGTGCGTGCAGGAAGGGAGTGGGGAGGCAGGAATGCAAAGCATCAGGATGGCAAGAGCATCGGCATCAGGATGGATTTTCAAGGCGTCCCTTATGCGAGCCAAGCACAGGTTTTGTATTGTAGTGGGAGTGGCTACTCAGCGCTCTGGACGCACCCATTTTGTCAGGGTGGCGTCAGAGCAGCATCAGCCATTCATTATCAGTGCTGGCCACGAGTGAAAGAGTCCACCTTTCCACAGCAGATCGATGTAGCAGAATACATTATTTTGAATTAAGTGTGGAACTGCAGTAGCTTGTGAATCCGAGGTGTGAGCAGTTTCAGCTTGTTTAAGCTTTATGTGAAGCCGAAGCTTTAAGACAGTAAGATTAAAACTTAAATGTCATTTTTGCAGAGTTTAAAGTCTGAACAGTGGATGGATGAATGATACATAGACCTTTGAATGCTTGACTGTTTTATCTTTACACAAAAAGCCAGCTCCTGACTCATTTTTGCGATGTAATGTCGGCTCTCTGTGAGGATATAAAACCTCTTTTATGTTTAGTGTTTGAACGTGTGCTTGTAATTTATGTAGTTTTTTCCACTTCTTAAAGACTCTGTCCTAACAATTTGTGTGTAATGCTTTCAGTTTTATGGCATTGTCAGGTGTGTGGGCCATCCAGGCTCATATTAAGTTTGTAATGGGCAGAGATTTGTGGGTAATTTTCAAATAAACCCAAAGCTTGAAACATTTCTGCTTGTATTTATTGGACAGCCATGCTTTAGTTGTTGCAGACTGAAGTTAAGCCAGCTTTAGTCAAAATAAGATTGAGGAAATAAAGCAAGTCTCTCCATTGGGCTTTGGAACTCAACTGCATTTTTGACCAACCCAATCTACTTATTTGAGATCAGATGGGTGCAGGTGGCTTAAGGTCTTACAACAAGCCCTAAAGAGACATGGGGCTGTGCATTTCTGTTTTAGAGACATGCTTAAATCATGAGTCCCATCTAACAGTTTCCCAGGTTACCAAGGTTATGAAGTTGAATCATTAACACTCTTATGCTTGAATGTGCATTAAGTGATGCCACAGAAGCTAAGAAAAAAGAGATACGTTCACCTAAATAATTAAACAGTGGTCACTGTTTGACAATTAATGCTCAAATCTAAAACTTTATTGTGCCAGGTGTCATCCATCTGTCGTTCTGATTATCTGTTTCATTTTCCTCTCTCACTTCGGTAATGTGTAGCAGACACAGGCCTGATCTGACGATTTGTTTGTACATTTCATCTCGTTCCCAGACTCATCAGCTCCGTAGTTCACAGCATTTTAACTCATATTTGATTATGTCAGTACCTGTAGCGAGTATGCTGTGTGCTTTACTGTGTTTGTGTGTGCACAGATGTATGGGTTTGTGTGCTCGAAGCTTGGAGAGGTAACCCAGAAATGTCATCACACGAAGTTTAGGCAGCAATTCTGGCTCTTTTGCACAGTGTGGATGTGCAGCTGTACTTCACTCATTTGCCAAAAAAACAAAACAGCATCCCCTTATTTATCATGTCAGCCAGCCTGCTTTTACGCTAAATTGTGCTGAATGCCAGCAAGGGAGTGTTTGATGAGTGATTGATTGGGAACAAGAAAGAGTATATCAGTTAAGAGAAATAGTAAAAAAAAAAAAAAAGAAATGTTCTTGGTATGGTTTGATATCATCAATCTGTACCATGCCCAATTTCAACTAAAACCCTGTTCTTCAATTTTAAAAATATGAGCAAACTGCCCTGGACTATTGCCAGGTACTTTTCAGAAGAGTTATTTGAGGTAATCGCATAAAGTATATGCTATCCATTGAGGACTGAAGTGCATTTTTTTAAAGTGGAGCATCACCAGTCCAGATGTTTTAGATTACCCTTGGGGTGTGTAGTACCAGACAGGGACACAGAGAGAAAGAGAGAGACAGACAGTGAGTGAAAGAAAGAAAGAGAGAGAGAGAGAGAGAGAGAGAGAGAGAGAGAGAGAGAGAGAGAGAGAGAGAGAGAAGAGAGCCAGAATGAAACTCCCCTTTAATGTGAAGTTCAGTGAACAGCAACCACTCACCTTCGAAGTTCAAAGTAAAGCCCATTAGAAAACTGAAAAAAGCCTCATCTTCTCCGCTGTGTGATTGTGGTCCACTGTCACTTATAAAAAGGGCAAAGGTTGCAACACATCACACTGTTCTGATAAGTGTGAGGCACAGGTGTGATACTGGTGATTAGATGACTTTTTGTTTTTCTACAAATTCTTCTTTTTAGCACCCATGGAGGGCAATCATAGGCCAACTGAAGCCCTGATAAACTCCTCTGAGCCTCAGGCCGCGACAGCAAGCGACAAGGCAGCCCTTAGTCACTAGCTGCAGATGAGCACTGAAAGACAGGGAGTGACAAAGAGCAGCACGATTACTAGTCTCTGATCACTTGGCGACAGGAAGAAGCTGAATTCAACTTAATGCCGACAGGCAGTGATGTGGTTCAGCAATGGACAATATTCAGCTTGTGTTTTTCTGCTCTAAAGCTCCTTTTATTTAGTTCAGTAATAAAACTGAGGACAACCTGATTGCTGCTGCTGCTGCTTACACAGGTTTTGTCACTGTCTGTTCACGGAGACAGAAGTTAAAAGAACAGAGTGGAGGGGTTATTATGACAAAGTGAACTTAAAAGCTAATAAGATTCTATTCTATTCTATTCTATTAATATATTAAAAGCCAATAATGCCTTTTGGTACACATAGCATATATCAGTAATTTAACACTGCTACTATCAGGCTGGATTGTGTATTTTCAGAAAGAGAGCTGTTTGTGAACAGCAAAATCCACAAGATAAAGCAGACGCAGTGGTGATGAGACTCTGCTACTCTGCAAAACTTGTGTTTTGTGTGATTACAAATGTGATTGTTTGCCTCATTAAAGTCATCACTCCTTGCCACTGATCCTAACATTTGCCTAAATTGGGGGATCCACCCATCCACCGATTTCCAATATCCACCTTGCTCATTCTGGAGCCAGCCCCAGCATGAATTGGATGTGAATCACAATACACCTTGGACACAGTGTCTGTGACAGGACCAACACACATAAATGTAGACACACATTCTCCACCTTCTGGCAAATAAATAGCAATGAGTAATAAATTATTGATTACTGGTTTTCACTGTTTTAGTATGACAAGTGAAATTATAATAATGGATGTTGTAGGAATTAATGCAGTGTATGAAATGTATTACTCTATGTTCCTTATGGAAGCCACACCATTGTTTCATATCTCTTGATGTCTATTTGATCATTTACTGTAACATGAACTGCACAAATATATAGACCTTATTAACCATTTATTTACCAGTTTTGCTGTAAAAAAAAACACATTTTATTTTGTTTCCACATTGTACATTCACACTAATTCCACTGACATCTTTCACTGGGGTGAACTTGTCTTACTTCCTCTTTGCTTCTAAGCCAGGTAGTTTGACGGTACGGTCTTTCTATTATTCACCACTGTTTGAGGTGTATGAAATATTAACCAGTGTGATTTTTCTAACCTGTCTCAGCTGTTCTAGTTAGGTGTGCTCCACTGCAGATGCAGGCAAAATCGTACTGAGGTACATGGTGAGCACGGCGCTTGCAAATCTTGTACCGAATTTAGTCTTGAAGCTGTGAAGAGCGTGACAAGTTAAATTAGCAGCTGAAGAAGTTCAAAAGTTTAAATCACAGTGTGTATTTTTAACCAGGTTCAGTGCAGTGAAGATGAATCTTTGTGGGATATCTCACACTCTCTATGTCTGTTTCTTTGTCACTCTCACACACACACAAACTCTAGAAGTTATAATTATAACACATCAAGCCATTGCTGTTGGGTGGCTGCTGCAGCTGGGCAAAGATTTGGTTTAATGTTATGAATAAAGCTATTGGATAGGTTGTCCCATCGCTGTGTACTGGACTCCTGTGTTGAATTGCGAAGCATGTGCTTATGTTGCAGATGCATCCCTGTTTGTGTTTGATGCTGTGAGTCAGCCAGTTCTTCATCTCCAACCTGTGTGTAAAGATTAAGTCTATGTTAGTTTATTTGCGTTTGTCCAGGTCAGTTTTGTTTCTACAACTGAAATGAAACTTATTTACACAGACACAAAATAATCACTGTAAAGTAGCTACTGTATCGCAAGTTGATGTTTCGTCATCACCCGTGACCGATAAAGCTACTGTACGCTGAGCCTTGTCTTGCTCAGCACCGAGTCTCTGTGAGTGAGTAGTGCCTGCTACATGAAATTCACTGACCAAGGGGTAAGCAGGATGAAAAAATTCAATTTGTCAAGGCCTGCCCTTTTCAGTACACACAATGCCCAGCTTAAGCCAGCGGGTGTGAAGCATAGTAGAAGTAGAGAGGAACAAGGATCAGAAGATGTTTTGTAAATGCTTCTTTATGTTATTCTAACATGCATGTAACCTACAGTAGTGCTGTGGAGCAACATCACATGTCGCTTCACTGTAATATTTTCCACCATTTTGAATTCTAAGTGCGAGCTGTGCTAAGCTGTGCTTAGGCTGCAGTGAAGCACATTTAAAGCTTCAATATTCATGTTCTGGAAATCAAGTAATCAAGTGCTAGCATTAGACTTGAAAGTTCACATGTTGATTGACAGCACTGAGCTCTTACTGATCTTCAGAGAAGCTGGTAGGCAGATTTTATCACATTCAGACAAAGCCAGGCTAGCTGTTTCCCCCTGTATACCAGTCTGGCTAACCAGCTGCTAGCTCCAGGTACTCTACATATTGAACAGACACATATGAGAGTGGTATTGATCCTCCTTTGTATCCCTTGACAAGAAAGCGAACAAGCATATTTTCCAGCAAGGTAATGATCAAGAAGCCAAAAATCTGGAAATTTTCAATTAAATGCTTTCAATGGATTTATAAAACTTGTGATTGGTTCTTTGAAGCTGTCCCTGTGTCTCCCTGCTTCTTCCACACACTCGCAAAAACGCGACAAAAAAGACTAAACATTTGAATTTGCCGTACTAGTGCACCCTTTGTGAATTTTGAATCAGAGGGTTGCTCAGTCACAGAGTGTATTCGTGTGGCATAATTTCCCTTTCATCCAAAATGCCACATAGAAAACATCATGACAACAAGAGAGCTAATGAGGTAAACATTTAACGAACAGGGTCAGAGAAATGCCTTCATGTGCTGCTGAATATGTATTAACCCTGTGAATTTGTGACACAGTTTTCCAGAAAAAAAAAGCATTTTCCCTTTTCCCGTTTTTTCTTTCCTCGCCTATTAATCTGCAGTGGCACTTTCCATCACAGACACCTTCCTTTTCAGCGGTTACTGTGAAGATTCAGTAGAGATGTGAGCTCCACTTCTTTATACATGTTTGATGAATCTCTTTATGCTACTTCTGGGATACAAGCATGAATGTGGGAGATCTTGTCTGGAAAAAAGCTACAAAAGATGGGAGGTGTCCAAGTTTGTAATGAGGCTAGCACGGCTCTCCTGGCTCATGAGCAAACTAGGGCATCTGTAATGAGCGTGCAGAGAGATGTTGGGGGGTGGGGGTGCAGAGACAACAGAGAGAGGCATGTCGCAAATGTGAACTGAGCCACAAGCTGTAACATCAGCTGCCCAGTGAATGTTAGGAGGAAGGAGCTGTCAATCATAGCTCCCACTCAGAGATACTGAATGAATTTGGTAATTACTCCTTCAGACATAAATTGTATGTCTTTCCAGAAACTCTGCTAGCTTGATTTTTATCAGGGCGTAAACAATTTCAGCTTATAGATGGATGCTGCAAGATCCAACACTTTGGCAACACTGCCAAATGTTTACTGTACGTGTAAAGGATGATATAAATTCAAGAAACCGTTCTGCAAACATGGCAGCCATAATCTGGTAAATATGACCATTTAAAATTGAATGTCACTCCATTACCATAATAACATTACTCGCCTCATGTAATGGGAATATTGAAAATAATATCGTGAAT
Source organism: Toxotes jaculatrix (assembly GCF_017976425.1). Lineage (NCBI taxonomy): Eukaryota > Metazoa > Chordata > Actinopteri > Toxotidae > Toxotes > Toxotes jaculatrix. The sequence goes on along the minus strand of NC_054400.1, from coordinate 16,075,449 downwards.
CCAGTAAAATGTTTGCTAAACCAAATGAGCTTTGCTGGCTCTTAATGAGCAAGAACCTGAAAGAGGGTGTTTATGAATTACATTAATTAACACCATCCATCAAATGGCCTTGATGCTGTGTCTCTGGTTTACAGCAGAACAGGAATTAAGACACTGTTTATTTGTTGTGACTATGTATTTTTGATTAAAATTAAGAGTGACATGAGTTTTAATGTATGTTTTAAACTTTTCTTTCTTTTCTATAGTTTGGATTCCCTAGTTTGGGGAATACTGTGTGTCTATATTAATATTATTATGATCTAATAATTCTGTCATTTATTCATTAGGCTGTGAAGGAGTCATATTGTTTCTACTCAGTATTCTAGCCACACTTTCAATGCTTGCACCACATATACATGAAACAACATAAACAGTGGTATAATCATCATTAATTACTCTATGCTGAAGGCCTGAAGGCATAGTAAACCTAAAAGAAGTAGTTAACTTGCCCTTGAGCAGTTTTTATCAGTCACCTGCTGAGGCTGTCACATAAAATAAATGGCTTTACAATGTGAGACCAGCTAAGGATGGGCAAAGGTTAGCTAACTTAGTGTTATGGTCAGAGACTTTGATGATATTAAATTTTACTGAGCCTGCAGTGTCATGGTGGGATGTTGTATATGAAAGAAAAATGCTCAGGTATCTTGCGTTGTGCGCTCTGCATGGTTGGACCACCTGTCGAAAGTAGCCAAATCCAATTTTTAACTACTAGATGCATTAGGCATTCATGAAAGGGAGTGAATAATTAACATTTATACACCTGAATGTGTGTTATCGTGATTTATAATGGCAGCATGGTGTAATATCCCTTTTTTTTAATCACCTTTTGTGAATTAACATAATCCTTGATATATATTTTAATATCTTAAAATATGCACATCTAAAATGTCACTATAGATTTGGAATCACTGCACATATTTATTCCATAGTGACTTCATGGTATAGCCACGGTACATGGTTTCACCACATGAAAAGTGAGTGAAGAGTTCCCGGTCCCAGGTTGCTGCAAAATCCTGCAAGCCCCCCCCCCAGGCCCTGGGCTGAGTGCATTATCGCAGCCCCTGGCCCATGATGAGGAGAGGTATCGATCTTATCCTCAGACAAAAGCCCTCTGCGCACCTCTGCAGGACTTAGAGTTGGCTGAGGCAGGATGCACAGTAATGAGAGCAATAGAGGGCAGAATTGGGCACCAGCTTATTCCTAACAAGGATGGAGACCTTTACACTAAAGAAAAGACAGAAGCTAGATGGGCATTTTTTTTTTGTTTTGTTTTTATTTAACCTCCCTCCACCCCCAATTCAAGCCACTCTGTTCTGTTTTTCTGAGCACAATTTAGGTCTTAACCACACCATGCACTGTAGCCTTGATGGTCTTATCTGGAATTTAAGACTCCTTTGGGAATATATCTTAGCACAGACTGTCTGAAAAGTAAATTTAGTTTACCCCCAGTGTGAAGTCAGAGTAGCAGTGGAGGTGGTCTTATACAATTAAAAGCATTTCTCAGAGAAAGTGGTTTGAGCTTACCCAGACCTAAGAGGGTAGGATACCTCTGGCTGGGAAGAAAGATCCCTTCTCTTTTGAGTGCTGTGGCTGGAGGCTTTTGTGGCAACAGAAGTTGTTTTTATGACAAGGACTCCAAAGAGAGGACTTTGTGTGTGCAAGCATTTGAGGTGAATATTGCACTGGGCGAAGCCTCTAACCTCATAGTGACCAAAGCTCAGCCACAGCATACTGATTATGGGTGCTGATTCTGGGCCATGACAGCTGTAGGTTTTGGTTAAGCTGGCCCAGATCTTACATCATGTTGTGTGGTGGTGGAGCAGTAACGGAGTAAAAACAAAAGTTTGTTTCATGCCCAACAACAGATGAATAACATTAACTTGGTAAGCTTAGCTTAGCATAAAGGGCGGGAATAGTTGGAGGTAACAAAAATCTGTATACCAGCACCTTCTGAAGCTCACTACTTAACATGTGCATGCCTTGTTTAATCCATGCAAAAAAACTTATGTTCAAAAATGACAAATTGTGGTTTTATGTGCCTTATACCCCCAACACTTCCAGTGTAGCTAAGCTACGCTAACTGGACAAGAACACATATACATCCCACCCACTCCTGTCTCACAACTGACTGCAAACCATGCTGCATCTCTTTTTAGGAGCCGTTATGTTCCCAAGATTGCAGGGTAGATGGAATTGGATGATTCTGCAAAGCTAATATTATAGTTTCTTTCATTTTGGGACTCTCTGGTCAACGGTCCCTCAGAGGTCAGTACTGTCAAGACAGTTTGCGATTGGTCAGCGGCTCGAATTTGCATGTCAGAGATGACCAACAATGACTTCTCCTCAGAAGCTCAACACTGATTTTTTCAGCCATGAGCAAAATAACTTATTGCAGTGAATTCTACTGCAGTGAAATGACTGAAATTTCCTTTACAAATGCTGATCTGACCGAGCCCTTAGATTTTGACCTGTTTGAATTGAGAAAATCACTGGCTGGACATCTCTAAACACTAATACAGACCCATTTTGCCTCAGTTAGACTGGCTATTTAACTCTATGAGGTTGGGGGGGGGGGGGGGGTGTTAAAGGCCTGCCCTCAGCAATTGACTGACTTCATAGGACCTCCTAAGGTTTCTTTCATCTTCAAATGTCCCTGCAACGAAGACCTAGATATTCTCTCTTTGGACCAGGTCCTCCTGAAAGATTTCACAGGCTTAGCAGCCAGCATGTTCTCTCTTATCAATACCCATTTCATCTATGTGACATGCTTTTCAAATCCATCGTCTGTGTCTCTTCTCTCTGGCTCCTTTTAATTCCAGTCCACATTCCTGCATAGTCATTTTTTTTTCTTTATAGGGTTATTTCTGAACAGTAGACTGTGCATGTGTCTGCCTCACTAGGACCACACTGTCTGTCTTTCTGCTCTTCCATGGATGTTTAGCATTTTCAGCCCTCTCTAAACATCTTTTCTCTCCTCTTGCTTTCCCCTCCCAGAGGCCAAAGCGAGCTTATTCCCTCTAGCTATTACATCCAATTAGGGGGAGTGAGAGTTTCTCCCCTCCTCCCTTTCTACACTAACAATGTGGAATACAGTGGAATGAGTCAGGGTTTTCTCTTCTCTTCTTTGATGTGAACAAATTGCACTTCACATGCGCATTTGGCAAGGAAACAAAGATCCAGTTTATTCTTTTAAGTTTGTATTCTTTGTCATTTGGTGAACAACAAGATACACAATGGCAGAAGCAAGCACTTGATGTGGATTGATGCCTTCTTTCATTTCAGCTATTCTCTTTCAACTTGACTTTCAAAAAACTGGATTTGCAGTATAACAGTATGAATATATATGTGTACACAGGGACTTTGTGATATATATTCTTTTTTTTCTTTCTTTCTTTCTTTTTTTACTGGTCACAAGCTGAGATTGTCATCATACTGCTAAGCCTTATTCCTGCAGCACCTTTCCCAGCCTTTCTGTGAACAGTGTCAGCTGTTCTGATAGTAATCATGTCAGTTATGCTGATTTACAGTGATATGGTTTCCCTTGGTTTTCCTTCTTTCCACAGAAGATGTGCATAAGTCAGAGCTCCGCATGAACAATTCCTCTGTCTTCAGAGGCCCTTCAGTTGAATATAAAGCAGAGCCGCGTATTGGTACAGTATTCGTGATGACCTTTAAACACCTTTCTTTTGCAAGTCCTGCTAAAAACATCTCATGCGTTTCTTTTTACCGGAATATCTTAAGTGCACTTAAGAAATAAAGTGCTTAAAAACTGTGTGACCTGTATCATCACTGATATTACAGTCTGTATTGATAAAAGAAATGGAATGAAAACATGTTTTTTTTTTTGTTTTTTTTTTTGTTTTTTTTTTTAAATCTTTTTACCCCTACTAGTGTGCATCATACTGTATACAGTGTCAAGTGAAGTGAGAACTAAATCCTCTAAAACAGATGGCTGCTCCGGTAGGTGTTTGCGTTGAGTGCATCCAAAGCCCGTGACAGCAGCTTTCTATGCCACAAATTATAAAGCTGGAGCATGTTTGACTGACAATTTGGAGTAATGTCATAAGTGTTTACTGGTGATAAAGTGTTCTTGTTTTATAGATGACCCAAGAATGAAAAATTAACATCCTGATGTCAGTCGAATCTGTATATAGCTCTTTTTTTTCCCTAAGACAATACACTGTAAAATATAATAAGCTGACTTTACTTAAAAAAAATATGCAAAGTCGTTGCCTCAAAAAAAGTAATTTATGTTGATTTAGACAAATTAAATTGGGTTAACTTATTTATTTTGAGTTTGCAGTACTCAAATTAACTTATATTAATTTGATTACATGAACTTATTCATTTTGAGTTTGCGGTACTCAAATTAACTTATATTAATTTGATTACATGAACTTATTTATTTTAAGTTTACAGTGCTCAAATCAATGGATTTCAGAAAAGTACATTTAATTTAATATTCATGAATTGTGAAAGCTTAATTCGCTAGTTTTACTCATCCTTCATATTGAGGCCAATTTAATTTAATATTTTTAAATATTTTTTTTAGTGAAAGACAATAGGACACATGCTAATTTAATAAAAAAAAAAAAAAAAAAACACACACACAATACAAGGTAATGAGCCCCCAAAACAAAATGAATGGTGAACACATTGGATTTACTTTGCAATTAACATTTATTTTAAATGCAATGTGAACAACACATTTAAGGCTCTAGAAACATGTTCCACGTTTGTGGAAAGAATATATATGTATATATATGTCCCAACAATAAATACATGTATCTGTCTCTTTACCTTCCTCCCTACCTTCCTGCACCTTCCTACACCTACTTTGCTCCCTCTCTCCGTCTGGACCTACCTACCTCTTTACCTTCATACCAACCTTCCTGCTTACCTTCCTACATCTACTTCGCTCCCTCTCTCCCTCTGCACCTATCTCCCTCTGCACCTATCTACCTCTTTACCTTCATACCAACCTTCCTCCCTCCATCCCTCTACACCTACCTACCTCTTCACCTTCCTACCTACCTACCTACCCACACACCTCCCTCCTTTCTAACTGGCCCTTTCTATCAAACTGGAACTACAATAAACATGTTATTATCTGCTAATGTGCACAGCAGTGATAAATAACAAAATGCATCACTGTCTTTCTGCCAATTAACAAATCTGTATCACTTTGTTACAAACACCATCAAAGTGTTACATTTGAACATTATTAAACCTGGAACAGTAAACAAGTTACCTTGTTTTTTCTCTCTTTGGCCTACCCCAGTAGTGTATTCTGCAGTGTGACCAGCTTTGGAGGGAGGGTTTTGTTGCCCAGTCCAAGCATGACTACTTGAATGAATCTGAACGTCAGCACTCCAACTGTGACTGAGGCAAATGCTTCTTCCTTTGCTGTATCCTGCAAAAAAGCACACAGAACCAGCTATTGAATCTGGGCAATTTCAATCAAAAATTGAATTTTAAATATTTTACAATGCTGTGAAATAATTAAATATGATTTGCAATAAAATGGATAATGGAGATCAATGTTTGTTTTACTCACGGAGCAAGTCGTGTAGACTTGACTGGAGTCTTCACTGAGTAGAACTGGAAGACCTTTGAGGACAACAGTACGAAGTGCCGTCACATCAGGTGACTAAGAATGGAGAGAGAACGGATAAGTTCAGACCTATGTAGCATTTTGAGAGTTTGGGGGAATATGTGTTGATATACTGTTCTATATTTCCTCTGATAGTGCAGGCCTCTAATAGGAAACAATCAGGTGGATTCATCAAATTCCTGCAACTCTAATCTTGTCTGAGCAGAATCAAGAAAGAAATATAGAAAGAAATCTTATTTTTATTGTGTTACTCACAGGATCAATATTATATAGTCAATCAGCATAAAAATGTGTAGAGGGCCAAAAAAGGCGAAGAATGAGAATGCATAAAACTAATTATTAGAAATATAGTACAAAACACAATAGAATCCTTACCACCCAGTTGATGTGCTGCATTAAGTCTTTCAGTTTTTGTCCCACAGTTCCTTTTTTGGACTTGAAAAGATCCATGAAGCGTGGTGTGTGCTGGTCCAGAGCTTCATAGAAGTTGCCCTCAAGATTCTTGCTGGCTATGCGATTAAACTCAGCAAAGACCAACTAAAAACTTGCATTAGTTGGAAGTTCTTCAACTACATTTGCTGAAACAATTTCAGGTTTGAATGCCATCTTCTTGTGCATCGGATGCTCTTTGCTTCTATGGGCATTGAAGGTAGAATAAACGTTACTTTGAAAGTAACAGTCTTTATATGGGCAAGCAACCATTTGTCTCAGCTTAAGATGTCGTCTCAAATGAGTAAAAAAGTCTGCTTCTGTGCAAAGCTCCACAAAGTTGCACAACTGACAATGAAATGCAGTTTCCCTGATTTTGCCTGAATCCTTTTTATTATGCCATGTTGACAGGTGTACTTGGAGGGCATTAAAAGATTTAAATGTGCACAGGCAGTCCATATGCAGGCATGGGAGTCGAGATGTGCGAGTATGGCATCCATGTTTTAAACGGTAATGTTTAAGCAAAGCACCCCTCTTTTTAGCAAGAAATGTGCAGTACTTACACGTCCACTGCATTGGAAAAAAATTGCTCGGCTTGACCTAAAATAATAAAAAAGAGAAGAGAATTTCAGCATTGACCACTAGTTAAAAAAAGTTTTGATTACCTGGTCAAGATTGAGTTTAATTGACACAGCGCGACCTCCCACCCCAACCCCTCTCGCAAATCTCATATGACGGGGAAGGGGGAGGGGGGCACAAAGCGCAGCGCACATTTAGAAAAGTAACCGAAAATTTTAATTTGTAGCCGCATCCAACTTTCCGCTGGCACTCGAGCTGCGCTGGGCAAAATGTGTGCGTTTGTGTGCGCCGTCCAGCAAAAATATAATGCTTGCGTATTTTATCCAGCTGCCGGATAGACTGTAATGTAACGTTCAGCCGGACATGGTCAGGAATGGACGAGGAGGCGTCAATAAACCGTTGTGTATTTCTTTATTATTCTGGACGGTTACTGTCGGCGTAACCACGTAACTACAACAACACAGCGAGCAGCTCGAGCGGCAACAACACACTTCACCCTCGGCTCTGTTTCTCTCACCACCCACTCCCCACGCGTGTGCACACAAACATTCACGTTAACAGAGCACAGGCTCCCCGAACAACAGTACAACACACATTTCACGGGACCATTACTGCTCCCTACCCATGAACTAGCTAGCAAATCATGAAGGAAATACAAGTGAAATTAACGAGTTTGGCGACTGCGACGCACCCAGCCAGTAAAACACCATAACATTATACCACAACAAAATAACTCCACGGTTGACAAAAGAGAAAAAAATTAACTTACCAAATGGATGCTTTTCGCTGACCTCCGGTTCACCCTGGTGCATGTAAGATGAAAAGACCGCGCGTAGATGGGACTGGTCTGCGCATGTTTGAAATAACGCCCAAAGGGCTCTGGGACAATAAATTAATCTTTCTAATTTAACTGAAGTGGACTTCACTAAGTTAAGCGTGTTCTCCAACCTGAAAGTAGCAGTTCCTTATTTAAGATTAGTGTTGACAACAGGTTGATGATTTCTAAGTTTGACTCACTAATCATTTCTAATTAATTTGAATATTGGCATTTACAGTGTAGGAGTTAACCTTTAGAGTTCCTTCTGAGATAATTAAAGTAAACTGTGGTTTGTTATCCAAAAAGAGGCGGAAAATTACCATAACATTTCTGGAAACAGCTTGTGCTGCATAATGGGGTCAGCATGCTCTAGCACTCTGGTGCTTATTTGCTTCTGTTTACTATTCGTACATACTTCGGCAGAATTTGACTTACATACGTGAGGATGAGGATGAGGGTAATGATGACAGCATTTTCATGTTCTGGTATGAAGTGTCCCTTGTATTGCTGTAAGCTGCTGTTTCTTCTACTTTCCCTTCCTTCGTCTGTACCTCCCTCCTCAGTTTCTCCTCTTCTTGGCACTGTTTTAGTTATAATCCCTACTTGTATTATTCATGTGAATAAAAAGATTGAATTAACATGCATTTCTGCTGAATGACCCCACCTTCTCTCTATATATTCTTTGTTTTACTTATAGTTTTAAAAGCCATAAAAAGTGAAACCAGAGCAACTTGATCTGACCTCATGTGTATAGTATGTCTATTTATACATATTGTGATTGCAGGAATAGTGGTCTTTTTTTCCTTTTTGTTTCTTTTTTTATCAAATCACATAAAAAATATACATTACAAACCCCACCCATTGTGGAAAGTAAAGTGCCAGGTTTAACACGTTTACATCACATTATTTTCAAACTATAGACATGTGAGTTATGAGATCATTTCTGCTGCACAGTAGAACACAAAGCAAAAACAGGATGCAAAAAAATGCTTTAGAAAAAATGTCTCCCTGCTGAAAAGGAGCACTTGAACATGCACTGCCATGCATATCAGCCCCCTTGCCAAGGCATCTGGTCGTTGCTCATTAAACAGAGCAACAACCGTGATTCAGTTTGGAATTGTTTCAGGAAGAATAGCAATAATTAATCTGTAAATGAACAGTTTTGTGATCAGAATGGATGGCAAGCAACATGTTTGAGTTTTCTATCCGGTGCCTGAGGAATCTATCAAATCTCTGAATTTGTGCCCATCTTCAGTTACCAGCATCGGGGATTGCATTTTATCGACACTTGTTGGTAAAACTGTCAATTTTGTCTGCTTCTGTATTCTTGAGGTAGCCTCCTATAGGGTACTGACAATCAATACTGACCATAGTGCTATTGAGAACATATATTATCTGCTGACTCTTGGCTTTGTGCATTGACACTTAAGAGCAGACTTTAGAAAACATATTGATTGCGTGTCGAAAACACAGTATGAATCAGGCCTTGGATATGTCTGTACTCTGTATTGACCACATTACAAAAACACTTCCTTGTAGACAGTCTGAGCCAGTGTTTTTTTTTTTTTTATGTTATGCTTGGAATAGTAATCCGATGCTCTATTTGACTGAACATCCCTTCCACAAACAATCACATACAGTACACAGTCTGTGATGATATGGATTTTAAACAGTTGTTTGGTTTCTTTTTTATTTGACTTAGGCAGACACAAACACAAAAAAATACACAAAGATCTCTCTTTTTTTTTTTTTAAGCCCAGATCAATATGTTAAATTCATATTGATGTTGAGATCATGTTTGAACACTGTGGACTATTTGTTTTAGATGCTGCCACTGTTCAGTGCCACTAGACTGCCACTGAACATACTGATTGAATCTCCTCACTCAGTGTTATTTTAGATTTGCCTGCCAAGTGAAACAAGAATATATCAAGAAATACAACCAAAAAGACATGATAATAACAGAAATAAATATTGTACTGTCATATATTTCAGTATGTCATTTGATAAATTACAGTAGGCAAATGCATTTTGCTGAAAAGAGAGAACTCATTTTTCATGCTTGTTTTGTTTACCACATGCCTAAAGAAGAATGAAGTTTTATTTGCTGTTTACAGCACTAGAAGAAATACAGTGATTTGACATTATTTAACATTTCCTCCACTATAAAGTGCACATTATTAGATTGACTCTACTACAGCTAGTTTTAAAATTTAATAAACTATAATCAAGATTTTGAAACACATATCATCTGTCATTGCTTTACAGAGCAGCACATAAATTCCCATTATAAACTGTTTTGGCAGTGTTTTCACCATTACATTTGCCTAACCCTAACCCCTAAAGCAAAAATATTATATGTTGTAAACCTTACTGCAGCTTGCACCTGCATCTGTCAGGAGAACACAGCTGTGTTTTTCAAAATATTCTTAGTTTCATGCACTATTACATCCATACAAGGAGTTTGAAATTACTTGTAAAGCATCCCCAAACCAGATGACTTGTAAGGAAAAAAATCCCTGATCTCATTCTTGAAAGTGGTGTAATTTTTTTTCCCTTCCCAAACCACATGTCAAGAGTCACTCGTTAATACTTTACCCTGCACTTCTTGCTCCTCTGACAAAAATGTAAAATGAGGATAGATGGGTTATTTACTTACAGAGAGATAGTGTTTACCAATCCACTTGATAAAAAGGGCTTTGCTACTGCACTTCCTTGTCATTAGTTGGAAGAACATCAACAATGCCTCCCTAATTATTGTTGGTATTGTGTTTGTGAGTCATTTCACAGTTAGCCACCCACTCCATAGCAAGATGATTTAATGTTAATAAGCCCTGCTATGATGGAACACACACTTTTAAGGGTGATGTTATGTGGGAGATAGATGTGCAGCAAGCATCTGCTGGAGGTTGGAGAGTGAGCGTGTTTGTGTGTGCGTGTGTGGGTAGGGGGACAAGGAAAGGTGATATCTGTAGTGCTAATGTAGCGCATGTACACAGATTGCCATATGTGCCACAGCGGAGCTAACTAAATCCTCATTTGAAACAAAACAGTTCAGGCATTGTTTTTTTATTTTCTTGTCAAAAAAAGAAAAAAAATGAGACAATATAACTTCTGACAGTGTTTGTTGCCAGCTGGACTGAGTTCTGTAGCTGTCTTCAAACAAACAGACATTGTTCACATTGTTCAATTTCAACAGCCTGGTCTGCTTTTCCAACTAATCTGACCAAGTAAAATTAGCAGTATTAAAACTTTGTGAGTGTAAATGCTGGATTGTGTCACTTACATTAATGATAACTCTTACCTAGAGTGACCATTTCAACCAGTTGATTACAGTTCATGTCATTCTTATTCTGCAGCTGCCTGGCAAGTCTATAGTGATAATTATTGCTGTTCGTTTATGGCTGAAAACACATGGAACATTTTAAACCGTCACTCGAATCACATAGTAATTAAATGCAGTCCTGTGGCAAATTAAACTGGTTCTTGTGATAACTTCTCAGGTCCTGTCTTTTTCTAACTACAGTATCCTGATTAAAAGAGTTCAAACCTCCTACTCACTGACAGATGCTGGAAAGAAACATGAAAACTTCAACAAAAGTTTCACTGCTTGAGATTCATAACAAGAGACATTTGACAGACACAAACAGGATTTGTCAGCTCCATTGAGTGGTGTCTGGGCTGCTGTGACAACCCACTGTCAGTCTTGATGCTGCTTTGCTAAATGGGAACGTGATCCATTACCCGGATTGTTTTTGACTTTGTCATTGGCCGACTGGCCATGAAGGTAACAGTGATGAGCTCTATAGAGCTGTTATGTCAGAACGAGCTCAATTTATTGCTGTCCAGCTAATTTTGGTCAGGTTTTTTGTTGTTAAATCCCAGTTAATTGATTTGTTTGGCAATAAAATCAATACAAAGAAGGTTGCTGCTTCACAAACTAAGGTTAATGATTTGAATTTTACTTTATTTTGGATATTTTTTCGGCAGACAATTTGACCAGTTTGGCAAAAAGAGGATTATTATCATCTTCAGTAGAACAGTTATCTGTCTGAAATCAGTCAGTGATGGTTACAGCATACCTGCTGTCTTGGACTATTAGGTGAGTATATCCCTAAAACAATGTTCATACACCACCTCATGACCAGCAAAAAGCCTGTTCTTGCAATAAACTAAACATTAAAACAAAGTGCCTCCACAGCCTCTCCAGTGTGCAAAACAACCACCAGGTCATGTCATAAAACACAACATAATACTGTATGAGCGACGCTGGCTCCCATGACCGTGTAATGGACTGCTATCATAATTACAAGTATTGCAATCATTGTGTTGACCCCCGCGCCCAGGCAAATGTTGATACATCAAAACAATGCTTTTGTCTTTAGTATGAAAGCCTTACAGGGTTAGGAGGTTAATGCTAATGCTTAGGAAACAACTCTGAAAAAGTACATCAAATATTTTGCGCAACCTCGTCCCACTCAAAGCCATCCAAATGTATTTACCTCATCACATTAAACCTAATGGACAATTATTTCTTAAAATTCTACATATGTTTCTCTTTAATGAAAATTGACCAATCAAAACCCTTTCGCAGGGTTTCGGCGATCTATCTCATCACTCAGCCTTCATATTGGTATTTTAGGCAGGTAACAGGTATCCTAAAAAAAATCTTTGTAGTCCAAACCTTTTGTCATCTCATCAAGTGATAGTGAGAGAAAAGTAGACACTTTGTCATCTGTATTCACTGCCGGAGAAATCATTTTACACTTACATTATTTGCTATGACACTCACAGCTGTCAAGAATTTAAGTGGGGCTGAGCTTTCACTTGTTAAAATTTAAGATTGCACATTAAAGAGAAAAACTGAACACAGCTAGACCAGACGAAGCACTTTATTGTGAAACTCTTACAGAAGATTGGAGAACAGAATGTCTCTCATGTAAGTTGTGAGTGGTGAACTAATGGGATGGCATTACAGTACAGAACTGTAGGTACTGTAGGTTTATTTTGTGTTTAGGCTTTTCTCTGTCTTTCTCTCCTTCCCGCTCTCTCACTTTTTCTGATTCCACTCCATTTCTAGGTGTCTGTCAGCTTGTGAAACTGTGATCACATGGTTTATCAGAGGTGATCCAAATTCATTTCACACCCCCAATCACTTCAAATGTGCCACTTTTCCCCTTGGCACCTAATACGGTTGCCAGCGGCAGTCTGTTTGTTGTTCCCTTGCATGATCACTGTTTCAAGGCAAGTTTTAGCTTTGTCTTAATTTCTTTTAATTGCGTTGAATAAGCAAACAATGAGCAAACTTTTACTTATTTTGGTTCAAAGTAAAACTACACCTGTGTCATGATTCTTGAGTGAAGTGACAAGACAGCGTTAAACTAGTTAGCACTTCAAGGCTTAAATGATTAGCACACACTGCTTTGTCTAAATGCGAGATAAATTACATCAGCACAAACCTAAGATTGGACTAAAGCTCAAAATCTTAAAGCTGAGCTCGGGGTCAGGCTTTAAAGTGCAAATTTGGAAAGTCTGATTGTCAGGCTACAGCAATGGGTTAGTAAATAAAGGATAGCTCTGAATTGATTTGGTTCTTATTTGACAAATTGAAAATGTTTTTGTGGAGTCCCTCAGGGGTCGATACTCGGACAGATTTTATTTTGGCTGCATATGCTCCCACTTCACCACCAAAATTTAATCCCACTGCTTCGCTCATATCACATCTGCCATCAACTCTATAAAATCATGGAAATCTTGCATTTCAGTCTTAAAAGGCCAAGTTAAAGCACAGTATGTGATGTGGTTTGTAGCAAGGGCGGGAGTATTTATTTCCTAATTTTACTGAAATTCCAGTTTGGTTTTGTACTAATTTTGAATCTTGGCTGAGGAAATTACTCACTGGCTATGATCTGTTTTCTGCTGATCAGCTTTAACCAAGTAGAGATGTTTCTGTTAAGCTAGATTTTACTTCTAACCCTGCACTCTTCAGTTCAGCATCTTAAACAACTATCCTTTACTATAGGCTATATAGTAAGAGATATAATATATATAACATGGTGGCTGGATTTTGAGGCCAACCTCAGGTCTTGAAGACTTGTTTGTTTCCTCAGTATGCCTACTGATCTTCATAGGGAGACTCTCACTGTTGAGTAATTGATTGTAAATTAGAACTAGATGATTCCTGTGTTTGATGCATGGGGAAAATCTTTTGCAGGTCTGTGTTACCCATGGTGTCTCAGGAACAACAGAACTGAAGATGCAGTCTTATTTTAAAGGGTTGGATCGATGCACTTTTGTCATCAGCTCTGATATCCGACCATTTCTTGTTAATTTCAGCTCTTTCATTTGGCAGCGTTCACTGCTGTGACAGGTCACAAATTTTCACTTACTTGTCATACCAGCAGCAGGACCGTTTCACAATGTGTGGCCTCAACCTCAACAACTAGTAGTCTACCTCTGCTCCACATCTTAAAACTGAATGAATGAGCTGAGTTAAATAAACATTTGTATCCATTTATTAACTAACTATTAATAGGATGGGTTGCACACCATTTTAAGGTCATTGTGACTCATATAACCAAACTATTAAATCTGAATTTTTTTCACATGAAGCAACTTTTTTTGGTTTCAGGTGAAGTAGGTTTTGTAAATGACACCCAAGGACATTATTTGGGAGGGCAAGCAGATAATTAGACGCTGTTGGTCAATATATTTTACAGCAGGTTGTTACTGTTGAAGGCTATGGTAAAATAACATTTGCTTTCAGAGGTTTTGAGTCATTTTCTAAACAGAATGACTTTAGTTAAAACTGCTGCTAATGGTGACTGAAAAGAAGAATCACAAGAACACATTTGCCTGTCATTTTACATCTGTGTGAGCACCTCAGTATATGTGCTTTAATATGTTCATGTGCATCTTCCTGTGTGTGCATTTGTGTGTGTAATGTAGGTGTGTTTTGTATGGGTTTTGTACTTGTTCGTCCTGCACACCGGCCCCTCTATCTCTGCTGAACACCTTGAGGTCATATCAGCCCTGTGCTGGACAGGCTGGCTGGTTCCCATTTAGATTATGGATGGTTATTACTGCCTCCTGGCTGTCAGTCAGATTAAACCAATATGTCCCAGGATGGAGGCTTATCGTGCAACAGAGAGGACCTTCTCCTGTGGAGGAGGAGGGGCCATTTAAATAAGTCATCTCCACAACCTTGCATGTTTTACAAATTTATTAGTGCAGTCTCAGGGTGTAGCCATGTGTCAAGTATTTGTTGCACAAAATGGAACAGTATGTTTTGTAATGTTCTTGTCTGCCTGTCAAGAGCATCACAGAACAATACAGTCGTAAAGACAGACTGTATCTATCTGTCTGTCTTAATAACATTAGGACTGTAACCACAAAATGACTTTGTCTTACACTCTCACCACCTGAAGTACAACTACTGTAAGAGAAACCCAAAAAAACAAACACTCTTGCCTGTAATAGTACTCCCATGTAACACATTTAATAGATTATACAAACCCATTTGTAGCTTGTTGGTTAGCAGAACACTTATATTACTAAATAATGGAGAAGAATAACTTCAGTTGTTTGGTGTTATGTGTCCTCACAGCTCAGATGTGGATGGGGTTTTGATGATGGATATCAAACTGAACGGGCTGCTTAAGGTTAATATGTCATCCAATTTTTTTGGGATGCAGTATGATGCAACCACACACACGAGTGGTAAATCATGATTGTTTCAAGATTCATTATAGGTCTGTTTATTTTCCCACTGCTGAAGGAAGTACGCTGGTTTAGCTTTGATGACAGCTTTTATGGGGAGGGACAGTTTAAGATCTGTTAGATTTGCAGGATTTTATGAACATAACCATTTCAATGCTCTAAGAACGAAATAGGGCACACATGTTGTAAGTCCTGTTGCCAGGATCCGACTAAAATAATTTTTTTTCACTACTGAGTGTATGCACAGCAGTTCAGTAGTCATGATACCTTTTTTTCCTTTCTCATGTGGCTTTGTAACACAATATTAACCGTATTTAATATTTGTGTCCTGTGTCTTTTCAACAAAGCATGGTTGTTAATAAATACAATACATACCTAAATAAAAAAAAAAAGAAATTAAACTTTACATTGCTAGATGAAAATCGAGCACCTTTAGAATACACACTTTTAAAGTAAACTTTGGTTGTAACAAAACTTAAAAAAAAAAAAAATCTTCATACCTCAACGACAAAATAGGTCACTTGGCAGAGTCTAACCCATGTTCCACAAACTGTACATACCTGCTCTGTGGTTAAGGTCTGAGTAAGGTTAGGCAACTGAAACTTTTTGGGTATGGTTAGGAGGCCATCACCGTCATGGTTAAGAAAAGCCAGTGAACTCACGTGTCACAGTCACACACTCCGTTAACCCAACTGTCCATCTTGATTTCCTCCTGAAGAGATTTTTGTTATATCAATGTCAGGTTATCTCTGCTTTTGCAATTACTCTCATGACTGAAAAAGGTAATTTGTCAGGAAAGCATAAACAATTTAAGTGTTTGAACGAAGGACCACCGCTTTTAATGACGACCGTCTCCAACGCCTCTTATTTGCCTTCTAACCGTCACGTGCACAAATGTGAGATGAAGCCATTTTTGTCTGCAAATGCCTTGGCATTTATCCAGTACTGGTGACTGGTTGAGTAGTTACAAGTTTGCTGTTTCAGCCAAACACGCTGCTCATCCTCTAATCTCTTCATTATTTATTTATTGAATGGGGAATACATTTTCTCTTGTCAGACAGTGATAGATAATCAGTGATATTTATTTCTAGGGGAAACAAGCCATGTGATGCATCTGGCATAGGGTGTTTTGACTCATCTAGGGAAAATCAACAGTTGAGACATAAATCGTGCTAGCCCAGTGTATTGTACAACTAACACACGGATTTTATGCACTCTTATGACTCACCATTCCAACACTTGGAAAAACAAAGAAACTTCCTTTTATGTATCTCCATCTTCTCAGCATGTGTATTTATGTGTGGGTGTGAATAGTTGTCAGCACTCGGAGGCATATGTTGTTGTTTTTTTCCTTTCTTTCTTTCTTTCTTTGTGAGTGTGTAATTGTGTGTGTGTGTGTGTGTATACTATAGACAATATGTGTCTGTGGGCTTGCATGTGTGTTTCTTGACCCTTATGGTAAGAGAGGAGAGAGGAAATGGCAGAAAGAAAACCGCACTAAGTGAAGCGTGGAATGTGCTTGGTTTGGGATTACATTGGCCCATGTGCATGGGAAATCACAAAAGGGAGCTTCTGCTGCCAAACAGATGAGAGGTTGGGAAAGTGCTTGGCTTTGGCTCCTTGTTACTTCAGTTAAAGCTTTCTCTCACATTTAAAGCAGTGTCAAAGGCAGCGCTTCACTCTTTAATTCTGTCTGTTTATCACAATGGTGTCTGAGTGAATCACTTTCTCCCTTAGGTTGCAGCTGCTGAGAAAAGATTCGCAGCTGCTGTCTGAGTTGAAATCATATGATCCGAGGGTGTCTTAAGTTTGTCAACTGAGCTTGTCTTAGTAGACATTTAGATACACTGAATACAGCCCACCCCCACCCATAGGAATAAGGTATCACATTAAATTAGATTGGCAATATAAAAGATTTTAAAACCCTGTGAGAGCACTTTGCGGAGCGATTTTATTTTCACTTCTAAAAAAAACACTGCAGGGAATGCGGGCTGACAGAGCACTGATGTTTGGTTTGTGAAGAGGAGAAAAACATACTCTGTGCATGTTTCTCCATGTTATGATTGGAAATGTGACTTGATTAGTTTTCAAAGATTTGGTTAAGATTTGGGTGCATTTGCAGCTGCGTGAAATCCTGGCATCCATAACAGTCCCCCTGTCTGCCTCATGATCTATGTGGCCTTAACCCTCTCCATATGCTAATACCTAATTAGTATTCAACTCTGTGGATGAAAACATGTACATGACATTGAATCATACTTTAATTAAGCGAGCATGCTCATTGGTAGGCAGTATCATTAGCTATTGAGAAATGACATGCATATTTAATGTTAAGCACCAAATCCCAATACATTCAGGCTTCTTTTGTCCATCCATCCATCTATCCATCCATCCATCCATCCATCCAATGACCCATTCCAAGGGAATTGGTTCATGCTGTAACACATTTCATCCCCAACAATAATGGCAATTTCATTTGTCATCCCATGCATTTCATGCCCTTGGTCCTCTGCCTCTGTAACTGTGTCCAGCTTCCAGACACGTTTTTTTTTTTTCAAGCAATTTTACAAGTGATGATGGAGATAGAGGGTTGTGGTAATGACGGTAGACAGGCCAAATCTCAGCCATGGAGCTGGACTGAGGCTGGGAAGCCAAGGATGCAGCATGCGAGTATGTATGCCACGGGGGCTAATCTTACAGTGGTCCAGAATGATGAACACATATTAGTCAAAGGCCACCGACCAGGACGTAGCATAGTTGCAGAGTATAAATGGGGGGGGTGGGCTTTGACACAGTGCCAGGTTACATTTCATGGCAGCAGTGTGGTGCATTTGTTGGCAGGATGTTGTATCCTACAGGTAGCAGGTGTGTCTGGCTTTACGTATTGTATGCTCCCTTGGATTATATGTCAGATGTTACTGCGCATATGGTGGTGTGAAGTGCAATTAATAATATGGTTGAATCAGCAGTGTTACATGCAGCTGCAGCCGTGGATACTTTGACATTGTTGTGATAAAGCTAATATAATTTTTCTCTCTTCCCCCTCCTCCTTCTTTTTCCTGATCTGTGTCTCAACAGCAGCAGATGGTGAGGAACCAACTTCAGCAGGTGGGAAATTTTTATGCTTGGTAACGTGATTTCCCTTCATTTGTGTATGTCTGTGTGTGTGTGTGTGTGTGTGTGTGTGGGTGTGTCTGTGTGTCTGTGAGAGAGAGAGAGATATAGAGAGAGGGAGGGGAAGAGCTCTCTCAGTTTCTAAATCTTCGCCAAGCCCCTTCCTTTCTTCATTACTACTGACTCTAATTCCTGCATCGACTCACTGATCATGCCTGGTCAGCAGCACTTATGATTATATCATTTGGTAGTTCAGTTCACAAAGGCAGCCTGATTTAAACCTCCTCTAAAATCGTGGCACATGAGAAATTTCTCGTCTTTGTCTGGTACAGAGTTTTGAGATTGTTTTCAGAACGTTCACAGTCCAATTCAGTCCGATGATTGCTTTTGCCTGATTGCTTTTCATCATGAAATTTCCTCTATAGCTGAGCGTTTAGCATCATTTCCAGGGCTGTTTTTGAAAATTAGTCTGTGTGAGCGTTGACTTTAGAAATCCATTAACTTAAGAGCAACATTAATCTGCTGCAATGTCTGTATCTTAAAAACTTTACTGTCTTTTATCTAGAGTGCAATGCATTGTATCCTTAAATGTGAGCCATTAATATCAGTCTGAATGTACAGTGTATTCAGTCCCTGAGGATTGCATTGAGTGTGTTTTGTGCTGCTCTTAGTGTTTGCATATAATAGCTAGCAAAGTAAAGAACAGTGAGTTATCATACAGAAACTGCCTTTTGAAATCATCTTATTTGAGACCATAGTTGGTATTCAGAAGTACTGCTTCTCATTATTGAAAGAACTAATGTAACTAGAGCTTTATTACAAAAGCAAGACCACAGAGGACAACAGTAAACAAGGACCTGATTTATCTTCATCAGTGATGTAATTAAAATGTCACTTCACATCCTGGGGAAGTACCGCAACTGAATACAAACTTCCTAGTTCTAAGTGCATCCTCAGCATCACATTGTCTTTGTCTATGCTTCTTTCATTAATATTAATCTCTGCTGGATTATTTGAGATCAGATGGGTTAAAACAAGAGTGATTTATTTAGATGAATACTATTTATTTAGATGAGACATAATACCGCACAACTCAAAGCAGTTTGTTGTTATGATGCTAAGCGCAGTGTAATCTCAGTCTCTAATCAGCTAGGCAAAAAAATAGATACACATATCCATGTGTTCATATACACACACACACATATATGTACATTATGTGAATATACATTTGCTACAAGAGTAACTTTTCAATGAAATGAAAAGTGAATATTTAAAAGTTCATTTTAACAAAATAATTAACAATTTTAAAAGAAAATTTAAATGTGAACATTCAAATGTCAACTTTTTCTCCAAAGTTCAAAGTCAGAAGGCACATTTGAAATGTAATTGTCTGGTGGAATAAATGTCATGCAATACACAAACTACAGAGTAGATATTCAATATACTTGCATTTTGCGAGAATAACTGCAATGAATCCTGTAGCCAAAGTCTTTTCAAAGTTTTTTTTTTTATCTATGTACTGTACACATTCCAGACAACAGAGACAATGCGTCAAACAGCACAAGAAATAATTATCGGGTCTGAAAATGACCCCAATTAGGTGTGACTTGTGACCACTGACCTGGAACTGGAGAATAGAGGGAAAATAGGACAGGGTGATGTGGAAGGCCAAATTACTTATGACAGGTTTGAAGAATTTAGCATATCAGCTGCTATTTCACAGTCTCCGTATCTTTAATCTCCATATTCACACCTTTTGTCTGGGCTCATATTAAGGGGGGCTGTTCTTCAACATGTTTGTTCTGTATTTCTTAAACTCCTGTGTGTATCTTTGTGTCTACGCACCTGCTGATTTGGTTGGATTGTGCTATAGTCTATGAACATTTGCCAACCATCTACATGGCATCTGAAGCTACTATTAAAAATGAGAGTTTGAAGTTTGTAGAGAATATATGCTTAGTGAGCTAACCTTGACAGGAAATTGGATTTCATTTTGTCTGCTGCTCCAGTGGAATTTTAAAATAAGTAAATTGGCTACATATTCTCTACATAAGGTAGGATCTGTTCTTTGAACCCAGGGAAGTCTTTTCACACTGTAAGAAGTTTTATTACATTAAAAATACAAAGAACATGGGTGACTTACTGTACATTTTTGCTGCTGAGTGATGCATGTTACAGCATTTAGTTACATTATTCCCCCTTTAATTATATTTAATTTAATTAATTTAATTGAATTTAATAATTAAATTGAATATCGATTGTTAGTGTATTAAATGAGCACCTTTTCTTAATGCCATTAGATCAGTCCCAAAAAAAAATCTGCATAGTAAACATTTTTATAAATAAGAAGTGAATGTAATGGGCACTGGTTCATTATTTGTAAAGAGACTCTTATACTCTTATACTCAGATATCCACATTAAGAAAAAATGTCCCTCTTCAAAAATCGTTCCTCTCGGATTGTCACATGCTGAACATCAGAACTCTTCAGGGGCTTTCAGCACCAACAGATGAGCTCATCATACAGAGTACAAGACAGTGTCTTAAGGAGAACATTCATTTCTCTGTATTGAGTATCCAAGTATAAAAATTATAGACAGAGAGAAAGAAAGTGCTGTGAAACTTATGCTGTCATATACTTGTGTGATCATCTGAGAAATGAGAACTGTGTCTTCTAAAACCCATGGTCCATTTTACAGATCTTTGTAAGTTTGGTATATTTTGATATATTGCTCTTGTATATTCAAGTGCACTATAGTTTATGCTTCGTGCACACATCACACATACTAACTCTGCTTTTAGACTGAATTTCTAGCATCAAGGCGCATTCTAAGTTTACACTGAATGAAAGAGTAAATCTCTAAACATCTCAACTGCCTAATTGTCTGCTTGAAGTAGCAGAAAATTAAGGGTTGCTTTCTTGTGGCTGTCTTTGTTGGTGTGAAATGTGTCTCACTGGCTGAGGAGTCTTACTTTTCAACAAATGTTTGGCCTAACATCAGTCCATCAGATCCACACTGTTCCTGTTACTGATAAGCCAAAACTCCCTAATGCCTCTGTGGTATGCAGGGTGCAGTTCTTTCAGGGGGCCTCCTGAGGGATGGGCTCTTGCTTTGACACACCAACCACAAATTAAAACTTTGCAAAGCCCGTTACACAGAGGCTGCACATATCAAAAATACATGCAGTTATTTCATTTCATAAGGTAATCGGGAAATATGCACTTTCTGAGATGAATTTTAACCAGGTGCTTTCAGTGTAAACGTGGCGTAAGAACTCAAAATACTGCAGATGCCACTGAGAGGGTTAATTGAAGTTTAAGTGGATAACTAAGAGTTTCCAAGCAGAGCAACAGTCCACCATTGAACAGGTTAGAGACAGCCTCCATCTACTAATCTGAAATCTTGTTAGGTTACAGCTGATTTCTTCTTTCTTTCCATATACAGTTTGGCATTGCTCACAACCATCAGGAAAATGCCTTTTTTTAGACAAGACCTTTGGGAGGCAGGGACACTGCTTTGACATTTTCATGGCATTTAGTCTCAGACAAGACAACCTCCCTTTCTGCCTTTCTCAGAATCTTCCTGGAATGATGCTGATCTTCATTGTGACCTCTCTCTTCAGATATGTATTTGACATATTCCAAACCATTTTGTTTCTGGGTGATTCTTACTACTTTCAGCTCTTAAGTGCATTTGTCTGACGTTGTCAAATGCTGATGGGCTGAAATGGCAGAATAAGAAGGGCACAGGAGGGATAGGAGGCCAAGGACTCACTGAAAGCACGAACCTATGGCCGCTCACGCTGAGAGCCCTGGTGTAACATTGGCGGTAGAGTGCCAGCTTTCATCAGTTGAGGTGAAGGATGGGTGCAGTGACCATGAGCCTGTGAACCAGTGAAGCCATCACAGGAAAAAGAGGCTGGGTTAAAATAGATTTGACACAATTAGGCCATGTCAAGATTTCTCTGTGATGTGGCTGGGTGCACATTTGGAGCTGAGAAGCTTGAATGTAAATTTCACACTCCTGAGGCAGGTAAAATGTGTGTGTGTGTGATTTTTTTTGTTAGATTTTATGAAAGGTTAACAACGTCATTGATGGGCCTGCTTGTCACTGTTAACTCTGTGCTGTGTAAAATGGAGAAATTAGGACTGAAATTCAGAGCCGAAAATTTTCATTTTCAGAGCTGTTTTTCATTGACAGTCATTTCCATTGATGCTGCTGAATCTCCTTTTTCTTTCCTTCTTTTTTTTTCTTTTTTTTAAAAATAAAGCTAGTGGTTGTAACTGGGGGAGGGTTGCTCGGTGCAGTCGTCAGTCAAAGACTGAACCTTGTGTGCAGATGCTTGTTTGGGGTTAGTGCAGCTATTAGATTAGGGGCACTCCCTCTGCTGCTGCTGTACAGTAAATGGTCAGCTGGCCCCACAACATGACCCAGTTGACTGGGCTCAGCAGAAATCTTTATCAAGGAACAGTCAGTAATGCTTTGTCTGGCCTCCTCATGACCCCGAACAATCATGTATAAACTCTTCAGATTAAGTGAACACTGGTGTAGCTGAGTCTCTCTAATAGAAAAACAGAGTGAACAAGATTCTCAGTATGTAATTATATCCCTCTTATGAAGTCAAGTGAGTCTTAATACCTCAAGCTTCTCGGCTTCAGTGGTTCATTGTAAAATTTGGTGTTGTAAACAATATTTACAAGGGGCTACGTTATAATATACAGAACACGCTACATTATCCTTCTTAATGAAATCGGCATCGCTTGTACATTTGGAACGAGCTAATGTTTGTGACAGCTGTCAGCTAAGATGTAAGAGCACATATGTAGCCTTAACCCTGAAAATGTCAGGCATTGGTGATTGATCTGCAAGGAAACAAAGGATGCTTTCCTGTGTTTAACCACTGGTCAGGTTTTCACAGCTGATTGATTGGCCTTTTTTTGCTGCCAGAAAAGAAAATCACAGCGCTCGTGCCGGAAACAGCACAGGCCCACATCAATCACAGAGCAGGCGTTGACTTGTACAGGAGAACAGCAGCTGACATTCACACAAGAAAGCTGCCAGTGTTTCCTCCAGACACGAATCGCACAACTTACACGCAGGGTAAAGTGAGCATCCACTGACAGCCTGATGAGATCTTCTCAGATGACCCACTATGTCCATTTCTTTGTCTTTTCTTGAAAAGTTGCCTGTTTTTCTCTTAGATGTGTTCTGCCCAGCTCCTCCCTGCTGCTTCCAACATGCCAGTCACTCATTTATGCATTGGTGCTTTACTAAAAATGGTCAGTTGGTGCAGTGAACGAGTGAATTTAGTTCTTTAAAGCACAAAATTGCACTTTATTTACCAGAATGGAAATACATGTATTAAAAGTATTTTGTGCCAGTGGCATCTGATCCTGGCTCCCAACAGTGCTGCAGTTCAACAAGTTTTGACTTTTTTCAACACACAGGCTATGAAAAAATGTTTCAGTGTTTCTCTGACCTTGAAGTATGCTTGCTTCAGGATTGTCATTGAGCTTCATAAATCACAGTATCAGTAAATCAATATTTTTGAAATATTGCTTTGTAATGTTTTTGAACCTTTTTTATCTAAAGGAAAAAAAAAATCACAAATTTCTGACTCAAACGTAGATGTCGTACAGAACACACTCTCTCTGTATCTCTCTCACACACTCACTTTGACTCTCTCTTTCCCTCCTCCTCCTTCCCTTCCTGCTTTTTTCCACTTTGTGCGCTCTCCATTAGGGAGGCTGTCAGTACGCTTTGGTGCGGCTATAGATCGTCACGTCAAAACAGCCCTGAAGCCTGTCACACCGCCCTCTCCCTCAGAGAGCAGGGTCTCGGTGAAAGCTATTATACGTTCCTCTGTTCAACTGATTAGCCACCGTTCTCATTTTTACTGATACAGGCCCTGGCTTTGAAATGGCATGACTTCGATAGGATTACCTTGTTTGTAATTCATATCCAGAGGCCTACTAATTCCAATGAGAGAACAATAATAAGCTTGCTAGTGGTGTTTATTTATTTATTTTCTTTACTGAGTTAATTTTAGGCCTATACATGCTCTGGGTTGGGGCTAGACATAAATGGTTGAGCAGATGATGTGGAATACAATTCAAGGCCGCACCTGTTTACTTGACATTGTCAAATTTTGTGCTTGTGGCTGTTCATTTGTCAAATTGTCTTGAAAGGGCATGATAGCCTCACCCTTGAGACTTCCTCTTTTTGCTTATCACTTAAAATGAAATAAGAAACCTGTCAAAGCACAGTTTGCCTGTCAACGGTAAGATATGACTCTAAAAACATTAGAATAGAAATTCTATCAAGAGACAGGAAGCTTTAAAAAAGGCTCATGCCTTTTTTTCTTCTTCCTCTACTTTCTTTTCACACTGTTTTGTTTTTTTTATGTTCAACATGTGCTGAGCTTTAGCCAAGTTTGCATTAATATCCAGTGGAAGACTCCTCAAGTTTTCACGTCCAATCTGAGTCCACAAAATTTTCACAGCCTCAGTGCCGTTGTACAACAATGTTTAAAAGATGACACAGCTCTTGGCATGCCCTTGAGTTATGAAACCAATAACGGTGAACCAGAGCCTTGTTATTTACATTTGGCCCCACGCTGCAGGTTAGGCTACACTTAGCACACAGGGGGCCTTTTCCATACTGGGCTGGACTGACTCTCGAACAGAGCACGGCATAAACACCCTTTGATTTTCAGTGCGAATGCTGAACTGCCACATGTGGTGTGGCACAGCAAACTTTTACAAAGCGGGCCTGTATTTAAAGTGATTGGAAGTTCTGAATACACTGAATGCACAACACAAAAAAGAAATTAACAACAACAACTAAAAAACTTAAGTAAAAACTTGATACAAATTTTGAAAAACTTATACATTCATGTATGAATGAAAGCAGTGCTTCCAGGCAGTATCTTGTAAGGGGCAAGTTTAAACTTGTTGTTAAACTTATACTAGACTTTGTATAATTGGCTACTTTATGAAGTTTCTTATCAAATGGCAACACTGAATGAAAGGCCTGAGAGCACTGTCTTTTTTTTCCATAAAAACTCACACAAAATATGTCTTGTACTCACATAGATATCTGGAGAGTTAGAATAAATGTCACTGTAACACAGCTCATATTTATTTATTTTTTAATTTACATTTGAAATGAACATTATTTTGGAATAGCTATTTATTCAGTCTGGTATAAAGTTAACTACCAGAAAAGCTCAAACATTGGTGTGATAGCTCTCTGCGGTGTCTGGGGTTGTTTGCAGCCCCGGCCACTACTGTATAAACACTACTGTGTGTATATACCTTCTGCTATTCAAAATATAAATCAGTAATGTGACACTGGACAAGACTCTTCCCACTTTCACTCAGTTTGTTTACTGCACTGCTAAAGGAGACAGGACCTTGCTGATGTTTACAAGGCCTACGGCGCTATCACTCTCCCCCCTCTTGAAAGATCAGACCACATCCTGGTCCGGTGCATCTGTGTTCGAGATGAGGGTCAAGGTTGTCCATTCTGACATTCTGTGATCTGTTAGCAAGGAATTCCATAACCCATAAGCAGTGTGAAGTGGCTAATCCCAGGCTGTTGAGTTTGTCTACTAGCTTATTGGGGATTATAGTATTGAAAGTCAACTAATAGCTTCCTGACATATGTGTTTGGATGTTCCGGGTGGGACAGGGCAAAAGAGACTGCGTCCTCCGCAGATCTGTTTCCTCGATAAGCAAATTGGTGACTGTCCAGATCAGAGAGGGTGACGGCACTTGATGTCAGATAGTAAAAGCCTCTCAAAGTACTTCCTAATAACTAGTATGAGGACAGCTGAGGGATAGTCATTTCAGGATTTTAACTACTGTCTTTTTGGGCAAAGTTACAGCAGTGGTGGATTTAAGACAGACAGGCAGGGACTATAGCCTGATGTAGGGAGAGATTGAACATGCTGGTGAACGCCCCGCTAGTTGGTCAGCATATGATCCCAGTGTGCAGCCTGACAGCCTGTCTGGTCCTGCAGCTTTGGTGATGCCCATTTTCCTCAGAGTGGATTTCACGTGTTGGCACTGAAGGATGAGGATCTTTTTTTTTTTTTTCTTCAAAGTCATGTTGTTCCACTCAGTATTTACCAGTTCACTTTTCCCCTGCACTCTCACTTTACATGTGCCTATGTGTGAAAGTGTCGGTATATGTTGATGTGTGTTGGCGTGAATATTTTTTGTGCATATAGGCGATATTTGTCTACCTTGGAGCTAGTCTGGGCTCTTTACTTAGCACTGCGAGAATGAAGTGTTGCCTTCCTGGAGGGGACATATTCAGTGATTTTTAGACGGTACCTTGGGCTGCGCTCCAGACCACAGAGACCAGGAGCAGTCACCGAAAGCCAGCCTCACCCCGCTCTCCTGTCACCCTCAGTTTCTGCCCTGTCAAACTTTTTTACTTATACACTGTCTCACATGGTCCAACTCCAATGTAATTTATTCATTCAAAGTTTTTCACTGTAAATGTGTTCAAATACACAGCCAATACAAAACTTGATTTATTTTCTTTCTTAAATCACCAGCTGGGTAAGAATGTTTTTGTCACTGTTGGCCTGGCGATCTTCATTTTATTCATACACACACTAAAAAGCAGTGTGCTACACCAGACTGTATCTATTACCTAGAACAGTGTTCTTTTATACACAGTAAATGAGAAAGTAAAAGCTGCAGCCCATTATTAGTGTCTCACAGCTTTAACACGCTCCTTTAATAGCATGAAACAAACTTCTTAACACTGCTTTCCTCCTTTTCTTAACAGGCCCCTGCCATCCAAACCCTTGCCACAACAGAGGAACATGTGAGATCAGTGAGACCTACAGGGGTGACACCTTCATTGGTTACGTCTGCAAATGTCCACCAGGCTTCAGTGGAGTTCACTGCCAACACAGTAAGCTGCACCACTCTCTTCCTTGTTTCTCTAAAGAACCTCGAATTGAATTCTCATAAAATATAATATTGAATAAAATAGTTTTTATTCAAGAAGAGAAGCTATGTGCCTCTTTTAGCTCATTTCCATGAAGTATGATTTGTCTGTCTGATCTTAAAGATTTTCCAACACAAATAACGACCTTGAGCAGTGAATAAATGTTGAACAGTCGACAGGAAGTAAATCACTGTTGAAATGACGAGTTCAGCAAAATGATAGTGGGTTTGGTGGAGAAAAGAAGTGCTGAACATGCTTTCTTTTGTTGAGCATGCTCTTAATAAAGGTTAGTGTCAGAAGGTTTTTGCTGCCTATGAGATAATACTTTACGTTTGTCCAGGAGCATTGTTCTCAACCCCAGTATGATTTACTCTCTCTCTTTAAACTGACTCTCTGAACTCTAAAGCCTCTAACGCCCCGAAACTGGACACAAGGGGAAAAGTGAGGTACAAGCACATGAGGTATGCTACCAACACCAGCAGCAAACGTGGACATACTTGCAATTGTGTGTAACCATGATGTAATTAGATGTCTTACTCATGTATTTTGATGTTATTGACGGCATTTTGCAAAGAAAGAAAGAAAGCAAAACACAGGGAAACCATAAACATCACTTTTCTTAAAACAGCAAAAACATCTATTGATTTCTCCATCCTTTCTCGTGAAATTCCACAACAACAGCTGAGCTGTGTGATTTGATAACTGTTCACAGCAACAACAAGTAGCAGCCTGAGCGAGTTGTTTTGATGTATCAAAAAGTCGTTTCACTTTTAAATGGTAATCTGTAGTAGTTACTGTTCTCAGCACTACTGATGTATGTTTCACAGCAAATATTTAGATGCTTGGTTGTGTTAATCTTACTTGCAGCACCACTTATCAAAATAGTCTGTTATTTAAATAGATAGAATGGATAGAATAGAATTCCTTTTTCGTCATACATCTTTTTTACATGTACAACAAGATGAAAAGCAACTCCTTCTTCAGTGCAAATGTGTGTAAATATATACAACATAGAATAGAATAAAAATAAAAAATAAATATAAAAATAAATATTATATATAATAAATAAATAAAGTAAATAAAAAAATAAAATAAAGTAAATAAGTTTAGTGCAGATATGTCGAAAATATATAAAAAGATAACTATACAAAAATATGAAAAGAGAATTATAAAAAAAAAGGGAAAAAATATAAGAGGGGAGGGGTAAGGTGCACAGTTCAAGGAAGTACTGTCATGAAGTGAAGCCTAGTTACTATGTCAGTTAATAGACTGACAATAGGTAGAATCAACGTGAGTTAGCCAGCATTAGAAATACATAAGTATAGGATTAAACCTAGACATTAATATCCAGCATTTTCAGTAGATGGCAGGATTTGGAAATAGCATGTAGCTTTGTCGTCAGGTGCTAAATCTTGCTAATCCTGCAGTATGATATATAGGCCAAGGCCTGTGGCTGCCCTGCATGTGAGTGTGCTTGGCTGAGCATTGCATTAGCCTGCACAGCACAGTTGTCCTTCATCACAGGTGTGCTTGTAAGTAATGGATTTAATGTATCATGGTTCAAACTGTGTGGTGAGATGGATCCTTACTGGTTTGAAAGAAAAAGAGGGATGCACACACACACAGAGAAAGAGCTGTTTACCGACACTTAACACAAACCATTCGTATCTGTCTCATAACTCTGCCACATTTACACCAAGGTTAAACAAGGAAATAAAAATAAGAAAAAGGCTTTTATTTTGGGACGGGCAGCGTCAACCATTTATTTGTTCCCACATCATTTTTTTCCCCCCTGTTTTATTAAAAAAGCACAAAACATAAAAGCAAATGGAGCAAGTCACCATATCAACGGTATGTCATTGTGTGTGTTTCCAGCCAGAATTGTGAGCAATTGGCTTGCATTTATGTCATAATTCAGTTATTGTTTCCTATTAAGCCCTTAGGGTGGTGAGAAACTGATTCGATATGGGCTGAATGCACATTAATGTCTGCCAATTTCCCTCACGGTCATTACAGGCGAATGGATGAGAGTGGGTGAGAGAGAGAAAGAGAGGGGGGGGGGGGGGAGGGAGAGAATTCTGTACCTGAAGATATTAATAATCAAATCTAGCGTCTGGATAGTTCCTGCAATTAAATGATAAAGGCACATAAATAATTGTTCTTTTAGAATGACAGCTTAAGCCGGCTTTGTTGCGGTATGATGTTGGCATTTAACGGATGACAAGCTAAAGTTAGAAAACAATATTGGCTGAGAATTCTATAGGATAGTGAACAATCTGTCTTACAATCTGCGTGTTGTTTTAATGAGTGTCACCCAATTCTATGGGTAGATAATGATGTAAGCCTTTTCACCGCTGATGAGAGTTCAAACTAGTACATAACTTTTAAGTGCAGCATCTGTCGATACTATAAATTCATCAATACGTTCATTAATCTTTGCTTTAATAAGCTCACAGCTGTTACAACAGAATGGATGTCTGCTGCTTGGAATATTTCTACTCGTTGTAAAACATTAAAGCAAATATTTAAGAAAACAAACCCTTCACTCAGAATATTTACAGGAACTTCTTTTAAAGTCTGATTCAGGATGGTACCTGATTGTAGGATTACCTTTCAGTTTATGTGATATCTAATCCAGTGTTTTAAG
The DNA here is from genome assembly GCF_017976425.1 of Toxotes jaculatrix. Lineage (NCBI taxonomy): Eukaryota > Metazoa > Chordata > Actinopteri > Toxotidae > Toxotes > Toxotes jaculatrix. Next base: position 16,045,523 of record NC_054400.1, on the reverse strand, counting down.
TCCATATTGGCCCAGATCGATGTTTAGCTTTGTATACTGTGTACGATACAGATGAAACATAAAATATATGAAAGCCAGCTCTTTCTTTTTACTCTTGCTCTGACTATCTCCTTGCTCTGTCAGAGCTAAATCCAATTTCACACCTTTGAACGTTATCCTAAATACATGCACTACATATCCTGCTTGTTAGACCAGCTTTATGAAGCACATCCTGGAATGATGTCGCACATGGACAGCTAGGATAAGTATAAACTATTTCAGACTTCTGTGATGGGCAGGCACTGTAAGTACTTAATGTTTCTCTGTCTTTTTTTTTTTTTTTTTAGAATTCAGCCATCAATAACTCAACCTAAGGTGTTATTTCCATATCCAGTGCAGACATCAGACAGTCACAGCTGAAGGTGGTGGCAGTGTGCAGTTGCTGCAAGTCATTCATTTTAGTGAAAGTTTTATAAGTCTGATTTCACTCAGCCATTTTATATGCAACTTTATAGTTATATGCAATCAAATCTCACAGTATCTTCAGATATAAGATATAAATTACTACTTGTCTTTTGCGTTTTGCATTAATAATGTGCTTGTAAAGAACTAAGTTTTTATCCCAAAGCATTGATTTTAAATTTTACTTTTGAATTATTACTCAGAACCACTGTTTGATAGAGTTTAATACCTGCTTTAAATCAGTTTTCCCTGGTCTAACTTTCAAGACCACCTCAGAAAACCACCAGTTAACTTTGGGTAAGTGTCACTGCTTTTATTATTAGAGCCCTTATTATCACAAAGTCATTCATCTTCTCAATAGTGTGGCGTCACATCCCTGTGGTGACAAGAGAACAAGTGCCACGTTATTGGGCAAGTAGCCAAACATTGTAATGAACTGTCACAGTGTGAAGATTGGGACTGATTGCCTCAGTCGTCATTTTTAGGTCACACGTTCTTAGTCTATCAAGGACAAATGAGGTAGAAACTTATGGGATTTTCATTGGAGAAGCATTTTTTTTTCTTGTTTTATTTTTCTGCACTGAATTTTAGTGAAATGTTGCTCCATAAACAGCCTTACATAATAGGCCCACCTTGTGTTCAGGTTGAAATGAAAATCATTTTTTAATTTAATGCAGTAATATTAAATCCTGTCTCGGAAAGATGTCAGATCAGATGAAAATATGTTGCCAGCTTTTCTCTTTGAATAGTGGAGCTTGATCAGAAATTTCTGCCACTCCTTGTTCTTTACTCTCTGTACTGTAGCACTCAGTGATGCTGTATATGGAGCTCACTGCAAATCAAAGAGAAAATTAAAGCTAATAAAGAAACTCTTTACAGATATTGTGAACCACTATGTTTTAGGCTGATGGCTATTTGTGCAGGAATGTTTACCAGCACTGTAAAATAAAATAAAAAAGAAAAGAAAAGAATGAACAAGATAAATTGTCTCTTACATGACTGGTATTCATTATCTAATTCTATCTTTTTCCATCCTTTCATGGCCTTTATGTCCTTTGACCAGATTCCATCTTGCAATTTGATCAATACATGTCTTTGCTTTTCTTTCTGAAACACACCAGCAGGGTAGGATTGATTGAGGCTAAATGCAGGATGTGTGAGTTTTTTTTTTTTCTTTTTTTGAAAGCATGGCTCCTGTATTTGATCATGTATTGGAAGTTTTTATCATGCTGTATGAGCCCTGCTGCTTCCACAGCTTCTTACCTAAGGATAATCAGCCAGTGTTTGTGGCTGTGGCCCTATATAAAACCACAACGAGCCATTACTCTTGGTCAGTTCACCTGGGGCTGATCACAGACTGCTTTTCATCAGCACAACAGAAAGAAAGAGACTCCATAAGGACTGGCTCCTGTGCTTACTCTTTGATACCACACTTAGGACTGCATTAGTGACCTGTTTAGTGTGTTTTGCAGTTGATAAGGAGGTATCAGGTTGAACTTACATTTTCTTTTCTTGTCTATTTTTTTCCTTTCTAATGTTTCATCAGGCCCTCCGACTCCTCGCCTTCTCATGGATTTTAATGGCATGTGAGCAAGAGAAATAGAAATCCAACTTATTTTCCACTCTCATCTGTTTGTTGTGCTCAATTTACTTCTCAAGAGCAAGATAATAGCATAGACAATAGCACTACAGTCCGAGGCAGCTGGAATTAGTATCAAAAGGGCATCTTAACCCTTAAACTTTTGACTGCAGCTTTATACTCTGTTAGTCAGGTGCAAGGCAGAGGTCCAACAGCTTCTCCCAGTACCCCTTCTGCCCCCATGAACACCCACCACTTCGCTTTACTAGCGCACCTCTGAGTGGTTACCTGCATCTCTTCAAGCGAAAAATGACTCGCCCTTCTTAAATCTGCCCCTGCATCACAGGAGGTCACTCTGTTGCAGCAAGATCTTCAGGATGTTATGCTGGCAGGGGGGGAGGGAGGCGGAGAGCACTCGTTAGCTGGCAAATCCTCCTCTCCTCCCATTGGAAGCCACCAAGAGAGGACAGTGGGTGAGTTGGAGAGAAACTGGTGGGGTTTTGGTTTCCTGCTCCCACTCACCATGACTAACGCAGTTGTTATCTCCTTCTGACTGTGAGGCTGCACTGTTAAAGTAACCCCAGAAAAGATCATGATGAAGCATGAAGACTTCCTTCTTCCTTTTTGTAGCTGTTCTTAAATGTTAACGGCATCTCTTGGGGCAAAAAAAAAAAAAAATCCCATATCCTTTCAATTAGTAACTGTGAAATGTTCTTTTCTAACAAACAATAAAGTGCTTTTTGAAGAATCATACTTATGTGTTATAAATATAGATATATTGCTCCTAAAATAGGACAACTGTAGGCAACTGAATCATTCTATGCATGTATCAAGAACTGATCTTGATACATGCATGTGTGTGTGTGTGTGTGCAAGTATCAAGAGCAATTCTTTGCCAGACCTATATATATATATGTATATAAATGTGTATAGAATATGCTGGGAGTTTGCATTTCATCAGCAGTGTTAGCACTATCACTCCTGGGGCAGCTCCTCTGACAGTAAACAGAATGGTGACCGTGTGGACTAAATGAGTGTTTGTTTGCTCCCTCTGTCCACAGTGAACGTTATTTTGTAGAATGATAACCGTTCTGAACCAGAAAATGGTTTCCAACAAATGATCTTGCAAACCGCCACTGTGTCCACAAAATCAGCTTCCTATTCATCTCAGCACTGAAGCTCCGCAAAGTGTTGTTGCTATTTTGTTTATAGCTCCAGGGGAAAGTTGTTCATGTACAGAAATCCACTGACTGTCTTAGATCATATACGCAGTATAGCTGAATTTTGTTTTAGGGCGGATTTTCACTTCGAGTTTTTGAAAAAAAAAAAAAAAAAGTTTTGGGGGCAGGCTTAGCTAAATGGATTAAGATAGATTTAAGCACAACTAAAAGTTAGTGAGAAAGTTTGTTAAAGGAGAACTCTTACTTGGTAAACAGGCAGAAGGAATACTTTGTCCACAGAAAGTCACCCTACTTTCAAAGTAAACAAGAGGCATCAGTTTAGTTATAGTGCCTGAGGTCTGTTCTTGTAGGTATAAGTCTGTCTCATCCTAACAGCCTCTGGGTTACAAGAGTTGGGAAGTTTTACTGAAATTATGCTAATCTGCACCCCAGTTTTATTTTTATATGCATGAATTACCATGCATACCTATTAGCACTGTTTTTTCTTTCTCTGTATAACAAAATTTATACACACACCTGATAAATGCGCCTGATTTCAGTTTAACAGTTTGGGGTAGCAGTATGTCAATACAGCAGCATTCAGCATTTGTATTTAGGTTGTTCACTCAAGAGCCTCTGATGTACTTCACAGGCTGGTATTTGGTGAAACTCTTCAAAAAGCTCACATTGTTTGTCTTGTGAGTATAGATTCACTCCTGCTAGAGTTTCCCAAGGTCATCATTGTATCACAGATCTAAAAATGTGCCCCACTACCTGAAGTGGCCTCAGAGCTATTGTGAACACAGGCAGCCTCGAGGCACTCCCCACTGCACCATTACTGTGATGCAGAGCTGTGTGGAGGACATGGCCGTTTCCAGACACCCTCTCAACATCGCATTCACAATCCCACAGCCCACCCACTGCTCTCGGTCTGTGGCTAGAAAGCTGCATTTATAGGAATAGATGAGTGTTGAGAATCCTGGGGGAAGGGTCCACAGTCCACCAAACATCCAAAGAAGCCACCACAATCACACAGCCAAACCGACAGACGCCAATGATCAACAACTCAAGGAAAGACACTGAGTGTGTCTGCGCACTCTCTGTCTGTCTCACAGGAGTCTCTGCAGATCAAAATGGAAAGATGGATATGCTTGTGGGCCAACAGTCATGTTGTTTTAGCTCACTGCACATTTGGTTTTTCTTCCTTCAAAGCACCACACATTTCTGTCAATGGAAACAGCAGAGCACCTCTTTATGTGGTGGTTCAGCTATAATCTGGCCAGTCAATCCGTCCTTAAGATGACTTTTATGTTTTTGCTTTTTTTTCCCCTATCTGTGTGCAGAAATAGAGATTGGTGTCTAAAACAGCTGTAAGACCATGAGATGGAATATTTAAAAGCAAAACATCCATATTTACTTTCCATACATTGAATGGAGGAGAAAACTAGCAGAAGAAAGAAAAAAAAGAAAGATCCAGATAAGTTGTTTATGTTCATGAATGGTTCCCATTTATACTGATTCTGATGATGCTATCATGTTTCGTTGATGTAATCAGTTAGTCTCACCAAAAAAGCTTTCAAACAACCCAGAGCGGCTTTAATTCAGCAAAATTGTTTTATTTGATTAGTTTGGTTAGCTCTTTAGGCAACGTATTTCCCATTTTACAGTAAAACAAGTCAGTTTATTGAATAATTTATGGTTTTGAGTACGCTAAAGAAGCAGAAGTCTGGGTCATGTGATAATTACTTTACGACAAACCGCCTGTGAAGTGGCTACAGACTTGAGCTCTCTCTTAGACTTAGTGAGTGGTACAGCTGTTTCTCATGGTGGCTGATTGGCTCTTGGTGAGTTGGCTACTCTTGAGGCTTCTGTGAAAAATGGTGTAGTGGAAGCAGATGTCTGCTGTTTGCAGAATGTATCCAGCATTGGGTTACTTGACAGATGCATAATTATTTCCATTGTTGGGCTAGTGAAGGCGTACCTGGCATATTACTCTGACAAGGGGTTTGTACTCTGCAAGTAAGGAGGCTTCATTCGAATCCAGAGCGGGGGAATCTCTCACCCACACTTGCTTCTGTGTGTTGTTGACAGTTCTCTGTTCTTTTTTGGCTCAGGGAGAGAGACTAGTAAAGGTGTGTCTGGCCTGTTGCCCTAACAAAGGGTAACATGCTGCAAGCACAGAGGCTTCACGGTCAAAGGCCTGAATTTCCAACCTGGATTCTGGATGTAATACAGGAGGTCTACATGGGTGCTCATGTGCCACTGCAGAGGGTGTTAGGGTTTATTTTATCTGCGGCATTGTGGCATCACAGGCCTTGTGGCGTGGAGCCACTTTTCCTGAGATCTGCACAACTGCTATTTTGCCTGCTCTAGCCACATTTACACTTCATTTCTACTGTCTTAATGTGGTGGCTGCAGGCACCCGTTCTGGTGTTTCCACCAGTAGACACAGTGTCCTTAATGATTCCCCTGATGGGCCTCAGTAAATCAGTGTTCCCAGATGAGAGATGACCTTCTTTTCCATTCAGCTGCATCCTTTGGGTTGGCATGTACAGCCTCTTCACTTTGATTCATTCTTAGTGTCTTTCAAAACTGGCAAGATTGTGTGGGAGGGTCTGGCATATTGGCTTGATGTAGCAGCGCTTGTATCTGGCAGTGTTTTGCTATGCTATATATACACGTATACATGTCTGTGTGTGTGTGTGTGTGTGTATGTGCGGTGGTGGTGGAGATGGTGCTGTCTCATTTGAAAGTCTCAGAAGTCTCAGTTCTCTTATTCTACTTTGTTGAAGGACAACACTGTTCGTGTCTCCTTGCAGCGTGTCTCAAAGGGCCTCCATACATATAGAATATGTAGATGCACGAAAAGATAGTTTCAGTAACTGGGCCATGACTCTGTACTCTGTACACAGTAGAGAAATCAGAGAAATAAGATTTGATGACGTCAAAGCCTATGGTGATCTCACTGAAAAGGTGCAAAGAAAAGGGTCACAATTTCTCATTTAAATTTTGTGTCCTTTTTCTCTTTATGTCTTTAATATTTGGTCTTAATAAGAGGTGTTGATAGTTTAAAATACTCCCTCTGTTCAGTGGGCTAAATTTATCAGAAGGATCTGTCTTGTTTATTTGAGAGTAAAGACAGCATAAAGGCAGTTACTGGACAAGATGTTGAGGTATGTTAAAACCAAACCCACCTATAGTGCATTTTACAGTATGTTAAAGTATACTATAATAATTTCATATCAGCTATATATGGTTTTTGTTTGCTTTCAGTGTGGATGTGCTTTTTTATGTATGTACTTCAAATATCTGTATTCCCTGTAACCTGCTGCCCCTTTTCTCCATCCCAGGAGGAGCTGACCTTCTCTCACCTAAGTCAAAGGGCATAGTGGACAACACAATATGAAAAATGTTTAGGGACACTTTTTCTTTGCCACGGTTAGAGATATTTCATTTATCCTTCCAGATGGAGGCATTTGCTTGACAGATCAAAACTGACAATTTTTTTTCTCAAGTTTATTGAAAACAAAGAATGACACCAGACACTGTGTACTAAGATGCATTTGTGCTTGGCCCTGATCTTGGTTGGTGTTAGCCTTATGCTTGTTCTCACAGTCTCATCTGTCAGTGCTCTTGCCCATCACTGATAATATAGAAGTGACATGTCACCTTTTCCATATGCCTTCAGTAAGCACTCAGTTCTGCAAATCCTGCCAAATAAAAACTGCTGTAGAAACATACTTTCAGTAAGATGACCTTTCTTCTCTGGCGAGGTGGTGCTTTGCTAGCAAAATTACAGACCAGACAGTTTTTTTTTCCACAATGCAACTTTGCTGTTAAAACCAATAATAATGGAAAAGAATGCCCTCAGGAAGTTGAAGCTATATGAAATGGTCAGACCGGTGGCTTGAAGTGCAGTCTTGTTAGCAAAACATCATCTTCTGGGGAAAGGCCAGCACTTTTAAAAGAATGTGAATGTGCGAAAGTGCATCAGAAAAAGTTTTGTTAGTGCCTGTATTTCTTCAGTTATGTTTGTTGAAATTATCAGAGAAAATGACAAGAAGCAAAAGTCTTGGAAATGTATACTTTGGATGTTATGCAGAAAAACGGCAAGAAAATAATGAGATGAGAATTGCCAAAAAGGAGCCTGTATTTGTTCACATAAGTGCTTTTTTTTTATCTCCTCCCTTGTTCCCAGTCCCTGAGCACCCAGTCACCTGGTTTATCCTTCCTGTGGAGGAGTTGTAGGGGACGAGCTGTTACCAGGGCCTAATTGTGTAAGGCCCCCTTGGTCACTTGAGCTGCGCTGTCACCTCCTGGCCTCTGCAGTAAGGATGGGACCTGCTGGCAGATGGCCAAAGCATAAATAGAGATGCATTTCCAAATCCCAGGTGGTGGAAAAGAGTTAGACTCAGTCCTGCCCAGGGCTTTTTGGCTGGCACTGTGAGCCAAAACAGAACACTGATAAATGTTCAGCTTGACTACACAGAGCTGCATTCATTCAGGTTGGTCAGTGTGTGGCCAGATTAGTATCAGTGTTGTTTTACTGCAAACTGAGTTCATTCAGTGTGACAGAAAAAAATTGAGAGTAAGGTTGATGGTCATGGGAATATACAGTTTGTAAACCATGACATAGAAGTTTGGCTGGTGCGTGGCAGGGAGGTGTTAGTGTTCATTATTCCACCTTTGATTTAATCATAAATATGACTCAGCATGGAAGAAATTACAAAGTTGGGTGAATGGCCGTTACAGGGATGATAGCACTTTAAGCATTCATGGAATCTCCTCTTGTGTTCATTAGACACAGAAAAGGGTAGTTCAGAGAGAGGGTCGGCAAGGAAATGAATTAATAAAATCAGTGTGAAATTACTCTCTGCTGAAACCACTGATGCATCTTAATTTGGCAGCACTATCAATATTAAACTCTGCATGAGTCATTCAGAATGTGACCTTTGTCAAGACTATTTTCTTTTAGTGGATATGATTTTAAAGTGCTGATACATAGGATTTAGGGGGATCTGTTGGCAGAAATTAAAAATGATATTCATAATAATGTTTTCTTTAGTGTATAATTACCTACGAACCATTGTATTTTTGTTATCTTAGAATGAGACCTTCATATCAACATGGGGATGAGGTCCTGTTCCTCGTAACACATGTTGCACTGCCATGTTTCTACTGTAGCCCAGGACGGACAAACCAAACACTGGCTCTAGAGAGGGCCTTTTGTGAAGGCCACCACAAGCTTGGAAAGGGAGGAATGATGGGAAGGGTAGTCAGTTGGTTGTGGTCTACAAGCTCACTGTTAGATGGCACTGAATCCTTCATGTTTGTCCCTTATTTAGTCATGATGCAACTTCTTTTATGTTTTAAAATAAACTTAAATCCTAAATTCTGTACATCTGCCTTTTTCATGTCCTAGTGTAACATGACAAATGACATAAGTTTTTATTTACAGCCTTTTACGTGGTTTTAAAGAACATTTTAGCCATGCTAGCATCATGGATCTAGGAAGGCAATATTGGTCAGTTGGTCCCCCAACTTGGTTCTGACTGAAATATCCAACTGACTTTCATGGCCCTTTGACTTTTCCTCGTTATTCTTTATTCAACAGCAGTTTATTTATCATTAAATTTTATATAGATATCCAAGGCCACAAGAGGAAAAATCACTTGGAGGATACTCTAGCCTTTCCTTTAGTGTCATCAGCAGGTCAAATATATACATTTGCATCATGGATTGGCACAACATTAATTGCAGCCATTCGTGGTCACCAGACAATGTACTCTAATGACTTGGATGGTTCCCTGACTTCTTCTCAAGGACCACCATGAGGTTGATATTTTATTTAAACATTCTAGTAAGTGTACCTCAGTGATGTTAAAGAGCTTGTGTATCAGACTGTTGTTCCGAGTTAGATCAGTATTCCCCTCACACACCTGCTGCGGAGGCTCCATCTGTAAGCTTAAAATGACATTTACGGCTTTCCTCCGAGTGTCATTCTGCCTCTGAGCTGAGGGCTCTTCACATTCTGCACATCCCAGCTTCGGCGGAGCCCCCTGGTCTGCATGTCTTCAAAACGATGAGTGTTTTGCTTCTCAGATACTCAAACCTCTCTGCAGTGCATCCTAAGATACCTTTTCAAGGGCTTTTGGAGTGCAGCTGTGAATAAGTTCTCAGTGGGCTAATCCCACTTCAAAAAGCATGTCCTTGGAATACACTATTCTTAATCCAGCATTCACAGCTTCATGCATCATCATGTCCCTTGAAACATACAGCATGTACCACTGTGAAAACTAACCTGCATATGAGATGAGATGAGATATGAGGAATCCTCTAAAGGATATCAATAAAATCAATACTCCAGCCTCGATGTGTATGACGAGGACTCAGATAAATCACAGTGAAAATGCAATTTCAAGCATACACCAGGTGATGTTAAGTCTCTCTTTCAGCTGGTTATGAGACTTCATCAGACAGCGGATAGGAATCCTGTCTTATGTGGTGATAGTCACTTCACTGGCATGGGTAAGGGAAGGATAGATTGACATGATAGATTGACAGTGGAGACAGGCACTTCCTTGTTCTATCTTCTATCTCTGACTGAACTTGGAGAGACAGGGCTTGTCTTGGCCTTGTGTAGTGTGGACTAGACACATTTCACTGCACCAGGACCTGTCAAACACAACATCTAAGGCTGATCGCCCATTTACAAAGATGCAGCTCCGAGGATATGTCAGCACTTCTTGAAGTACAGTAGAATTATAGAACTATCCTGCCTGAAATTCACATAGGCAAGCAATAATCTATTCCACATAGGTGCTGTATGTACGAGAGAGATGAGATTAGATATGATGTGATGAAATGCAGGTGGAGAGAACATAGCATGTATCTTGAATTCTACTGGTAATAAAACCCTCACTCTGTGCACACAACCTACCGAGATGTCCGATCTTTCCCACTGAGATATGAGCAGATGGCTCTTTTATCTCCGCCTCCTTCAAGAGGGTGCTGTGTTACATCAAAACTGCCAAAAATGAGTGGGGGAAAGCAATATTCATAGAAGAAATAAATAAGTGCAAGGGTTGCATCACAGGATTGATGAGCACACTAATCACAGTGGGAATTGAAGACTGGACAGAACATTATAAGCTGTTCTCATCAAAACTGCAACTGGATCACTGGCTGAACATGTGTTTATATTGTCTCGTGGTGTTAATACAGTATTGTTGCATGTGTATGACTTGGCATGTGCAGCAGAACAGACTGTGCGGCACTGTTTTTATGTTATTTATCTGCATGAAAAGCACTCAATCATGTGTAATGTTCTGCTGCCTTAGCTGTGTCTGGGTGGTCACTGAATGGTAACACCATGTGCTGTTGAGTATGTGCATTATATGTAAGCCTAGAACTATTGTTGTATATTATGTCCTTGAGGTTGATCCCATATAAATATACCAAATGATCTTTATCCTCACCCGTAAAATTCTCATAAATTCTTGATCCCATAACTTCTCTAATAAAGTGCTGTCACCGAGCTTATAGGCTAATGATATACATTCTTCCTGCACAGAGTAGCATCCAAGTAAAATAAATCATTGGCTGTGTTTTTCGTCCTCGTGAGTTAATTCTGTGCACCCAAAGATTGCAAAATCTTCTTTTCAGTGTCAAATCCAACATCTGTGGGACAGCAGGGCAGGACATACAGGGCAGCAACAACAGCAGCAGTATGTCATAGGGGAAACCCTAACTGCTAAAAAAAAAAAAAGGTTGACTACTTTGAAGGAAGTATGAGTGTTCAAGGTCAGGGGTTTATTATGTGTGTTCCACTTCATTCTTGTCAATCACTTACTGCAGAGGTCGGACCACAGCGCTTTGCGTAAACAGAGCGCTCAAGGGGATCATCTTACCCATTACATTTTTGGATGTTCTGGCTCTGTGACATTAAAAACAAGATAAGATGAAAATTCCCCAGGGGAAACTATGAATGAGTTTTAAACCAAGTCCAGATTGCAGAGATGTAACACAATGAGATATATATTTCGAAAGAGAAGTCTTTACTAACCTCAAATTATGTGACTTACACTGTCTTGAGATAGGAAAAAAAAAGTCTTTAACCTGTTTTACCCAACATCTGACTGTAATTTAATGAAGGAAGTGGGTGAGATGTAGGGGCAATACTGCTGGGACATTACCTTTCATTCTGCTAATTAAGTTTTGGGGCTTTACAAGCGTGAGAGGATTACAAGCTATTAGGTGGCATTTATTTCACTGATTTGTGTGATTTATGTTGTTGTTTGAGGCCAGTTTAGGCTTAAGCTGATGTTATGGCATATATATTTAAGAAAGTAATCAGACCTTTTCACTTTTTGCACACTTTATTATGTTGCAGACTTCATTTTAAATTAACCAAATTCCCATTTTGTCCCATCAGACTGCACTGTCTACAAGTCCTCTTGTGGAAGAAAGACAGCCACAGATCTATGTATCTAAGGTCCCACAGTTCACACTTCAGGTCAGAACAAAACCGAAACTATGAAATTCTCTGCAGATCTTCACAATTGTGGTGAGGCATAGATCAAGGCAAGGGAATAAAACCATTTCTAAAGCTCTGAGTGTTCCCATGAGCACAGTGGCCTCAATAATTGATGCAGCTTATGGAGCACTGATGAAGTTTGGAACCAGAAGGACTCTTCCAGAGTAACTGAGCAAGAAGGGCCTTGTTCAGAGGGGTGACCAAGAACTGAACGGTCACCAGAACTTCAGAAGTTCTCTGCAGAGAAGGGAAAACCTATTGGACGGTCCACTTGGTGTTTGCCAAGCAGCATTTAAATGACTTTGAGAGCATGAAGAAAAAGATTCTCTGGTTTATTTAGGCAAAAACTGAACTCCAGAACTCCAAACACTATGAACACCAGGCACTGCTCATTACCTGGCTAATACCATCCCAACAATGAGCCATGGTGGTGGCAGCATCATGCTGTAGCAATTCAATGCAGCCATATACAGAGAGGTTCTTAAAGAAAACCTGCTCCAGAGTTGGCACCTAGTTCACCTTTCAGCATGACAAGCTTTCTAGCTGTAATATCCTTCTTATTTACAAGCATGGCCAAATGTCTTGTTTTCCACATTGTCTTGTCAAACAAACATCCGCAAGGGAGAAGTGTACATATGGGCATCATCACAAATGTCAGCATTGGCCACTTTCCATGCTAAACTGTGTTGTTCTTTAACACCACTGCTAACATCACAATGTCTGCCCATGTCCCATGGTGTGTAATCCGGTTACACTGTGTCTCAATGCCCCTGCTGGACGAGCTGTCTGTCAAACACACAACCCTGAGATTGGAGGTTAAAGTAACATTCCTGAGTACAGTATGTTCCAACGGTACTGTTTTTCTTACCCTTATAAAAAGTAATCCAAAGGTAGACTATTTTAAAACATAATCTGATTTTAAAAGGAAAAACAAAATACCGTACAATACTAATTATTTCACGTTTCTACTGCAAAAATGATCTGTTTTGTAACTGTGGTTGGTGTCAGTTTGCTACTGCACAATTAATTACACTCAGGTAACAATAAAAGGTTTAATACACTTGATGGAATTTCATTTTTTTTTTTTGCCTCAACTTTATGGCATATTTACGTCCTCAGTAACCGTCCTTAGTGTGAGATTCGACATGATATCTCTACTGTTCAATGAACTGGAAAGCAGATTCATTGGGCAGTGTGGGTTTTTTTTTTGTGTGGCTGTATCAGGTGCGGGCTGTGTAGAGGTCAGTGCAGCCCAGTGGAGAGGGCATAGGTGACCTCTCCCTTTGCAGGTCTTGTTCTTGCTCCCTGGACACACCATAGCCAATTTAGCGCTCACAGCCAGTACCAGCCAGTTCCTGACACATAGCTCCATTCATTGCTCTCATTATTATCCGACTGAGACACTTTTTAGAGAGCGATAGAGGAGCAAAGCCAGGGAGCGAGACGTTTCGGTGGACCGATGAGAGCATGATGAGAGTGTGACCAGAGACTGAAGGAATACATTTTGGGGCTGAGAGCCTTATTTTTAGAGGAGGCATTGTGCAGGGGTTAGCAATAGATGATGGTAATAATGATAGCACAATACTATATCTATGCAATTTCATGATATTTATTAATATTAATATGTCTGATATGAACAACCAGTTAATTTATGGAACTGATCAAACTAAAATACATGGAATTGAAAAAATAAAACCAACACCTTTATAGTACAGTGCTGACTCTGTTTAGTTTCTGTTGAGATTGTATCAGATTTTATTCGGTTTCTTTATTTATTGATCTGTATGTAGGGACTTTATGCATTAGGTAGCATTATAATAAAATAATTAGGATTATAATATAATAATTGTAGGGTCAAAATAACCCACTAAATACACTCTCTGATGAATCAGTATCATTCTGGCATGGTTTCAACAAAAACTGAACATTACAAGCGTCACTAAAGTACTATTATTGGAGAGCCTGTGTGTTGGATTGCATTAAATTGTACGCCTGGTAGTTTTACTGTCTCCATCCACTGTAGAAATCTTTACTCAAAGTGGCTTGTTAAATTGTTGTACCCAAGATAGCACCATCCTCATTAAAGTGAAGACATCAGTTGCAAAATGTTGTTTTATCATGTTTAAGGCTTTAAAGAACATATTTAAATGCAGAATGGTAGTCTTGGACTATTATCAGTGAGGGAAACTCCTTGGACTCATGCCTGTAGCTCTGACCTTGTTAAGGCAGTTGTGTAAACAGAGTTTATTTACCTGACCACTATAGCACATCGTTTCCTTTCTGTATGTTTTCTTTTCCACCCTCTCCTCTCTTTCTTTCACAGTTTCTGTTCCTCCCATCCTCTCCATGTTTCCTCAGTGGATTAACTGCATTCCCTGAAGTAATCCCCTTTCTCCCACCTGATTTACTGGCAATACACCGCTCTTAAGTCTCACTTTCCCTGCTCTGATCTCCCAGGGGCTGATGGCCTCTCATAAAAAGGAGGCAAATCGTAAGATGGGCTGGCTGTGTTTTCTTCTCTCTGTGGTATGTTGTGCTCCAGGCTGTTTGAGTGGCTTGCCCATTTGGCTCACCTCTGTATTTGAACCTACTGGTGACAACAAAGCAGGATATGAACCTAAAGGGCAACAACAGCATTACTTACCTAAGTGGGCATGATTGCGGTGGTGAAATAACAGTAGATTGTGCTCTATGCAGAACAAGATGAGCATGCCTGCTGCATACCTGTTACCATATTTTTTTTTTCTGTCCCTGTGACATTTAAGGAAACAGCCTCTATCGAGGAACACAAAGCTCTTCAGTGAAAATCTAAAGCAACATTATGTCATTTGTGTTAAGATTTTCATATTAATGCTGCAGTATTTGTTCGCAGATGGAGCTACATTAAGTTAATGCACTGAATTCATTATATCTCAATGTTCACAAGTGGCTATAAAATCATATTTCGATTTGAGTGTTCCATTAAGGCAATTAGTAAAGACCAAATATTCCCTGTACAAATTATTCTGCTGTGAAATGCATGAATGATGTCTCATATGGCCATGCTTGATTAATAGTTGCATCAGTATTTTTATTGTTGTTGTCACAGTTGCTAACCATTAGTGGTTTTTGAGGATTCCAGCCATTAAAATAACTGAAAAGCTCAATTATTGAATGAGGATTGGCCATTGTTCTTCTTTACAAGGCGGACTCCAGTTGGCATTTTTCAGGGTAATAGTTCTTAATGGGATTGTAAGGCCCCTCAAACTGGAATTAATTAAAACATAATCCCTCCCTGATTGCAGTAACCTCCCATAATCAAGATTGTTCCTTCTGACAAGTGCTTGTTTGCTCATCTCTGTGATAAAAATGTGTTCTCTGTAGGAGGCTAGTTTCGTGTATTAGTCATGCTGGCTGTTTTTAGATTTGTAATTATCTCAGATTGTCCTGTGCAAGCTCATCAAAGTACAGTTACAGTAAAGGGTGAAGCATAAGAAAGAAAAAAAACAGGCAAACCTGCAAAATGGCTTTAAGCATGATTCTGAATCACATTTAATACATTGATAGATACTGGAATCACCTACTAATGAGTACAATAAGAACTGATTACTGAATAGTTGAAATGGATAACAGATAAAAACATCCAGATCCCCCCATTAATGACACACCTGACTGACCACACTGTTTCATGAAATAACATACATCAGATAAGCCAGATGTGTTTTATGCTGTTCAAAGTGATTTAAAAAAAAATCCCCTTTCTTCCTCTCAACTTTTGTAATGGCTATGAAAATGTCACAGAGTGGTTATCGTTTCATTAAAATCAGGAAAACGTTTTTGTCCCTCTCTAAGCTTCACTTCGAAGCCCCAGTCCATATTTACTATGCAGTGCATTTCTCCAGTCAGGGCATGTAGGTTGAGTCTCCATGATGCAAACCACGTAGAATCAGCTACATGGTCCCCAGCGGACGCTAGACAAATTCTGATCTAACGCTGATGTAATTTTGGGGAGATGGGGACTGTGCACCAACTGCGAATTGGGGCTTTAATGGCTTTGTATTAAATGGCTTTGAAAATGTCTTGGGGAACAGACCCCTAGAAAAACTGCCACACACACACATACTGTCAAATAGACAATCATAAACCATCTGTTCAATGGCGAAATGCAGACATAATGCAACACCCCTCATAACAAATGTCATATGCATGCATCCTCACAGCTTGAGAGTCAAAATAATTGCGTAAATATGTGGAGTTATACATCTCTCTGTTATAATTTATACATTCTAACGTAATCAAACATGAGTGGACCCTGCAGTTTGCATCTGATCAACCTACTTTGTGTCCAGCATAGTTGTGCATTGATGCAGTCTGTCTTTCAAGAGTTGCATTTTTAGTGCCAACTGTGAAAATCAGCTCTTTTTGTTGTGCTCTGTAAGCTGCGAGATGACATGCTGGCTAGTGCAAGTATTTTCTTAAATCTGTCCAGTAATGGTGCAAATACACAAGATGAGCTGCAGCACGTTTGCAGCATCGATGTTTTGCTTTTTATTTAATGTGCATTACATTTGATTTATTGTGATGTAGCCATCACATCACAAGACACAGCAGGCCTTGTTTTGAAAGGTGCCTGCTACACGGTCACAAAATAAATAATTAATTCGTTCAATAAATAAAAACACTGTGAGGTTGTGTTCAAGATTCTATACAACTCGACATATCCAGGCTGACATGCATACAGAGTGTCTCCTCATGCATGGTAGATAAATGAAGATAAAACAGATGTGTGTTTCAAGTTCAACCCGTGTGACTTTTTTTTTTTTTTTCGGTCTTCTTTTGAGAAAGGTTTTACAGCTCAATTTCATCAAACATCTTTTCACCCAAATCTAACTGTCTCGCAGATCCCTCAAGGATTTTGGGGTGAATCACAACTCATTTCTCTCTCTGTGCCTCTATCCCTCTCTTTTATTTCACTCTTTTCATTCATTTATTTTTTAGTATTCTGCTCTGCTGAAGATTAAAAATGCTACCGCTGCTAGTCACAGTACCTCAGTGACCATTATGTGTGAAGACCATGACTGTATTTCTCTGGAGCATAAGACATTCTGCAAAAAAAAGATACATTTTGAGATATTACAAATGTGCCCGAGTGACTGTTATAGATTTTGTCGATAAAACCTCAGAGAGATGAAGCACCGTAACAGACTTACTTTAATCATGTTTCACTTTCTTAAGCTTTCCAAATCTCCAGCCTAGTTACATATACATGAAGCCAAAATATACCTGTGAGTCACAGACGACTCAGGGTAGTTTTAGAGGATTAAAAGTCTTGTAGCTGCCATGGGCAAGTTTGGAAATCATTAGAAATTTGTTAAAAAGCGTTCAAAAGTTCACCCCTTTTCCTCCCTCGCCTTCTAAACCATCCCTATAATCTCCTTTCCTTTAACTGTATCTATAATAGAACAGCGTGCAAATTGGTGTGATGGGTGGGGTTGAGGGGGTCTGTCACCTTGTGTAATTGGTTAGATGAATCAATCAGAGAAGGGCTATTTCAGAGAGCAATTACAGAGCAAAGGTGGCTGTACAGCAGATGATAATTCTATGACAATTTATCATATTGATAGTCAGTTCTGTTCTTGTCTGTGTTTCTGTGACACTTGATGGAAGAGACTGAGGGTTTTTACTTTTACTGCAAAACTGCCGTCAGTGGTGTGAAATTTTGTGTCATTTATCTCTCTCTCTCTCTCTCTCTCTCTCTCTCTCTCTCTCTCTCTCTCTCTCTCTCTCTCTCTCTCTCTCCCTCTATATATATATATATATATATATATATATATATATATATATATATATGGGGGAGAGAGGGAGAGTTTTGGTAGTTTTTCTCCTTTGGCTAGATTTGATGTAAACTGATTAAAAAAAAAAAATCTAACAGGCCAACAGTTTTCAGCCCCATAGTGGCCCAGTCAAAAAGCATTGCATCGACAAATGCTATTTCACTGTGTAGCACCCAAAGGAGGGCTGCAACCCCATCGTAAATATCTCAACAAATACAATCAATATTGCTATTTCAATTCTTAATTCTCACAAACACATCATCGGGTTATCATTAACATTAAGTTAAAGTTTCTGGAAACTGCCCAGCATCAACAATAACACTTGTCAGTGTAGAATTGAGCAAGTATAGGTTCTGTTCAGTTTTCACATTGGAAATCACACTAGAAAGTATGATCGTTCTACAAAGACTACAAAGAAAGTACACTAGGTTAATTGTTCTTAACATTTCAGAACTTGGGTCTGTGTCCGGGCATTAATGGTCTCCCAAGGAGCAATTTGATTTATTAGTTTCAAGAAACCAGTGTCTCGGTGAGAGACTTCTATGGGCAGACAGAATCAAGTAGCACACAGGGAAAATTCAATATATGCTCCCTACCAATGCATTCTAATAAGGATGAGGTCTTTTTAATTGCCCGCATGTCTCCTTAAATAAATAAATAAATGAATGCGCCTTTTAGTTAATTTTTTCTTTGTGTTTCTTAACTCTTCTAGATATTAACGAATGCGAAAGGGACCCATGCAAGAATGGTGGTATTTGCACAGATCTGGTTGCCAACTATTCCTGCGAATGCCCCGGGGAATACATGGGAAGGAACTGTCAATATAGTAAGTGTCCATGTTTCCTTTTTTTTTTTTTCCAATGTCTGTCTTTTAACTCTTTTACAACTTCCCACTGATTTTCAACAGGACACCTGATGCTGCAGGTAATTGCACAGTGGGTAGTATTAGCCAAGCAAACTGATCGATCAGAGACAGTTTGCTGGTAATTCCCATAAAGAACATCTTAACCATGCTTCAGTGGATAGTGCACCGACCTCTGATGAAAACTTGTCAGTGGTTAAACAAGTTTATTAAGTCTTCAGGACATTTCTTTGCTTGTGGATGTGGTTTCGTAATATCCATTATTATTTT
Source organism: Toxotes jaculatrix (assembly GCF_017976425.1). Taxonomy (NCBI): domain Eukaryota; kingdom Metazoa; phylum Chordata; class Actinopteri; family Toxotidae; genus Toxotes; species Toxotes jaculatrix. The sequence continues at coordinate 16,026,862 of NC_054400.1, read as the reverse complement.
TATAGATTTTTTTTTTTGTGTTTTTGGCTACATGTAACCCACAATTGATCTTATCTTGTTCACAGCAATAGATGTTGTGAATGAATGAGAACATTCACAGACATCTTGTAAGGCCATAAGAAAGCTGTAAATTACATCCTGGCTGCTTGATGTTAGTGAAGGAGTCAGATGGGCAGAAGTGTGAGCTGTCAAGTGAAGAGCCACCCTGTGCTCAGTGTGCACCATTGCAGGTGAAGAATATATTTCAGACAGATTAGAGTACTGAGGATAGAGAAGAGACGAAGGCACTTACAGCATTTTTTTTTAAAAAAGTTTGAAGTTGTCATTTGAAAGGTTTGTTTGTTTTGGCACATAGTTCAGGGTTTTCTCTAATGTCTAAGAGAAAATCGTGAGCTTTTATGAAATAAGCCTTCCTTGATTATATCTGAGAATACATATGGGGTATGAGTTGATCTTATCTGATACTGGACAGGATGGATTTCAGGGAAGGTACACACATAAACTGAAATTCCCCCCGTATATTTGTTGATATAGCTAGAGGAGCGTAATAAAACTTGAAGATCTGGAGTCTGTACATTTCAAACGATGATCGTGCTTTCTGAATTAAAGGCATCATTGGTTATATCCAGAAATCCATCAGCTGAGATCAGTTATCAGCCAAAAAGACAGAATTGCTTGATTCTGTTTATCTGATGTTTAAACTCTAAAGCTTGAAAGTAAGATCTGAGCAACATAAGATATGAGCAACAGAAGTGTGCCCAGCCCATTTATTCAAATGTCATTAACATCATAAAAACAAATCTAAATTTAGTATAATTATTATAATTTCTTATATTAGTTTAATGGAAAACATGAATGACAAGAAAAGCGCTCAAATTCTGCAACTCTAAAGCATAATGATACAAAAAAAAAAAAAATCAAAACATTTGAAATCTGAGAAGTCACTTTGTGCAGACAAGCCCTCATTTCATTTTTCTTTTTTTTTCTTTTTGCCCAGTGGCTTTATGGAAACAGAGAAGGAGCTTCTGTCTTATCAGAAGTGGCTTTCTTTTTGCAAGACGCCGGAGAGCTCAAAGGGGCTTCATGTGTTTATTATGCTATTGTAGGGATTTTGTCTGCTCAGTCGAGGAACATATTAGGATTAATGTATCAGTGGACTCGGAGCCCTGAGCCACCCCTGCACTGCTACTCACAAATTAATTCATCAGATTTTCTATCTTAGGTGCGGCACAGTTGTTCTGAGACAGACTAGACTAGACCTCTGCAGTTAGGAATATTGAACAAGTCTGAATAAGGCAAGGCAAGGCAAGGCAAGGTTTATTTATATAGCACCATTCGTACACAAGGTAATTCATAGTGCTTTACAGATTACATTAAAATCATAGAATAAAAGCAAATCATATTACATTAAAATCATAAATAATAGAATAATAGAATAAAAGAAATATATTAAAACATTGGAGCAGAAAAAATAGAAAACAGTAAAATAATTAAATAAGAAGAGTGCAGTTAAGACAATTTAAGAGAATGCTTCGGTAAAAAGGTGTGTTTTCAGGCCTGACTTAAATAAGCTGAGTGTTTGGGCTGACCTCAGGTATTCCGGAAGTTTATTCCACAAGTGAGGGGCAGAATAACTAAATCCTGCTTCACTTTGTTTAGTCCTGACCCTAGGAACACACAGTAGGCCTGTCCCTGATGATCTAAGGGGTCTGGATGCTTCATAAGGAACCAGTAAGTCCATGAGATATTTTTGAATAAAGAAGAAGAGGAAATTCTGGGAGCTACTTTTTAAAAACTGAATGACAGAAGGTAGGAAATTTGTGAATAGAGAGGAATCAAGAGGCACAGCCTGGCTGATTAGTTTGATGTAGTGACTGAAAGACTCACTTGTAGGAGGAAAGATTTAGTCTTGCTGATTGAACATATGCTAGGCTCCATCATTTGTTTAACAATGCTCATTTCCATTTTACCATATAAATTCAATATTTGTAAAGTATATTATACAAGCATTGATTCAGAATGTTATTTTCAAAGTTGCAGTGCAGTGTAAGCATCAGAATGGTTGGTTTTGGCTCTGTACTTCAACACACTAGATTGGAAATGAAACAATAACCATGAGTTGAAAGTGCTGACTCTCGCCTTTAATTTGATGGCGTGTACATCAGCTGCAGATGAACTGTGTAGAAATTTTAGCCTTTTTTATACATATACCCCAAGGGTGAAAAAGGGCCATAAGTCCCACACTGTTCACCTAATGTAGATGTTAACAACCCCAAACACCCCTAAAGCTAAAAGTCAGCACTATAAAATCTTTCTTTCTTTCTTTTTTTTTCTTTTTTTTTTTGTTTCATTTGAAATCAAGTGCACTGGAGTAGAGCCAAATACACCACAGCTCTAAAACTTTCAGACTCTGCTATATGTTTTCTGACAAGCCTGCAGAGTCTGGATTACCAGGAACAGGAATAGAAAAACAAAAATACAATAAAGGTTTGTATTCTATTACAAAATGTATAATTCAAAACATTACAAAGACAAATGTGAAGTGACAACATTTGGCCGTTGTTCCTCCGACTAATATCAATGACCATCAAAATTTGGAAAGCACACCTAGATTTCTTGAAGTGGACACATGATATGAACTGTAACAGCAGGATATTACTAAAGATGTGCACCAGCAATTTAGTAATGCAGTCAAACTCGAAGCAGCAGAGGCCTATATATCCAGATTTAAAGTCCCTGGTATAATTCAGGTTCCAAAAAAGTTGGGACCTATATTTCCCATAGCACTGCTCAGTGCATACACCCTCCCTTTGTCGAATATGTTGCAGAGGTACAGTCAGGTCTCCAGTGAATATTGTGTACACAGGGAAAGGTATAATGCCTGGAATGCACTTCTATGCGAGGACTCATCATCTTCACTGACTTGTTCCTTCAGCCCACATTGTGTGTGTGGGTAAGTCACGCACACATATTGGCTGTTGCAGATTAAGCAGCTGTACATTTCCTGGCTGTACTGTACTATACCTGAAATCAACATGAGAATATTATGTGAAAGCAGTAGTGGGATTTTGGCCATCGCCTGCTCGTTCGGTGATTATCCTATTTTACTGGAATAATTACAGCACCTTCAATATTGATTCTCTTTGATCCAAGGGAAAGCGAGAACAGAGAAGAGGAATCGTATCTATCACTTGCCAACATGAATCCCAGTAAAATACACAAGGAAGAATAAAATACAGTGAGATAACAATTGGAATGAGCTGCACCAGCCTTTCTGCTGGAACTAATTTGGAATTGTTACTGCCGTAATCGTCAAGAGACATTCACGCTTTCAGACACTAATATGGGTTAAATGGTCAGTTAAAGATCCAATATTGAGGAAATGTGGTGGCTGTACAGGGCTACGTTTCCCAAAAGCGTCTTAAGGCTAACATGATTGCAGAAACATCTGCTGTGAGCAGAAACTAAATCGATTCAAGTACACCAAATTCACCTTAACCTTACCTCCATCTTTCCATTGCTTGTCCTGACAGTCACCGTTTCTGACTGCGGCATACCCAGAACACTCACGTGCCAGACCATGAGGTTGTCACATTAATCTTAGCTTTACCGTAACTTTGTATTAAATAGTTATTGAGAATACAGCGGTAAAGAAATATTTTGGCACCCTTAACTTGTCCTTAAGGCACCCAGTTTGGGACAGTTATTATTGTAAGCACGCATCTGCACTAGTTATTCAGTATGCTGAACACCACCCAGACTCCACTGTATAAAAAAACACACCAGGCAAACAAAATGTGAATACGTGTGTATATTTGTACGAAAACATGTATTCATGGACTTATGTTTGTTCCTGTTTATTTAATTATAGTATTAACTATACTATAATTAAATGTGTGTGATTAAAATAGTAATTGCTGTCTTGCACACTTTTAAACTAGCTGCACATGAACATGTGGACATTCAGACACCTACATATTAAACGTACAGATGCACTGGATTCACTCTCATTTGTCACCTGTGGAACCTCTGTTTTACAGCAAACGTCTGTTTTGTTTGTTTATTATTCTTTTCCTCAGCCCCTCTTTCCACCACATGCTCATTAGTATTGCTGTGCTGGCATTAATTTCTGTGGGGCTTTAATTTGTTTAGGCTGTAGGTAGGGCTTGTGGGGAGATGGATTCAGCTGTCACATCATGGTAGTGCTGGTGTTAGTGATGTGTGCTGTCGCAGGGCTGATGTATGCTCAGGGGCTAGCAGGCCAAGGCCCGGGGGCTGGCTGCCTCTGCCGCTCTGACAGACGACTGGCAGGCAGCTCGTTAAGAGAGGCCCATCATTGCCACAAGGTGAGCAGGACCGTGGCTTTGCAACAGTGTCTTGCTACAACATCCACATAGAATATCTTACAAGAGAGCTTGCCCAAGAAGTACAACATCTAGACATATGATACTGTGATGATGCAACATTGCACCTCAGCCCTAATGTCAGGTCTTAACAAGGAAAAAATAGATTCCATCTCACTTTCAGGAGTTAAATCAGAGTGAAATGCCATTTGGTGCTTGTGCCAGAATAGTACATATAACTCTACAGGGTCCCTAGCAAACTGAAAGTCTTATCATTCTTCACTTTTCATCAGGAGATATCACCCTCAGCTCAATTAACACACCTTAGATTAGCCATGTATGGGTATGCCTAATTGGACAGAGCAAGTTGTGTTCATCAGATCATTCATATGAGGGGAATATGATGATATTTTGATCATATGTTTCCCTCTATGGATCAGTTTGACAGATGTTTCTAGCCATGCATGTGACATTGTCTTTCATGTCTTTCAGTCTGCCTCTTAAGTCCAAACTGAATTATCTTAACACAACTGTTTGATGGATTACCATGAAATTTTGTATAGACAGTCATGGTCCCCAGAGGACAAATCCTAATGATTTTGACGACACCCATGACTTTTCCCCTAGGTCCATCAACAGGTCTAAATTTTTACATATGTAAAAATATGCAAATATCCATCTTTGAGCTGGATTGACTCACAAGTTTATACAGACATTCATGTTTTTTTGATAAGGTATTGTATCCTAACCTGAATTACGAGGATTAGGGCTACAGTGCTAAAATGCAAATGCAGCTGGGATCACTGCGTATCACTGGTCACTGGTCATTCTGGAAAGTGCTAATCTCACAATTTCTCTCTTTTTCCAAAGCTTTTGGTTTAAACTGGTTTACCACGTCTCAAGATAAAAGCTGTTTATCCCCAAGCTTCTTTTAGATTCAGCAGTAGGCTACCGCAGCCACCTACACCATGCTCTCATCAGTCTGGAAGCGGTGAGTCACACACAAGGAAAAACTAGTGAAGCGAGAGTGATTTACCATAGTGGAATATATAAACACATTCCTGTCAGTACACACACACACACTCACACAGACACACACAGATATACTCTTTGCTCTCTTCTCTCCTCCAGTTGATCCCCCCGGACTATCTTCAGACATTACTCACTGTCTCCCTGGCTCCCTGTTGACTAGAACCCCACTGTTTTACCAGCTGGATAAGTCGTGCAAGGGTTGTTTTCATTGTTCCATTCTTCTCTCACTCTTGGCTTTTTTGTGTGGTGAAAGTCATCTCACAGCCCTCAGCGCTGCCAGTTTCATTGTCTGCTGGTATGTGTGTGTGTGTGCCTTGTGTGTCTGCGTGTCAGTGCTGGGTTTGAAATGCTCAGGTCTTTTGCTTAAATGGTGAAGATGGCATCACAGCTTTCTAGTGACCATTGCTCCAGGCCTCCCCTGAAGGCTGGTTTATATGGACACTTACAGTTCATCCGGCATAAGCAAGCAGTGCCTCTGGCTGAACTCCTCACCTGAGATGTCTTCATTCTTTTGGGGCACTTGCAGGTTCCCTCAGCTTTTCCTAAATTGTGGGTTTTTAGGCTCTTACACCCAACTTTTTTCATCATCTGTAACCAGACATATGCTAATGAGAGAAATCAGCCTGATTAAATTTCAATCAGATCCACCACTGTTCACAAAAAAAAGAAGTGTTATAAATTGCATATGTCCTGTGTTTTATTGCTCTAATCAGTTTTATCCCTGTTGTCATTAGAAATAAACACCAAGGAGGCGGAATACAGCTGTGATGCTGTTTATTTTTAAGAGACACTGGAGGCGAGAAGAAATGTAATGATGCAGGGGTCTTTGCATCCTGACTGCTGAGCAGAATTCAGACGAGCTTTGTGTCACCTCTCACCGCATGAGAAAGCACTTTCTGAGTTATTTTTAAGCAAATAAATTGCATATTACAACTTAAAGTTTGTATGATATCCAGTGGAGAGATAATTTCATTGCAGCTGCATAACTCTGTAACACAATTTATTCAGGATGAAGGATTCTGAAGATCTGCGGTCACATCTGATTCATTTTGGTGGCAGTATCCCACAGCTGTTTTGAACAATAACTCAAACAAAGGCAGTTGAACTGTTTAAGTTGTTTTCTTGAGACAACCGAGTCCTCTGTGATGATTCCTTTCCACAGGCTTTAGCTTATAGTGGTGGGGGCAAAGTATACAATTTGCATGCATTTCACATCCTAACTGAATCCTTCCTGGTGCTGGCTAAATCTCACAAAATCTGATTTTGATAGAAAACCAGATGTTTTGTGTGTAAATGAGCAATGAGGAAACCATCATTTGGGGAGCATTGGCAACTTTTTAAGACTTAAAAAGAGTAAAATTTTATGTTGTGATATGTGCTATGGTTTTCTAACATACCATATGGATACATGCCCCCTTCCCATCTGTTTTCTACATTGTGTTTCAATTCTCATGTGTTTCTGTTATTATGTAATTTCCCAATAGTCTTTTTTTTTAATGGAAACACAAAGAAGTACTTGTTTTGGAGAACAATAAATTCTCTATTGGATAAACATTGCCAGAATCCCTTTCACCACAGGTATGTCTATTAAAATGCTCTCAGTCTGCCTGGATTTACCAGTTAGGATTAAGAGGGAAAAGAAGCCGCTTTAAGAAGAAAGGACAGTGCTTTCCAGTCACTGTCATGCCTCCCCACTTAAATGCTGCAGCCTGTAGGATATTTAAAGCTGTCACAAATCTTGTTGACTTTGGGGATGATGCTGTCCAGAACTGGCCCCAGCTCCTTGGGAGGAGGAAGCTTGAGTGCTCTATTATTGATGGAGGAGCAACCTGCTAGTCCCTCAGATGGGGACAGCATGGAGACAGAGGGGAGTCCTCTCCCTATTTTTGCCATAATGGAAACATTTGAAGTTTTCTTGTGATGAATTAAAGCAATAATCACAGTGGGAGAGAAAGGAGTCAGGGTGAACAAAGCGATGATGACCTCAAAAAGGAAAGGTTATCATAGGAGGGTGCCACAAAGCTATGACTAAAAATGAAAAAAAAAAAAAGTTACAATTTTAATGGCTGTTTCCGGTTGTAGTGGAGGATGCTGAGGTTTTCATGTCTGAGAGTGAGAGATAAACAAGGATATTGACTCTGATGTGCAGACAGTGAAGAGAAAAATGAAGCAAGATGTGGAGGACGAAATGACATTACAAAGTGTGGTCTTTGTGGTATTTTTGAAAATATAAATGCATTCCATGAACTAAGCTGCACACATTTTTGAGTGCTCGAATTATATGAAGGATGATCTGTCTCTTTCTCCCTCTCTTCACTCAGAATGCTCTGGACCACTGGGCATGGAGGGCGGTATAATCTCCAACCAACAGATAACAGCCTCTTCCACCCACCGCGCTCTCTTTGGCTTGCAGAAGTGGTACCCGTACTTTGCACGCCTCAACAAGAAGGGCCTGGTCAATGCCTGGACTGCTGCCGAAAATGACAGATGGCCATGGATCCAGGTAAAGCACAGTCACAGGCCAGGTGTTACGCAAAGCCCCGGCCAGGACCAGACACAAACAGATTAAGACACAGACACAATCTTAATTTGTTGGGACTTTAAACAGTTTTACTAAAAGTTCCCTGCCATATAACAACACTTGGTTGTAGTTGACGGTTTGCATAAACTTTGACTGTGAAAAGGCAACAGTTTTAACTTCAGAATTAATTATACATACTGTAAAATTGATGGCTCGCTTACTGGTAATAAAGAGCCATAAAAGTGTGAGCTGGGGACAGAACAGATGCAGGTGAAGTCGAGTGTGAGGAACAATGTGAACCGGCCTAACTGTTTTCAGTTAGTGGCTGGGGTGTCTCACTTTGTGGTGATGAATTGTTAACAGTTACTCAACTGTGTGTCATCTCTTGTTTTCACGTTTAACCGTGACATTCCCATGGTCATAGCTGCATGGGTTCGTATGCTGTATTTAGTGTCATAAATTAAGTTTTTGGCAATAGAGAGTCCCAGAACAAAACTACGGTGCACATTGTTGGAATTATTCAACGCACTGACACTTTCATATGTCTTGTGTAAATTATGATGTTATCACTGTGCTGTCAAGAGAGAGATCTGATCTATAGATTTGCACAACACTCAGCAGTAATGTCCCTGTTATTCATTTTAAAAAAAAGCTTGAATTCAGCTTCACAAATTCAGTGCCTCTTCTTGTCCTTTTGTAAAACATTGCTTCAATTACCACCTAAGGGCCTTCATCTATAACAACCTGTGATTTGTGAAATGAAAAGAATTAGATTAGATGTTTACAGAAGCAAAACAATAATTCATTCAGCTCTCCTTTTACTTAGGCTTTGTTAAAGTTAACCTTCCTGCTGTGCCATTAGTCAGTGCTTATTGTGAAAGAGCTACATAGTTGGATCAATATGATAGATTGCCTGGTGGTCCTGAATTATTTCTTCAGTCACATCTCAAGCTTCAGTCCTTGCCAATCTCACCCTGCCAAGACCCCTGGGCTCTTATTTCTGCACCTGTTTTAATCCTAAATGATCATTCCCCACGTGTGGTGTTGCAGAATTTCAACCATTGTTGTATAGTAAGTCTCATTGCAACACGCAATTATGTAAATGATAAATGTTGAAGCCTCTGCACCTTCCTCACCTGAGATGATCTGGTGTATGAACACAGACCTGTGTAGGTCTGTAACTGATGCTCTGGATTTATGTCGAGCAAATAGTCATACATCAAGACCCTGCACTGAAACGGCTGTGGCATATAAAACAACTCTCAGATGATGTATAGCTATGGTATATAAATTTGCCCTCAACTCTAGTTCTCTTCCAAGGCTTGGTCCAGTCCCACAGATTTCACAGGAATTCCACAGCTATTTAATTAATTAACTTTTACAGGAAAAAAAGGGGTTTTTTTGTGTTTGTTACATTTCTTTTACACCGGACTCACTTCTGTGATGACAGAAATGCTGAAAGCAACCTTTGAAGTGAGCTGTTATCAGATACATGATGCACAGACAGTGAACCGTAAACAAAATGTAATAGAAAAACATGCTACACCTTGACAGCGTGATGGAGAAAATGGAGCTGTACCTAACAACAAGAGAATAGTAAGACTAGTAAGACAGGGCAAAAATGGATTTGTAAAAAAGGAAAAAGACAGAGAGAGAGAGAGAGAGTCAAAGAAACAACCAACATGAGTGAGAGAAAAGGAGCCTGGTACATCGAGAGGGTGAAGAGAACGGAACATAAAACATTCAGGCGGTTTGTTTGACTTTAATGATGCCATGTGGGATGTTGCACGGGATGCTGTAGGCACTGTGTGTTTCTACAGAGGGGTCTGGATAATTGGGACGTGAGTACAGAGGTGTACAGTCATGTCAGTGTTTTGGGATTATGCTAAGGAGTCGGTGGTGTGCTTTTGTTGTGCAGAGCGATGTGGCATGACTGTGTTAGCATGTCTGTCATGTGAAACAGGTTGCACTGACAGATGACAGCCCTATCAGGATGGGGATCGGATTTGTCTGGCTATTTGTAAGGTTTTCTCTTGTGCGGTGTGTAACTTTGGATGTCAGCCAAAGTTTCAGCTCTTTTCCTCCTAAACCACAACAAATGAATCAAACATAGAGCAACATACTTTGAATAATACATCATACAGCTGGAGACAGAGCATGCAAACACTGTAAATGTGTTTGTTTGTGTTTATGTCAGTTTACATGTTTGTGAATTGTACGTGCGTGTGAGCTCGCCACCGTTCACACATCTACGTACTGTGAGAATATCAGTTTTCCACTGCCTCGCCACTACCACCTCACACATAAAATTGCATTTGAACACTCAAGGGAAATATGCTGCTTGTCTGACCAATATCACCAAAATATAGCTCCAGCCAGCTGGACTGTGTTGGATGAATGAAACAATCCTAATCACTTGTGATGGCTAAGAGGGTCTATACATAATTTAATGTAAGCTGTACAGTTATGAAATAATGTTCTGATGCAGATCTCCATCACTGTGCTCACATTTGCTGGCATGTGCCTCATATGTGTATGTGTATCTATATTCTGTGTCTGTCAGGGGATCTTTTCCCTTTTCATTCCAGTGTAACCTTAGTTATTAAAACATTCAACATTCTGTTATGTGGTTGAAATGTGACCTCGACAGATGCTTTTCTGTCAGTTTATTTTGTAATCACAGCATGGCAGCAAGGAACAGTAATTGAATAAAGCCATTGGATACATACGCTGCAGTAAAGAAAAAAAAAGTGTTTCTGCATTTTTGCAGAACACTTTTGGACTTAATGCTCTCAGATTTCCCACCAGAGTTATTCTTAGATAAAAAATGAGTTCAGGTTCTCAGGCCTAAACTTGATGCAGTACCTTTAGCGCTGAGAGATTTAACCTGATGTATAGTGTGAGTAATATATGAGTCTCTAACATCGCTGTGGTGGCCATCTATTCCCAGGGAGAACTGCTTATAATCGCTGACAGTGGTGGGCCCTTCCAATTTCTGGTCCTGCCGCAACATGTCAGTGTTGTTTAGTTTTGGGCTTTTAGTTCAAACCATTTAAAATTATTTCAACCTTTGTGAGGTTCAAATGACCAATAGCGTGCTTTGTTTGTGCTCTAGGAGGGATATTGGTTGAGTGGCCACTCTCACTGAGAGTCACTTATACCTCAGACTTTCTCTTACATGTGAATGACTGTGGTTAGGTCCAATATACAGAGCATATGATTTGGTTACCTTACACACCAAACATCATATGAATAAACCAAAAAGAAAGAGAAAAACAATGTAATCTGAATATGTACCTTATGTCTGCGCATATGTGTAGTAGATAAAGACAGCACAATGAAAGACTTCAAATGTGTGTATGTGTTTGAGTGTGAGTACAGTACGCACTCACATACTATTTTTTTTTACACAACAGTGCCATCGGGCTATTATGTGGTTTCAAGGACAGTCTAATTGTTACAATACCACTGTAATTCCCTCAACAGTTTTGATCTCAGTGTGCAATCACACAGGGTATCTTTTCACTTTATATGCTCTTCACCTTTATACACGTATGTGCATGTGAGGTCTTGCTTGTTGGTATGATTATATTTAGTAATACTTAGCGGCCCTATCAGTATAAATGACTGGAAGTTAGCCACTGTGTAGTCAGTTCCATTTTCACCCGACGGCTGTTGCTGTAAATAAATGTGTTTTCTCCTGTTTAAATAGGGCCTAATGAGCCGTTGAGAGAATTTAATGGAAAGTATAAAAAAGTTATTTGATGTTTTTCTTCATTGTTTAGCAGAGGACTTTCATGTTCTGATTTACTGTAACATGACGTAAGTTAGTGAAGCAGTCCCTAACAGCAGCACTACAGAATAAGCATTTGAGATGAAAAATTGAAGTCTTAGTCATGATTAGGGCTGAATCTAATAGTTATTTTCATTTCGTAATTATTTCATTGTTTTCACTCAATGTTTTTTTGTCTACAAAATGTTGTAAAATAATGAAAAATTGGCCATTACAGTTCCTCAGAGCCACACTTGACCCAAAAATCATCTTAATGCAGTCTTCAGCTTTGTTCGCCTTGTTACAGTTATTTTTTGCTGCTATCATTATAACCATACCTGTGATCTGAAAGGACCAACAGGAAATCAAAGACATGTTTGTCAGTAGCGCCATGGCCTAAAGTAGCTGATAATTTTGTAAGACTTACTATAGGAAAACAGTTCCACGGATATTGAGGAAGCTTCCAGGTAGTATGTGTATAATTACAGCTACAGGAAATAGTCAGTTCCAGGATGCTGCTGAGGGTTACAAACGGAACATTTTCTCACAGCAGTGAAAATCTTTCTGAGAGAAAACAGGTTAAATCACACCATGAAAACAAGTGGTTATTTTCTTTGTGTTGCAAATGAAGTTCGAGAACAGAAATGGTTTGATGCAGAAGTTTTTGCAGAGGCTCATGCATTTTTACCCAGAGCACTTCAGACGCAAGATACTGTGTGTGTCAAAGAAAAAGGAAAGGGTGAAAGGGTAAGAGTTCACTCTAAACTTTATTTTTTTAGTAAGTCTTACAGAGTGCACAGACCTCCTAAGGACACACAATTCTCAAACTATGTTCTTTCAGCATAATACTGATTTTGGAAAAATGTGTGAAAAATGTGCGTAATTTTGTCCTTTCATGGAGATGTACTGTGAAAATTCTGAAAGAAGCCAGCCTCATTGCAACCGCAATGGTGACATATAGAAAAATGGTATATCGAGAAACAAATTCATAACTGTTTTTGGTTCACACAATCATGTTACGGACTTGCTGTGGTGTTATTTATGTTTGTCAGTGTAATGTTCATACACCCCTGGGTGCATTTCAAGCAATTTAGGTTAATTATCTCTCACAGTGAGACATTTTCCTTCAGACTGACACATATAACTCTGTAGACAAAGGTCTGCACACGCAGGATGTTTCCAACGATGCCTCACTCAAACAAATAAATGCATCACTATTAGCGCTTAAGTGACAGAGGTGTGTTTCTGAGTGGTCATTAAAAATGTGAGGGATCACCCCAATTACCCAGGCAGCGGCCTTTTAGCGACAGGGCCTCTAATTAGTGTGAGAAGTATCTATCTCTATGGAGAAAATTGAGAAGAGCCAAGAAATGCTGTGAATGAGAAAGAGTGGGTCATTGCAGCTCTCAGAGCTCTAAGAGGGGTCCTTATGTATAATTAACTTGATACGTTGGTTTAAGTATGTGTAAAAAAAAATATGTGTAATTGAGTCTTGTCGCTACAAATGGAAATTAGTGAAGAAATCCATGCTGCAATAGAATTATTATACATTACTCCCCTAGTTTTTGACATTTCAGACAAGGTCAGTGAACATAAACAGTTCTTTTCTGGATCCGTAAGAGCCAATACTCTAATCTCTAATGTCCTCAGGAGACACAGCTTAGAGCTTTTTCATTAACAGAAAAGGAGAGTATAACTTAGTGGGTTCTGCATATCTGTTTGAGCTTTTGCTCTCAAATATTTCACTTGTAAATTGCCTTATTTCATAGTAATGCCACCATTTCTGTACCGGAAAATGAGCTCAAGCCCCCGGAACACTGTCCTGAATATGGTCGCATTGTCAGTGAAGTTAGACTTCCATTTCTGGTGGATCAGCTTTAAAATGGTTTATGTTCTTAAAAAGAAACTGTCTTCAGCTTCACAAACACAAGCTGAAACACAACCTTGTTTGTTTGCAATATCAAAATGACATGAAGAAAAACATGCAACCTTGAGCCAGACTCATTGGAGTAATTCTAATTCTCTTTCAGTGGGATTTTTTTTTTTTTTTTTTTTTTTTTTTTTTTTAGATTTGGCCCTTTCAGGTTAATGGTCCTTTGCTGAATACTTACTCTATACTGTATTACTGCTGCCCTTCAGTTCTGCGGCTGTGGAAGAATAGACAGCTGTGTTTTTTCATTTTGTCAGAGGGTGAGCTAGATGAGCCAAACTGTCTCTTTCTTCCTGAAAATGAATCAGCTTGGTGTGAATGTAGTGCCAAAATGATTCATGAATAATTGTCATCACCATTTATTTGCTTCGTATTAGTTGTCACAGACTATCAAAGGTGGGTTGCAGTATTATAATTCTGAAATTGTCTTGTGTAATCCTGCCCTACTTTTTCTTATATACATATTAAAATTCACTATAAAAAAAGCATTATGAGTGAGTGGTGTGTTTGCCAGCGAGAACCACTCCTTATTCACCTCAGGCTTCTTCATATTGTCACTCTGGAGTCTCCTCTCTCTTTTTTTTTCCTTTTTTTTCTCGATACATGTTCACCAGAATTACAGGGCGAGTGAGGCAACCAACAGTGACGGGTTAAAGACGTAGACTGTTGAAAAGCATGGATGCGGCATATGTAATGATACTCATAGCTTGCTGAACCTTGCTGTAATCCTGTAATCAAGGGCAGGCTATTGAAAATTTGCCAAAGGTGTTGGAGGATTGGCAGGACTGAGGAATCACCAACCCACCACAAGAGTGATAGGCTGAGACTCCTGTCAGTCAAGGAAGAATTCTTCTAAATGTATGACTCTTTGTCAAATATGCGGAAAAGGTGCAATTTTGCTAAAATGTACTTTTTCAGTGTGACCTGTCAGTGAAAAGTGTGTCAAAGCAAACCTCACGTTGGTGTGCAACACATCCGTCGTGCTTAGATAATAATGATCCTGCAATGTCGGCGCTAAGCAGGATCCATCGAAGCATTCATCACTTTCCTCTTTCTAAGCTCTCCCTCTTTTCCTCTTGGCTCTCAGGCCACTTTACATTGGCACCATATTGACAGTCTGCACAGGGTTGACAGAATGGATCTGGAGCGTGAGGATTGATTAAATGTTCCATTTGATCACAGACTTTCTGAATAAGATGGATGGCCCTGACAGAAAAGATACAAGGGGGTGAATTGATTCCCATGACTTGCATACCCACAGTGCTCAAGCACACAGACAGATACAGATACACGAATTTATAGTGTCTAAAAATGTAGCTATAATTTCTTGATTTCACCTTTTTTTTTTTTTGGGACTCCACAGATAAACCTGCAGAGGAGAATGAGGGTCACTGGCCTAATTACCCAGGGCGCAAAGCGTATCGGCAGCCCAGAGTACGTCAAGTCTTACAAGGTAGCCTACAGTGATGACGGGAAGACCTGGAGAACATACAAAGTCAAGGGCAAAGACGAGGATATGGTGAGACACACACATGTGCACACAAACACAGACATGCACACTCATTGTCATCTCTCCACTCTTTCCCTTTAGCTTCTCACTCTGTAACACGCAGACAAAGACACACACTCGTACACATGCACACACAGCGATGAGACTATGCACTCAGTCAAGGGCAGGGTGGAGGACGTGATGAGATGGCTTTTTAATTAGCTAGCACACACCGGGCCCATCTTGCTGCCCCTTACCCCCTCCACTTTTATGACTTCTAGATTGAATTTTTATACTATTTGGGGATGAACAGCCACCAAATAGGCCACACAGCGTTCTATCATTTTTGACAGCAAACCACGGCTGTCCTCCATTTGGCCGAGCTCCGAATGACCCTGACTTCCAAACTTCTTCTCAAATTTATTACACAGAACAATAAGCCTGGGATTGAATAGTCTGTGATCTGGGTTTTGTTCCTTGCCTGTCTTGTATTTTTGTTTTTAAGCGTGTAGCTGTCTGTCACAATTTGGCATACAGAAAGCATGATTGTGCACAAATGTAAATTTGTACACAATTATTTCCAGTATTGCAGAAACACACTGCTCAGTCTTTCCCTTGCTTTCTCTTTCTTTGTCCCTGTCTTTCTGTACCTCGCACAAGCAGCACATCAGTCACTCATATCAGAGAGTTTCTGTCAGATTCAGTCTCAGGTCATTTGGATAAAACACTCCAGAAGGTATGGCTATATAATTGGAGCACTAATTTAAAACACACCACTGTTCTTATGAATCACAGGCTCAAATGGTGCGAGAAATTGTCTATTTTTCCCTGTAATTCTAGCTCATTGACCTTGAATGACAGCAATTTGTTGAGTGTGGAGTAGACACTAGAGACAGTGCCAGATAGACTGTTACATTACGGCAAAACTGATCTGCTTCACCGTCCTCCCCGCCCCCCATCTGCTGTTATTTCATCCCCTGCAACAGATTTTCAGAGGAAATGTCGATAACAACGCTCCATCAGCCAACTCCTTCACCCCTCCCATTGAAGCCCAGTACGTGCGCATTTACCCCCAAGTCTGCAGGAGGCACTGTACCTTACGCATGGAGCTGCTCGGTTGTGAGCTAACAGGTGAGTGAGCTGAGCTTATTTCATCCAGCTGTGTGCACAAAATCAGAGCTGATCTCAAAATCCACTGCAGTGAGACTCCTGCACAGTTGTTTCATGCTGCCTTTTTTTTATGTGGTCACAGCACTGAGGATATCCTTTCTTTTTGGGGGGATGTGAGGGGTTAGGTACAGTCAGTACAGTTAGAACAAATCTGTTTTTCTTATTGCCAGGCTGTTCTGAACCACTGGGAATGAAGTCGGGCCATATCCAGGACTACCAGGTCACGGCCTCCAGCATCTTCAGGACGCTCAACATGGACATGTTCACTTGGGAGCCCGGGAAGGCCCGGTTGGACAAACAGGGCAAGGTCAATGCGTGGACAGCTGGACACAGTGACCAGTCACAGTGGCTACAGGTAAGATGTTATCTGATCCAAATCTGTTCCAGCTACTGTAGAGATTTGATCAATATATTAGCAGGGAAAAGAAGAAGAGACAGCCATCTTCTTGCAGATAGCTGACTTTCACTCTGCTAAAGGATTAGCTCTTACCTCCCTGGCATAGTAATTGATGGTGTGTACATGGTATTGCATGCCAATGGATTCAGTTATATTTCATAGTCAAAGACTTCATTGATGGGCACAGTGTCAGTTCTGAATGAAATTGTATCTTAAAATCCTACCTCTATTAGCTAGCTCTCAGTATCATTCTTAGAAACAGTCAGTAATAGGTAGTCATATCTTATTTTTTTCCATGCCAGTCTTTCTCAGTCCCACACCCACACTGCCTCTGTTGGAAGAGTTTAGCCCTGTTATCTTTGGCTGCAGCCCAGACTTTCTATCTTTATGAAACCAGGCCAATCCATTTGTTTTCATTACAGTAACTGATGGCTGAAAATGTCTCCTGAAAGGGACAAGACACGTCTCTAAGTGAACGTTTACACCCCAGTCTTTCTGCTTAACAATACGTGAGATTGATAGAGGCTGAGGGAGTTCAAGATACATATCAATCAGACTCAATCATGCCCAGTATGCCCTCACATATGGTCCCATATATTGGATTTTTTTTTCTTTTAAGATAAAAGGCAATAAATGTTCTTTGCTTTCAGACTGAGAAACCGCATCTTACTTCAAGCTGTAAAACTGATAGCATTGAAGAAATTGTGATGTGAATCATCTTCTCAGGGAACTGAAGATCAGAGGGATTTCTTTGTTTTCTTGGCCTTTCTCTTGCACTCTCGCTCCACGCACACCGCCTCCCTAGCAGGGACACAGTTAGCGCGCTGTAGTCACACTGACTTGTCTGGCCGTTATTAGATTGGTTGGGTCTTGAGTCAGATATGTTTTTTATTACGCTGAAAGCTTTTTTGCCAAGGGTGAGGGTATGCAGGGCTGTGTGTCGGAGGAGACAGGTACTTAGCCAGACCCCATCCAGGCCAGGGAGCACGGCTAAGCAAAATTGATTGCTGTGGGTAAAGGAAAACTTGTGGTCTCATATTACATGCTGTGCCGGCAGGAAAGGGGAGATGCTATACAGACACTGTGAGAAAATCAATGGCTTCCACTGCCAAGGCCCATTTCTGCACACACAGGCATATACAATATCACGCGTCTGAAAAGAAGACATAAAGAGTTATGTACTGTAGAGTGCTGTTTCACATTTATATTGATACAGCTGTTAGAACTGACCAGTTTTTAATATTTAGTGATCATCTTATATGCATTTGTTAAACTCCCACACTCAGTGTCTCCTTTATACTGGTTGCCATGGAAAATAATTGATTCCCAAAGACATTACTGAATGACTTTAAACCTTAAAGATTAATGGAATTAATCAGCCTTAATGACAAATTAAGTATTCCTATTAATCAAGACAACTGCGCTGCTGTGGAGTGGAAGCAGTGGGAAACTCTTTACAGACACCAAATATCAAACTGGATTTCTTGATGCTTAGGACTGGACAAGATCCTAGTCAAATAGCACACAGTGCTACTCAGTACATAAGCTGATGCACAGATTTTGTCTTTTAGCCTTTTTTTGGCAAGTAGGATTTTTCTTCTCTGCATTTTGTGTTTTTAATGTATATTTTAGTTGTTTGCCAGAGTATTTTAAAGGGTCTTTTGTCATTTTCAAAGATTTTTTTTAAAACTGACAGACACTAAGTATGTATGTTTGGCAAGTCACTGACTATACATTATTTTTTAAATCAGTAATTAGCACATTGCTCCACTGAATGATTATGTCCACCATAGCAATTGACAGCTCAAACCTTTGATGAATCATTTGAATGTCATCATTCTGATTAACATGTTGAGAACATAGCTTTCAGCAGACTAAATACTTCAGAATTTAAACTTTGTGCCCACGAAGTTATTCTAGCCTGGCAGGAGATAAAATTGCACAGGGAGGGAGGCCGAACTAGAATCTTTCAAGATGTTTTCATGAGAGGAGCTGAAGCTGTCAGACTGAGCTGCCAAGTGTTCCAGCTGGCATAAGCTGATTAGTTAATTGTGCACATTAACATGTCCACATAGCAAAGAAAAAGAGCCAGAGACAGCAGCTACTTTTCAATTTCACTCTTCCTGTTAATGCAACATTGTGTACTCCAAATATTCTGGCAAGTACTGTTGCAGGACTGTGGCAAGTGTTTTTGGTGGATTATGGTAAACATTACTCCAACAAAGAAATAAACAAGGTTGTAATGGAGTGAGAGTGTCTCTCACGGAATGTCCACTGACAGAAAGTGATGAATAGGAAAATTTGAAATAAGTTTTGTGTTCTCTACTAAACTGCAGAGAACAAATAGTCCAGTGACACACCTAGTCTTACTTATCATTTCCTGTTGCTATGCTTTGAGGTAAATCAAATCATGTGTTAGTGTAAGAACCAACACATGATTTGATTTATTTATTTAAATGTATTTAAATATCTGAAATAAAACTTAAAATTACATCAAACATTGTTATATTTATATACCTTATATTATATACCTTGAATAAGTTTCCACTGTGTAATGACATGTTGACATTGATCTGAGACCAAATTTGAGAACATCAGCTTTTCAAAGTAAAAAAAAAAAAAAAAGAAGAGCTCAACTCTGTACAGTAGCTACGCTGGGTGCACTGAGTATTGTGCAGGGAATGGATGCCTTTGCACACAGTGAAGCCAAATAAATCTGCAGACAGAAAAACATGTTCTAACTAATTAATGTTGTATTTTGTAATGTTTCTTCTTCTCCAAATGCACACATCTTGCTAAAGTTTCTCATGTGTGAAGAGAAAATTGCTCAAATAATCTGCATGTATGTCAAATTTGAGCACCACATTCTGTGGTGTTATGCCTCCACTGATCCATTCAGCACTGACAGACTTGTAATCCTTCTGCATGTAAAGATATCAGTTTAATAGTTAGCTATGAGCTGGATGTTGGCTGACTAACAATGTATTGTTACTGAAAATAAGATCTCGTATCTAGGGTCCCAGGTGTCTCAAATTGCATTCACCTAAGGAAAACTAAGCTTGTTTCCACACACTCTTGTTTTCTTTCATATCAGGAAAATCTCTTTTTCTGTCACGCAGCATCTAAACAAGCAGTTTAGGTGCCTGATACAACCATTGCCATGTAGGTGCAATATAGTGTATGTTAGAGTTAAGGTTCTTAATACTATCAGATATTTTCCACACAGTTGCGGTTCATGTCTGTGAAAATGTAATTCCATTATTGTTTGCCCCCATTTTTCCCTCCCAGTTTAGAAAAAGCTTAGTTCTCTATGAAACTGCACAGCTATGTAACTCCACTTTTGGCTACTGCCTTATGGCCCCGTGAGGCACAACACGATTTACGCAGAGCGCAGTGGTCATTGTCACCATGCCACGTTGTGTCTGAAAGCCCCATTACCCTTTTTCCTCTATTTCCCCAGTTTCAAGTGGGAGTTGCCAGTGCACTCTTTTAAGACCAAGAACCCTTGCCAGGATTTTGCAAACAAGGCCAAATGTGTTTGTTTTGTAGGCATAAACACAGTAACATGAAGCCATGTACAATGTAATTCAGTCACATAAATACCCTACATAATTCCATCATGTACATTCCTTGTCATGTATACATATACATCTGTACAGTAAATGATAAGGTATAGTTTTGTTTTTTTTTAAACACCATTACAACATGTAATTTAACATTGTATGGTGCTGTGTAGATGTGGCCTTGTTTAGACACTGATCAATCATCACTTCATTTGCAACTTGTTAAATTTATTTGTGGCCTGCAAAGGTTACAAAACAAGCTATGAAAGTAATTCCGTTCTGGTGGTTCATTTGTTATACCCTGTCTCCAAGGTTTTCACACTCAATTATCTCCTTAAAATGATAAATATGTGTGGTGTGTGGCTGTGGCACCCCGATAATCACCTCTGCCTCTGATGATGCAGAGTGAGCTAAAACCTGTCTGTGAAAACTCTGAAAGAACAACAGTAGCCCCTGTACAAATGATACATTGGTTCTAATGTCAAATTCAGGTTGCAGTCATCGTCACACGTCAGGGCACAATCTGGATAATGCAGTAATGCAGCTGTAGCATGACATCCTATTGTGCTGACATGTCATTTACATGCCTGACCAGGTAATTTAAGTCATCGCGGATAAGTGGACCAAAGGCCTGCACGTAGCATTTTTACATACAAGTTCACCTTTGTCATCAGGATCTGTGAATACTAAGACACAAATTCAGGATTTCTATAATTTTCATGTTCTACATAGGTGAACAAAGTGGATGTTTCCACTGTATTAGAGAGGCTTAACCAACAATGTAAGAAAAAAAAAACAGTGATATGGTTGTTGCTGCTTGGTTTGAAGAAGAGTAGGAACACGAATGAAAACACTCAGCTGCAGGCAGGATTAGAACGTAGCTGTTTTTTTAATGAAGGCAGTGCAGTAAAATCACAGTATCCCAGGAACTTGAGTAAATGTAGACTAACAAATGCAGAGCAGGGCACACATAACAATTAAGCAAATGACTACCGTGAGAGCAGAGGTTTGCATAGGCAGCTGCTGATGAGGTAAATTGTGGCAGCTTAGCAGGTAAGGCACTGCGTGGCACACGGGGGGAAAGTGTCTCTCTGCTGGAACACACAGGACCAAGGAGAAAGAAGAGTGGGAGACTATAAATGAAGCGCACTACAATTGGAGAATCAGCAAGGACACTGAACAAGGGAAAGAACGAACACCAGAGACAGACGCGAGCTTTGTGATGAGTTTGATCCACAAAGACAAGTGGAGAGACATAAGTAATGTGACCTATCACAGTCATCGCTGTAATAACACTGGCAGGAACCATCGACAGCCTCCTGCCAGTGTTATTACTCTAGCCTCAGTTTACCTGCATGCATTTCTTGATTGCCATCATCATAGTTTCTTTCCACTGGTGACAGTTGGTTAGAGCAGCATGCAAACTAATGGAGCTTCTAACATGATGACTACCATGATGGTCAGGGTGACACACTGACACACTGCCTCAAGAGTCCAGGTGTGAATAGGATGTTAGAACAATAAATGGCACTGCCACAAAAGTGGACATTCTGGTGGTAGAAGTTTGCAATCCTCAGAAAACTGTATGACAGAACTGGGTTGCAGCAATTTATACCCTGACTTTGGCAAAATCCATTTGTCCAGTTCATTACAGTCTAGAAGAAACAGGGACTGACAGAGTGATTTGGTCTATCATGGGAAAAAGTTCTTTGTGGATTTTGGATTGACACAAACACAAACTCGAGACATTAAATACAGTGCTAAACCAGAATAAGTGAAGTGATTATTGACAGCTAACATGGTGAATCAGTTTCAGTATCAGTCGTGTGTTTCCAATACTTTCCATCATTCACTTTTCAGCAATTCGGTTTAGTTGTGTTATAAAGTGTTCATCACACTGTAAACATTTTAAAGTATGTTTTATTTAACAGTGTAATTCATACTTCCAAAAGTGTAATTATCTAATAGTGTAATTCAAATTGCATAAATTAATATACTAAACAAGCTAATTACCCCAGCTGTTTTCCAATGGTTACTAAAGCTTCAGTGCGTGGTGACACTTAACGTAGAGCATTGTCCCCATGTGGAGTACAGGCTAGAGGGAACAATAAGTCGACATAATACAAGATTGATTCCTGCTCAGTGCCTGTGAGTGTGCATTTGTTGTAATCAAACCGGGTATTATCATTACACCAATTTTGCCGAGCACAGCTTCCTAATCAAATTGCTACCTCAAATACAGCTCTGCTCACAACAAACTATTTCTTTTAATCAATAGAATTAGCTGGGTGTTTGTTTCATCCATCCACAGAGAAGAATGGCTTTAATTTGTCCCATTGAAACTATCATCTTTTCGAGAGTGTTTATGCAGCAAAGATGAAGCGTGTCCTTTCTAAAAACGGAAAAGCTGCCTCAGAGAGCGTAAAGGCGTTGTTGCATGAAAGGATTTAAGAGGGATTTTGATCATCTGGAGTAGCAGTGATCATGTCTTTATTTCAAGAACAAGAGACTAGTACTTTGTTGAAATTACTTGCATGGGGAAATGGACAGTAAGACTTTACTGGGGACTTTCGAGGGTGAGCCGTCTTCTGTGTCCTTCAAGCTTGACACCCCCCCCCCCCCCCCCCCCCCACAGTCCTTACAACCATGAATTGTTAGGCATCATACGGAGGGTATCATCTTAAATCCAGCATTTATATTACTGTCCTACTATATTGATCTTGTTGAAAACAGATAAAGGCAATTGTCCCTGCAGATCTGACTATTCAAAGTTCTAATCACACAAAATACATCCTTTATTCTACCGGCTGTTCGCTGTTTTATCATTATTTGTCCTACTACTCTAACACGCATAGCTGAATTAATAGGAACAGCACCTGCAGCCAAGTATTCTTGCTGAACTAATTAAAGAAACAGAATGTTAGAGGGACAACGTCTCCAGGTGGTTTCTGTTGCAATCAGCGAGAGGCACACAACCATTTAGCTACAGCTGTGATGCTGAAAAAAGTATGAAATTTATGAAATACTGGCTCGAGCATACCTTCTAATCTGTCCGGCTACACTTCTGTGTATGTGAATTTCATCCCGATTCAACCTTCAGAGGTGTTATCATGACACTGTTTGTTATCCAGCACAACAATGGTAGAAACTGAGACATAGATTTTCAACTGAGCCAACAATTTGTCAGTGTAGATAAAAGCAAAACAAGTTGAACAGTTTTGTAGTTTTAACGCCAAGTTGCATCCCTGCTTCCTTCTGTTATCAGATATACGGCTACGTCTTTGTTGACAAGATCTGAGCTGTGGCACTGCCCACTGATACAAAACTTGGAAGCCAGGATAACAGATGTAGCCATGACTGCAAATTCCTCAGCCAGCACTTGCTTTTGCAGATGTGCCAGTCCAGTTTCAGAAAGGCGAGATCAAATTTGCACCACGTAGCCATGCACAGTGTGCATGATAATAAGACTTGGCAAGTTTTTAGAGTATGGAGGATAATGTTAAGGGGGATTGTTGTGAGTCATTATCCGTCTGACATGGAGACACATGTCCTCTGGGGCCCGTCTGACACCGGATATCTAAATGTTCACTACCTAGTTAGAGACTCTGTAATACAAAATTTATTCTAATTTGAATAGACATAAGTACAGTATGTTGCTTCAGAAATTCTGCCCGCAGCTATTGCTAATTCAATCATCTTCTGACCATTATCCAAGAATTCAAGAAGAATTTTAGAAAGAATCCACACTAATTTGAAAACATGCCTGATGTAAATTTCATTAAGGCATTATCATCAGAGCCTCATTTTAATCCTGTCCAATGTAGCTCTTTCTTTGCTCTGTTTTATTCAGTTTCCCTGCAGCTAGTATGCTGATTCAATTAGCTTCCAAATGAAGTTACGGAAGGGATGGTAAATCCATCTGCCTCCCTGATTCAATCGGGTGGTTTTTAGTGTCCCATCCCTCCAACTGTAATGTACAGGTCTGCTTGGAACCTGTGTAATGGTACTCTTGTTTTCATTATCCAAGGAAGCCATCTTATCCTTCAACACCACATCCTGATCCTCATCTCCCTCTCCCTCTCTCCAACTGTCTCTCTCCCTCGCTTCCTCTCAGCTAACGTAGGATGCATTTATCTGTTTTATCTTGGGATGATTGATTCATGAGTCTGCAGCAGCGCCAGCTGTAATCGTGGGATCTGCAGGAATTGTCAGAAGTGAAGGCGCCAGAGCTTAAATCAGTGCAGCAGAGATTGGGTCCAATGTGTTTTGCATGTGTATCTTGTGGTTTCAGAATGTCTCTAAGCCATTTCTTGACAAGCAGGGTATCCCCCACTGTCTTCTATAGGACATCTTTATGTTAGGCACTCAGGAGAGGATGGACCGCACTTAAGCAGCACTACAACATGCTAGAGTATGATGATTAATTCAGAATAGTCCGAAGTTAAGATAAGGCTCTGTGGAAAAAAGAAAAAAAAAACAAAAAAAAAAACTGGGCATTCATTCATATCAGGGTGACTGTTGTCTTTCAGAGACCACTTATGTCTATAATTGTTATCTATTTTGTAATTTAATGGTTGCCTTTTTTTATTGCGTGTGAAGCACACCATGTTTTTTGCGCAGCATGTGTGAGACTTTGATATGAATATTTTATATACCACGTGAGACACAGGAGAGGGTAGAGAGGAGTGAGGTATGATGAGCTGTGTAGTGCAGCAGTCAGAGTCGTAAAAGATTTTATTTTTAACTCACATATTTTGTAGGACCTTTTAAACGTGTATCATCATTGTGAGAACAGTTTAATGATCATTTAGATCATTAAACTATTTCAGGTTTTACACTTACTTAATATTCCAAAAGAAAGCATTTATTTCCTTCCAGCATGAATTACAGATTTGATTCCAGACAAGATCACACAGTCAGACAGACTACTTTAGATTTTATCAGTAAGTGTCCATCACGTCTAGTCACAGTGAACATTAAACAGAGTGTGAAATCCCCCAAGTCCCTTACTAGTGCAGCGTCAAGGCCGTTTTTTACGCATATGGATCCGAATCCCTCACTTCACTCATACTGACACGGTATGCAACCCGCTGGTTGTACAGATGCTGTTCTTCTTGCTGTAATAGCTCTAAATGATCCAGACCACCATGGTTGATTTCCTTCCTGTTCCTTTTGCCATGGCCAATTCCCTTCCTCGGTTCCTGCAACCATTTAGACTAAACTTGACATGTGGCTCCATCTGTTTTATGGCTGTGTGCTCAAAGTGACCTATTAGAATTTCAGGTAGTAATTTTTGTACCTTAATACACTGGGTTTGATGAAGGTCTGCCTTTGCTTTGGAGGAAAAAAGTAGGAATTAAATAATACTTTATTGTACACTTTCCATTTTGAAGCACTTACGGTGTTAAATTATAAATGGAACAAAGATGTCTGCAAAACAAAAAGCTGACCACGCAGGTCAGCATGCAGGTGTTTGTCGTTGCAAACAACACTTTGACTCTCCAACCATTCAAGCCACTGTGTGAGGCTGTACTTGGGCACAGCAGTGCTTTGAGCTAAATACTAATGTCAGCACGCAAACATTTTGATGTTGATCTTTAGCAGGTATCACGTTTACCATGTTCACCATCTTAGTTTAGTGTGCTAGCATGCTAACGTTTGGTAATCAGCACTAAACACAAACTACAGTTGAGTTGCATGGTAATGTCACTAGTTCAGCAGTTACCCAAAGTTATTACAATTAATTTTGGGGGTAACATGAATGTTTGTGCTTTTACAACAATAGGTCTACATGTGATAGTTGTCAAGACATTTCACTCAAACTTCAACCTCACAGTGGCTCTACAGGAAAAGTCAGGGGATCAGCAGTGTAATTAGGATACATCCTCTGGGGACCATGAACATCTGTGCCAGTCCATCTAGTAGATTTTCACTGGATAAATT
Source organism: Toxotes jaculatrix (assembly GCF_017976425.1). Lineage (NCBI taxonomy): Eukaryota > Metazoa > Chordata > Actinopteri > Toxotidae > Toxotes > Toxotes jaculatrix. The sequence goes on along the minus strand of NC_054400.1, from coordinate 16,000,702 downwards.
AAAGTAACTTGCTGCTGAAGCTAAAAAAATAAGTTAGGTGATCACCAAAGTCAATAGAATTTAGCCCGTGGGCTCCATAAATATCTGTTCTAAATTACATGTCAAAAGTCGTGGATCCATCCCTATGGGCATGCCGCTAGCATGACTGAAAATGCTTGAATTTTGAGGATTCTGTTTTTGAAAGGCACTTATTTTGGTCTTTGCAGCTTTCTTATGGTTATCTACATGCAGGTTTTATTCATTATGCATTGAAGGATATTAACACAAACATAAAGATGGAAACTGTAGACCTTTTTAAAGAGAATAAGAAGGAATTTAATTTCAGTTACATGCATCATTCCATGTAAGAATAGAGCAGAGCAGAGGGGAGGATGTTCAATGCATAGCAATGCCTGTGCCATGTGAAACAAGTTTTTACAAATTTGTGTGCCTGCCATCATTTTGCAATTCACTATCAGTCACTGCACAGTGCTTTTCTCTTATTTATATCTCCAGCATTTTGGCTGTAAGATGTGCCTTGACCAGCCAACCAGCTGACGTTTATAATGCGCTGCCAAAACAAGTCATCTTGCCCTGTAACAAAGACATCTGTCCTCATGTCAGCACAGCTCATTCCACATGGAGATGTTTCTTTCAGCACAGTGTTTGACTCACACACTCGCATGTTTAGCAGTTTCAAAAACACTGTACACAAGTCAAATTTCAAACAAAAGAGAAATTGTTTAACTTGATGCTGGAATGTCTAGCACAGTATGATGTTTTCTCTCTGCGACATTGCCTTTATGATCCTCAGTAATCCCAGACAACTGAGTCACACTTCTGTCTGACTGTCTGCACACCTTCCTTTCACTGTGTGAGCGCTCAGCAGGCATTTATACCTTCTGACATCGCACCACCCCATGTGGAAACCCTGGTCATAAGAAGTGTCGATGCGTGTGTGTGTGTGTGCTGAGTGTCTGCAGCATAAGAGCTTTAGTGAAATTAAAAAGAGGACTTAACATTAATGTCAGACACAGGCCTTTGACTTTGTGCTATTGCATGGAGCCCGTTAACATGAAGACTTTAATGTAAAATCCAACGCAACATGATAAAAACCATGAAGGAGACAAGCAGCCACATACACACAAAAAATGATAAATCACAATACTGTAGAGGAAGAAACAAGGAGAATGAATGTTTGTGTGTGTGTGCGCGTGTATTGTGAAGAAAAAGCAAGAGATAGTGAGTCATAATGTAGTGATGGTGGGTGAGACCCCTTCCTGAGAAAAAGTAAACAGAAGTGTATATGAAGGTTGTGGTTAACTGAACTGTATAATTATATAAATGATACTATCTGTGGTGACAACAACAGTAAGTAACTGTGATATTTAGTCAAACTATCATTCTCTCCTAAAAATGAGCTGTACATTTCCAAACAGGGTATCTGCTTATTCAGAATATTTAACTTGAACCCTGAGGCATACAGAAATCTTTATCTGTCAGGTGAAATGTGTGGATTAATTTGTAGATTTTCATCCTAAAACACTTTCTTGTTTATTAGCAAACATGCTCAGTGCGGCCTCATGTTACAGGATACCTGCAGCCGTAAAGGTGTACTTTCACCGAATATTTAAATCTGGCCATGAACAGGCTGTTAGCTCTTGAAAAACTTTTTTTTTTTCACTTTAACCTGCAGCTATTTATAAACAGCAACCCAGATTTTTCATTTTAATAAGTCATTAGGGTTCTTCGTCCAACGGGCTGAGTTTGTGAAAGGCTACAGGCTGTTTGTTTGCTACAGTAATGAACAAAACACACAAAATTAACTATTACAAGTTTCAGAGTAATTCATTTGGGCTGAAGTGATTTCCGTGAACAGCTTTAAATATGCTACGCACAATCTTCATTTTTACTTTCATGGTTCTGGGCCCATGTGCTTTCACACAAAAAAGACACACATTTCACATAATAACCTTTCAGGCTCAGTGAGACTCAGACCCCTGTTTCATCCTATAGAATTGGCTCAGCGAGCTCGGCTGTGTGTGGAGCATCACATTTTCAAACTCAGAAAGGTGTCATGACACAAACAGGCTTTTCTGCACTCTGCAGAGAAGGGCTGTAGTCAGTCAGCCATTTGTCTGGAAATTGTCTGCCTTCAGCCTCATCCCTTGGGTTTTTTTAGTCACTTTGGGTTTGCTTTTTGGGTTAAGGGGCTTTTCTGGAGATGGTAGGTTTGCAGCAGCACAGAATATTGCGCTTTGGCATGTGGCAAGTAATACTGTGTTCAGGTAGCAGGCAGATCTAACATCTCATGTAAAAGTCCATACAAATGGGATTCAGAATCAGAGTCAGGTCACTTCTCCTGAGGCCTGAAACACACTGATGGTACCCACTTTTCCCTCCATGTCAACTAACAACAGTGATCGCATGTGAGCATTCACTATGGTTTTGGTGTCTGGTCAGTGACCTGACTGGTGTCTGTTGTTGTTGCTGCTCCAGTTGGAGTCTCACCAAAATACGAAGTGACTGTGGATGACTGTTTCTACGACAATTTAGTTTTTCACTTCTATTAAGTTTGGGGGGACTCACAAGAGATACAGAAACAGAAGGTCAAAATCAAAACCAAAGAGGCAGAGATGGCTTAGACTCTAGTAAAGCTCCAGAAATGCTGGATCCTACATTTCTCATAGGGAAACTCAATGCTGTCTTTAAGACCCTCCCTATACCTCCTAAATGCCCACTTCTTTCAGATCCCACCCCTCCAGTTTCTAATGCAGACTTTCTTTTTAAACTTTTGACATCAACATGGTTTCTTCTTAGGACTTTGACCAGACCTTGTGCTTTTACATTAAGCATGATAAAGACTGTGTGTTGTTATGGTGATATGGCCGGGCATATTGTTTTTTGTTTTTTTCCATACTGAGCAATATCACATGAAGCTTACATTAAAGATTTTTTGCATGAAGCAATGTTTCAGTGTATGATAAAGACAACAAACAGCTGTAGGTTTTTCCGTGACTTCCTGGGGAAACAGGAGCAGTGAAACAGTGTTGTTTTCAAGCTCTCAGACCAGCTTTAAGCTTTAATGTTAACTGCCCTGTTGTGGGGTTGATGGGCCATAGCACTGTCCTCACGGCTTTGTGAGTTGTGTGCATGCGATTCTGAATTGTGCACTGTGACCTAGGTGGAGAGTATAAAAAACATGCATACACAGGCTGTGAAGATTAAATGAGTCTTTAACACATACGATTAAATTAGCACAGCTGGAGGGAGAATGTCAGCAGGATACTGTATGTACACATGTGCTGTGTGCATAAAATAGGAAACTGGGCCTCGTTTGACTCCTTATAAAGCTGCCTCTCACTGCATTAATCTCTTTATCCTGCAGTGGCAAAACCACTTCAAATAGGGACATGAGATTTACACACCAACTCTTGTCTTAATGAGCAAATGAGATGAGTGTTTGTCTGGAAGAAGTGTACAAATGTCTCCCCTTTGCACATTGTCATCAAAGAGAAGTACAAATAAGTAATTGACCTTGTCTCCCTGTTCGATGTGCAGCTGTATTGTTGGGAAAACTCGAAGCTTAGATTAGAGCTACGTGAATCTTATTTTTTAATCGCAGACACAGCAAGCAAAATCCTTAAATTGATTCTCGTGTTTTATTTCTTTGGAACATCTATGCCACAAGCATTCAGAGGTTGCTACAAAGACTTTACACACTCCTAGTTTGTCCGGGTTAACAGCTCATGGTGGAGAGAATGGGGTTGAGAGTTTGATGGAAAAAGAACAGAAGGCGAGGGCTGGAGGAGAGACCTTGCTTTAACAAGCTTATCTCGCTCCCTAATTCAGTTTGGGCCATCAAAGTGTTGAGAGCTGACGTCGCTAGGGGCGGTCGTATTTTTTGACCGCTACCTGTGACAGCAATTACAGGTTCCCCCTTCAAACGTGCCTTTGTTTTGGTGGCAGATTAGACTGCTTGGCTAGAACGAGATTTACCTCAGCGTTCTGCAACTGGAGCATAATCAAAGCCTCACAATGCGAGGTGTCATGCCCCTCTAAATCAAGCAGGCAGCCCGTGCCACTGTTTCTTTCTGGCCCCTTTAACCAGGGGTTTGTTGTACCATTATTGTCGGGACAAACTGTATATACCTTTAAAGAACAGAGCTGTTCTTTCAAGGTATTCATATACATCACAGGAAAATATACCACACTGCTGCCACAGAGACAGAAATGGGCACTACTTTACACAGAAGGAGAAGCAGTGCCAGCTCCCATTTGAAGGAGAAACTTCATAAATAGTGTATTCATGACAAATGAAGCATGTATACGTTGTGTGCAGCATCTGCATAATTGCATACCTGTAACCACAGCATTGTTAAAAGTTAAATTAAAAAATTAGTTTGATTTGTTGTCAGTAAGGCATGGCTTTGTCTACATGTGTGTCAGGACTCAGGTCTGTGCCTGCTTATGTACACAGCAGGGGGTCTGCATTTAAGAAAGCCCCTCTAATACCCAGGGAACAGTCCTCAATCTGAGAGTAGCTGGGAGGAGAAAGAAGCTCTCGAGCAGTGTTGAAACCTTATGAGAGATGAAAACTCTGAGTGAGCCCATTCACATCACAGCTCAGGAAAAAAAAGAAGAATTGTTTTGGGGCTTATAACATATTGCAGGCAATAAAAGAGTGGTGCAATGTGCCGAGATGCACTGTGGTGTTTTGCAGTGTCGAGACGGGGTGGTGGAATGAAACTGAGCCCATATCTCATGCATTACTTCAGTTTGTTTGCTTATTTGTTTAATCTACACGGGGCCCCTATTTTGTTTTGTCAGAGCAGTGTGACACACTATATGTTGGCCTATGACCAGGCCAATTAGTGTGATGTATGGTTGTCTCGGTGCTGTGTATATTCAGCACAAGAAATAAATCTGCATGCTTATGTTTTTCTCTCTTGCTCTCTCCGTGCTTCTAAATTTTGCCACCATCTTCCCAGCAAAATGCCAGCTCGCACCCTTTTTTTTCCATCCTATATCGACTGCAAATTGGTGCAGCATAGATGTATGTGTGAGCCACTTTTATACTGACATTTTGGCTGTTAGCATTTTGAGGTTTTAGAAATATCCCAGGCAATGCTATCAATTATGCACATCTTCTTTTTTTTTCTTTTCCATCATCATAAAACAATGTGCTCTTTTAAAGAAAGCGAATCACATGGGAAATTATGGAAATTTCACACCCTTAATTTCTCATCACTTTTGATATTTCGAAGTGTTAAAGGGTTTGTTGCTGTGTCCAAAACAACAATAAACATTTTTGTTTAATGTGCAGCAGAGATTTAAAAGGTATTTCTGCACAGTTTCCATTATGCTGAGTGAACTCTAACATGATACAGCTACCTTATGCTTATGAAAAGAATCGGTGGGAGTGACTGATATTATAATACTACCCTTGATCTTCCGTCATAATATGAGCTGTTTGTTGTTGTTTTTTTGTTGAGATTGTTGACATACAGTCCATGGAAATTGTTGACTTTTTCAACTTATTTAAACAAGCAAACATTTGATCCTTATTGAAACTATGCCTACAGATAAAGGTGATACACAGTACAAGTCGTCATGCATTTTTAGCTTCAGCTCGAAATCAACCCAACAGCGTTGCACACTTTTCTAAATAAAGACGTATAATTGAACCCTAAAACCTCAACAAAAAGGAACACGTTCATGTGTTGACTTCCCTAGCACCCTTGCGCTGCAAATTGTTTGCAACAAATGCGAATCTATTAAAAATTAACCTAAATGGTGCAGTCTGGGTCTCAGAAGCTGCTGCAGTGTGTGATTTCTGTTTTGCTGAGGCAAGGTTGTAGACTTAGCCTTGTTGTTCAATATTCTGTGAATAATTGAAACTGACTTCTTGCGCCCAGTGTCTTTATACAGTAAATCCTCTAATAACCTTTAAAAAAAAGATGCTGACTAGATTCTAGAAACTAGAAAAACTAGAAACTTTTTCAGTAGTTAAGTTTCTTGAGCAATGAAATTTAACTTTATACTTTCTTTCTCTGTTTTCTGCTTTCGTTCCCTACTTTTGTGACCTATGCTTCTCTCAGGTGGACTTGCTTGTGCCGACCAAGGTCACAGGAATCATCACCCAGGGAGCCAAAGACTTTGGCCATGTCCAGTTTGTTGGCTCATACAAAGTTGCTTATAGTAATGATGGAGAGCGGTGGAATGTATATCAAGATGACAAACAAGGGAAGGACAAGGTAAGTTGCTTTCACACCACATAATGACTAGGATGACAAAGCCAAACAGGTTTAAACAGGTCTATCAGCACATTGTCTGACAAGACTCTATATTCAGATAAAACACGTCTCTATTGACATGAATGCAAAGCAAACATGTTGAAAAATACAGTGGAATCATAAATGCATGCCTATGGGCACTGTGAGTACTGAGGTTTTGAATTATATATAACATCACGAAAGCAAGGGGGCATTCTGAGGGAAACTGTGTCAACAGAAAAATGCACATGAAGGACGGAAACCTGAAACAGACAAAAATACAAAACAGCAGCTGTCAAAAAAGACAGGTATTAAGCGTGAAAATGTCTATTTTGGAACCCGTCTGTTTCTCCTCTTCACTTCTCCTTAGCATCTCCTGATCTGCGGCTCCAGCTGAGGTTGCCTGGTCTGTCCTATTCCCTCTCTCTGGTTTGGGATCAGATAAGACTGTGCTGTCAACCTGGCCTGGCCAGTGCCATGCTGAAAATCTTGTTTACGGCCCTTCAACAAAGTACACATGTCCATTCCAATCGCCCACGACAACAGAGACAGTGCAGGGCCGCAGCAGCCGCTCTGCTGATAACTGCAGGCAGCAGGTTATAGCTTGAGCTGAAGCCCCTTGTCTTTCAGATATTGGTGGCAAGAGAGGGAGTGTTTGCTTTCCTCTTACTATGTTATTGAAAGATAAGCCCTACCTCTTCTGCTTATTCATTTATTGTTGATGTGTTGAATGTAGAACATCAAGCTGAGCTGAGATCTAGCAGAATTCACACATGCAAATTGCACAGAAAAGCAAATACTGCACAGGTGCTTAAAATCACTCAGAACATAATCCACTGTACAATATGTTCTGTTTCAATCTGCATTGTAGCTCAGGTCTTCATACGAAAGTACCTATGATCATATGAAGAATGCGTTATAGTGTAATTATCATGTTTAAACTTGTGGAAGACATTTGTATGAATAATTAACAGCTGATGTGTGTAAAAGATCTCCTGAAAAAAAATAAGTATTTGACAGTGTAAAATTTGGTCCACATTATTTGAAGACTGAAAAGATTTGTAGTTGTAAGTGGAAAAGTTTTTGTGGATAATTCAATCTGAGTGCTTGTAAGATATTCAGATGCAGAGAGAATCCCGACATGCTCGAGTGGAGCCTTTTTTTTTTTTTTTGTGCCTGAGCAACCTCTGTGATGAGGTTAAACAAGCACAAAAAACTACCAACTACTACTACGCTTGTGAGGCTGCGAGTGCAAGTTTAGACCCTTATTTGGCAAAGTATTTGATTAATAATTGAAGACAGATTGATTTAGATTTTGCTAGATTCAATCTTTAATGCATATTGGCACACATTCATGTATTTATGCAAATCTCTTCCCCACATTTAAAAATAATAATCCAATATGAATCCAATGTGAATAGCTTTCTAACGGTTTAAAATCCTAAAAAAGTCGCTAATTTTCCATAATGCTTGATTTCACAGTTCTACTGCAGTCCATGCCCTGCAGTCTGTGCACATAAAAGCATCAGATATGATGTCTGGCTTTCTTGTAAAAACTGATTCTGAGCAGTTTGTAGAGGTTGTGTAGTAACTTCAGCTGCCATTTCAAAGTAAGATTTTTATTTTGTTTGGTTCGGTGTAATAGATCTAACACCAAAACACGACAGCACCTTGTTAAAGTAAATAATACCCCTCAATAGCCAGATATCACTTTATGCCCTTTTCCTTGTTATGGAGCCAGTGCAGCAGCCGATGGTCAGAAATATTTTCCATTTCTGCAGTCAGTTTCCTTGCTTGAGGAGTTTATAATCTCAACACCCATGATGATCTTTGAATACGGGCCACTGCAGGCTCAGCATGATTTTCACTCAAGCAATCTCAATACTGAGGACTGGATACCTTCCAAAGGCCTGGCAAGTATCATTTGAGATAGCAAAGAGAAGGAGAGAAAAGGACTGGTGACATCTCAGGAACCTATTATGTTTATTATGTTTTATTTTAAAATCTCATTTTCAGAAGAAAGAGTCAGTGGAGCGCAGGACTTTCATGCAGCTACGCATGGATTTAAGAATTATACCAGACAAAAGCCATTTCTACAATCATCTATAGCCTTCGCAGTGCATAATTCAGAGCAGAATCAAGGATAGGCAGTTAATCTGAGTGTGCTCTGTATTAGAGGGCAGGCGTGTTTAGCAAGACTTCTGAAAATGTCAATCAGTTTGTCCCTAGCGGAGCCAAGGGGCTGTTCAGATGTACGATTCTTCAAGGTGTTTTCCCCCTTCAGTCAGCTGAAGCAGCCATTAATGCTAGAGGACACATTTGGCTGTTGGGCTCCCGAGGGTCCTTCTGCCACACCACAATGCTTGACTTGGCAGGGATATACACTGTTTGTTTGTGTGTGTGTCTGGGTGTCTGGTTCGGGCACAGTGGTAGAGGCTTGTAAGTATTCTTCTCAGCTCCCCCCTCCAGCTCCTGTGTGGCAGAGGCTGCAGGCAGTTACATCTAGATTGAGAGAGGAGGCTCTGTCAGAATACAGATGTTGTCAAAGCGGGGCACAGTGACACACACACACACACACTCCACAGTATCCCTCAACAAAATCCATGGAGTGCCTTATTTGCCTTTTCTTTACACATAAATCCCAAATGCCCACACACTGCTCTTATAAGTGACAAGTAACAACATAGTCCATCGTTTAAACATAATTAAGCAGGGATACATTCCATAATTATACATTTTGGCTTGGCCGCATTCCCACATGCACACGCTTTCCACACCTGGGTCACTACTTTGCCTGCTCCTGCACCACTGTTCTTTCCTGGGTGTCAATATTTACTCAGTTGATGGGGGCAATCAAGCACAAAAGTAATTGATTTATGTTTAATAGTGTTTCACTCAGGTGACACAGGGTTAATTAGCCATTAGAGCCTTGAATTCCCTCCAGGTCAGAAGGTAACTGAATGTTAGACAACTGTGAATACAATCATCTTGAGATTAACCACTGATAGTCATATCTTCTGTCTCTACAGTCTTGGAAAATATTGGCTGCGAGGTTTAATGCAGCTCAGGATTAATAAAACACATAACTAGATAACATAATCCCAGCTTCTTAGGAGAAGTGACTAGTTGTGCATTTCAGCTTGATTGAGTGTAACTGCCTCTTTTATGTCTGCACTCTTCTCTTGACCCTTTCAGTGAAGACGGGCTGAGTTTTCCTGGTATCACCTCGGCTGGCTCAGACAACAAGAGGGCAGAGAGCAAAAAGATCTGAGCAACCTGCTCCCTTGACCTGTGAAGCAGGTTTAAATAATAGTGAATGGGCAGTGTTGTATCCTCCAGAGGCACACAAAGCATACCTTAATAATGCGTACCAGTGACTCCAACTAGCCTGGGAAATCAATAGGTGGGAACAGAGTTGTTGCTCCTGGGTCAGTCTAAAGACACACAGAGAAATGTGCCCTGTATGTTTGTGTCTTGACCATTGAATGATATCAATCTATGCCATGTAAAAACACCTTGGATGTGCGTGTTGATAAAATGCCAAAGGGTTTTTGGTATCAGTGCTGCTGCTGCCTCTGAAGCGCTCAGCTTTTTTGCCTCCGGAACTATCAGCAGTGCTGCCTGACTTTGGCAACAGAATTCAACTTAAACTTTTAATACTTTAAAGTGAAAAGCTACCACATTGTTAAAGTATTTCAGTTGCCAGTATTTGGCAGCTTGCACAAATATTACCGCTCAGCTCCACCTGTCAGTTGCTGGTGTCTCTTCCTCTATTTTCCTAATGTCAGGCAGGCTGACCACAGGTCAGACACAGCAGGCTGGGCTTCAGCTGCAGTAGCTGACTTATTTATACTCTGCTCTATTTGGATTTTATTTTCTCATTGCTGCATTGGGACGCAAATAAAATCTATTATTTCCTCTGCTTAATGAAACTTAAATGTAGTTACAGCAATTCGATTCTTGGGCAGTTAAGTCACAATTTACAGCAACCTGTAGGTTCTGCTGCTGCTCTAACTCAACCAGTAAGTCTGCTTTCATTAAGGTTTAAATCACCAAAGCAGAATCAGCCATAAGTAGAAAATTACTGATTTCTGGAATATTTTTGGTAACAACAAAAAAACTAAAATTGTCCAAATTGGATCCACTGAAACAGTTCAGTAGCTGTTTTGCCTAATGGACTTTTGGTTACTTTGACAGTGAATTTTACTTAAAAATGTCACTGGATAGTATCATAACACAGCAAGAGGGCCAGGAGAAAAATGAGTGGACCCGCAAATGCAAGCAAATTAAATTACAGTTGTGGTGTCTATGGTCTATGGTCAGAAATCTGACTGGGGCTTACACACACACACACACACACACACACACACACACACACACACACACACACACACACACACACACACACACACACACACACACACACACAGAGTGACAGGCTGGGCAGGGGTCGTCACAATGGTTGTCACAATAGAAGAATTTAAAAGCTCATCCACCAACCTGATCAGCACAGAAAAAGATATATTTTAACCCACAATACAATTGTTCCATATTTATAGAAATTTGGAAATATTCTTCATTAAAGCAGTATGTCTGATCATTTGCAAATAAAATAAATCTATATATTGACAAGTTTTCAATTACTCTTCATAATGTTTGTACATTGCATGCTTGTGGGGCTTCCGTCGCCTACTTACATGTCAACAAATTTTGCTGGTAATTGCTTCCACCCTATCTTTGCATTAGAGTACCTCCAGTTTAGGTATGTTTAATTTCTGAAATGACATTTTGTTTTTGTTTTCTTTCTGCCTCTGAATTATTTGATACACTGAGAGTTATTTGCAGATATTGGTTGTGGAGGATACTTTCATCACCTTGCTGATCTCTCCCTAACATTATTTGTCCTTTTATTGGGATTCTTCCCATATCCTGTTCCAGACAGTTTATTTTAGAGACACTGCATCTGACACTGTGCAGGTCCCCAGACAGTCTAGGAGAGATTCTTGTCATATTTCAATCAGCTGCTGCTTGTGTGGCCTTCCTGTCCTGCCTTTTATATTGTGCTGTTATGTGCCCTGGTTGTCACATTACAGTTGTGGCGACACTCCTGGAAGTGGCACATTTCTCTCTATCCCGTGTCAAATGTTTACTGCGTTATTCTAAAATACAGTAGAAGGTGAAAAGAAGGAGTAAGCACAGAGTGGTTTAGAAAGTTGGAGAATTTTATGCTCTATGCTGGGTTTCAAAACTTGACTTTCTTCTGTCTAGGTTTATTATTTTATCAGTGTAAGCAATATGCAATTGGGAATCACTGTCAAAAAGCAATGAAGCAGGTGTGGGCCAGAGCAGACGGGAGAGTCTAACCACACCACACAGGTACTCAACAACATTTAAAAATACTCTTCAGATTAACTGTTAAGTACCTAATACATATATACAGAATATATGGAGAGCACAGAATTACAAAATAATGAAACCAATGCTTTTTGCTCTCATTATCAAGCGCTTGTACTAAAAAAGCATCCAGGACATTTAGAGCAAGAGGGATACAGTTTCTTCTGCTTTTCTGCAGATGCAAACTTTGTCTGACTACAGTCTCAACTCAATGCTACACTATAGATGAGGAACGATAATGAAAAAGAATGCAGGATGAAAAGGTGGCCTGCTCCCCTTTATATTAGACATGAAATAAAGAAAGTAATGAAAGTGTACACCTGTCATAGGATTTCAACTTTAGTCCTCAGTTAGAGAACCTGAAAAAAAAAACACTGAAAACAACAATATGTGTCAGATAAAGAACATTTACATTAAAGTAATCATATCAAAGGAAACACACACACACACCCACACATGCTAGGAAGAGGAGGCAGAGGTTTGATATCCTGTGACAGTATTGCATATTGATCAGGGACACTTACATCTTATGTCTCCAGCTGCTACTGGATAGTCAAATGGCTCATAACAGTATCTATTACATGTGAAAACACATATATGTCATATATGTCATACAACTATATGCTTTGGTGAGAATCATTTTATAAAGGTTTTAGAGTGATGAAAAGTGGCATTAGGCTCAAAATGAAATGGAAATTCCAGTTTTAATGTTTCAGGTTTTTTTACAAGCACCAACATCAAACATGATACCTAGAGGAAGGTATTATATAACAGCCTAAATATGGGTTTCATTCTCTATGGTGGCAACCACATAAAAAAGAAAATAAAAAGCAATATCTTGTTTGTTTGAGCTTCGTATTTTATCTTCTTAAGTCATCTTAAGTTCTATCTGAAGAAAGTTAACTGCAAAGTTTACTTAGGTTTTAATATAATGGTTAACAAATAAATTCCAGCTTCAAGAGCAAATCAAAGTCAACATTTCAATAATTTGATTTTCCTTTAACTTTTGTTTAATTTTTTACCATCATGTGCTTGACTCAATCATATTTTTATTCCTATTTTCATAAGATTTTTGTGGTTATTGTGAAGGTGGATGAAATTACGCGCTGCTTCATGCAGGTAAAATAACTACAGTGTTATTTTCTCTAATCTTCTCAACTGCAGTGTAAAACAGATGTACTTAAAGTTTGTATTTCTGTCCTTCACCAAGCACAGAGGCTGGAATGCTTAAAACATAAATTTTCTAATCTCTTCGCTGACCTTCTATTTTGGGATACACAGTGCTGTGTAGTGTGTGAATATTGCATCCAGCCACACAGAGTCTAAACTATTTTTCTTCAAAATCCCTGCTGTTATTTTTGGTGCATGGCCTTTGTTGTAGCACTTGTCATAATGAAACCTTTGAGGTGATGTTTTGACTGTCTAAATCCAAAACCAGCACCTATGATTCTTTGAAAGGGATTTAGTTGAAGCTTTGCTGTAAAAAAGGTCAACCCCCGTCTCCAGCACCTGCTTGGATTTAGCCCACTGATTTTCTATTCTGCACAACAGTGGATCCCATTACATCCCAATTACACAGGCATAATCATGTCTGTTTAAATTAAATGATCATATCCTGCAATGAAGCAGTCCCTGTAGATACATTTCTTCCTAATATACTTCATTCTGCTGTCTATTAAGCACACCCCAACACAAAGCTTCTAAAAATCAACAACAGAAAACACGTCCCAGTATGACAATTATGTTTGTTTGTGTGTGGCAGCTGGTTAATCCTTGTACTGGTGTTTCAAGGCTTATCTAAAGGCTCTCAAATGTCACAGAATCGGTATAAAAGTGGCACATACACTGAAATCTCTCTCCTGACAACTTTAATGCATAGTGCAAATACAGTTACAAGAAAATACAGATACATTTTCAGTACTTTCAGTGAAGAATGTGAGGGTAGTTGGAAGTTTTCTGGAGCCAAAGCTGGAGAAACTTTTCTTATCTAGCCTTTTCTTATAATGGCAACATTTCTGGCATTCACCAAAGCTTTTATTTCAATGCCAAGGTGAAAAATTTGAGAAAATGCATGACAAAATTGAAAGAAAACAAGACCAACAAGCATAGGGCGCATGTTAATAACAGCCCTCAGTGCACAAGAGAAAACAACAGTAGATGTCTGTCACTAATTGTGAAGGTGGGTCTTCCAGCTGTGCCACTCTAACAACGCACAATTTTCTGTAGGGGGAAAACTGCTGATGCGCTTGCGTGTGTGCCGCATAAAAGAAAAGTGCCAAGCACAGGGCTGAGTTCAGAGAATGTTCTATTACTGGCAGTGTTCGAATTGAAGCTCTGATTGGCTGCACTTAATTACCTATTCAGGCATGAGGCCTTCAAAGTAACTGGAGTCAGGAGAAATCAGGCAGCAAAAAAATGCACCATGGAATGTTCTGCACCTGCCTCCCAGTAAAAAAAAAAAAAAAAAATCGGATTTGGTTTCTGTGGTTTTTCACTGAAGATATTTTTCCACAACATGTTGACTCCTGAAGCATTTGGTTACCATTTTTTGAGCCTTAAAAGCCTTTGAATATTGCCGCAGCATTAAAATTAATTTTTCTAATTAATGGGTTTTCATGGTGGTTTGTTTTTGTAGAGAAAATGCAGTCAAGCAGATAAAAACCTGACTCGTGTTTCTGTCTTTGTGTAAAAAAAAAAAGAAGAAAAGAAATTTGTTTAAAAAAAAATCTTCCATGCTCCGGTTTTTACAGGTATTCCAGGGGAACTTTGACAACGACACACACAGAAAGAATGTGATAGACCCACCCATCTACGCTCGGCTCATCCGGATCCTTCCCTGGTCATGGTACGGCAGGATCACTTTGCGTGTAGAAATACTCGGATGCACAGAGGAAGAGTGAAGTCCTTTCCTCCATCTTTCTCGCCATCACCCCCTGTCCCTTGGCATACTGGAGTATCTCACCCAGTATTTTAAAAATAAACTGTGCAACCTGTAAAAAGAAATCAATTTCCAAACGGATTTTTCAAGAATAGGTGTTTGGTTGTGGTGGGTTGCTGTTTGTTCTTTTGTACAATGATTTAAAACCTGCCCCTGATCCACTTTTGTCTTTTAAGTTGTCCTCTTTAAAGTGTGATCTTTGTCTTTTTATTCTTCAAGATTTACCATCCTGTTTGGAATGAACTTCTGTAATATATTAGGGAGGGGTGGGGTTAGGGGGTGGAGTTGGAAAAGGGTGGTGGTGGGGGGGGTGCTCTCACTGTGGTTTTAACCTGTTGCCATGGAAGCTATTGTACAGTGTCACTTTTTAACAAAGATGTGAAATCTGTCTGCCGTGCTTCATTGGACATGATTAACCAACTTCATACCATAACTAAACTGTCTAAAATACAATGTAGAGATCACACGTTATCACATTATCAAATATATTTTTACTTGGATTACTACACTTCCTCAAGCCATGCTTTTACCCTAATGGACACTGGCATTACTACATCAATCAAAACACTATTAATGCTCTTGTATTATATGTAAAAGACTAAGAAATTGCATGGTGCGTGAATTATAAATGTATACTATGACAAATCATTTAAAAACCTCTAGCCCTGAGAGCAAATGGCTTTGATTTAGGGACCTATTTTTATGTGCATTTTTAAATAGTTCTGAAACATTAATACACACTGTAAAAGCTTACTGAAGATGACTGATATGTGAGACAATAAACAAACACTGCAGTTCAAAGTGGTACTGCAGCACTGACACTGAGGCTTTTAGGCTGTCTCTAGTTGAAATGTCTAAACTCTCTCATAAGAAGTTTCCATTTTTTTTATTTGTATCTATTTGATTATCGCTACACTTTTTCTAAGATATTTGGGATTACTGTTTTGTGCTTGTTCCTTTTTTTTTCTTTTTTTTGTATTTATGTAGATTTATTTGTCTCCGCTGTCCGATGCATACAAACGTATAATGTCTTAGTGTTGTCTTGGAGATCTAAGTTGAATCAATTAAAAAGCTCAGGATAGATGTCATTTATAGAAAACCCACATATGTATAATTTTTGGCCACCTATTTAAAGATTTCTTTGTATTATTTAAAGAAAATGTCAAATGAGTGAGAGCAGTTATTTAAATCATATCAATATATGCATAATTCAAATATTGACAGCAGTCATTTATTTTCTATAATCCCTTTGACGTGATAAATGATAATTAATTTTTTTATTTTCAAAAGAGAGCACATGTCCAAGATAAATAATATATAAATATGTGCTGTTATCTCAAACCTACAGTCAAGATAAACCACAGTAACAGTTCAGAGCTCTAAATTAAATATGGACAGTGTCTTTATTTCGGGGGATTTAATCTTTATTTCCATACTGGATTAAGATAATATAGTAATGAAATGTTAAAGAACTTCGGGGTATTTTCACGAGACATGACAGCAGCTCGCTGCATGTTTAAATGCTTTCAGGGTGCTCAAAATATTTAGACGCATTAAGGTTACAGGGGATAAAGATACTGTTATGCCAATCATGTCAAAACACGCAGTTTTCACTGTACGGCTTCTGCTGTCGGCTGCATCCTGCAATAAATGAACAGCGATGCTTGGCTGGTTAAATAAATGGAAGTAAACAAGTACCTGAGGTACTGCAGCAGTGTCAAACCTTACAGCCCATTCTGCACTGCTTAAAAATAGGCCTGGATTACTCTAGCGGTTTCCACTCTTGACTGGTTTCCCCAAAGCTCTCAAGTGCTCCAATAAGAGCTGAAAGGAGTTATGTCTACTTCTATGCTTCATGTTTCACTTCCGACTTGTCAGCTTTCAGTCACTTAACTAACCAATCATTTCACATTGTAGGAATACAGTGTTTTTTTTTTTTTTTTTGTTCTAAGATTGCTGCACAGCCTGAAAGAGAAAGTAAGACATTTATAGGAAAACCTTATTTAATTTAATGCACCAACCTTTTCAGATGTGGTTGCCTGACTAGGCTGGAAATACAAGCGTGCCACTATTATTTTCATCACTTTATATTTAATGAATTAAAAAAAAATGCATTGGAATCAAACATTTTTAGACTCACTTCTACATCCAAACTGATGAAAAGCACAGCAAGAAAACATCAAGAAATGTGTCACCGTCCAAATATTTTGGAGCTTGCTTTGTATTGTTGTGTTCCAGGTCATTTTCAGCTGTCATACCATGAACATTGTTGTTGTTGCAGTTGACAAGGAACCATATGACGTCTGAAAACAAAACAAAAGTACTGGTATTGGTATCTGGGTAACTGTAACAGAGAAAATCCAATTGTGTTCTGGTTTGGCAAATTACAATATGATACACAGCGTATGATACAGTATACTGTAATGACCCTGATGTGTCTAAATATAGGGATATCTTGGAAAAGTTTACTTGTGTTGTTGCCAAACTCAGTCAGTTCAATGTAAGTTACACTGAAAGGCTTTGCTGTAGATTACCAATATGTGAAAATTGTTATTGGTGTAAATCAGTGACTGTCATTCCTTAGGTTCATGGACACAGAATAATCACAAACCGACCATTTGTTACAGATTATTTGTCTTGAACATTTTCCATTTTGATTCTCCAGCTGTTTCTTTCCAAATATCTGTATCTTGGCCAGCATCTGCTCTGACTGATCTCTGTAGCTCGCTTCCTGTGAGCTCTTATCACAGAGCAGGCCAACTACTAAGCTTTGAGGAAGTTTGCATGATATATGAGTTTGAACAGAAGAATATGACGAAGATGTCCACCGGCACATTACGTTCTCGCATATCATAAAAGATCTAATAGCCTTTACTTTGTACTCACCGTTGATTGTCTTGTGCGTTGTACAACTTCATCTCACGGGTTAAAAACGGGCGCAAAGTGGAAACTCATCCTGTCTTTGTATTTCTGCATCAGCTGTTCACATATTATTTCTTACGTCCTCCGTCTGAGTGTCAATCACTATCTAAAAAAATGTACCTGTTATAATGCTGGTTAGGTTCGAGCCTGCAGAGGAGAGTGAGGAACTGTGTACAGTCTTAAAAAAGATGTTGCTTCAAACAAAAGCTCTTTCAGTTTGACAAATAAAAACATATCTGTGAAAATGACATGGCTGCTTTGATTTCTTTTGTCAATTCCTTCGGTATGAAACACATCTTGATACAGGATGAATTCTGCATTGACATCCCATCATAGATAACCCAGACTTTAATGCTGACACTTTAACCTGTAAGTGGTAATGCAGAAATGTAACAGAAAACAAGTAGATGTGTGAAAATTGAGATTTATATTTATTAGTCTGATCCCTTAGAGATTACTTTTCATCTGTGGATGCATCAGGTAGTGATACAAGATTTACTATCCATGTCCAAACAGCTCAGTACAGTAATTGCAGTATATAACAGGTTGCAAAGAGAAGCATTACATGTTCTGGCCATTGCTAACTCAGCTAACTGTAACCTTCCTACAAATTTGTTAACAAAATTGGAAAGTTAAATAATTTACAAACTATTCTGCAAATTAGCATAAACACACTGTAGTTTTGGTTTTTAATTAATCAGATAAAGATTGTTGCAGCACTTGGCCCTCTACTCTGTCAAGCTTGGCTCAGAGTCAGCATGGTTTTACCACATTAAGTTGCTTTCATTGATTTTCTTTGTCCAGCCATTGCCAGTTTCTGGGTCTCTCGGGGGGTTCACAGTTGTGGCAGGGGATCAACGTGCGTTGCAGGGCTGAATCGCAGCGGTGGCAGATGAAATGTCCAGTAATGATTCCGTTATCAAAGTGTCAGCGCAGAGGGAGGCAATTTCCTCGTAACTGAGGTGAGTGAAGCTACTTGGCAATTAAAAGCTGATTAGAAAACAATCAGTTTAGTCTTGTTGTCCTTTCCATTAAAGCTTCATCAGTAAAGATTTTACATTTAAAGTGAGAATGACCACAGTATGGTGACGGATTGTTCCCTCTTTATATAAATGTCAACGAAGTGGTATTTTACATGCATCGAATCAATGCAGAACACGGGGCTTTTCCACATAGAAAACTGAACTGCTCATTTTGTCTGATTAAATAAGTTTCATTATCCATTTCAACATTTTAGAACTTTTATTTTTTAAACTCAGTTTCCAGCACCTTTTCAGTAAGGTACACTAATTTCCTCCGACTCCAATGATGCCAATTATAAAAGCATAATATCATTATTTGAGTTTGTTAGATTTGACTGTAATTAGTACAGCTGGCTGGACAGAACTGATAAGAGATATTGTGTTCAAAGCCGTTTCATTGAAATGATTAGTGTAATCAATGTGCAGAGGTTTTCATTACATTCACTGGAGCCTGCAGAATAAAGGAAAGTGACAGAAAGACATGAAGATGTTTGCAGGAACACAGAGTCTCTACCCTTAAATTCACTTTAAATACACAATGAGGCAATAACATATTGCAAAACATTATACCAATATTCGTAATTTTATGAATATATTTTCTTATCTATTGCTGCAGACATGCCAAGGACCTGGCTAAGGCTTTTCTTTGTGATCTGCTTCAGCCTTTCGTTGTTATAATTTTTTACTGTTTATTCATCTCTACATTGTTTTCTCATCTCCTACTTTTGAACTCCCAAACTACACATCTACAATAATTCCTGGCATCTTCATTTGGTTTCAAGAAGCTGTTGTTTTTCTATGAAAGAAGCTCTCTGTGTAATAAAGCAGCCTCGTGGTTTGCCATCTTAATTTCAACATTTGTGTAGCTGTTTGGACTTCTCTCTGTTCCTTGACCTTTTTATTCCCTTTCCAATTTCACTTCTTTTATCTTTTCTCATGCAAGGAGCATAATTCTATTACCACGATCAAAAGGCAAGTCATATTTATTCTGGTGACCTACTGATTAAATTGCAAACTGATGAAATGAGTCTCCAGATTAAAGCATCGCTGCACTGTGTAAACCTGAGGTGGAAGGAGGCTAATACACATTCATTTACAAAAGGCTTTCTGTGAAGATAGGATTTTTTTGTCACCAATATAAAAAATATGGTGGTTTAAGAGCAGCTAATTCTTCAAAATTCTTAGAACTTGACTAGGTGCTTTTATGAGTGATTTTTATTTTTTCTATCAATGGAGATCAGTGGTTTTAACTATAAGCAGTATTACTGTAATAGAGTAGCGCTTAGAAAGTGCTTCAGTAATGCAAAACTCCAGAGAAGAAGTTGTGTTAAATATCGCACATTGGCATCATAGAACTTCCAATATCAAAAATGTACCAGGTCTTGCCAGGATCCATTTCAAACATGTTCTTTTCCCTCAGAATTTTTCAAGTTTCAAGCACGAAGTTGCATAAGCCTGAGATATATTAAAAGTAGCATATTATGATTCATGAAGGTTATTTTTAAAAGGGCAGGCTGAAAGAGAAAGATGTTCACAGAGAGTGCAGTGTAATCTGGAGTCTCCCTGGCCACCTGTCTAAAGAATGCTCAAAAATCTATTTGAAGAAACGTGATGAGATTAGAGTCTAGATCCCATCAGATGCGTGTCCATTAGGGAATGGAATTGATAAGAATTTCTTGATACCAATGCCATTATCAGTTCTAGTTTTCGGTCCAATTCTTCATTGATTCCTGATCAATTTTCTCTGTGGAAAAAAAAAATCCAAGAAAAGGATCTGATAAGCTTGGAGGCACACGATTCACATGGTTTGGAGCCAGTACTCAACTGGAGCCGGTTCTCGATTCTCATCCCCTGCTTCCTTTTGATAAAACAGTCTCAACTCAAAGTTCATTTACTTTTCACAGCTTTTGACTGTGTCACAGTTTGCTCAGTGTAATAGAACTCTAGATGTTTAGACTTTACATTATTCTGAACAAAATAATAGAAACAACCATGGGATAATAGAAAGTTTAACAACTGAGGAAACTCCATCAGCTGATGAAAACTGTGTGATGTGGCTGAAAGCTCTAGCGCTTCCAGTTCTACATTAACCGGGTGAACACTCACTGTACTCATCACTGTATGCTGCAGAACTGTGAAAGAAATCAGGCCTACAAAGTTCTGTATTTGTTATGTTATCCATGTCAGTACTGTCCGAGTCAGCGATGCAATATGCCATTCAGTTCCACTAAGATAGTAAATCCGCAGCAACAAATGTATTGTCAAGGATGAATAAGCCAATTCTGATCCATGATGGATAATTTGCTGATCCTATAATACGTCCCATTGCAAATCCAGCTTTGATTCGTTCTGAGCTTGTGAATGTGGGTCCTCTTCTGTCTGGGGTGTGTGTTAACATGAATATACAGTGTAGGGAGGGATAGGGGTAATTTTAATATCTCACTGATAGAGCTCACTTGGTCATGGGAGCTGTCTGGGAGCTGACAACATTTACTGCACAACTACAATTGGCAGAGCCCGGCTTCACACTACAGATGCTACACAGACAAAAGCGATTTCCAGCACTGATGTTAAAGTTTCATCCTGACCAGTGGGTTAGAGTAATGGAAAGTGCACTATTTAAAAATATAAGATGTATGGAGATGGTGTAACACAGTGTATTCCGGTTTAACCAACAACTCCTTTCAATCAATAAATCACACGTCTGATTCTTAATGAATGCATTTAACAACCATTTTTGGAAGGCTAGAAACTTTGCATTCTAACTGCATGCATCTATAGCTCTAATTTTATAATAAACAGTCCACTCAGGCTTTTGGTCCAAATGCCCTGCAGCCCTTTTCCAGAATTTAAGTCGAATAGAGCACGGGAGATGAAAAACATATCTGAAAAACACCAAGCAACTATCATGCTGGAGGGGGGATATCAAACAGCCAGAGGGATTTTTCACAACCTGGCAACCTGAAAGTTAGTTCTTATGTATGACTCATAACAGTTCCATTAGTGAATAATTTGTCAGCCATTAACAAAGTCATTAGCCACAGCCTATAAAGTCTTTTCAAAGGCATTGATCAGAAATAGGATAGCCATCTGTTTTGTTGATCTGGTGCCCCTTTCAGTGGGACATGGAGCAGGTCATCGTGGGAAAGCATTTGTACATTTACCCATCCAATGCAAGTGTTTTCTGGAAGGTATTTGCACAACTGCAAGAAATCACTTCACAGGCAACATGAACATGGGTTGTATTCATGAACACATGGATTGTGTTCATGAACACATAATTCATTTTTGCAGTCTCCTGTGTAAAGTTGTAAAGTAAAAGTAAAGTAGTTTGATTTGATGCCAGACACAATAATCACTCATTTCAGCTGGTAAAGTAATGATCTCTGCTCCACGGGACAAATCTACTCACACTGTCTATTCAACCATCTTACATGGTTTTCACTTTTTAACTCATTTGTAGACTCAGCCAGAGCGTTTATATCTGGAACATAACGGCACCACCCAATGTTTGAGCTATATATAGTGTCACTAATCATATGGACTAAATTTGTCTGCATGGCGCTCTGTTTGTCGCGATGAGTATTGAGGGCAAATGAGTTTCAAGTGATATCTCTCTTGTTATCTTGTTTGTGTAGTCTTTGGGGAGTTTTTTTTTTTTTTTTTTTGGCAGAATTGGGCCAGCCTTGTGTGCACGGTTCACCTCTCAAATGAAATTGATGCTAATGTTATTTTGGGTTCAGTTCTGGTACCTGTAGAACAATCAAGTGGGACAGAAATTACCACTAAAAAGCTCCCGAAAGCATCAAACTAACTCTCGTCATTTATCATTGAGGTCAGCTTGGATGCCTTTTTTTTACTGTATGTATTTGGCAGTAGAAGCATGGCGATGCAAGGCTCTGTGAGGTGATAAAACAACTCCAGTTTCCGTGAGAACAGAGCACATGAACAAAAAACCACAAGGTCATTTTTGAGGCATTTTTGACAGAATCTGTGCTCCAAGTCAGGTGAGTTTATACATTATTTTATATAACATTTTCATGGAGGTGTCTGCAAGCCAATTTAGACTGCATGGTTTCCCAGTTATCCCCTAGATAAGTCATTATTTCACTGTGTGACATGTGTATCTGCTCATAGGAAATGTATTCTGAAAGAGCAAGGACTGTCTTGCCAAGGTTTTACGCACTGGTTATTAGTAATTGTCATAATCATTTTACATTTGAAAACAGTATATGTCTGTGAGTTAAACATATAGACTAACATTATTTTTGACTGCTAATGCATGTTAAAAAAAAAGTCAATTTTTAGTTGACCTGTCTGATTAAAGCAGAGCTTGTAGCAATGCACCAACAGTTCCCTTCTGTGCTACAGAGCATTTTAGTTTCTCAGCTCATTGTTCTGGTTTTACAACCTGCACCTTGGTTGTTCTGGTTCAGTCTTACTGCTCTCATCAGAGTTGTTTCGTTTAAATCGCTCTGAAAAACTTGTTGTGCCCTACATGCTAAATACCAAATAGCAGACAGGCAAAGTTAGTGACTAGCTGGTGAACGTAGCAGAACATTTAGCAGCTAAAGAGCCATATATTTCCCTTAAGAGTTGGCAGAGACCACAACAGAGCTAAGTGGAGAATGAATATTGGGCTTTTGAATATATCTGGATGTTTGCTAACAATAGGCTACATCAACTTTGATAAAAAAGGATTAAAAAAATTCCCTTATGGTAGTAGAAGTGGTTATAATGTCTAATAGTGTTTAACATAATAAACAAATAAATACCTTCACCAGAACAGCTTCCATTCTCACTGAGAAAAAAATTACTGCTTTGCATCAGCTTTACATCAAAACATAAAAAAAATAACTTACTAAAAATTTACCGTGTGTAAAAAATTAGGAAAGTGTGGTTTGTTTATACTGTGATTAATTATAATATTATATGCTTTATCATGTCAATAAAATGAAGAACAGATTTTAGGGATCAAAAGTCATCAAAGGTTGTGAAAGAGATGAAGAAGGGAAAGTTTTCAATACAGAAATGAGACCTCTGGAGATGAGGTCCTTGTCCCTCAATGATGATATGACTATATGATGGAGGTGACAAGACGTTTGCAGCAGAGTCAATGAAAGATACATGAGCCGAGATCCAGTGAGCCTCCAGTCCATGTCAAGAGGAATGTGAGAGCCCAAAGCCTGAGACAGTTACCTCTTTAACGACTTGCACAAACTCCAAGCAGAAATGTGCTCTAAACTACTCAGTAGTGTAAGTAATGCCTACAGCTTTGAGAACACAGCGAGAGCTTCAGAGTCAGGGCAAACAGTCCCTGGAGATCCAAGCACTTCTTTGGGTCAGCATTTCACACTGCACAGTCAACTTCCATTTTACTTTTCAAAGTCAAACTATTTTATTTTGGTCCTTCCTCAGACAAAAAAAGAATTTCAGATGATAAAAGATGTGGAACATTTAAACATGCCTTAAAAAACAAAAACAGCCCTTTGTCACATGAGTTTCCAGGGCACTGACTTCTTGAAGATCAGTTTACATTTTCTTTTATGTTTAATATATTATGTTTAATGTTGCCCTTTAATTTAATGTAACGTGTGAATGTCACAGTATTGTTATAATGTATTCATACATAGTATGTAGTTTAGTAAAGCTATGCCATTTAAACAACAAAATATAGCTTTTCTCATGGACGCTTGTTCTGCTTTTATAAAAGTAAATTTCATCAGAGGGAATGCTGAGGGCATGGTGCTGAGAAACAGTTTGATGCTGTATCTCAAAAATCTGATTAATTATATTTTCGTACCTCGCTGTCTTTCTGTCGCTCTGAGCAGAAAAATACTTTCAAGGCCACACACACACACGCTGATCCAGTGACTTTTGAATAGAGTTTTTGACTTTTGGATAAATGCAGTTTTAGAATGAATTACAGCGACTCTGTTTGTTGATCCTGTAGGCTTGTGAAACCCAGCCAACATGTTTAACTTACTTCTTTGTCTGGTAGTTCAAATATGCATGCCTTCTGTAGACCCTCTGTGGACCCAATTAGAATCAAATAATGCAAACAAAATCCCTCAAGGTAGTAATAATGTGGTTTGGATATTTGTATCTGCAGTGATATGGGGTGCTTTGTCGCCTGAAGCATTTTCACGGCATACATTTTGTAACAATACTTTGGCCTTGCATCATTTAGATTTGGGATTGTCCTCTATTGCTTTTTAAATCATTTTTGGACTCTGAAACATAGCATAACCAACAAAATGAGATAAATTCAACCCTTATGCAATTATTTGGCTTTTACAGGACAAATGCTGTCAGTTTGGTGACCTACCTCTTTTATTTACTTGTTACTGGTTCTATTTTTAATAAAAATCAAGTCATGATTTCATTTAAAAAAGGACACATTTCTTCTGTGCTGCTGTATAGAACTAAAACTATATACTGCTCTGTTGGAGCTTGAGCTTGTTCTGGATAAACTTAATTCAGCTGACTCATTCATCTGAAACAGGTATTCCATATAGTCAACACAGAGTGCTTACCTTTATTCTGACTGAGGATTAAGAATCTGTAATGTGTGCATACATTTTCTGATGGTTGTCCTCAAAAAGTACAAGTCCAGTGATGATGAGACTGGCCTTTAAAGCTTTTGTGGTTAAGGTCATGTTATATTTTTGTTGTATTAAATCATTTATGGGTGACATTAGAGTGTGATAAAGTTTTTGTTATCGTTGAGTCCACATAATTCAGTTTTTCTATGTGCAGTATGAAAAATAGTAGTTTGTTTTTGTACGAGCAAGTGAGATCAAGTGAGAATTTATCTCCCTCTCCATTTATAAAATTACACTTGAGAAATATTCTTTGCTTTTGTGATTTCTGTATCAATGTTTTCATCTTTACAGTCAAAAGCTGAATATCTGGCTATTTTATTTATACAGGCAGTTGGATTCGCACAACTCTGAGTGCCCCCCTGGCTTGAATGCTCTCATTGTCGTTTCATCCCATGTATTACTCCACTTTGCCAATGGACTGTATTCAGCCAGATGTAATTAAAGCGTTTTAATGGGATGATTCCCTCAGAAAACATTTTGCAGTGACTAGTGATCCTTTTACCAGACAGCTGGAACGATTCAAAGTCTGCACATGTGGGTCCAAATGTCTGAGACCCCTTTTCCATTCACTTGAATGGACTTGCACTTTTGGATCCCACTGCACATTCACATGTACGCGTGTGTGCATGTGCGTGTTTGTGTGCCATTCTCAGAGCCAGTGTGTTGGAGTTTTATAATAGCTGTGCAGCCTCACAACCTCTCAGAGTCACAGGAGGAGAGCACACAGTCAGATTCAACTGAGGAAGCTCTTGCTTGTAAATGTGCCTGTCCTCTAACATCAGAGCTGAATGCGCTCCCTTTGATACGATATTTGAAGGGTGACATTGTTATCTAGAGGGTAAACACTGTATCTCAGTCATGATCAGAACCTAAAGGACATTTTAACTACACAGAGATTGAATCCCTGGGTCACTGTGATGGAAGTAGCGACTTCTTTACTGATAACAGATTTGTACAACTGTAGTAAATTTTACACAGGCTAATTCAATGGGATATTTCGGTGTCAGGTCATTTTCTGTTTTGTACAGTCATGTTTTTGAAATGTTGAGCATCCACAAATGGAGGTTAGTCTGTACCAGATAACAGAAAGCAAAACACAGTATGTTGTGTTTTTAAAAGCAGGTCTCCAGAATTAAACCAAATTAAGTTTAACTGTGATAATCAACTTCACACTTTTTGACTAAATGAAAACTCCTGACATTAGTTTTTGAAAACAGTGCTGTCTGACATCTACCCTTGAAGCCAAATAGTTTAATTAATATTTTCAGGTGCTTATAATGTTGCAGTGACCTGTTTCTTATGATTCACTCAGTTACAATTTATCATGTCAAAAAAAATATTGCATGACACATTTCTCTTTTTCGCTTGTTGAATTATGTCTAGCAGAGAATTTTACCTCCTGTGTCTTTTATACGTATTATGTCCAACCAAATAAATAAATAAAATCAAAACTTGTCGTCAAATGCAAAAGTAAGTCAACACAATCTGCATATTCATGTGTTTTCCCAACAGCTTCTTATATTTAAAAAAAAAAGAAAATACACACATATCCTCCCAGAGAGTCATGTGAATAAACAAACACTTAAATCCTTGCTGAAATATGAACTCCTTCCTATTTGCATAAGCTTTTTTTATTTACATTTTGAGATGGCAGAGATCATACCAAATTGGCATGAAAGCCCAATGAGCCATTTGGGTGCAGCGTAACACTTCAGAGAGCCTTTCAAACCAACCGCCCTCTCATCTCTGCCAATGAATGCTGCATGTCATTAAAACTTAATGCCAAAACACAGGAGGCGACTCAGTAGTTTTATCAAGAGTGAAAAATTGTGACTTGAAATCCACATCAGGGCGGAGTAAAAGACATGAGGGGGAAATGAAAAGGAATAACCGCGGATCTCATCTCTGCAGTTATACATGTTTCATTGCATGGAATATATTGATTGCTGAAATCGAGTTCAGAGAAACTAAATGGAGCTACAATATGGATGCAGGGAATGCAATCCTCATCTTGAGAAAGAGATGTAAGCTGATTGCTGGTTACTGATTGTCAACAGCAGGTAGACTGAAATATTCACAGGGGTGTGCAAACATGGTTCTGATAACATCAGACATGCATGTTTTAAACATTGTCAGAAAGCCACAAGCCAAAGAGAAAGATCTTTTAATCTCCAGTAAAATGTTATTTTGTGAGTATACAGGGAAATATAATGCAAATTTATCTTTTTTTCTCAGTCTATTATGTGCTTTGTTGAATCTCTGTGTAAACCTTTCGAGCGATCTAAAATTAGTTTGAAGAAAAATTTTGCTTTTTGGCCAAATTACTAAAGCAGTACCTGAGGAAGGAGCAAACAGGTCTGACCTGAACCAAACCCTAAGAAACCCTTAAAGCTTGACAGACAGGAGAGAATAAGGAAGGGAATGTGGGGCAGGATGTGACTGGGAAGAGGAAATAGCTTTAATGCCTGCAATCTCAATTTGGTCAATCAGCAATCAGAGCGCACTGAAACACTAATGAGGGGTTTCAACATAGGATTCAGCAACACTGCTGCTGATGCAGATGTGATATGACAGTTAAATCAGCTATGGGAGGAACATTTGCTGGGCCTGTGTGGTGCTCTGATGGAGCGAACTGCAGAGTCACTCTGATTTGAAGGGTTATTTGAGAAGAAGAAAATATTATATTCCTACAGGTATCAGAGGTAAGTAGCAGTCAAACAGCCCAGGAGAAGTGATAATAATATACATCACTGATGTTTCACACACTCTGATGTGAGAGACCCGATTTTATAATATCTTCGGTCTGTCTGCTAATATGTGATACTGCACAGTAGCAAACACTGCAGACTGGTTTTTTTTATTATTATTATTATTTTTTTTTTTGCCATTCTGTGTCATAATACTGGCTTATTATGTAATCATCAAGAATGTAAAGAGTTTTATTAAACCAGTCCTTATTTGACATTGTGTCATAAACATGCAAGATGAACACACCTGGACTGTCTACAACAATATGCCCCTGTGTGTGTATATATATATATGTCATGGCAACTGTTTGCATGTGCATGTCTGAGTGTTTGGGGGAAACAGACTCTCTCTTGAATAAGCACAAGAAGAGGAAAAACATTGACAGGAACAGCACAACACTTGTCTTTCTACTCCACACAGAAACTAGAGTAGATAGTGTTTTAATAAACCAGCCTGTTGGGGCAGAACGAGCAAGTCTGCATTGTCTGAGGTTGAAAACAATGTATAGAGTAGCTGCCTGAGCAGTGAATCCAGTCTGAAGGCTGCCTCAACAACCCAGCCTAATAACACGGACGGTTAAAACCCGCTATTGCTCTCCAAATGGTGGCATCTGTCCCCAGCAGCTGTCCTTGCTTGTGTTCTCATCTGCTCAGGTCAGGCCACCTTCCGCAACCTCCTCTGACCGGCTTGGGGCTCAAACATCACCAAGACTGATGCTGCCAGTTGTTCAGCTACCAGGACAGGTGAACTGCCTTGGCTGTGACCAGTCGTTGCTCAGTCTGTTTGATCTACATCATGAGCCCCATGTGAAACGAGGCACATTCAGCCAGCTCTGCTCAGCAGCAGGCCCTGGTTCAGGTATGAGCAGCTCAAGTCTTACAGAGGTCAAACAGATGGCAATGATGGAGAGAGGAGTTTCAGCAAATTAGGCTGATTTGTCAAACAAAATCAATTATCTAATAGTTTTCTACTGACTTGGAGTTCTCCCAGAGTTCACTCTGGCTTCCTCTTCTCCTCTTCTAATCTGCCATACCTAACTGAGGATGTACCACATCTATCAGTAGTGTTATTTCTGTGTTAAATAATGACAGCCAAAGTGATTTGTCTGTTTGTTTTCTAAACTGTGGTGGTTTCCAAACAGTCAATCTGTCAGTCAACTTTTCTCTGTTAAGAAAAATTAAATAAATAAATAAAAAGTCTGCTACTTTTGCAGGTCATGTTTGAGTCTTGTGTTATGTCTGAGCTCTGTGTGATCTGCTTCAACAAGAACAGCTCACTCACAGAGGTGAATCTGTAATCTCGTCACGATAAGTGAACTTTGGCCAATTAGGCCATCAAAGAAAGTTTCGACTAAAATGGAATTGCATTTTAGCTTCAAATAATAGTGTGTGTCTTAACCCTAATAAGAAAATAAGAACGTGTCATCATCTGGTGTTTGACTGGATAAAGGTGGAATGAAACACAGGCGTGGACCTTTAGAAAATTAATTGTTCAAACAAATAAGATGTTGCAAAATTGCCCTTTGTGTATTATATTATCTTCAATGTGTCTGCTGTCTTTTAATTTAACATGGAATGTTCCTTTACTGCATGTTGTGGATGGGTCTCCCAGGAAGACTGAGATAGTGGTGGATCTGTATTAATTTAAATGATATGTATTAAATTATTCAGAGAAAATAACACATGTCAGGCTGCAGTTCCATTTGTGACACTGACATGAAAACGTCAGACTAAAAATTAGCATGCCAGCATGGTCCATTTAATATGCATCTGATACAAGATATATTAGCATGTGCATTGCTACATTTTTGTGTTCACAAGCACAGTTGTGCGCTTATGTTTATGTGTGAACATGTGTCTGTGACATGAAGTGAAAATGAATGAATCATCAGAGCTACTGATCATGAAACCTAATTTACTTTTTTTAACAGGATATTTGCACAAGGCCTCCAGTTCTACAAACCAATATTACACAGATGAAATGTAATTGGCTAATTGTCAAAATGCTGCACAGTCTGTTGCAGCGACATATATCCCATTGAGTGTTGATGTGAGAGTGGAGCAGCATGTGGTGATGTCCGGAAACACACGAGTTCTATCTTCCTCGCAGGGCTGCATTAAGAGCTGTCTGTGAAGTCTGATAAGAGACTACAAATTAATGACATTTTAATTACGGAGCCATTTGGATTCTCTGTCTTTGTTTTATAACAAGGACAATAAAATAACCTTTAGGATGCTTGCAGTGGCTCACCCTATCTTTACAGTCCCTCTGTCCCATAAAAGACAATAATGTAGGATGCAGTGTTAACATATCATGCCAACACCAATCAAAGGGAAAGAGTTTGCTGTTAAAACAAAAAACAAGTGACAACATGATACTTACTTGTCACGCAATCAATAGCCTTTGTGTGTGTGTGTGTGTGTGTGTGTGAGACACTCTCATTGTCAGCTCTCTGTAATCATCATTATCTCCTTTTCTGGTGTTAAAATCTCTGCATTTCCTACTTCAAAATTCTTTCTCTTGGTTTCGCACCTCATGCGACTTCACACCATCACACTGCCTGGCTTCCCTGGCAAAATCTCTCATTTTTGCTAACAAGTCAGTAGCTCAAACTTACACTCTTCATTAGTTTTGTATCACAGTCACTTTCACAAATATGAACAGCAGTATGTTAATTGAAATATCTGTGGAGAAGTGTCTGTGAGCATCCTCTCTCTTTTCCAGGATGGATGTGAATGTGATATCTGTCTTAAGGTGTTACTTCCACGTAAAAGCATGATGATCAAATAATCTAATTTGGCTCGTTGTTTTAATTAGGTAACGCTAGTGTCTTTATTTAGTAGCTATACAACACAGTGATGAAGGATTTTGAAAGTCCCTTTCAGAGCCAACCGCTCTTCTGCCATTTGCAATAACTGTGCCAGCACAAAATGGACTCTTTGGCTGGTATATGGGATGTAAAGTGGTTTTCTTGTTCTTTTTCATTTTTCCTCATGGTTTTTTAGCACCAACACTCAAACGGGCTGAGTCTGTTTTGTAGCTTAAAAGAGCCAAATTGGGTAATTTACAATATTGTAGTGAACTGAGAGTATGAACAAGATGATATTTGCTAACACTAATATTTTTCTGTGGACTCCTTCCTGAGTACATTACTAATACATTAAACTCATTCACAGTAAGTTAATATTTACAAGACTGTATTTGTCTAATGGCTTTGTTTTTATTGCATGTGTTTTGTGCAAATGTAACAGTTAAATCAAGAAGAAATCTAATTACAGTGTTGACAAGGTTGAGCACAAGAATCTGTTCCCTGGCACTTAACAGGGCTACAACCATGCTGGTGGTTGTGTGAATAAATAGGGAAATAGTAACTTCAGCACGGCAGGATGCTCATGGTGACAACACTAACAGGTATACTTTTTTCTTTTTTTTTTTAACAATGGTCACCACAAGTTTAGCATGTTAGCATTAGTACAACATTTGGTATTTTGCACTAAACAAAGCACAGACTGATTCATCATCTGGGCAGAATGGATATATGTACCAAATTTTATTGAGGTGTTTCACTAACTGACAGACCAGTTCCAATCAGATTCCTTCTGACCAAGTATTTTGGCTTCATTATCAAGCAAGGGTGGGCTCTGTTTTTCTTTTTTTTATGTGTGTGTGTGTGTGTAGGAGCTGAGACATTTTATGATAACTGCTGCTTGTATTATTTTTCTATAATTTCCTTGTGATGTTTACATTTTACATATTTATAAAAGGCCTCTGATGGGGAAATAGTATTACCTTTTTTCCTTGTATCATCAGAACTGCTTTACCCTGAACACATCCAGCTCATCTGCTCTACAGTATCATGAGAAGAGAAG
Organism: Toxotes jaculatrix; assembly: GCF_017976425.1. Classification (NCBI taxonomy): domain Eukaryota; kingdom Metazoa; phylum Chordata; class Actinopteri; family Toxotidae; genus Toxotes; species Toxotes jaculatrix. Next base: position 15,968,950 of record NC_054400.1, on the reverse strand, counting down.
ACAACGCTCAGAAGTGTAGAGACACGTATCTGGCGATGTAGCCAGAGAGGGCAACGCTGCCAGCATAGCAGACATTTCATTAGGACATGAAAAAGAAGATGCAGGGAAAACTACATTTGCATAAAAATAACATTAGTGAAATAGCAATCAGATGGTGCAGGGCCATGCTGAAAGTGTCATCCTCCTGAGACAAGACCAGGGCTATATCTTTAATTGGAAAGAGAAAGGGGGGATAAAACCTTTCATAGATAAGATGCACAAGCGCTTTCATCTTTTTTCACTCAATGTTCTCATATTGTCTTCCATTCTTGCAGTTTTTCTCTTCACACATTACTTATTACCAGCCATGACAGCTTGACTGGTATTGTTATACTTTGGGAATGTGTGTGTGTGTGTGTGTGTGTGTGTGTGTGTGTGTGTGTGTGTGAGAGAGAGAGAGAGAGAGAGAGAGAGAGAGAGAGAGATAAAAAGAGAGAGACAGATCATGGCAGAATGTGTTCCCAGAGACATCTACTGTAGCGGGAACTACCACAGAGGTGATTTTCAATACTTTGACAGGTGTTCGAAGATGGGGGTGGTCAACGTTAACATGTCGATGGGCATGGCTGGTATGAACCCATGGCAAAATTATCTCTATTTTATCTGTGTAGTGCATTAAAAAAAAAAACATATACACCCTTTTACTTTTATTGAGTGTGAAGAGATAGACAGGTAAGGCCGAGCAGAGAGAGAGGGAATAGCATGCATCAAGGTACCCGGGCTGTATTCGAACCCGGACTGGCAGGGTAAGGACTCCGCCTTGACGCATGTAATGCGTTTGTATAGGGGAGCTACCGGTGCGCCCCGACATTTTATCTAGTCAACATTTTAATCAAAAATCCACACACGAGACGATTCAGTCAGGACGCATGCCCACATGTGTTTATACTAAACGATTTCAGAGCGGCGATTTCAGGGACTTTCGGGGCTCTATCAGAAACTCAGGTGATCACGTGAGTTCAGAGCAAAACAAACATGGAAGCGGACGGTTGTTGTCAGCTGGCTGCGCTCGTCTGTGCTGTGTTTGCTACTGAACGCAAAATACATGGAAGAAGTCATGGCTGAGAAGACGGAATCAGCGCGAGCTGGGGGTGAGTTGGAAATAAAGTTTTATTCTAAGTCACAAACGGGGCTGGAGCAGGGCACTGCTACAAGTTAAAGTTATTGTTATTTGTACACAGGTGGAGGACATTCTCTGACCTACTGCCACGGAGATGCTGCTTCATGATAATATCTCTGTCCTCTGGACTTGTACGAAGGTTACTGGCAATTGCAGGGTAGAAAAAACATCAAATGCAGTGACATTTCTTGATCCAGCTTGTAACATTAAGATAATGTCTGTAAGCCCCTCACACTACAGGACCATTTGGGCAGGCCAGCTTCGAATTAGGAACATTCCCATAATTGTCAGGAGGGGAAAACAAGGCCCAAAATTCTGCCCAAAATTCTGCCCATTTTTTCCCCCAGTGTGGGTCCAGCTTTAGCTTGTTTTGGGATGACTGTGCTGTGAATGGAGTGACTCTGAACTTCTATAAAACTGCCTGTTGCTGAGAAAGATTTCATCAAAATGCTACAGGTTAGCCTCACCTTGTGAATCGTGGCAGGCAGGAATTGGTTCTCAGTGTGTGTATGGCCTTGGAAGTCTAGGATGTATTAATACATTTTATTTGGATGGCTACGGAAGATGTTAGAAGAAAATCAGCAGAACTGTGCCAGATAATGCTTAAAACGCCCAAATGAAAACAACTGAGGAATTTCAAATGCTCATCTTGCTTTAGGGCATTCAGGACTGTGTTTAAGAAAAAGAAGAAAGTGAACATCTTTGTGTGTGTGTGTGTGATATTTGTGTGCTTGTGTGCGCATTTATCTCCCCATGTGAATGCGAGAATATATTCATGGCCATGTGCACTTGAAGAGCACATTGAGCATTCTATTACAATTCTAACGAAGCTTCTAAAGAAGCTTTTGAGTTGCAAAATCAATGTCGCTGAGTCGCCGACGCAACAGAGGGCACATATCATTCGTCAGGCAAAATGAGAATTGGGCTAACGAGGTAGTTGCGGTCTGCTGCGGTATCGCGTTGGGCCACATGGTCCTGTAATGCTGTAATGAGGAGAAATGGCCGAGGCGTGAAGAGAAGCCAAGTGGCGGGGTGAAGGCCACTAATTCCCCTCATCTGGAACCAGAGATAAGAGACAGATTAAGATTAACAATGTCCAGCCTGTTGAAAGACTAATTATGAGGTAGTTTGTTCAGTTGCTAACTTCTGTAGGTAGCACCTCACAAAAGCCGCCTGCAGTATGTTCACTTGTGGTTACTGTGTGTGTAAGTGTGTATGTCTGCCCCCCAACACCCCCGTCTTTTCTTTATGTCTCTGTTCAGAGTCTCCTGAGTCTTGGCTAAGCCGCTTTCTTCATAGGTTTCACATGTCAGCTATTTCCACCCTGCTTGCCTTCACACAGTAACTCAACTCCTCTCATCCTCTATTAGAGGCAGTACATTACTCTTTAGCCGCCAGCCCAGTGTCATTATTGGCTCATAACCATCCAGATCCACAGAAGTTTGGGTTTAGTTAGGCTTTGTTGTTGGTGTATTATAGTGCAAATTAGTTTTATTTTGAAAATAGAAAATCAGAAATCTGGAATATGCTTTTTGATAACACAGTTATCTCAAGTTTCTTTTTTATGACAAACCTACATTCACTGATGTATTTAACCCCTTAGGAGCGGTGAAACAAGCTGTAAACAGTCCTGAAATATTATTGTCTTATAAAGCTGATATGGGAACAAGTCCTCCAACCTAAAAAATATAGGTTGTTTGTCCCTAAAGATTGTGGTTTGGGTTGAAGTAAGTACTTTGCTAAGGTTAGAGAACTGTCATCATTATGGTTATAATTATTAAAGCACAGTTAAAGTTGTGGAACGGTCATGATGAAAGAAATGGTGACCATTGGTTTCAAGAGGGAAGCAAACTGGTCTCCCGTCTCAAGCTCCTGTGTTTTGTCGACCCCTCCATCCGCCATGACCTTCTTGCAATGCAGACTTCATCACTTTTTATACTACATCACCTGACTTCCTCCAAAGGGGTCATTTTTTGGAGGACTCGCTCTCTCTGCAGGAATGTCTTAGCAAACAGTTGCTAGAGCGCACATCCAGCAGATGTGGAGCAACATGTGGAGCAAATTCTGAGACCAGTTTCCCATTCACTGTACCTCTGTGTGTGCATTGACATTAACTTTGTTCGCCCAAAGCTTTGTCATAAATTGATGTTTTATCCATTTGTAAGCCATAGTTTTATGATACACTTTATAACCTTGTCATTTTACCTGCATGTTTTAAACCTGGACAAAGTAAACTGAGTAACTGAAATGTCTGAGTCTACTGTGACTTGTAATGAGAGATTGGGGAATCAGTGGTTGCAAAACTGCTGTACAGTAAAGGGTTTTACCAGCCATTTCGATTAATTCTGTGATTTATACAAAACTGATAGCATACGCCTAAAATGGAAGGGAACCACAAAATTGATTTCACATTTTATCAACTGTATAGTTACTAACTCCTTCTGACCCACATCTCGTCAAGACCCTAAAAACCTCATCTTGACTCAAAACACGCCGCTCTTGATAAAGAGGGTCCTGCTGGCTCATGGCCTGTATAATGTCATGACTAGCCCCTAGGGGGCTGTTTTTGGAACTTCTTGGTGAACTTTTGGACATTTTCAGTTTCAGTTTAGTTTTATTTTGGAAAGTTTAGTTCTTGTGTATCATGCCTTGTTTTACTTACTGTCTTAGTCTGTAAATTGTTATGTTTTGTCTGGTGTCTATGTTGTCTTGTGGGTTCCTGTTTTATTTTGAATTCACTGCCATTGTGTATCTGGTCTTGTTTTACTTCCTGTCTTTGTCTTGTTTCCCGCTTTTGTAATTGTTTTCCCCGCCCTAATTGTTTCCACCTGTTTCCCCTTACCTGTTGTGTATATATAGTCTGCGTTTCCCCTTGTACAGTGTCAGTTCGTTTTTGTCTCATGCTTTAGTCTCATTGTCTTGTTCCATGCCTTTGCCTCATGTTTTTTCGCCTTGTCTTGATTTTGTCTTGCCTTTTGTCTTTGTATCCCAGGTGAGGTTTTGTGTTTGTTACTTTGTTTCTTGTTAGGTTTTGTTCATTGCTTAGTCTTTTCCTCGTAAGAGTGATTTTGTGTTCACGTTTTGGTAACTTTTGTTTTAGTGCCTTTTTCCCCTTTATGGGTGATCTTTTGTTTGTTACTTTGAGTGATTTTCTGTATGTTACTTTGTTAGAATAAAATATTATTAGTTTGGACTACGTCTGAGGGGTCTTACATTTGGGTCCTAGTCCTTGCCTCCCATAGCCGTGACATATAAGTACAGTCATATTCCTGTCATAATCAGTGATAACTGAGATGTTAAAAACAAGATATTTTTTGAAGTCAGAATAACATTATCCACATGACCCTGCCACTTTGCAAATTTTTACTTTAAGCATTGGCTTTATTAGCATTAGAACACTTTCTACTAAATTACTGGTTATCCTCGACATGATAAATGCCCATAGTCTTAATTTCTCGGGATTAAGTGAAACCTGGCTAAGACTTTGAAAGCCTAAGTGAGGCATCATCTCCAAGTTACGTTAGTTTCAAGTTTCATGTGAATCAGGAAGAGGTGGGGGTGTAGCTGCTATATATGGCTTCAGATCATTGATGATACCCAATTAACACAATTAACACAGTTGTTTTGTGTCATTTGAGGTACTTCTAAATGCACCCAAAGCTTCACTCGTTTTACATAGCATTTGTTTTCTCTCTTGTTGATCACGAATCCAAGCAATTCAGTAAAGTTTTCTAAGATCTCATACATTCTGCTGGTTTTACAAGTAAATTCTGATAAATTTTGATTTGACTTGACCCTAGAGAATGTAAGTCCAGCAGATACTTTTAAGCTCTGTGATCTCCGTCAACTCCTGAGGGAAATATCCAGCTCTTTAGCTGCTAAATGCACCATTATGTTCACCTGCTAGTTGCAAACTGCCGCTTAGCGCTGGACAGGTAGTTTAATCAGAGCTTTTTCTCTGAAAACAGCTTCCAGCTGTGCCTGGAAATGGGTCTATGAGAACAATGAGAATTAAGGACAACTGTAAATTTATAGGTCACAAGATCAAAACAGTAAGCTGAAAGATGCTAAAGCACCCTGTAATGTTAAAGCTGAGGGGAATGGAAGCAATTGTTGACAATTACCTGTTAGTTCATTGCTATAAGCAACGCTTTCACATAAGTAATTAATATCATTAATAAAAGATATTCATAAGAGAAGCTTTATGAATAGGTCCTGATCATCAGGCTTATAAGTTTTCAGTTAAATAGTGGGACCAGTTTGGACCTTGGACCAATTACAGACACTGAGGTACGTAAGGGAACGACTGACCAAATCATCGCCCTCATTTCCATAAAATTAACTTGACTCCAAGGAGCACATACAAATTCCTACTGCCAATTAATCTGCATCATTAATCTTCTGCAGCTAATTAGAGACATCATCAACACCTGTACCAACTGAGGATAGCTAACACTCTCTACCTGCAGTAACAATCACAAAAACAAAGGAGGACAAACATGAACCTGCAAGGAGTTCTCTGTGGGAGTCTGGGAGACGTAAGCAGCTGACTGCTGGGTATACCGTGCTGCTGCTGACATCAGGTTTGTAATTTTTGATCACTGAAGCGGTTTTACTGTAGCCCTTGTTGCCTGGCCCAGAACACAACAACAGATGGAGAGACCTGAGACTTTCCTTTTAAAGCTGTTCTCTGCCGTTGGGCACTAAAGTGCAGCCTCAGACTGCCTTCTGAGCCTGAGGGAGAAGGAGCACAGTCGGCTGTAGTGGGGGTAGGTTGAGGGCTGTTTATACATATGCAAAAGCTCAGGCACATATGTATGTGTATGTCCCATTTATACACACAGTATATGCTATATATATATTTTCTGATGTGTTCTGTTATGTTAATGTGTTTGAAACAGCACTGACAGCACTCTTCTTGTCTAGGTCTATTTAATAAAGTTGCACAGGCAACAGTACAGTATGGCTCTGTTCGACTGTATGTGTAACTGTGAATATCTTAGTGTTCTTTTTATATCCAGCCTTCCCTTCCTCTCCCATGCATTATGCATATCTGTCACCTGTGCTCTGTCTGAGCGACTAACTCTCTCTGTATCAAAGAATTTTCTGACCTGTAGAGGACTTCACTTCAAAACTGGTAGTGCAGACACACAAGTACACAAACAGAGACACATGGATGCCTTGTGTTTTAATGTCTTCAGTCTAAATTTGTGTGTTTTTTCCTCCCTCTTAACTGTTTATAGAAAAAGAAAGTCATTTAATATCATTCATTTTTCTACCAGATGTTTTGTTACATATAACTGACATAAAATGTTATATGTTTTTTCTTTTTTCACTATAATAAGAAAAACAATCTCAATTCAGTCAGACACACTTATACCAAGGAAGTGACCATTTATGGAAAATTATTATATAGTTAGATTTGGTGGAAAAGGCTCTGTTGTTTGAGGGAGTTCTGCAGAGATGTGGATTCTGCTGAAAGAGCTAAATTAATTAATTAGCAGGGAGGACATAAACCCCCAAAACAGAGCCACTGCAATCTGCCATCCTGAATATGCAACAAGCATGTTGCATTTTCCCTTCAATGCTAGTGAAGCCATTCTCAAGTCCCCTCCCAGGATGTTGTCTGAGAGTAGCTCAGATAACATCCTGGCTGCCTTCAGATAAACATGTGGCAGGACACTAACAGTATCCTGATTCAAGGGAAATATTCCAAACAAAATGTACCAAACCTATGAGAAGCAGAAGCATGTTGTAGTTCCTCTTGAATGCTAGCACAGACCTTCTCATCTGAGAAGTAGCTCAATATTACTGATTATTCCTATGAACATACATAAAGATGCAGCATCTTGATACTAAGGAAATATCCTACAGCTAAAATGAACCATGACTGAGTTCTAAGTAGCATGCATCGGAATGCTACTTAGCTTAACCCAAAATCACTTAAATAAACACAATGTCAACTTGTATACAGAGGGTGTATACAAGGCTCTTTGTGGACATCCATGTATCCACCAACTTGTTGTGGTCACTACACGACAAGGGCTGTGTAGGCTGTACGTGCGAAGTTGGTGCACAAAATCCAAGCAGACGAGACAGTAGTATAATAAGAGCAACTCCACATCTGTGGTGTCTGAAGCTGACCATGTGTGCGTCCACAAGGGAGTATAATTGAGGCCTAACCTAGTGTTATATTTTTTGCATCCATTAGTACATGAGGGTCTGCTAAGGTCCGAGTGATGGACATTTTGTCATCAGTGTGTGTTTCTGAGGCTCTATGCGGACGTCTTTGTACCCACCCAATCTGTTGTGGACACTACGCTACAAGGGCACCAACTTCATGTGCACAGTTGCTGTGCCGACTATAAGCGGGCTAGCATTCCTCAACGTACGGACTGTGAGGCATGTACGGGAAGTTTCGATCAAGGGCTGTGAGTTTCTACAAGAGCTGGTATCAGCATCAGCCGAGTTGAATGCAGGTTTGTTGTACTGAAAGGTCTCAGCGGTGAGAGCACACAACTACAGTTAAGTCCCAAGGAAAAGGTCCCAAGGTGTTAGTCACTACCTGCACTGCTTAAAGATAGTTTCTACTGTGTGGCTGGCAGTTTGTCTGGTAACGTATAACAGGCGAGTAGGGGGGACGGTTTTGTCAGTGTCTGACTTTGAGTGCATGCCTACAGGTGTTTCCTGGAGGCAGAACGTAACAGTGTATACTTGATGGATGGATGGATGGATGGATTGATGGATTGATTGACTGATTTATTGATTGATTGATTGATTGATAGATAAACAACGTGGCCGTTCATTCTCTGCCAGCACTAGTCTGAAATAGGGCTATGCTTCATTTTCACAAAATGTCCGATACACGGTGAAAAGTACCGAAAAGTACAAGACAGAGTTAGAAGCTAACAAGGTAGGAAGTTAACAAGAAACACAAACTTCATGAGGGAATTTAAGAGTGATATTGCACTGCTGCAGGAATTAGTGTGAGCATTTGAATTAACTGACCAAGTCTTCCATATAGAGTTAAAACACGATTAAATTTTGCTCCCGAGACTGTCATTAGTATGCAGGTGCTATAGGACTTTCTCTCCACAGCTCTATCAAGAGAGATTTCTCTCTTCAGTAGAGACACTGGTTCATTCAAGATGCTATCTTCTTATGGAACAGCCTTTTCTGTCTTTTCATTATTACAGATAACCTTTTGTTATGAAGACATACAGTGCAGTGCAAATTCTTTAGGTACTAGAGGTAAAGTGAGGATGCTTTCAAAAATAACAATAGTTTGTATTTATCAATTAACTTTATTTGAGGTGCAGTAAAGAAAAAAAAACTAAATCAAATCAATATTTGGTGTGACCACCCTTTCTGCTTGGGACCCTTGTGAACAGTTTTTAAAGATACTTGGTGGGAAGGTTGTTCCAAACATCTTTGAGAACTTGCCTCAGTTCTTCTGTGGATTTAGGCTGCCTCAGTGTCTTCTGTCTCTTCATGTAATCCCAGACTGACTCCATGATGTTGAGATCAAGGCTCTGTGGGGGCCATACCATCTGTCGCATCTGTTCTTCTTGTCTCTGAAGATGGTTCTTTATGACTCTGGCTTTATGTTTAGGCTCATCGTGCTGCAGACTGAATTTGGGCCCAATCAGACGCCTCCCTGATGGCATTTCGTGAAGGATAAGAATCTAAACATCGAAAGTGTCTAAAGCTTTTGCACAGCACTGTATATTACATTCCATACATACTCAAAACATACCTACTAGATTATACATATGCTGCATGCCATGTTTTTAACAGCTCTGCATGAACATCTTTCTTTCCTTTGGATAACAGGCATGATTAACTCTACAGTGCCTGTTGTTCTCTTAAAGGAAACAGTGAATCTTTTCAGAACTTTATCCAGTCTGCTTGGTGATAGACTTCCTCAGCTGTTTATGAATTTGTAAAATAAATTTAGTTGCTGCTAACTATAACATAGCATAGCAACTAACTATGTTAAGCTCTACAAATAAAACATTGTTGCACGTGCTGTTTTATCAGATGTTGTGGATGGACAGAAACAATGCCATGCTATATATCATTGTGCAGTTGCCAGTGTCAGGCTACACAGCATGAGTCACACATCATTAATATTATGCTAGTTAGTGTAGATGGCCGGTATTCCCAGTTTATCGGATGCACACTGCTTCAAATTGTTGGTTCCCTGCTAGCCACAGTGCTGGCTGCACTATCTGAGCTCCTTTTTCATTTTGTGCTGTGGAGCCAAACATAGACGTTGCATCCAAGTCAAACAGTGTTGCTCTATGGCACACATGGATAATTGGTAAATTCTCGCAGCCTCCAGCAATACAAATGAGACTCTGAAGACACTGCTTTATCATGGCTCTCAGCATCTGCGACTGTAAAAACTTCAGCACAGTTGTTACGCATCAGACCCGCTATTTTATGATTTGAGGGGGCTGCAGTGTGGTTTTTCCCTAAAGCCATACCTAATTCTAGAGGTCTTAACACATTCAATTTTTTATGCTTCCATTTGCCAGCATCCTAATTTGACTGTAAATCGCAGGAAAAACTCTCATAAAGACCAAAGACTTGGCACTTCTTGTCAAAATGCTTCTTTTTAAACAATGAGGAAAACTGTGCTTGAATCGTGGTCGTATAATTTTCTGTATCCAGTCAGTTGCTCACTTTGTGCCTGAGTCACAACAACAAAACTGTGTGTAAAGTGAGATTTTTCTAATTCTTTCTCTCATAATTTATTTGGAGATAGCAGATGCAAACCAGAATGCGGAGCGGTGTGGCTGTCAAAAAGGTCATCAAAGTGTGCGCATGGATGCTGTTAAAACACCTGGAAGAGAGAAAAAGAAGGAAAAAAAAAATCAAACACCAGATTTTAACTCTGATTCCAGCTGGTCCTCCAGACATCCTGAACAGCTCAGTCACTGCTGCTGGTATCATCGCAGACAGAAACACACCCGCTCACTTATCGCACCCACTTTCCAGCTCAGTGTCTCCCAGCGCACCACACTAAACCCCTCATCATCTAGTGCACTGGTGTGTGGCAGTGATTGGATAATGACTCATATGTAAATACTTGAATATTTAGGCTGAAGTTTTGCTCCTCTTCATGCTGTAGTAGGTAGTGCAGAAGTTAGTGCACTGCCTTCTCAGCACTAGAGTTTCCAGGACAACGTAATACAATGCGACCCATTTCTGTGTCTGCTCTTGAATAGAGGCCAGTGATCCAAGCTCTGCAGATGGCACATTTACATTCATTTTACAAATGGTACACAATTCTGAAGGATCTGTTGTGTTATGGGAGGTTTTTATTTGCATTATTTTGAATCCAAAATTAAAGTTCACAAATCTAGTATTAACAAAAAAAGTTATGCACATATAACAAAATAGTGGCAAATTACAGTTACAGCAGTAAGTGAAAGACAAAAACTGCTGTATAGATTAAAGTCCCCATACTTTACTCTTACAGTTCGGGCCCATTTTCTTTTGAAGTCATGAAATTCTGCCCATGTAAGTCTCCCTGTGACCTGGAGCAGGTCACGGGATTAATTGCCTTGGCATTCCTGGTGATCCCTCTTCCACCTTAAGGTTCTTTAGGTATGGGCATCACACACCCCACTGGAAAGTGATGGTCTGGAAAGAATAAAACACCCAGATAGAAGAAAGAAGTGAGTGAAATTAGACATCGGGAACACTACGGGATGACATTAGATGGCCTGTGCAGTGCAGATACTTCAGAATTCTGCCCCATACAGGATATTGGATGGTTTGCCTACTCATGTGTGAAAGCATGGGAGAGCTCAGGGGGCTTTAGGGGGAAATGCTTGATGATCCACGTCTTGTAGACCTATAGTTTAGCCTGGCAGCAGCACCGATAAAACAGGTATTTCTTCCTGGATTCGAATGTCCCTGACTCAAAATACAAGACTGAGAGAAATCCCCAAATAAATGTTTTTTTTTTTCTTTATCAATGTCCATGTTTATCATTTAAGAGAAAAAAAAAATACAAGTTTCTTTAGCTCCTTGATCTGGGCGTGTTGCTCTGCAATTCATTTTCCCATTAACTCTTGTTGATAGGGATTAGGGCCCCTGAACTCAACATCAATGGTGTTAAAAGGCAGACAGGATCTATTCAAAGATTATTAACAAATGGTAATGTGCTGCATGCTTGTCTCAGAACAGCCCTGACCCTGATTTAAATATAGCTTGTCCACTACAACTGATCCTGATTCTGTGACTGTGACCTGGTGTCTTGCCTTCTGGCCGTGCTGCAGCATGTTCAATAATGCAGGGCTAGAAAGCAGCAGTAGTGGTGGTGGTGGAGGGGGCATGAGTTAAGAGCCTTCCTCAATACCACTTCACTCCTTCTTCAGGAAAGAGAGCAAAAGGTGAAGGGATCAGGCAGGAAAAAAGGAAATCTTAACAAACTCAAGACAAAAGACAGCATGAGCATGGGGGAAAGCCTTGATGTTCAAATATGTGGATGGCATCAAGAAACCGAAAAAAAACATATTTTCTCCCATGTTTGTTTTTGCCATAGTTCACTGGAGAGAATCTGAAAAGGTTCCTTTAAAATCAAACCAACCGTCTACATTTAATATCATGGTAACCAAAAAAAAAAAGTAATTTCCTCTTATCAGACCATCTGAGATTTTGCTGGAGCTCACTGACCTCACAGCTGGACTGAGCAGCAGAGGGATTTTAGGGGAAGAGTTCTAACATTGAGCATAGCCTGATGCGCTCCAAACTGACCAAAGACCCATTGGGCTTAATCATTACCATTATGTAGGATTTTCACAGCAAAAAAGTGCACTAATGGAATTTATAATCACCTTGTTTAAGTGCTGTAGCAGGAGACAACTGTTGTTTTGGATACATTTTAGTCAGACTGGTGCGAAGGTTTGCTCAAAAAAGACATTATCATTATCATCAAGTTTGTTTTGATGCAGTTTTGTTTTAGTGTTTAGTGAATAGAATGGCTTGTTTGGGGAGAAAAAGAGACATCTCAGTTACCATATCTCAACAAATCTCGACCCCCCATTGGATACATCCTATGCAAGGAAAATTTCCGTACTTTAAATGTTTAAATCCAGTCTTTTAGCCTGTCTGAATTTTTACTGTCATGCACATTTGACTTCTACCCAAAGCCACTATTCATGCTCCTTTGCCTATTCATGCATTCACTATTATTGAGTCCATTTCCATTCAACTTATTTTATTTGCCTTTTCAAATAAACTCATTAACTGTATCTTTTGTCATGTGGTCTCCTGAGAGAGGACAAAAAAGCAAGGATATAGTTCCAGACAGCACTGTAGCACTTTCAGAACTGCAGACTGAACAAACACAATATTTCACTCCCAAGTGTGTCGCAGACACTCCCCAATGAATATCCAAAATTATCAAATGGAAGAATAAAAAAGAAAACTTCAGTCCCACTCTTAGCAGTGGCAATTCAGCAACACCCCTCTCAAAACTTCACACGGACAATGTGTTACGGTCACATTCTTTGTGCATGAAAGCAATGAAGTGAATTATATTATCCCTCAGTGATTTTACTTACAAAAATGGCAAGATGAAGACAAAAGTGAGCAGAAGTTTTAAATATGATATTTTAGGGTATGAAAGAGCTGACGTGCAGATTGTAGTTAAAGGGAGGGAATTATCACAATAAAATTTCAATTCAGTTCTTTTAAATATATTGATTATGTAATGTACCTGCAAACAGTAGTGGAAGAAATATTCAGAACATTTACTTAATCTAACCAGTCTAACTGAAATTAAATAGCATTTTTTTTTTTTTGGCCTACTACAGCATACATAAAGAACCTGTTCTGTCAGTCACTCGTGTTCTCAAAGGACTGAAATGTGAAAAATCAGACACCAAGTTGTTTTTTTTTTTTTTTTTTGGTTTCACAATGGTGCCTCCTGTCCTCAATACAATAGAGTTACCTCAAAATTATACATAGGTACAGTAGATGAATAAATGTACTTTTTTTTTAATTGTTACTTTCCACCATGACTATACATGAGATTTTGTGGAGATGGTGTGAAAAACAGGAAAAACAAACATCTGCAATGCTGAGTTGCACCATTCAAAAGACTGATCCCCTGTTGAACCCAGTCAATAAAAAAATAATCTCAAGATCTGTTGGAGTACATCCGTAGAGTATGCCATCATACTCTGACCTTCTTGCAGCACTGTTACCACACACGTGCTTATGTAATGAGTCACCCCAGTGTAACATTATGCAATGTACCACATAGTGGGTGTTTTTCAGTAGACTGCCTAAGATAAGTATACACCCCCCTACCTACCCAGGCCCCTTTTGTTTGTGTGCCTCTTTGATGTACTGTAAGTTGTATTCCTGTGAGAACACACACAAAAACTACATATACATGTGGCATTGTCAAAAAAATTGGAATTTTAAACAGAAAATGTGACATAAAAGTATGAAAGGTCAGGAGAGAGAATAGTGCATATATATCATGAGCACACAAAGAGCACTGATTGCATCCACCTACCCATTTCAGTCTTCCTCCCTGCTCAAGCTCATTTGTACCAATATGGGTGAAGCACAAGTGAGTATGATGAGTCCAATGGTGCCATCTGCTGTTCACTGGGTTGCACTGCACCTAATTATATTCTGCACTTGGATGTTAGAAAGCACATGGGTGAGAAAAAAGGAAGCAAACATCCTCACAAAGTGCAGCATAACCTTCACACTGATTCTGAAGGATTTTTTTTTTCCTCAAGCTTCACATTTTATCTTATGTCCCACTATTTCAAACCAGGCACGGATGATGATATTTGTTTAGTCAGAAACAGATACTTTTAAAAAACCCTCACTGTTGCAGCCCTCTTTTGCATGTTTTTTTTTTTTTTTTTCAAGGACTGCACCCAACACAATTCAGTGTTGAACTGTAAAATCTACATCTGCTTTTATTAACATTCTTTTTTATCCACAGCCCAATTCCCTCTCAGGAATCATGACGACTTCATTGTATTCTATCTTGGACTGATTTTTAGGAATGTATTTATATCATGTATTTAATGAAATATAATGTATTTTCTATAAAGATACAGTGAGTTCAGACAAGGACAAACTATTTAAGCATGCATTGGTTCTTCAATCTGAAGGGGGAAAAAAGCCTTGTTGTGGGCCCATTAACTGTAGATACAGCTCCACCTGCTGTTTAGACTTTATTTATTACCCACAGCAGCTCTGTTAAGTTGCATGTTGAATGACAAATGGGGCAGAATAGATATCTTGTCTTGGATGAATCTACTGCATTCATCGAGTCTTTAAATGCAGTATCCTTTTGGTAGGTGATAAAGGAGCTGTATGCAATAATCCTCAGCGTAGAAGAGCGTGTTTCTTAGCAAGCAGGCTGACAAACATCTTACTCAGTGGAGAGCATCAGTCCCTGGTGTATCATAACACATACAGCCCTAAATGGTCTGTTGTTTAATCCCTTTCCCTCCCCTTCTTGTTCAGTACACATTCTCTATGTTCTCTTATGTCTCACTACCTGAATGTGGGGGTGGTCCCACCCCATTACCAGCCCCCAGAAGAGATGAACGATATCCCTATGGTGATATCCATCATGGCATTGGCCCTTCAGAGACTAATAAGAGGAGAAAAAAACTGGGGCACCTGGAGGCGGCAGTGATTGATGATGTGCTGAGGTCAATGTGACCAGCCAATCATAGCTCAATAAGACCCACACTAAGCAGTATCGTCTGAGGCCTGTTGCTGTGTGGGTGAAAGAAAAGAAGAGGTTGTCAGGGTGTAACATTTTAATTTGTATGTGGTTATGCTTGTGTTTGGACCTGCAGCAAGTGAAAATGGTGTCACCATCATACTTGAAGGCTCATATCTGCAGGAGTTTAATGCCCATGGTGGCTCGGCGGAGGAAGGGATGAAACACGTTTACCTGTATTCACACAGCTGTCTGCTTCCTGCTGTTATGTTGAATGTAACCCACAGGATGTCTGTGATTTCCTTGTTCTGTCATTGTCTGTTCAAACACACCCATCACAGCCAGCAAGAAGAGGACCTAACATTCCTCATTCTATGAGGAACGAGTGTCTGTGTCAACACGCACGCACACACATACACATATATATGTACTGTTGGAAACTACTTAGAGAGGAGCTTTACATCATTTTTTGTGGTCAATGGTTTGTTGAGGTAATGTAACACAAACTCATAGATCACCAAGCACATAGCTTCCACTATGGAAACAGGAGTTGGTCATCAGGGATAAAAAAAAAAAAAAAGGGGGGGGGGGGGGGCAGGAGAATTAACTCAAGGCAAAGAATGATTATCAGTGATCATTTCAACAATGCTACTGATACGTTCCCAAAGAGGCTTAATAGTACTTAATAGGACAGTTCGTACATAAGCCACTGTCAAGCAGTTAGGCTCTGGCTACGCTCCAGTGTCCTGAGATTTTTTAGCAGAGGAGAGAATAGTGTTGCAGGCTGATGACGAATTCCAGTCAACGTTGAGAGTCCGAAAATCTTTTCCCCAACTTTTTGGTTTGGTGTCACAAGAAAAAAGTTTCTTATAAACAGAGTCCACCAGTTTGGATTTGATAGTAATTAGAGCTACCAAAGGGTGTTGGGTGTAAGGATGCATCCCTCAGTACTCCATACTTTTTAAGTGCTGTGTTGAGCTGATGAAAAAAACACCATGAGGAGCCGGGAAGAGATTATCACTCCTTCAAATCTTGGAAAGCTCAAAGACCTTGATCATTAAAAACACAGCCTAACACATGTATACCTTATTTAGACCACCGCTGAATGAAGAAAGGTGAAGACCAAGAGAAAATTACATCATTATACCAAATGGCTGATAGTTTATGGTATTTGCAATCAGTAGATAAATGTTTCCCTATGCAGCGCCAAATGGATAGTGTGTGTTATGAAGTTATACCCATAAATGATTCTGCAGTTTTTGGTTTGATAGCAGAGAAAGGCAAATCCTGAATCCTGAAAAGGTTAAAGCGTTTTCTAAGGAGCACAGTGATGTAACTGAAGAAGTGCCCAACCAGGCATTCATGGCTTTTACTTGGAACGACCAATAATAGTGTTTAAAATTGGGTAAGAAGAGGCCAGCAGAAGTTTTGGGATGAGAAAAAGTGGAAGAGCTGATCCTGGGGCATTTTCCATTCCAAATAAAATGTCTACACATAGAGTCAGGATCCTTAAAGAAGTGTGTTAGGGGGGAGAGAGAGACGGAGAGTAGAAAATAGGAAAAGCTTCATAGGATAGCTTTACATCATGAGGACATTGTCTGAGCATTTGTATACTGTTGTGTCACAAGAAGCCATTTGTTCGTATTATATCTTGTGCAGTGGATGAAGTCAGTTTACTCATCTCCTCTTTTCTGAATCCTTTCTTGTTGCTTGGCTGAAGTCTTCTTTACTTTAGAAGTCTCCTTCCTCTTTTCATTAATAATCTTGATAGTTTACAGGGAAATGAAAGGTCTAGAGACTGTTCTTCTGTTGTCTGCCTCAGGTCTCCCAGTAGGAAGAATGTTATGTGCACAGAGAAAGTAAATATTGACCTGAGTCTCCCGCTTTGTCACCTTCATGATACTGACTGTCTTTGACCTTTGACCTGCCTTCCACTTTGTTTGAATGGTAGCAAACTCTGATAACTGTGGAATTTAACTTTCTCAGGTGTTGTCCCTGCCCCTGTACGTGACTGGGCTGGTGTGCAAATGTTATGAAGTGATTCCAAAAGTAAATGATGATGATGGAAGAGAGAAGCAAGAAGGGTGACAAGATTATATAACCAATAAGAACTTTTCACAAATAGAACCTGTCACACAGAGACAGTGAAGTCAAGCTGATGCATTGTCTGTGAATGCGCAAAGCAGTTCTACTAGTACCCTGAAATATTATTATATTACTTCCAAAGCAATAAATATGATAAGGACCTTGTCTGATAGAAATGTAAGCTCCTTGAGTTTTAGAAATCCAGCAGGTTTTGGAGAAAACTATAATAAAATATTCCCCAAGTTATGTTAATGTATTCGTTTTTGCTAGCTTTGCATTTCTGATTAATGCTATTTATGTTGTTTTTCATCTGATGTAAACATATTCTATATTTTATAGAGAAATAGTTTGTTCTCATTGAAAGTTTATTATAAATTAAAATATCTCTGACCTGATTTTTACTGATTAAAATCCTTAATCAGTAAAACTCAGGTTTATATTTAAATTTCACCTGAGTAGAAGTAGTTTTTCACAGTATAACCCACCATTACGTACCTTTCTATGCTATGGCGAATTTAATGGATTATTAGAGATGCCTCATTGTCTGTCAGCTTTAGAGGCTTTGTGTTAAAATATGCAAATCAGTAACTTCCAAGTAGTTTGATAACATGAGGATTCTAAAAATGGCCTGTATATTAAGAGTAATTGACTGAAATTTCCCCTCACTCATTATGATTATTTCTAATTGTCACACAGCAATTTACTCACATGCAGCATGCAAGTTCAAAATGTTAGTGTTTGACTTTTGACCCTGAGCAAATATGAACAGAATGGGCTCATTCATTGAACCTGTCCCACATCTTATCCCTGGTGTTTCTCCTCCGCTCTGTTGCTTCGCACACTGACAGATATAAATTAGTGTGGGAGCAAATTTTAGTGCAGGAGCCAAAAGTGGTAGTTAAAAGCAGGTTTAAAGGATTCTAACACCAGCTCATTTGCAGCAGCTTCTCTGCCCAGGGCATTCCTCCATATGACGAGGGTGGTATATACAAAGAGAGTGGGGTGGGGTGGCATTTATAGTCTTATAACTACAAATTTCTTTTGTCAGCAGAAATTTTATTCTCGCATCGCACACGTTAATGGTTGCGCTTTGATCGTATAGTAAAACAGTTTTATGATTTGTCATGTAAATGTGGTAAAAGTGTGTCAAAATGATGTAAACATTCAGGACAGGCCCATCTGTTGTTACAGTCAACCTGGTCTATGAAACATAAAAAAACACTTCTTATCTGTTGCTTTGTGTTTCTGTATTCCTCTTGTGTCCACTGGCTTTTTCTTTGCTTTCTTATGACACTAGTTCTATATATTTCTGCACAGGGGATTATTGCAGCCTTTGATGATAGCAGACAAAGCATTTTCCATTGCTCTGGATCCTATCTTAGGCGAGAAAACAAGCCAGTGCTGTTCAATCGACCTGTCAAAAAATAGAAGCATAACCATAGATAATCCTTATGAGAATTCACCCAGAAAAACAGTGGGCTTGGTGTCGTCGTATATCAGAGACTTTTGCCATGTATTCTCTCGTCTCCCCTCGCTTTTCCTACATCGTCTGAAGAGAGAAGAGAAGTAGAAGAGCAAAACGAAAGGGCAAGAACAAAAGACAAGAGCTTTTGAGATCTATCTTTAAACTAACATACCAGATGTGCTTTTTTGTCTTACTTTTGCCTAGAGATAGTTCATTTCAGCTCGTGAAGCTGTTTTCAGAAAACTCCAGAGTTCTATAATCCATGAAAACTTCTCAAAACCGGACCTATCATCAGGTGCACACATGGGAAATCAAATGCTGCCATCCATTCCAGCTGCTTCCTCCCTCCGTTTGAAAAATGTGTGCAGGATCTTCTCAACAGTGTAAAATTACTCCCCTGGGTGGGCAGAGAAAAGGCAGTCAGCCAAAGAATGTCACCTGGATTCCACTCAATGTCCCCTCATTTGTCATGACTCTACCGCACTACTACAGCATGGGCATAACTTACAGAAATGTCTTTTTTTTTTCTTTTTTCTTGGTACACTATAAACTGTTGTTGCTGATTCTGTTTTTTGCTGTGTTTTTCGTCATGTTGAAAAACAATCTTGTACCCTTCAGGGGTTGTTTTGTCAACGGTCCTTGTCCATTCTCTCAGTTCCACTGATTTAGCAGTATCTGCAGTGGAAATAGCTCTCTTTTCAACTTTTTTACATTTACTTTTTCCTTTTACCTTAATAGAACAACAGGATATCCATATCCTTATTGATTTTTTGCTTTTTGAAAGGATGGGTGAAAGCATGTTTCCCTTCATGTGCGCAGTATTACAATAAGTCCTTGTATTATTTCTCCTGGCAATAATACAAAATAAAAATGCAAGGGGACGTGTGGCAGAAAAAGGGAGAAAGAGAGCGAAACAGTTCAAGTGCATTCGTGGCAGACTGAGTCTGATTGGTATGAAAGTCACGTTGTGCCCGAGGAGTGTGAAGGAGGGTCATTACATCCACAGAGGAAGCAGGGGAGGTTCTCTTTTTGAACTCTGCGCATTTGTTTTGAAGTTTGCTTCCAATTATCATGACTAAGTCACTTCCTCGGGGTAACATTTGGTATTTAATGTGAACATGTCACACACACTTTCCAAAGTGGTACTCATTTGTTCTGGACTGCACTCTGCTACATTATTTATTTATTTCTTTGACTATTTTGTTGTGAATTTGTGCTTCTAAACTCCAATACCATTTTTAGAGGAATTAACTTTTCATCAGATTTGAACACATTTTTATATATTATGTGCGCGGCAGCTATGTTAATAATGGAATGGAATTTAAACAAGGTTATCTCTTTCATGTTGATTATTTCAGAAAAATAGTTTGACAAAGTTTAACAAGAGTGCACGGCAATGCCCAGTGACTAAAAACACACGTGCCTTTTCTGCGTGACGGGTGTTACTGTGAAGTCAAATTCTCTCATCTCTAATAAAACTAAGGTCCTCTGCTTTGAGTTTAGGCACAGCTGAATCCACACAGTCTTTATGGGCTGTGCTTGCGTCACCGTTTAACTCCACTCACGTGTATTCTGTATATGTATGGGTGTTAAGATAACCAGGCAAGTTTATTTTTCTGTTAATAAACATTGTGCATATACAGTAGGCTCCAAAAAAATCTGTGACTACTTCCCCATTCACTTGAATGGGAAAGTCACAGCTTTGAACATACCATGAGACCATGCAGTGAAATATTAGCCACTCATGGTTTTCTGTGGCATAATCCTCTCCTTCTACCTCATGAAAGTGAAAATTTGTATTTATTCATGTATCACCTAATCTGTGTCCACCATAGACAGTTCCACCACAGACAAGTAGACATCATCCAGGGTTGCTAGGTAACCCTGTTTGCACTTAAGTTATGATAAAAGACCTCAAATTAGAAAAATCAGTTTTTTTGTTCTTTTTTTGGTTTGCTTGATTTTACACATTAAGTAGAAATAGTGGTCTAGAGCTGATTGATGTTGTCCAACAGTAACAGGCTTCTTTCGGTAGGTTAGGAATGTGTGTGCATCACAGGCCCACATGTTAATTCCATGCATGAATCTGTCACCAGCTTTGTGTCTCGGTGTGCATGTCTATGTTTGTGCTGCAGCCTGTCTGTGCAGACATGTAGCCTTGCTTAGTTTTTCTGTGGGTGTTTTGCTGGCTGTCACTCTGGCGATCCATCTTGTCTCTTCATCCAGCTGTTGATTTACCACAAGCTACACAGGGAATTTGCTCAAGGAATTACACTGGGGTTTAAGCCTGAATGTGACATAAAAATGCCATATTTCATTTGAGCAACACATGGATCATCCAGTATTTTTTTTGACTACACTTTCATGAAGAGTACTGCATCTCTGAAAGAACTTACAATAGTATAGTTAATCAATTGAAAATATATTGCTGTATGCCAAAGTCAACATTAAAATTTATAAGAACTGAATGTGAATGCAGGGTCCATGAATAACTAAAAATCAGCCCTTTACTGCAGTTTGTGCACTCAAAACTGCCTTGTAGGTGGTTAAAAATGATATTAGTTTGTTGGGCTCTGCAGAAAATTAAAAAAAGAGAAATTTGAGTGGTAGCTAGAGATTTTTAGAAAGCTGAAAATGTTTGACTCAGACTAGCAAATACAGAAGAGGTTCTCTTCGTTTCAATTTCAGACTGAATTCTAACAGACAAAGGCAGTGACAGAACCAGGACATCACAAAGAAACAGTCCTCTCTCTTGTTTGACAAAGAACCCAAAGTCTGCAGTAAAAGTAGAGTCACTGCTCATTGCACTGCCATACCATATGTTTTACAGGCCTTTCTACTCCCAAACTGCAGCTTTGCTCTTACAGGATGAAGTGTGATGCAGGTTTTACCCCTCGGAAACACTAAAATACCAGTTTTATCACTCTGCACAGGTAGTAAAAGTAGCTACTCTTTATGCCCCAGATTTGTGTTTGCTATCTTCATATAGATTCTCAGTTATTATGGAGAATATATTAGTTGTTATTCTGTTTTTTTAGTAAAGGATGCAACATGGTTTAAGTGCAGACAGCTCCAGTGTTCGTTACAGTGTTGGCATAATTACAGAAGAACGGAAGAAGGCATTCATAAAGAGCACAGCTGCATGCATATAACTGCCAAGTATATAAAGCTTATGCTCTGCCAGGGTTTGCAATGCATCTTATATGACAGCACATACTGTGGGACCATTATTTCCTCATCTTATGGAAAGTCAAGATGTACATCATAGATCCCACGGCCTCGATTTATTTTCCTGTATGTTTTCAGTCACCGAGTTGAGTCATGCTGCTCTCAGCCATTAACATTACATTGATTACATAATGTTACACCATCCACATTGTGTCATATCTGCAACTTACAGTATCCTCTGAGGGTGTGCGGTAATCAGTATGGTTCTTTATCAGCTTGACACAGTATTGGTTGTGTTAATGCACAGTGTTAGTGTAATGACATCAGCCATTACTGCATCATATAATGATTAAGCAGAGCTAGAAGCCACTTGAACAGACGACTGAGATGAAAGCTTAGAGATAGTCTCTGTGTTAATCATGGTATATTGTTAAAATAATAATCATAATAATAATCATAAGCCTTTGTGAGACCTACTCTGTTAGTGAGCAGTAGATAAAACGTCTAAGTGCTGTACTGACGAATGATGTCTTTGTTGCTAATACTCAAGTTGATCTGGCTGCTAGAGTTCATGTGGGCAATTCAGAGACCTACAGTATATGCAGTAGTGACACAGTATAAATAATTCACTAGACAATTACCCAACAGGGGCACCGCAAAACCCCTGAGTGAGGCTATTTGAAGGAATTACTACACATTTTTAAAAGGGTCATTTTGGAGCCCATTTATTGCACATTTAGGGCAGATTTACTGCAAGAAGTGAGGAACAGTACTGTGCTAGTTGCATTTGAAAATATATAGATATACACAACTAATATAACACACAATCATCTTACACCAGTGGGTCACTGGGTACAATCTCTCCAGAAGAGCAACAGTATAGAATTTAAAAGATGGTGGGAGCTTTGTTATCAGTTGAACATATATACATCAATGAAATTCATACTCTACTTAAAATTTTAAACACAAGGAATGCTTTCACTTTCTGTGAATGTGAGGACTCCTCACCTGAGTCCATATGTATGAAGTTCAAATCTTAATAGAGAATGTGTACAAAAATTGATTGCACCTTTAATCTGCTGTCTGTTGGTGTCACAGTTCAGCCATCCTTTTCTCTGATACTGGAACCAGTCAAACTAAAGAGAAAATATTTACTCATCCAATCTGTCATAGAATTACTCAGTCATAAGAATCTGAGGCCTTGTGGTTTTATTATTATTTTCACACTACTCATGGATTTATAATTAACAAAACTTTTGTGTGTGTCCAAGAATCGTTTTATATTTCTAGGAACAGCTTACAAAACATTTTAGCTGAGGGCAAGAGAAAAAAAAAAAAAATTTTTCTTTCTCTGTTTTCAATCAGGCAACATGCTCTTAATGCTAATACAAGATTAGTAAGTGGTATCTCTATGTGCCACGATGGAGTTATCCACAGATGATTGTAATTTATTTATTTTAATTTATTGACCAACCTGTGAATTATCTCAGCTAGCAAAGTGTTGTGCGCCTATAAAGCCAGTAGAGGCCAGGGCACATTGAAAGTTTTTTTTTTTTTCTTGTGTTGTGAAGAAGTATTTTGGGAGACTGAATTGAATTTATATATGAATCAATATAGTGAGCTTTATTTTTAATATCTGATTGTGACTTACAGAAAAAGTCCTAGGTTTTAATCTACCATCTGGAACATTTGTGGGGAGTTTACATGTTGTCTCTGTGTCTGTTTACTCCAGGTGCTCTATTTACCTCCCTTATAGTCCAAAGACATGGAGTATGGGTGAACTGGAAGCTCTAAATAAAAATGTGTGAATATAAGTTTGAATAGTTTTCTGTCTACTGTCTGTCCTGGTTGTACCCGAACTCTTGCCCGTGGCCCTACACAGGATAAGCGGGCTCAGACGATGGATGGTATATTTATTAATTTTCCAGTAAAGAAAAATCCACCCGTGCTTTTGTAGTTTACATCATGAGAGAAGCATAAATGAGAAACACCTGGTATTAAACCAAATCTACAGCAGTGTGCCAAATCCTGCAGCACAATATCTGCAGTCTGTCATTAGATGAGTATTATGTGTCCTCGTTCCTGTACCTGAATGATTCTGTAAACAGCAGCCTTCAACAACATGAGAGCTCAGTGCCTCTGCTGAGTGAGAGCTGGGTTTGATTTTTTCGTGTCACATGCAAAGTAAGTATGGGATACCTTGAATGACTGGAATCCTGTAGAGAAAAGAAAAAAAAAAGTTTTCAGCAAATTGGAAGCTCCTGTGGAAAAAAAAGCACAGTATGTCCGAAACCACAACAATTACAGTTAGTCAGACGATACAGACATGTACAATGAGTCGATCATCAATTTGCATTGCACACTAACTGCGTGTAGTTACCTTGGCAATGGACTGAGGCTATTAGTGGGCAGGGAGAGGCAACGAGCCAGGAAGAGCTGCTGTTCAATTGTGAGGTTTGACGGAGCACACAAGAAACACTGCAGACTGCTTATGTTTCAGACTTGAGAATGAATTGGTACAAAAGCTTTGTTTGTACTGCTCTAGACTAAAAACCCATCAGATAAATATTCCCATAGAACATTATCAGATAAAGACAAATCTCAGGTGTCTGTCCTTGAAACCTTAAATGCTTGAGGAGGCATATGGGAGGCCTCAAAAATAAGTGGTACCAAATGTTTTTTCCCCATTTTTGTGTAACAATGGGTCAGTGTAGAGCAGAATCATTTGCAGCAGTGTGGCAGAGCTGCGGTTGTTTCTAAAGCTATGGCGTAAGTCAACAAATCTTAAAACCTGAAAGAGCCCCACCATCATCAATTAGAAGGCATCAATGGGCTTTCAAGACAATGCAAAACACATGCAATTTTCTTTTGTGAGTGTTGATTGATTCCATTCCAATTCTATGAAAGGATTTAACATTGATCTAAAAACTTAAAACAATAGCTGGCTCTCATTACTTTTCATTTTAAGTAGATACCCATAATACTTATTATTCTCTTACATTTTCAGTTGCCAACATATTTTAAAGATTATACAAAGTGCACTCTTTATATTTTCTTTTTATCCATATGTTACCTGTTAAAGTTCCAACTTTTCTGCTAACTGGACACAGAGGATGCACATTATGGTGTTGATGGTGTAGCAGATGGCAGGGCTACTGACTTATGTAATCTCGCTAAGGCCTGCTGGCATCCACTTGTTGCTGAAAGCAAATGTGAGCCTCCCTCAAAGCGAGCTCCAGCAGAGAGTGACTCAGAAAAGACCTACACAGCTATGACCTCAGCCTCTGCTGAATCAGCTTTATGCTACAGGTAGGTAACCATGATCCAGGTCCCGCTGTCACCTGCTGTGCAAACTTCCCTCACTGTGGTAGAAGTGAAATCAATCAAAATTCATCTGGTCAATGTATAGAGTTTCTGTTTGACCTGCTGAGATGCTGTTCCTAAAGGGGGGGGGGGGGGGGGGGGTGGAGTGTACTTATAGCACAGAGACATATTTTAACACCAGAGAACAGCCGCCAACATTGTGACTGGCTGTTTTCCTTAGAGTTAAATCTATAAATCTATGGAGAAGAATTGGAAATTGCTACACTAAGCTCTTATTTAAGTGATGGGGTTGTGGTTGGGACTGACATAAAGTTGCAAGAAGGACCGTGCAGACACATGACTGACTCTTTTGAAATGTGGTGGGGTCAAATTAAAGCTGCCTCAAGACTCCAAAATGTATAAATCTGACTGTACAGTAACTGCTTAGCAGTAGGACACCCTGCTAACAGGAAATTGCTCTTCATGTTTAATAATTTCATACATCCATTACTGTGTGTGACATATTACCACTTTGGTTGTGTGCCCAGGGTCATGCACTCAGGATTTGATGCATTTTAACATACATCACATCAAACCACCCTCACATAATACTAACATGTCGAGGTGCTGAAATGCCTTCATTGGAAAAATGATGCACTGCTCAAGTGCTGACATTAGAAAGAAGAAATAGGAAATTATATTTTCTACATAAATGGAGCTCAAACTGGGCACTGGGCAACAGCGACACATGATTTCAGGTTTCACCAGGCGGATTTCAAACATCAGGTTGCACATTGTTTTGCTTGATGCACTGAGATATTGATAGTAATCAAAGGCACATTCAAAGTTTCCACAGTGCATCAGAGGCTCTGAAAGAAAAATCACCTCAGTGTTGCTATGAGCTCACAGACTCTTTCCATAACTAACAATGAAACAAGACATTTTTTTACCCATACAACATCATCAATAATGCATTTAACATTGAGCCTGTACAGGTTTTCAAGGACTATGTGTTTTTTCTGTCACATTACTGCCTGCTGGTGGGAAAAGCAGGCAGAGGAATAGATTGGAAACAGCAGCTTGATTTTCAGTAGCCAATGAGCTTTATTGCCCAGCAGGGAGTACAGTGTGCATGTGGTCCAGTTCATGGGGAATTATGTTCTGTAAAGCATGGACCCCAAAGAGGAGGATAATCATATTAATGGGAGAGCTTTTACTTTCTTTCTTTGAGAGGCCAATCGTTACCATTCTACATGAAGAATATCTTAATGAATTCCATGAGGTAACTTCATCCTATAGCCGCCTCTATTGTCAGTTTGGTCGTGCATTGTTTTCCTCAGCTACAACATCTGGTTTATTTTATAAAAAACAGATGAAAGATTGTTAATATGAACTATGTGTGCACAAATCCAACCTCCACCCATCTTTATACACAAAAAAAGTTATGATTTCACAGTGGTTCTTTGAAGTGAACTGTGCAGGTCTTGCATACTGTATAAGCTTTTTAGCTGTTAAGCTGTTTTTGATCTGTTTTGCGTTTTTTGTTTTTGTTTTTTTGCCATGAAAACAGTAGGTGAGGGAGCATGCAGAGCTGAGTCACTGCTGCATGTAGACAGAAACACAGGGGTTTCCCCAGAGGCCCTGTCTATAATGATGCTATTTTGTATTTTTGCAAAGTTGATATTGTGTTGCATGCACTTAATACACTGTTTTGAAATGCAATGATGGTGGTTCATTGCTACAAGCTTTAACAAGAACCCTTAATTTTTTTTTACTGATGATGCTGTGTCCTCATTTCAAGTAAATAAGTAAGAGCCCAGATGTGGTGTGACTGCATTTGCTTACATTTGTTGCATGCAGCCAACAGAAGCAGCTGCAGTGTATTCTGTCATATTTTAGAGAAAATAGGAAAAGTAGTAGTGAGGGGAAAAAAACAGTAGTATGAGGAGTCTTCTGTGGATGCGTAGACACTTTATCTCCATTGTAGAACCTTGTGACCATTAGAAACAGTCGTAACAGCGATGAAATCATGCTGAGTGCAGCTGCTGTTATCTCTATGAAGGACAAAACACAACTTTTTAAAGTATTTTTTGTGCAAATATTCACCTCAATCAAAACCCCATAGCAATTCACAATTTCCTTTCCAATGGGGTCCCAGATTTATCACGTCATTATTAGATGTCCTTTGCAGATATTTTATTAAAAATCATTGTACGAATAATCAGAGACCAAAAGAAGATTGTGGGTAGTCTTACTGTTTAGAACAATCTCTCTCTCATCCTTTCCCTCTTTTCATCCCTGCATTGCCCTCCTATGTAGACAACATGTGGAAACTATTCTCATGTTGCAGCACAGACCCCAGTGTGGGGAAGCAGCTAGAGGCGGCTGCACATCACTGTTAAAATGGCAGCGTAGTCTGCCAGGCTGATTTAGAACTTGAAGAAGCTGTAAATGATTTCAAGGGCAGGAGAGTGAATGAAAAGACTGTTGTTTTCAAGACCACATGTCCAACTCATATGTCAGATCTCCTTTTGCACCCTTGCGTATGACCTTTGTGGCTCGCAGCCCTCTTCTGTATTATTATTATTATTATTATTATTACATGTTGTAAAGACTTTTATACTATAAATGTGTCGAATGGGCAAGGGAGCAGTGTAATGTTTATAATGTTGGTGAAGAAGAAAAGAGGTGTAAAGGGGCAAGAGTGGAGGGGAAACAGATTGTGAGGAGAATGAAAGGGAATGGGCATGAAGAGTGCATTAGACAGTCCAGCTATAAAAGAGTACTGTTACTCTGCCCAGAACACAGCAGTTTTTGACAGCTATGGCTGAAATCTGAACTCTCTTGGATCTGATTGCAGAACAAATTCTGGATCATAGCTTCTGTGCTTTATATTTCACTCCACTTTGTCCCTGTCTGATCAGAAAGAATATATCCTGAGCTTTGCACAGAGGGATCCATCTGTGATCATTAACTTGACAACAAACACAGTTAGAATCAGTTGTTGTAGGAGACATATGCAATTTGTTGCATTTTTTTTTTTAAAGAAACAAACGGGCATAGTGCAGAAGATCACTACTACAGAACACAGGAGAGCAGATAACTGTGACCCATTTTAACGTCTCCATTAAACCCACGTTTCTTCAGTTGTAAATCTAGGGGACCTCAGTGGAAAATAGCAGCTGGGCGCTGTACAGTAACTGTCCCTGTACCCATTTGAGGTTTTGGGGGTTTGGGGGGTGGCATTCCTGTCTAAACTGGTGCTTGAGAAATTTAGGGTGGTCCTGAAACCTCGACCCCCACAGCCCACCCCTGTTCCCTGTACTGGGACTGCTTAAAGGAATTTTTAGCAGTGTTTACAAATCACCATAAGGAGAAAGCAAGAGCAAAACATATCTTGTTCAGTAAGTGCAGACAGGGAAGGTTTGTGGATACACCCAAAACACTAAGGAAATTTAATACCCACCAAGAAAGAGTCATTCCCAGTTTCTGTTTAGTTGTTCATTGGGGTGTGGGAGGGTGGGGTGTGTTAAGACACCCTTTTAAAAGCCAAATTATTATTTTATTGTTGAATGTGAATACTTCAAAACTGTTTATGAACACTTTAAAGTCTGTGATATTATGTAACATACGTCAAAGTCTCACTGATTCATTGACCTTAAACCATCATACTCAACCTTGGAGTGTGATTACAGCCACTCAGATTTTCCCGCACGTACAGCATGGCAGGCCATGTGCCTCCTACGATGCTGGGAAAAGCTCCAGCATTGCTGTAAAAACCAATAATGAGTGAAACTTAGTTTGAAGTAAAAGATCAGTATAAAGTGTTTTGAGACTTGTTTTCTTCTTCTTCTGTTTTTCTTCTTCTGATTACCAGCTGCAACAGCGTCGTGGCTGTTATTGTTTTCAGCTTGTGTGTGTGTGTGTGTGTGTGTGTGTGTGTGTGTGTGTGTGTGTGTGTGTGTGTGTGTGTGTGTGTGTGTGTGTGTGTGTGTGTGTGCGTGCGTGCGTGTGTGGGCAGAATGTGGTCCTGCAGACATCTACTGTAGCAGGAACTGACACAGAGGTGGTTTAGAGCACTTTGGAAGGTGTTTATATGTCTATCTGTCTGTGGACAGAGTTTGTCACCTTTATTGTGTCACAACCGATGCAGTCCCAAACATTACAGGTATGTACTTGAGATCAAAATGAAGGTGCGAGAAATCTACTCATGTAATAATGAAGCAATGACTACTGAGCGCTCATGGGTCAGAACATCAACATGATGAGCTCTAGTTCTTTTTGAAATTTCCTTGTTCCTGGTGGGAAGCACAGAGGTGGTAAATGATTCACAATAAAATGGGCACAGCATGTGAAGCAGGTTGCTGTGCATGGGAATGTAAATCAACATCTGACTAAAGGCTGGAGCAAGAGCAAGAGAGACAGAGAGAGAAAGACGTGAGCTGTAATGATTACTTCAGCAATGTAGTGGGATTAACAGAGTTTACAACCATCACTCCATCCAAGGATTATTTCTTGTCAAACAGGGGTCTGCTCAGCAAGATCGAGAAGAGAAGGGGATGGAACAAATTCATTCCTCTCCCATTTCTTCCCTCTTTTCACACACTGCTTCCTGTAACACAAAGGATCCTCTGTGAGAAGAGATGGTGTGTGGCAGGGGAAGAGGGAGGCAGGGAGCTGGGCTGGGGCAAAAGGGGGAACTGCGTTGGACAGCATCACACTCTTGAATAAACATTTAATTTAACAATAATTGTTCTGCCCTTGCAGATGTACTTCATGTTGAATCTGATTTACTGAAGCTTGTGAAACTACAAGTACAAAAACACAAGAAGGCAAATGCATCTTAAATAAGGGCAACAACACAATATCCATCTTAATATTATAGTGAATTATCATATGAGTGTTTTCCCATCCAAAGTTATTTTGTTTAAACCATTTTCATCTTTCCAAGGTTAAGAATCTGGTAGTAAGTAACTAACTAAAAAACTTGTGATATTTTAGAAATTAGCATAGGCTAGATTATGCTTTTGGTGAATTAACCTATCATTGTAATGATGTAATTCACACATTTTACAATAGGTGCAGCCTGCCTGTAGGTGTCGATAATTTTATAATATTAACAGTGTTAACGCTAACACTTACATTGTGTTTTAGCTTCACTGCAGGAGATGTAACACTCATCCTTTAATAAAGGTATAAATTGCCAACTCAACTTTGATGCAGTAACTCGTGATAATGCAACCACATTTAGCATAGCTTAGCTCTTTTCCCCACACAAATAAAATGTTGAAAGTTTGATAATACTAACCTAAGTACACTCGTACCAGCGATCCACATGTGAATTTTTATGTGAGTGCTAATAAGTGTGAGACTTCTCTAAACATCTGCCGAGGCAGTATTCATCAGAGAACTGGGGGCCTGTACTCATCAGTTTTTCCTCTGTGCTTGGCTCACTAAATGGCTCACCATGTCTAATTGATTATAAATGAAGGAACCGCTCTGGAGTAATTACTGTTCTCTGTTAAACACAAGCCTTGAAACAAATCATACTTGTACAATTTATCTTGAAGCTGTTTCACATCCTGTACTTTGTGTGTGATTGTTCCTTCAGTTTTTCACTTCTGGAAATCTTTGCATTGTGCCGTTTGCCATATTTACAGACAGATTTATTCTATTTAACTTCAAGTGTCACTTGCCATCCCACATTGCCCTGAGATGATGTCTCAACAGCTAAAGATCTACTGATTAACTCCTGTCATAGTTTTGATCGTGCTGCTTTTTGAGTTTGGACACCATCTGTTTCCAATCTTTATTCACGTTCACAAAGATAATGATAATGCTGCTTAGTTTCAAGTGAAATGTAAACATCATGCCAGAGAACTGATTGAAGTTGATGTCTGTCTTGGATTTTATGAGTGCTTTATTTGAAGTCTGCATGGATTTTATGATTTTTTTATGAGTCCTTAAATCAATCATAGATAAAAAGCATGTGTGGCTGTAGTGCTGGCTCCTGGGTTATTTATGAAATTGGTAAGGTTGCGATAACTTGACATGAATCCATCCAAGACATCTCCCTGCTCTCCACTCCTTAATATCTCAATTGTCATTTGATACAGATTTTCTCCTCTCAGTTAAAGTGGTTTTCAGCCACAGTCTGGCGTTCAGCCTCACTGTGGCTCAGCAAGGAATTTCAAAATTCAGTTTTCCCTCTTATTTCAACTCCAACTGTAAATCTCTTTAAATACAATAATTTGGGTGATAACGATTTCACAGGAATAAAAGGAAATTGAATTAAGAAACTTAAAAACTGTAGTTTTTCATGAAAACAGAAGTTTTTCATTTATACTAGCATAATCATATGCTCCTTTTGAACTGCACAGTATTTTTACATCACTTACACACGTTTCAGTGAGTCTAACTTGTAGTTCAGGCAGGGTAAGTGTACAGATGAGTAATAATGAGTAATAATGAAGAAAACAGCCTGCAGGATCAAGTAATGAGCGGGGAAGTCAGTAATAATTTAGATGGTGACACACCACCGGTCACACTATTAGTGTTAACTTTTTCTTTTTGCACTTTTACCATAAGAAGACTGAATGCAGACTTCCTTCCCATAAATGATGCCTCTACTGAACATGCTCATTTTGCGGGGCAACTGTAAATTTTCTAACTGTGCCAATGTGGTCTGTGAATGCATCCCAGAAAAAAAACAAAAAACACTAAAGAGAAATGTGTAGGCTTTGACAACATACTGTAACTACATCTAGGTCTCCATGGTTCCCTTTTGTTTAACCTTACACAGCACCATCAGTATGGAATTTATAGCTTTCCATACAAAATATTTAAAGAGACGCACAGTTGTTGCTTTAAAGGAATGGCTTTACATCTTACAACCCATTTTACAACAGAACTTGTTACTGCTGACATTTTATTCCAAACACTGTGTGCATACTGTATTAGACCTTTTAAGTTGCACTTCTCTGACAAACACAAACCTACAATAGTCTTGATGATTGTGACCCTCACCGTCACCACTCAGTATGCAGCGAAGAGGGACAAAGACCCAGCCTGCTTCCTGCAGGCTTTGCCCTGCTCTGATGAAAAACATAAAAGAAAAGAATCAATTAATATAATAATATAATAATCATATAATAATTAATCCATCAAAAACACTGTCTCAGTGTTAAACAATGAACGTCTCAAACAGCTGATCTCAAAGAAGCAGTAAAGCAGAATAACAGTCTCCTACCACATCCTTGTTGCAGTTCGGGCTATATTTTTAACAAACAAAGGGAGGTGTGGTTAGTATCATTTGTCTTTAAAAAGGGAAGCACTGGCAAGTGACCTGCCTACCAACAGATGACAGCCTCCTTTTGAGTCTGTTGTAGGACACATGTAGGGCACCTTCCGTTATATTTATGTGTATACTTTTGATAACAGCTTTCCCAATTCCAGGAAACGATGGAGTCTGTGTGCCTATATTACTTAGAGCTTTGCTCTGTATGACTGTAACATAGCAGTATCCATGTGTTACTCACTTTGTTATGGCTACCAAGACTCCATTAGCTCACTTAAAATGCAAGTCAAATGAATCGAACTGTAATTTCCCTTCAGACCATAGGCCATTTGTTTTGTGAGGCGTGACTCACAATACGCTGCTCTGAGTCATGAGTAGGGCTGAGTAAGACTAAGGTACTTTTGGTTCTGCAACAGTTACTCTGTGTGTGTGTGCCAACAACTTGTACTACATTCTCTTACTTATGAAGTTTGTTTTGGTTTTTTTTTTTTGACGTTTTAAGAAAGTTTAAGACTAATTTTTTCCATTGCAAGCCAATCCAGTTTCCAAAGAGAGAAGGTTGTGAGGAATGTCAGAGATAAATATCGCTGGCAAAACCTGTGACTCCATGGAGATTCAGTTTTTCAAACATCACTGATTTTACTGATCATAATGTGTTTTCCATTGGGATCCATATTGATACAATTAACTTATTTGATCAGTTCTGTCAAAAACCCATGATTATGATGGTCGCTGACAGTAAAATCCCTTTGCCAATATCCAGGCACCCAATGCTGATCAACCACCCTTGACTATATGATTTAATATTGTGAGTTGACATAACTGGTGTGATTACTTAACTGACTAAAAAGCGCTCAAACAAGACAGAAAGAGACAGAAAGAGAGAAGCTCACACAAATGGCTGCTTGTGACACAGCAGTATATGACTACACACTTTCCCTTTAAAGTGGATGGGAAAGTGATCCCAGAGTTTTGGCCCCCACTGAAAATAATATCAGAAACACTCAGGTAAAATAAAAATTCCTCAAAATGTGAAGTAAATGTAGTAATTTATATTCCACCACTGGATGCTGATATGTCAGATGGTAGGACACCAAAGACAAAAGAGATGGAAAATAGATTTTAAAAAATAGGTAGCATGTAAAACAAAATTAAACATAAATTCCCATCATGCAAAAAAAAAAAGAAAAATGCAAGATAATATTAAAGCGTTTAGGCAGGTACAATCACAACTTAGATAAAATACATGTCAAGTAATATTTCAGTGATTTTTGATCTTTTGATTCACTTGGCTGTGACTAATTATGTGAACCTCTTGGGTTACTTAACTGCTGCATTGTGGTTTGTGTGTGTTTCTGTGTCAAAGCCAACAGATGGATGAAATGTCCCAAACACCCAAGCACAGATCTGCTATGCCTCTGCCACTAACACCCTGGCCACCATTCAGTCATTGCACACAGATGGCACACAGAACGGACAGAGAAGCCAAACGAAGGCCACCATGTGTGACGCCATCTCTAATCAGGATCACAGAATATGCATTACAAAACAGACAAATATTCTCTTTTTGTTCCTCCCTGATCTGATATGGAAGGGATGAGACTGTGACACACCAGCTGTGTGGCGTCAGAGCTGCTCTGCTCACGTATTTATCCACTCAGCACATTTGCTTTCTCATCCCACCCAAGCTTTTTAAAGCCCCAGTCCCTCACTTCATGGTTTCATCACTGCCTTGTTACCAGGAGCAAACAGCATATTATCCCCACGTCATCCTCAGAAATGTTTCCAAGTCCAATCACATATTGTACTGTTGCAGATAACGAGGAACATATGTTTGGCGGTGGCTAATGTGACTGTGGCTAACATGGCTCTTCCTGTCTAACCTTTTGGGGATATTTATATAAGAGACACCCAATTGTCAGTCACCTTTTGGATGCTACTTCCCAATCTTACCCTTATGTTTTCATTTTCCAAGACCCAAAGAGCTAAAAAAAAATTGTACCACCCAACCAAAAGCAGGGAGCTCAACCTGCGGTGAGCCAGCTGTGAATGTGCTCATGGCCCTGAGACTTGGCTCTGACACAGCAGACCTGTGACTGAGTCTCTGGGTGGGACTCCAAACACTCTCAGACTCAAGACATTCTACATACATCTTAAAAGGTCTGTACATTTTGTGCTCCCACGTGTTCACTGACACAGATGCATATTATTATACAGAATTAAGAAATATGCAATAATGGCCTCATATATGCTTATTGACATTGCCAATACCAGAAATACTGGTGTCATAAAAAACATCATAGTGTAGTAAGGCGTCAAAATCGGAATCAGCATCACAGAGCATCAGGAACTCCGTGGGCTCACCACCTGTGGTAGGTGCCATAGAACTTTAGTGCATTGTGCACTGGGTGGAAGTTAACCCCGCGACCTGGGACTCAACCCAGATAAGAGGCAAATGATGAAATGACTAAAATATGACTTTTGCTGATTTTGACGCCTTACTATACTATGACGTTTTTGATGACATTTTGAGGTCAAAAAAAATTTTGACTTTTTTTTGTCCAATTTTGACGCCTTACTATACTATGACGTTTTTTATGACATTTAAAGGTCAAAAAAATGTTTGACTTTTTTTGCCCGAAAAAAAAGCCATACTATACTATGACGTTTTTTATGACATTTTGAGGTCAAAATATTTTTGGACTTTTTTTGTCCAATTTTGACGCCTTACTATACTATGACGTTTTTATGACATTTTGAGGTCAAAAAAATTTTTGACTTTTTTTGCCCGAAAAAAACGCCATACTATACTATGACGTTTTTTATGACATTTTGAGGTCAAAAAAATTTTTGACTTTTTTTGCCCGAAAAAAACGCCATACTATACTATGACGTTTTTTATGACATTTTGAGGTCAAAAAAATTTTTGACTTTTTTTGTCCAATTTTGACGCCTTACTATACTATGACGTTTTTTATGACATTTTGAGGTCAAAAAAAATTTTGACTTTTTTTGCCCAAAAAAAACGCCATGCTATACTATGACGTTTTTTATGACATTTTGAGGTCAAAAAATTTTTTGACTTCTTTTGCCCGAAAAAAACGCCATACTATACTATGACGTTTTTTTATGACATTTTGAGATCAAAAAATTTTTTGACATTTTTTGTCCAATTTTGACGCCTTACTATGACGTTTTTTATGACATTTTGAGGTCAAAAAAATTTTTGACTTTTTTTGTCCAATTTTGACACCTTACTATACTATGACGTTTTTTGTGACATTTTGAGGTCAAAAAAAAGTTTGACTTTTTTTGCCCGAAAAAAACGCCATTCTATACTATGACGTTTTTTATGACATTCTGAGGTCAAAAAAATTTTTGACTTTTTTTGCCCCAAAAAAACGCCATACTATACTATGACGTTTTTTATGACATTTTGAGGTCAAAAAATTTTTTGACTTTTTTTGCCCGAAAAAAACGCCATACTATACTATGACGTTTTTTTATGACATTTTGAGGTCAAAAAATTTTTTGACTTTTTTTGTCCAATTTTGACGCCTTACTATACTATGACATTTTTTATGACATTTTGAGGTCAAAAAAAATTTTGACTTTTTTTGCCCGAAAAAAACGCCATACTATACTATGACGTTTTTTATGACATTTTGAGGTCAAAAAAAATTTTGACTTTTTTTGCCCGAAAAAAACGCCATACTATACTATGACGTTTTTTTATGACATTTTGAGGTCAAAAAAATTTTTGACTTTTTTTGCCCGAAAAAAACGCCATACTATACTATGACGTTTTTTATGACATTTTGAGGTCAAAAAAATTTTTGACTTTTTTTGTCCAATTTTGACGCCTTACTATACTATGACGTTTTTTATGACATTTTGAGGTCAAAAAAAATTTTGACTTTTTTTGCCCAAAAAAAACGCCATGCTATACTATGACGTTTTTTATGACATTTTGAGGTCAAAAAATTTTTTGACTTCTTTTGCCCGAAAAAAACGCCATACTATACTATGACGTTTTTTTATGACATTTTGAGATCAAAAAATTTTTTGACATTTTTTGTCCAATTTTGACGCCTTACTATGACGTTTTTTATGACATTTTGAGGTCAAAAAAATTTTTGACTTTTTTTGTCCAATTTTGACACCTTACTATACTATGACGTTTTTTGTGACATTTTGAGGTCAAAAAAAAGTTTGACTTTTTTTGCCCGAAAAAAACGCCATTCTATACTATGACGTTTTTTATGACATTCTGAGGTCAAAAAAATTTTTGACTTTTTTTGCCCCAAAAAAACGCCATACTATACTATGACGTTTTTTATGACATTTTGAGGTCAAAAAATTTTTTGACTTTTTTTGCCCGAAAAAAACGCCATACTATACTATGACGTTTTTTTATGACATTTTGAGGTCAAAAAATTTTTTGACTTTTTTTGTCCAATTTTGACGCCTTACTATACTATGACATTTTTTATGACATTTTGAGGTCAAAAAAAATTTTGACTTTTTTTGCCCGAAAAAAACGCCATACTATACTATGACGTTTTTTATGACATTTTGAGGTCAAAAAAAATTTTGACTTTTTTTGCCCGAAAAAAACGCCATACTATACTATGACGTTTTTTTATGACATTTTGAGGTCAAAAAAATTTTTGACTTTTTTTGTCCAATTTTGACGCCTTACTATACTATGACGTTTTTTATGACATTTTGAGGTCAAAAAAATTTTTGACTTTTTTTGCCCGAAAAAAATGCCATACTATACTATGACGTTTTTTATGACATTTTGAGGTAAAAAATTTTTTTGACTTTTTTTGTCCAATTTTGACACCTTAATATACTATGACGTTTTTTATGATATTTTGAGGTAAAAAAAAATGTTGACTTTTTTTTGCCCGAAAAAAACGCCTTACTATACTATGACGTTTTTTATGACATTTTGAGGTCAAAAAAATTTTTGACTTTTTTTGTCCAATTTTGACGCCTTACTATACTATGACGTTTTTTATGACATTTTGAGGTCAAAAAATTTTTTGACTTTTTTTGTCCAATTTTGACGCCTGACTATACTATGACATTTTTTATGACATTTTGAGGTCAAAAAAATTTTGACTTTTTTTGCCCGAAAAAAACGCCATACTATACTATGACGTTTTTTATGACATTCTTAGGTCAAAAAAATTTTTGACTTTTTTTGCCCGAAAAAAACGCCATACTATACTATGACGTTTTTTATGACATTTTGAGGTAAAAAAATTTTTTGACTTTTTTTGTCCAATTTTGACACCTTGATATACTATGACGTTTTTTATGACATTTTGAGGTAAAAAAAAATGTTGACTTTTTTTTGCCGGAAAAAAACGCCATACTATACTATGACGTTTTTTTATGACATTTTGAGGTCAAAAAAATTTTTGACTTTTTTTGTCCAATTTTGACACCTTACTATACTATGACGTTTTTTTGACATTTTGAGGTAAAAAATTTTTTTGACTTTTTTTGTCCAATTTTGACACCTTAATATACTATGACGTTTTTATGACATTTTGAGGTCAAAAAATTTTTTGACTTTTTTTGTCCAATTTTGACGCCTTACTATACTATGACGTTTTTATGACATTTTGAGGTCAAAAAAAATTTTGACTTTTTTTGCCCGAAAAAAACGCCATACTATACTATGACGTTTTTTATGACATTTTGAGGTCAAAAAAAATTTTGACTTTTTTTGCCCGAAAAAAACGCCATACTATACTATGACGTTTTTTATGACATTTTGAGGTCAAAAAATTTTTTGACTTTTTTTGTCCAATTTTGACGCCTTACTATACTATGACGTTTTTTATGACATTTTGAGGTCAAAAAAAATTTTGACTTTTTTTGCCCTAAAAAAACGCCATGCTATACTATGACGTTTTTTATGACATTCTTAGGTCAAAAAAATTTTTGACTTTTTTTGCCCGAAAAAAACGCCATACTATACTATGACGTTTTTTATGACATTTTGAGGTAAAAAATTTTTTTGACTTTTTTTGTCCAATTTTGACACCTTGATATACTATGACGTTTATTATGACATTTTGAGGTCAAAAAAAATGTTGACTTTTTTTTGCCGGAAAAAAACGCCTTACTATACTATGACGTTTTTTTATGACATTTTGAGGTCAAAAAAATTTTTGACTTTTTTTGTCCAATTTTGACACCTTACTATACTATGACGTTTTTTTGACATTTTGAGGTAAAAAATTTTTTTGACTTTTTTTGTCCAATTTTGACACCTTAATATACTATGACGTTTTTATGACATTTTGAGGTCAAAAAATTTTTTGACTTTTTTTGTCCAATTTTGACGCCTTACTATACTATGACGTTTTTATGACATTTTGAGGTCAAAAAAAATTTTGACTTTTTTTGCCCGAAAAAAACGCCATACTATACTATGACGTTTTTTATGACATTTTGAGGTCAAAAAAAATTTTGACTTTTTTTGCCCGAAAAAAACGCCATACTATACTATGACGTTTTTTATGACATTTTGAGGTCAAAAAATTTTTTGACTTTTTTTGTCCAATTTTGACGCCTTACTATACTATGACGTTTTTTATGACATTTTGAGGTCAAAAAAAATTTTGACTTTTTTTGCCCTAAAAAAACGCCATGCTATACTATGACGTTTTTTATGACATTCTTAGGTCAAAAAAATTTTTGACTTTTTTTGCCCGAAAAAAACGCCATACTATACTATGACGTTTTTTATGACATTTTGAGGTAAAAATTTTTTTTGACTTTTTTTGTCCAATTTTGACACCTTGATATACTATGACGTTTTTTATGACATTTTGAGGTCAAAAAAAATGTTGACTTTTTTTTGCCGGAAAAAAACGCCATACTATACTATGACGTTTTTTTATGACATTTTGAGGTCAAAAAATTTTTTGACTTTTTTTGTCCAATTTTGACACCTTACTATACTATGACGTTTTTTGTGACATTTTGAGGTCAAAAAAAAGTTTGACTTTTTTTGCCCGAAAAAAACGCCATTCTATACTATGACGTTTTTTATGACATTCTGAGGTCAAAAAAAATTTTGACTTTTTTTGCCCCAAAAAAACGCCATACTATACTATGACGTTTTTTATGACATTTTGAGGTCAAAAAATTTTTTGACTTTTTTTGCCCGAAAAAAACGCCATACTATACTATGACGTTTTTTTATGACATTTTGAGGTCAAAAAATTTTTTGACTTTTTTTGTCCAATTTTGACGCCTTACTATACTATGACGTTTTTTATGACATTCTTAGGTCAAAAAAATTTTTGACTTTTTTTGCCCGAAAAAAACGCCATACTATACTATGACGTTTTTTATGACATTTTGAGGTAAAAAATTTTTTTGACTTTTTTTGTCCAATTTTGACACCTTGATATACTATGACGTTTTTTATGACATTTTGAGGTCAAAAAAAATGTTGACTTTTTTTTGCCGGAAAAAAACGCCATACTATACTATGACGTTTTTTTATGACATTTTGAGGTCAAAAAAATTTTTGACTTTTTTTGTCCAATTTTGACACCTTACTATACTATGACGTTTTTTTGACATTTTGAGGTAAAAAATTTTTTTGACTTTTTTTGTCCAATTTTGACACCTTAATATACTATGACGTTTTTATGACATTTTGAGGTCAAAAAATTTTTTGACTTTTTTTGTCCAATTTTGACGCCTTACTATACTATGACGTTTTTTATGACATTCTGAGGTCAAAAAAAATTTTGACTTTTTTTGCCCCAAAAAAACGCCATACTATACTATGACGTTTTTTATGACATTTTGAGGTCAAAAAATTTTTTGACTTTTTTTGCCCGAAAAAAACGCCATACTATACTATGACGTTTTTTTATGACATTTTGAGGTCAAAAAATTTTTTGACTTTTTTTGTCCAATTTTGACGCCTTACTATACTATGACATTTTTTATGACATTTTGAGGTCAAAAAAAATTTTGACTTTTTTTGCCCGAAAAAAACGCCATACTATACTATGACGTTTTTTATGACATTTTGAGGTCAAAAAAAATTTTGACTTTTTTTGCCCGAAAAAAACGCCATACTATACTATGACATTTTTTTATGACATTTTGAGGTCAAAAAAATTTTTGACTTTTTTTGTCCAATTTTGACGCCTTACTATACTATGACGTTTTTTATGACATTTTGAGGTCAAAAAAATTTTTGACTTTTTTTGCCCGAAAAAAATGCCATACTATACTATGACGTTTTTTATGACATTTTGAGGTAAAAAATTTTTTTGACTTTTTTTGTCCAATTTTGACACCTTAATATACTATGACGTTTTTTATGATATTTTGAGGTAAAAAAAAATGTTGACTTTTTTTTGCCCGAAAAAAACGCCATACTATACTATGACGTTTTTTTATGACATTTTGAGGTCAAAAAATTTTCTGACTTTTTTTGTCCAATTTTGACGCCTTACTATACTATGACGTTTTTTATGACATTTTGAGGTCAAAAAATTTTTTGACTTTTTTTGTCCAATTTTGACGCCTGACTATACTATGACATTTTTTATGACATTTTGAGGTCAAAAAAATTTTGACTTTTTTTGCCCGAAAAAAACGCCATACTATACTATGACGTTTTTTATGACATTCTTAGGTCAAAAAAATTTTTGACTTTTTTTGCCCGAAAAAAACGCCATACTATACTATGACGTTTTTTATGACATTTTGAGGTAAAAAATTTTTTTGACTTTTTTTGTCCAATTTTGACACCTTGATATACTATGACGTTTTTTATGACATTTTGAGGTCAAAAAAAATGTTGACTTTTTTTTGCCGGAAAAAAACGCCATACTATACTATGACGTTTTTTTATGACATTTTGAGGTCAAAAAAATTTTTGACTTTTTTTGTCCAATTTTGACACCTTACTATACTATGACGTTTTTTTGACATTTTGAGGTAAAAAATTTTTTTGACTTTTTTTGTCCAATTTTGACACCTTAATATACTATGACGTTTTTATGACATTTTGAGGTCAAAAAATTTTTTGACTTTTTTTGTCCAATTTTGACGCCTTACTATACTATGACGTTTTTTATGACATTTTGAGGTCAAAAAATTTTTTGACTTTTTTTGCCCGAAAAAAACGCCATACTATACTATGACGTTTTTTATGACATTTTGAGGTCAAAAAATTTTTTGACTTTTTTTGTCCAATTTTGACGCCTTACTATACTATGACGTTTTTTATGACATTTTGAGGTCAAAAAAAATTTTGACTTGTTTTGCCCGAAAAAAACGCCATAATATACTATGACGTTTTTTATGACATTTTGAGGTCAAAAAAATTTTTTGACTTTTTTTGTCCAATTTTGACGCCTTACTATACTATGACGTTTTTTATGACATTTTGAGGTCAAAAAAAATTTTGACTTTTTTTATCCCGAAAAAAACGCCATACTATACTATGACGTTTTTTTATGACATTTTGAGGTCAAAAAAATTTTTGACTTTTTTTGTCCAATTTTGACGCCTTACTATACTATGACGTTTTTTATGACATTTTGAGGTCAAAAAATTTTTTGACTTTTTTTGTCCAATTTTGACGCCTTACTATACTATGACGTTTTTTATGACATTTTGAGGTCAAAAAAAATTTTGACTTTTTTTGTCCAATTTTGACGCCTTACTATACTATGACGTTTTTTATGATATTTTGAGGTCAAAAAAATTTTTGACTTTTTTGCCCGAAAAAAACGCCATACTATACTATGACGTTTTTTATGACATTTTGAGGTCAAAAAAATTTTTGACTTTTTTTGTCCAATTTTGACGCCTTACTATACTATGATGTTTTTTATGACATTTTGAGGTCAAAATATTTTTTGACTTTTTTTGTCCAATTTTGACGCCTTACTATACTATGACGTTTTTATGACATTTTGAGGTCAAAAAAAATTTTGACTTTTTTTGCCCGAAAAAAACGCCATACTATACTATGACGTTTTTTATGACATTTTGAGGTCAAAAAAATTTTTGACTTTTTTTGCCCGAAAAAAACGCCATACTATACTATGACGTTTTTTATGACATTTTGAGGTCAAAAAAATTTTGACTTTTTTTGTCCAATTTTGACGCCTTACTATACTATGACGTTTTTTTATGACATTTTGAGGTCAAAAAAATTTTTGACTTTTTTTTTCCAATTTTGACGCCTTACTATACTATGACGTTTTTTATGACATTTTGAGGTCAAAAAAATTTTGACTTTTTTTGCCCGAAAAAAACGCCATACTATACTATGACGTTTTTTATGACATTCTTAGGTCAAAAAAATTTTTGACTTTTTTTGCCCGAAAAAAACGCCATACTATACTATGACGTTTTTTATGACATTTTGAGGTAAAAAAATTTTTTGACTTTTTTTGTCCAATTTTGACACCTTGATATACTATGACGTTTTTTATGACATTTTGAGGTCAAAAAAAATGTTGACTTTTTTTTGCCGGAAAAAAACGCCATACTATACTATGACGTTTTTTTATGACATTTTGAGGTCAAAAAATTTTTTGACTTTTTTTGTCCAATTTTGACACCTTACTATACTATGACGTTTTTTTGACATTTTGAGGTAAAAAATTTTTTTGACTTTTTTTGTCCAATTTTGACACCTTAATATACTATGACGTTTTTTATGACATTTTGAGGTCAAAAAATTTTTTGACTTTTTTTGTCCAATTTTGACGCCTTACTATACTATGACGTTTTTTATGACATTTTGAGGTCAAAAAAAATTTTGACTTGTTTTGCCCGAAAAAAACGCCATAATATACTATGACGTTTTTTATGACATTTTGAGGTCAAAAAAATTTTTTGACTTTTTTTGTCCAATTTTGACGCCTTACTATACTATGACGTTTTTTATGACATTTTGAGGTCAAAAAAAATTTTGACTTTTTTTATCCCGAAAAAAACGCCATACTATACTATGACGTTTTTTTATGACATTTTGAGGTCAAAAATTTTTTTGACTTTTTTTGTCCAATTTTGACGCCTTACTATACTATGACGTTTTTTATGACATTTTGAGGTCAAAAAATTTTTTGACTTTTTTTGTCCAATTTTGACGCCTTACTATACTATGACGTTTTT
Source organism: Toxotes jaculatrix (assembly GCF_017976425.1). Taxonomy (NCBI): domain Eukaryota; kingdom Metazoa; phylum Chordata; class Actinopteri; family Toxotidae; genus Toxotes; species Toxotes jaculatrix. The sequence continues at coordinate 15,925,566 of NC_054400.1, read as the reverse complement.
TATGACATTTTGAGGTCAAAAAAAATTTTGACTTTTTTTGTCCAATTTTGACGCCTTACTATACTATGACGTTTTTTATGATATTTTGAGGTCAAAAAAATTTTTGACTTTTTTGCCCGAAAAAAACGCCATACTATACTATGACGTTTTTTATGACATTTTGAGGTCAAAAAAATTTTTGACTTTTTTTGTCCAATTTTGACGCCTTACTATACTATGATGTTTTTTATGACATTTTGAGGTCAAAAAATTTTTTGACTTTTTTTGTCCAATTTTGACGCCTTACTATACTATGACGTTTTTTATGACATTTTGAGGTCAAAAAAAATTTTGACTTTTTTTGCCCGAAAAAAACGCCATACTATACTATGACGTTTTTTATGACATTTTGAGGTCAAAAAAAATTTTGACTTTTTTTGCCTGAAAAAAACGCCTTACTATACTATGACGTTTTTTATGACATTTTGAGGTCAAAAAAATATTTGACTTTTTTTATCCCGAAAAAAACGCCATACTATACTATGACGTTTTTTATGACATTCTTAGGTCAAACATTTTTTTGACTTTTTTTGCCCAAAAAAAACGCCATACTATACTATGACGTTTTTTATGACATTTTGAGGTCAGAAAAAATTTTGACTTTTTTTGTCCAATTTTGACGCCTTACTATACTATGACGTTTTTTATGACATTTTGAGGTCAAAAAAAATTTTGACTTTTTTTGTCCAATTTTGACGCCTGACTATACTATGACGTTTTGTATGACATTTTGAGGTCAAAAAAAATTTTGACTTGTTTTGCCCGAAAAAAACGCCATAATATACTATGACGTTTTTTATGACATTTTGAGGTCAAAAAAATTTTTTGACTTTTTTTGTCCAATTTTGACGCCTTACTATACTATGACGTTTTTTATGACATTTTGAGGTCAAAAAAAATTTTGACTTTTTTTATCCCGAAAAAAACGCCATACTATACTATGACGTTTTTTTATGACATTTTGAGGTCAAAAAAATTTTTGACTTTTTTTGTCCAATTTTGACGCCTTACTATACTATGACATTTTTTTTATGACATTTTGAGGTCAAAAAATTTTTGACTTTTTTTGCCTGAAAAAAACGCCATACTATACTATGACGTTTTTTATGACATTTTGAGGTCAAAAAAAATTTTGACTTTTTTTGTCCAATTTTGACGCCTTACTATACTATGACATTTTTTTTATGACATTTTGAGGTCAAAAAATTTTTTGACTTTTTTTGCCCGAAAAAAACGCCATACTATACTATGACGTTTTTTATGACATTTTGAGGTCAAAAAAAATTTTGACTTTTTTTGTCCAATTTTGACGCCTTACTATACTATGACGTTTTTTATGACATTTTGAGGTCAAAAAATTTTTTTGAATTTTTTTATCCAATTTTGACGCCTTACTATACTATGACGTTTTTTATGACATTTTGAGGTCAAAAAATTTTTTGACTTTTTTTGCCCGAAAAAGACGCCATACTATACTATGACGTTTTTTATGACATTCTTAGGTCAAAAAATTTTTTGACTTTTTTTGCCCGAAAAAGACGGCATACTATACTATGACGTTTTTTATGACATTTTGAGGTCAAATTTTTTTTTGACTTTTTTTGTCCAATTTTGACGCCTTACTATACTATGATGTTTTTTATGACATTTTGATGTCAAAAAATTTTTTGACTTTTTTTGCCTGAAAAAAACGCCATACTATACTATGACGTTTTTTATGACATTTTGAGGTCAAAAAATTTTTTGACTTTTTTTGTCCAATTTTGACGCCTTACTATACTATGACGTTTATTATGACATTTTGAGGTCAAAAAAAAATTTGACTTTTTTTGTCCAATTTTGACGCCTTACTATACTATGACGTTTTTTATGACATTTTGAGGTCAAAAATTTTTTTGACTTTTTTGCCCAAAAAAAACGCCATACTATACTATGACGTTTTTTATGACATTTTGAGGTCAAAAAATTTTTTGACTTTTTTTGTCCAATTTTGACGCCTTACTATACTATGACGTTTTTTATGACATTTTGAGGTCAAAAAAATTTTTGACTTTTTTTGCCCGAAAAAAACGCCATACTATACTATGACGTTTTTTATGACATTTTGAGGTCAAAAAAAATTTTGACTTTTTTTGTCCAATTTTGACGCCTTACTATACTATGACGTTTTTTATGACATTTTGAGGTCAAAAAATTTTTTTGACTTTTTTTAATCCAATTTTGATGCCTTACTATACTATGACGTTTTTTATGACATTTTGAGGTCAAAAAAATTTTTGACTTTTTTTGCCCGAAAAAGACGCCATACTATACTATGACGTTTTTTATGACATTCTTAGGTCAAAAAATGTTTTGACTTTTTTTGCCCGAAAAAAACGCCATACTATACTATGACGTTTTTTATGACATTTTGAGGTCAAAATTTTTTTTGACTTTTTTTGTCCAATTTTGACGCCTTACTATACTATGACGTTTTTTATGACATTTTGATGTCAAAAAAATTTTTGACTTTTTTTGCCTGAAAAAAACGCCATACTATACTATGACGTTTTTTATGACATTTTGAGGTCAAAAATTTTTTTGACTTTTTTTGTCCAATTTTGACGCCTTACTATACTATGACGTTTTTTATGACATTTTGAGGTCAAAAAAAAATTTGACTTTTTTTGTCCAATTTTGACGCCTTACTATACTATGACGTTTTTTATGACATTTTGAGGTCAAAAAAAAGTTTGACTTTTTTCCCCAAAAAAAACGCCATACTATACTATGACGTTTTTTATGACATTTTGAGGTCAAAAATTTTTTTGACTTTTTTTGTCCAATTTTGACACCTTACTATACTATGACGTTTTTTATGACATTTTGAGGTCAAAAAAATTTTTGACTTTTTTTGTCCAATTTTGACGCCTTACTATACTATGACGTTTTTTATGACATTTTGAGGTCAAAAAAATTTTTGACTTTTTTGCCCGAAAAAAACGCCATACTATACTATGACGTTTTTTATGACATTTTGAGGTCAAAAAAATTTTTGACTTTTTTTGTCCAATTTTGACGCCTTACTATACTATGACGTTTTTTATGACATTTTGAGGTCAAAAAATTTTTTGACTTTTTTGTCCAATTTTGACGCCTTACTATACTATGACGTTTTTTATGACATTTTGAGGTCAAAAAAAATTTTGACTTTTTTTGTCCAATTTTGACGCCTTACTATACTATGACGTTTTTTATGACATTTTGAGGTCAAAAAAATTTTTGACTTTTTTGCCCAAAAAAAACGCCATACTATACTATGACGTTTTTTATGACATTTTGAGGTCAAAAAAATTTTTGACTTTTTTTGTCCAATTTTGACGCCTTACTATACTATGACGTTTTTTATGACATTTTGAGGTCAAAAAAAATTTTGACTTTTTTTGTCCAATTTTGACGCCTTACTATACTATGACGTTTTTTATGACATTTTGAGGTCAAAAAAATTTTTTGACTTTTTTTAATCCAATTTTGATGCCTTACTATACTATGACGTTTTTTATGACATTTTGAGGTCAAAAAAATTTTTGACTTTTTTTGCCCGAAAAAGACGCCATACTATACTATGACGTTTTTTATGACATTCTTAGGTCAAAAAATTTTTTGATTTTTTTTGCCCGAAAAAAACGCCATACTATACTATGACGTTTTTTATGACATTTTGAGGTCAAAATTTTTTTTGACTTTTTTTGTCCAATTTTGACGCCTTACTATACTATGACGTTTTTTATGACATTTTGATGTCAAAAAAATTTTTGACTTTTTTTGCCTGAAAAAAACGCCATACTATACTATGATGTTTTTTATGACATTTTGAGGTCAAAAAATTTTTTGACTTTTTTTGTCCAATTTTGACGCCTTACTATACTATGACGTTTTTTATGACATTTTGAGGTCAAAAAAAAATTTGACTTTTTTTGTCCAATTTTGACGCCTTACTATACTATGACGTTTTTTTATGACATTTTGAGGTCAAAAAATTTTTTGACTTTTTTTGTCCAATTTTGACGCCTTACTATACTATGACGTTTTTTATGACATTTTGAGGTCAAAAAAAATTTTGACTTTTTTTATCCCGAAAAAAACGCCATACTATACTATGACGTTTTTTTATGACATTTTGAGGTCAAAAAAATTTTTGACTTTTTTTGTCCAATTTTGACGCCTTACTATACTATGACATTTTTTTTATGACATTTTGAGGTCAAAAAATTTTTGACTTTTTTTGCCTGAAAAAAACGCCATACTATACTATGACGTTTTTTATGACATTTTGAGGTCAAAAAAAATTTTGACTTTTTTTGTCCAATTTTGACGCCTTACTATACTATGACATTTTTTTTATGACATTTTGAGGTCAAAAAATTTTTTGACTTTTTTTGCCCGAAAAAAACGCCATACTATACTATGACGTTTTTTATGACATTTTGAGGTCAAAAAAAATTTTGACTTTTTTTGTCCAATTTTGACGCCTTACTATACTATGACGTTTTTTATGACATTTTGAGGTCAAAAAATTTTTTTGAATTTTTTTATCCAATTTTGACGCCTTACTATACTATGACGTTTTTTATGACATTTTGAGGTCAAAAAATTTTTTGACTTTTTTTGCCCGAAAAAGACGCCATACTATACTATGACGTTTTTTATGACATTCTTAGGTCAAAAAATTTTTTGACTTTTTTTGCCCGAAAAAGACGGCATACTATACTATGACGTTTTTTATGACATTTTGAGGTCAAATTTTTTTTTGACTTTTTTTGTCCAATTTTGACGCCTTACTATACTATGATGTTTTTTATGACATTTTGATGTCAAAAAATTTTTTGACTTTTTTTGCCTGAAAAAAACGCCATACTATACTATGACGTTTTTTATGACATTTTGAGGTCAAAAAATTTTTTGACTTTTTTTGTCCAATTTTGACGCCTTACTATACTATGACGTTTATTATGACATTTTGAGGTCAAAAAAAAATTTGACTTTTTTTGTCCAATTTTGACGCCTTACTATACTATGACGTTTTTTATGACATTTTGAGGTCAAAAATTTTTTTGACTTTTTTGCCCAAAAAAAACGCCATACTATACTATGACGTTTTTTATGACATTTTGAGGTCAAAAAATTTTTTGACTTTTTTTGTCCAATTTTGACGCCTTACTATACTATGACGTTTTTTATGACATTTTGAGGTCAAAAAAATTTTTGACTTTTTTTGCCCGAAAAAAACGCCATACTATACTATGACGTTTTTTATGACATTTTGAGGTCAAAAAAAATTTTGACTTTTTTTGTCCAATTTTGACGCCTTACTATACTATGACGTTTTTTATGACATTTTGAGGTCAAAAAATTTTTTTGACTTTTTTTAATCCAATTTTGATGCCTTACTATACTATGACGTTTTTTATGACATTTTGAGGTCAAAAAAATTTTTGACTTTTTTTGCCCGAAAAAGACGCCATACTATACTATGACGTTTTTTATGACATTCTTAGGTCAAAAAATGTTTTGACTTTTTTTGCCCGAAAAAAACGCCATACTATACTATGACGTTTTTTATGACATTTTGAGGTCAAAATTTTTTTTGACTTTTTTTGTCCAATTTTGACGCCTTACTATACTATGACGTTTTTTATGACATTTTGATGTAAAAAAAATTTTTGACTTTTTTTGCCTGAAAAAAACGCCATACTATACTATGACGTTTTTTATGACATTTTGAGGTCAAAAATTTTTTTGACTTTTTTTGTCCAATTTTGACGCCTTAATATACTATGACGTTTTTATGACATTTTGAGGTCAAAAAAAAATTTGACTTTTTTTGTCCAATTTTGACGCCTTACTATACTATGACGTTTTTTATGACATTTTGAGGTCAAAAAAAAGTTTGACTTTTTTCCCCAAAAAAAACGCCATACTATACTATGACGTTTTTTATGACATTTTGAGGTCAAAAAATTTTTTGACTTTTTTTGTCCAATTTTGACACCTTACTATACTATGACGTTTTTTATGACATTTTGAGGTCAAAAAAATTTTTGACTTTTTTTGTCCAATTTTGACGCCTTACTATACTATGACGTTTTTTATGACATTTTGAGGTCAAAAAAATTTTTGACTTTTTTGCCCGAAAAAAACGCCATACTATACTATGACGTTTTTTATGACATTTTGAGGTCAAAAAAATTTTTGACTTTTTTTGTCCAATTTTGACGCCTTACTATACTATGACGTTTTTTATGACATTTTGAGGTCAAAAAATTTTTTGACTTTTTTGTCCAATTTTGACGCCTTACTATACTATGACGTTTTTTATGACATTTTGAGGTCAAAAAAAATTTTGACTTTTTTTGTCCAATTTTGACGCCTTACTATACTATGACGTTTTTTATGACATTTTGAGGTCAAAAAAATTTTTGACTTTTTTGCCCAAAAAAAACGCCATACTATACTATGACGTTTTTTATGACATTTTGAGGTCAAAAAAATTTTTGACTTTTTTTGTCCAATTTTGACGCCTTACTATACTATGACGTTTTTTATGACATTTTGAGGTCAAAAAAAATTTTGACTTTTTTTGTCCAATTTTGACGCCTTACTATACTATGACGTTTTTTATGACATTTTGAGGTCAAAAAAATTTTTTGACTTTTTTTAATCCAATTTTGATGCCTTACTATACTATGACGTTTTTTATGACATTTTGAGGTCAAAAAAATTTTTGACTTTTTTTGCCCGAAAAAGACGCCATACTATACTATGACGTTTTTTATGACATTCTTAGGTCAAAAAATTTTTTGATTTTTTTTGCCCGAAAAAAACGCCATACTATACTATGACGTTTTTTATGACATTTTGAGGTCAAAATTTTTTTTGACTTTTTTTGTCCAATTTTGACGCCTTACTATACTATGACGTTTTTTATGACATTTTGATGTCAAAAAAATTTTTGACTTTTTTTGCCTGAAAAAAACGCCATACTATACTATGATGTTTTTTATGACATTTTGAGGTCAAAAAATTTTTTGACTTTTTTTGTCCAATTTTGACGCCTTACTATACTATGACGTTTTTTATGACATTTTGAGGTCAAAAAAAAATTTGACTTTTTTTGTCCAATTTTGACGCCTTACTATACTATGACGTTTTTTTATGACATTTTGAGGTCAAAAAATTTTTTGACTTTTTTTGTCCAATTTTGACGCCTTACTATACTATGACGTTTTTTATGACATTTTGAGGTCAAAAAAAAGTTTGACTTTTTTCCCCAAAAAAAACGCCATACTATACTATGACGTTTTTTATGACATTTTGAGGTCAAAAAATTTTTTTGACTTTTTTTATCCAATTTTGACGCCTTACTATACTATGACGTTTTTTATGACATTTTGAGGTCAAAAAATTTTTTGACTTTTTTTGCCCGAAAAAGACGCCATACTATACTATGACGTTTTTTATGACATTCTTAGGTCAAAAAATTTTTTGACTTTTTTTGCCCGAAAAAGACGGCATACTATACTATGACGTTTTTTATGACATTTTGAGGTCAAATTTTTTTTTGACTTTTTTTGTCCAATTTTGACGCCTTACTATACTATGACGTTTTTTATGACATTTTGATGTCAAAAAATTTTTTGACTTTTTTTGCCTGAAAAAAACACCATACTATACTATGACGTTTTTTATGACATTTTGAGGTCAAAAAATTTTTTGACTTTTTTTGTCCAATTTTGACGCCTTACTATACTATGACGTTTATTATGACATTTTGAGGTCAAAAAAAAATTTGACTTTTTTTGTCCAATTTTGACGCCTTACTATACTATGACGTTTTTTATGACATTTTGAGGTCAAAAAAAAGTTTGACTTTTTTGCCCAAAAAAAACGCCATACTATACTATGACGTTTTTTATGACATTTTGAGGTCAAAAAATTTTTTGACTTTTTTTGTCCAATTTTGACGCCTTACTATACTATGACGTTTTTTATGACATTTTGAGGTTAAAAAAATTTTTGACTTTTTTTGTCCAATTTTGACGCCTTACTATACTATGACGTTTTTTATGACATTTTGAGGTCAAAAAAATTTTTGACTTTTTTGCCCAAAAAAAACGCCATACTATACTATGACGTTTTTTATGACATTTTGAGGTCAAAAAAATTTTTGACTTTTTTTGTCCAATTTTGACGCCTTACTATACTATGACGTTTTTTATGACATTTTGAGGTCAAAAAAATTTTTGACTTTTTTTGCCCGAAAAAAACGCCATACTATACTATGACGTTTTTTATGACATTTTGAGGTCAAAAAAAATTTTGACTTTTTTTGTCCAATTTTGACGCCTTACTATACTATGACGTTTTTTATGACATTTTGAGGTCAAAAATTTTTTTTGACTTTTTTTAATCCAATTTTGATGCCTTACTATACTATGACGTTTTTTATGACATTTTGAGGTCAAAAAAATTTTTGACTTTTTTTGCCCGAAAAAGACGCCATACTATACTATGACGTTTTTTATGACATTCTTAGGTCAAAAAATGTTTTGACTTTTTTTGCCCGAAAAAAACGCCATACTATACTATGACGTTTTTTATGACATTTTGAGGTCAAAATTTTTTTTGACTTTTTTTGTCCAATTTTGACGCCTTACTATACTATGACGTTTTTTATGACATTTTGATGTCAAAAAAATTTTTGACTTTTTTTGCCTGAAAAAAACGCCATACTATACTATGACGTTTTTTATGACATTTTGAGGTCAAAAATTTTTTTGACTTTTTTTGTCCAATTTTGACGCCTTACTATACTATGACGTTTTTTATGACATTTTGAGGTCAAAAAAAAATTTGACTTTTTTTGTCCAATTTTGACGCCTTACTATACTATGACGTTTTTTATGACATTTTGAGGTCAAAAAAAAGTTTGACTTTTTTCCCCAAAAAAAACGCCATACTATACTATGACGTTTTTTATGACATTTTGAGGTCAAAAAATTTTTTGACTTTTTTTGTCCAATTTTGACACCTTACTATACTATGACGTTTTTTATGACATTTTGAGGTCAAAAAAAATTTTGACTTTTTTTGTCCAATTTTGACGCCTTACTATACTATGACGTTTTTTATGACATTTTGAGGTCAAAAAAATTTTTGACTTTTTTGCCCGAAAAAAACGCCATACTATACTATGACGTTTTTTATGACATTTTGAGGTCAAAAAAATTTTTGACTTTTTTTGTCCAATTTTGACGCCTTACTATACTATGACGTTTTTTATGACATTTTGAGGTCAAAAAATTTTTTGACTTTTTTTGCCCGAAAAAGACGCCATACTATACTATGACGTTTTTTATGACATATTGAAGTCAGAAAAAATTTTCTTTTTTTGTCCAATTTTGACGCCTTACTATACTATGACGTTTTTTATGACATTTTGATGTCAAAAAAATTTTTGACTTTTTTTGCCTGAAAAAAACGCCATACTATACTATGATGTTTTTTATGACATTTTGAGGTCAAAAAATTTTTTGACTTTTTTTGTCCAATTTTGACGCCTTACTATACTATGACGTTTTTTATGACATTTTGAGGTCAAAAAAAAATTTGACTTTTTTTGTCCAATTTTGACGCCTTACTATACTATGACGTTTTTTTATGACATTTTGAGGTCAAAAAATTTTTTGACTTTTTTTGTCCAATTTTGACGCCTTACTATACTATGACGTTTTTTATGACATTTTGAGGTCAAAAAAAATTTTGACTTTTTTTATCCCGAAAAAAACGCCATACTATACTATGACGTTTTTTTATGACATTTTGAGGTCAAAAAAATTTTTGACTTTTTTTGTCCAATTTTGACGCCTTACTATACTATGACATTTTTTTTATGACATTTTGAGGTCAAAAAATTTTTGACTTTTTTTGCCTGAAAAAAACGCCATACTATACTATGACGTTTTTTATGACATTTTGAGGTCAAAAAAAATTTTGACTTTTTTTGTCCAATTTTGACGCCTTACTATACTATGACATTTTTTTTATGACATTTTGAGGTCAAAAAATTTTTTGACTTTTTTTGCCCGAAAAAAACGCCATACTATACTATGACGTTTTTTATGACATTTTGAGGTCAAAAAAAATTTTGACTTTTTTTGTCCAATTTTGACGCCTTACTATACTATGACGTTTTTTATGACATTTTGAGGTCAAAAAATTTTTTTGAATTTTTTTATCCAATTTTGACGCCTTACTATACTATGACGTTTTTTATGACATTTTGAGGTCAAAAAATTTTTTGACTTTTTTTGCCCGAAAAAGACGCCATACTATACTATGACGTTTTTTATGACATTCTTAGGTCAAAAAATTTTTTGACTTTTTTTGCCCGAAAAAGACGGCATACTATACTATGACGTTTTTTATGACATTTTGAGGTCAAATTTTTTTTTGACTTTTTTTGTCCAATTTTGACGCCTTACTATACTATGACGTTTTTTATGACATTTTGATGTCAAAAAATTTTTTGACTTTTTTTGCCTGAAAAAAACACCATACTATACTATGACGTTTTTTATGACATTTTGAGGTCAAAAAATTTTTTGACTTTTTTTGTCCAATTTTGACGCCTTACTATACTATGACGTTTATTATGACATTTTGAGGTCAAAAAAAAATTTGACTTTTTTTGTCCAATTTTGACGCCTTACTATACTATGACGTTTTTTATGACATTTTGAGGTCAAAAATTTTTTTGACTTTTTTGCCCAAAAAAAACGCCATACTATACTATGACGTTTTTTATGACATTTTGAGGTCAAAAAATTTTTTGACTTTTTTTGTCCAATTTTGACGCCTTACTATACTATGACGTTTTTTATGACATTTTGAGGTTAAAAAAAATTTTGACTTTTTTTGTCCAATTTTGACGCCTTACTATACTATGACGTTTTTTATGACATTTTGAGGTCAAAAAAATTTTTGACTTTTTTGCCCAAAAAAAACGCCATACTATACTATGACGTTTTTTATGACATTTTGAGGTCAAAAAAATTTTTGACTTTTTTTGTCCAATTTTGACGCCTTACTATACTATGACGTTTTTTATGACATTTTGAGGTCAAAAAAATTTTTGACTTTTTTTGCCCGAAAAAAACGCCATACTATACTATGACGTTTTTTATGACATTTTGAGGTCAAAAAAAATTTTGACTTTTTTTGTCCAATTTTGACGCCTTACTATACTATGACGTTTTTTATGACATTTTGAGGTCAAAAATTTTTTTTGACTTTTTTTAATCCAATTTTGATGCCTTACTATACTATGACGTTTTTTATGACATTTTGAGGTCAAAAAAATTTTTGACTTTTTTTGCCCGAAAAAGACGCCATACTATACTATGACGTTTTTTATGACATTCTTAGGTCAAAAAATGTTTTGACTTTTTTTGCCCGAAAAAAACGCCATACTATACTATGACGTTTTTTATGACATTTTGAGGTCAAAATTTTTTTTGACTTTTTTTGTCCAATTTTGACGCCTTACTATACTATGACGTTTTTTATGACATTTTGATGTCAAAAAAATTTTTGACTTTTTTTGCCTGAAAAAAACGCCATACTATACTATGACGTTTTTTATGACATTTTGAGGTCAAAAATTTTTTTGACTTTTTTTGTCCAATTTTGACGCCTTACTATACTATGACGTTTTTTATGACATTTTGAGGTCAAAAAAAAATTTGACTTTTTTTGTCCAATTTTGACGCCTTACTATACTATGACGTTTTTTATGACATTTTGAGGTCAAAAAAAAGTTTGACTTTTTTCCCCAAAAAAAACGCCATACTATACTATGACGTTTTTTATGACATTTTGAGGTCAAAAAATTTTTTGACTTTTTTTGTCCAATTTTGACACCTTACTATACTATGACGTTTTTTATGACATTTTGAGGTCAAAAAAAATTTTGACTTTTTTTGTCCAATTTTGACGCCTTACTATACTATGACGTTTTTTATGACATTTTGAGGTCAAAAAAATTTTTGACTTTTTTGCCCGAAAAAAACGCCATACTATACTATGACGTTTTTTATGACATTTTGAGGTCAAAAAAATTTTTGACTTTTTTTGTCCAATTTTGACGCCTTACTATACTATGACGTTTTTTATGACATTTTGAGGTCAAAAAATTTTTTGACTTTTTTTGCCCGAAAAAGACGCCATACTATACTATGACGTTTTTTATGACATATTGAAGTCAGAAAAAATTTTCTTTTTTTGTCCAATTTTGACGCCTTACTATACTATGACGTTTTTTATGACATTTTGAGGTCAAAAAAAATTTTGACTTTTTTTGTCCAATTTTGACGCCTTACTATACTATGACGTTTTTTATGACATTTTGAGGTCAAAAAAATTTTTGACTTTTTTTGCCCGAAAAAAACGCCTTACTATACTATGACGTTTTTTATGACATTTTGAGGTCAAAAAATTTTTTGACTTTTTTTGTCCAATTTTGACGCCTTACTATACTATGACATTTTTTTTATGACATTTTGAGGTCAAAAAATTTTTTGACTTTTTTTGTCCAATTTTGACGCCTTACTATACTATGACGTTTTTCATGACATTTTGAGGTCAAAAAATTTTTTTGACTTTTTTAATCCAATTTTGATGCCTTACTATACTATGACGTTTTTTATGACATTTTGAGGTCAAAAAAATTTTTGACTTTTTTTGCCCGAAAAAGACGCCATACTATACTATGACGTTTTTTATGACATTCTTAGGTCAAAAATTTTTTTGACTTTTTTTGCCCGAAAAAGACGCCATACTATACTATGACGTTTTTTATGACATTTTGAGGTCAAATTTTTTTTTGACTTTTTTTGTCCAATTTTGACGCCTTACTATACTATGACGTTTTTTATGACATTTTGATGTCAAAAAATTTTTTGACTTTTTTTGCCTGAAAAAAACGCCATACTATACTATGACGTTTTTTATGACATTTTGAGGTCAAAAAAAATTTGACTTTTTTTGTCCAATTTTGACGCCTTACTATACTATGACATTTTTTTTATGACATTTTGAGGTCAAAAAATTTTTGACTTTTTTTGCCTGAAAAAAACGCCATACTATACTATGACGTTTTTTATGACATTTTGAGGTCAAAAAAATTTTTGACTTTTTTTGCCCGAAAAAGACGCCATACTATACTATGACGTTTTTTATGACATTCTTAGGTCAAAAAATGTTTTGACTTTTTTTGCCCGAAAAAAACGCCATACTATACTATGACGTTTTTTATGACATTTTGAGGTCAAAATTTTTTTTGACTTTTTTTGTCCAATTTTGACGCCTTACTATACTATGACGTTTTTTATGACATTTTGATGTCAAAAAAATTTTTGACTTTTTTTGCCTGAAAAAAACGCCATACTATACTATGACGTTTTTTATGACATTTTGAGGTCAAAAATTTTTTTGACTTTTTTTGTCCAATTTTGACGCCTTACTATACTATGACGTTTTTTATGACATTTTGAGGTCAAAAAAAATTTTGACTTTTTTTGTCCAATTTTGACGCCTTACTATACTATGATGTTTTTTATGACATTTTGAGGTCAAAAAAATTTTTGACTTTTTTTGTCCAATTTTGACGCCTTACTATACTATGACGTTTTTTATGACATTTTGAGGTCAAAAAAATTTTTGACTTTTTTGCCCGAATAAAACGCCATACTATACTATGACGTTTTTTATGACATTTTGAGGTCAAAAAAATTTTTGACTTTTTTTGTCCAATTTTGACGCCTTACTATACTATGACGTTTTTTATGACATTTTGAGGTCAAAAATTTTTTTGACTTTTTTGTCCAATTTTGACGCCTTACTATACTATGACGTTTTTTATGACATTTTGAGGTCAAAAAAAATTTTGACTTTTTTTGTCCAATTTTGACGCCTTACTATACTATGACGTTTTTTATGACATTTTGAGGTCAAAAAAATTTTTGACTTTTTTGCCCAAAAAAAACGCCATACTATACTATGACGTTTTTTATGACATTTTGAGGTCAAAAAAAATTTTGACTTTTTTTGTCCAATTTTGACGCCTTACTATACTATGACGTTTTTTATGACATTTTGAGGTCAAAAAATTTTTTTGAATTTTTTTATCCAATTTTGACGCCTTACTATACTATGACGTTTTTTATGACATTTTGAGGTCAAAAAATTTTTTGACTTTTTTTGCCCGAAAAAGACGCCATACTATACTATGACGTTTTTTATGACATTCTTAGGTCAAAAAATTTTTTGACTTTTTTTGCCCGAAAAAGACGGCATACTATACTATGACGTTTTTTATGACATTTTGAGGTCAAATTTTTTTTTGACTTTTTTTGTCCAATTTTGACGCCTTACTATACTATGACGTTTTTTATGACATTTTGATGTCAAAAAATTTTTTGACTTTTTTTGCCTGAAAAAAACGCCATACTATACTATGACGTTTTTTATGACATTTTGAGGTCAAAAAATTTTTTGACTTTTTTTGTCCAATTTTGACGCCTTACTATACTATGACGTTTATTATGACATTTTGAGGTCAAAAAAAAATTTGACTTTTTTTGTCCAATTTTGACGCCTTACTATACTATGACGTTTTTTATGACATTTTGAGGTCAAAAATTTTTTTGACTTTTTTGCCCAAAAAAAACGCCATACTATACTATGACGTTTTTTATGACATTTTGAGGTCAAAAAATTTTTTGACTTTTTTTGTCCAATTTTGACGCCTTACTATACTATGACGTTTTTTATGACATTTTGAGGTTAAAAAAAATTTTGACTTTTTTTGTCCAATTTTGACGCCTTACTATACTATGACGTTTTTTATGACATTTTGAGGTCAAAAAAATTTTTGACTTTTTTGCCCAAAAAAAAACGCCATACTATACTATGACGTTTTTTATGACATTTTGAGGTCAAAAAAATTTTTGACTTTTTTTGTCCAATTTTGACGCCTTACTATACTATGACGTTTTTTATGACATTTTGAGGTCAAAAAAATTTTTGACTTTTTTTACCCGAAAAAAACGCCATACTATACTATGACGTTTTTTATGACATTTTGAGGTCAAAAAAAATTTTGACTTTTTTTGTCCAATTTTGACGCCTTACTATACTATGACGTTTTTTATGACATTTTGAGGTCAAAAAATTTTTTTGACTTTTTTTAATCCAATTTTGATGCCTTACTATACTATGACGTTTTTTATGACATTTTGAGGTCAAAAAAATTTTTGACTTTTTTTGCCCGAAAAAGACGCCATACTATACTATGACGTTTTTTATGACATTCTTAGGTCAAAAAATGTTTTGACTTTTTTTGCCCGAAAAAAACGCCATACTATACTATGACGTTTTTTATGACATTTTGAGGTCAAAATTTTTTTTGACTTTTTTTGTCCAATTTTGACGCCTTACTATACTATGACGTTTTTTATGACATTTTGATGTCAAAAAAATTTTTGACTTTTTTTGCCTGAAAAAAACGCCATACTATACTATGACGTTTTTTATGACATTTTGAGGTCAAAAATTTTTTTGACTTTTTTTGTCCAATTTTGACGCCTTACTATACTATGACGTTTTTTATGACATTTTGAGGTCAAAAAAAATTTTGACTTTTTTTGTCCAATTTTGACGCCTTACTATACTATGATGTTTTTTATGACATTTTGAGGTCAAAAAAATTTTTGACTTTTTTTGTCCAATTTTGACGCCTTACTATACTATGACGTTTTTTATGACATTTTGAGGTCAAAAAATTTTTTGACTTTTTTGCCCGAATAAAACGCCATACTATACTATGACGTTTTTTATGACATTTTGAGGTCAAAAAAATTTTTGACTTTTTTTGTCCAATTTTGACGCCTTACTATACTATGACGTTTTTTATGACATTTTGAGGTCAAAAATTTTTTTGACTTTTTTGTCCAATTTTGACGCCTTACTATACTATGACGTTTTTTATGACATTTTGAGGTCAAAAAAAATTTTGACTTTTTTTGTCCAATTTTGACGCCTTACTATACTATGACGTTTTTTATGACATTTTGAGGTCAAAAAAATTTTTGACTTTTTTGCCCAAAAAAAACGCCATACTATACTATGACGTTTTTTATGACATTTTGAGGTCAAAAAAATTTTTGACTTTTTTTGTCCAATTTTGACGCCTTACTATACTATGACGTTTTTTATGACATTTTGAGGTCAAAAAAAATTTTGACTTTTTTTGTCCAATTTTGACGCCTTACTATACTATGACGTTTTTTATGACATTTTGAGGTCAAAAAAATTTTTTGACTTTTTTTAATCCAATTTTGATGCCTTACTATACTATGACGTTTTTTATGACATTTTGAGGTCAAAAAAATTTTTGACTTTTTTTGCCCGAAAAAGACGCCATACTATACTATGACGTTTTTTATGACATTCTTAGGTCAAAAAATTTTTTGATTTTTTTTGCCCGAAAAAAACGCCATACTATACTATGACGTTTTTTATGACATTTTGAGGTCAAAATTTTTTTTGACTTTTTTTGTCCAATTTTGACGCCTTACTATACTATGACGTTTTTTATGACATTTTGATGTCAAAAAAATTTTTGACTTTTTTTGCCTGAAAAAAACGCCATACTATACTATGATGTTTTTTATGACATTTTGAGGTCAAAAAATTTTTTGACTTTTTTTGTCCAATTTTGACGCCTTACTATACTATGACGTTTTTTATGACATTTTGAGGTCAAAAAAATTTTTGACCTCTTTTGCCCGAAAAAAACGCCATACTATACTATGACGTTTTTTATGACATTTTGAGGTCAAAATTTTTTTTGACTTTTTTTGTCCAATTTTGACGCCTTACTATACTATGACGTTTTTTATGACATTTTGAGGTCAAAAATTTTTTTTGACTTTTTTTGTCCAATTTTGACGCCTTACTATACTATGATGTTTTTTATGACATTTTGAGGTCAAAAAATTTTTTTGACTTTTTTTGTCCAATTTTGATGCCTTACTATACTATGATGTTTTTTATGACATTTTGAGGTCAAAAAATTTTTTGACTTTTTTTGCCCGAAAAAGACGCCATACTATACTATGACGTTTTTTATGACATATTGAAGTCAGAAAAAATTTTCTTTTTTTGTCCAATTTTGACGCCTTACTATACTATGACGTTTTTTATGACATTTTGAGGTCAAAAAAAAGTTTGACTTTTTTTGCCCGAAAAAAACGCCTTACAATACTATGACGTTTTTTATTACATTTTGTGGTCAAAAAAAATTTTGACTTTTTTTGTCCAATTTTGACGCCTTACTATACTATGACGTTTTTTATGACATTTTGAGGTCAAAAAAATTTTTGACTTTTTTTGTCCAATTTTGACGCCTTACTATACTATGACGTTTTTTATGACATTTTGAGGTCAAAAATTTTTTTGACTTTTTTTGCCTGAAAAAAACGCCATACTATACTATGACGTTTTTTATGACATTTTGAGGTCAAAAAATTTTTTGACTTCTTTTGCCCGAAAAAAACGCCATACTATACTATGACGTTTTTTATGACATTTTGAGGTCAAAAAAATTTTTGACTTTTTTTGTCCAATTTTGACGCCTTACTATACTATGACATTTTTTATGACATTTTGAGGTCAAAAATTTTTTTGACTTTTTTTGTCCAATTTTGACGCCTTACTATACTATGACGTTTTTTATGACATTTGGAGGTCAAAAAATTTTTTGACTTTTTTTGTCCAATTTTGACGCCTTACTATACTATGACGTTTTTTATGACATTTTGAGGTCAAAAAAATTTTTGACTTTTTTTGTCCAATTTTGACGCCTTACTATACTATGACGTTTTTTATGACATTTTGAGGTCAAAAAAATTTTTGACCTTTTTTGCCCGAAAAAAACGCCATACTATACTATGACGTTTTTTATGACATTTTGAGGTCAAAATTTTTTTTGACTTTTTTTGTCCAATTTTGACGCCTTACTATACTATGACGTTTTTTATGACATTTTGAGGTCAAAAAAATTTTTGACTTTTTTTGTCCAATTTTGACGCCTTACTATACTATGACGTTTTTTATGACATTTTGAGGTCAAAAAAATTTTTGACTTTTTTGCCCAAAAAAAACGCCATACTATACTATGACGTTTTTTTATGACATTTTGAGGTCAAAAAAATTTTGACTTTTTTTGTCCGATTTTGACGCCTTACTATACTATGACGTTTTTTATGACATTTTGAGGTCAAAAAAATTTTTTGACCTTTTTTGCCCGAAAAAAACGCCATACTATACTATGACGTTTTTTATGACATTTTGAGGTCAAAAAAATTTTTGACTTTTTTTGTCCAATTTTGACGCCTTACTATACTATGACGTTTTTTATGACATTTTGAGGTCAAAAAAATTTTTGACTTTTTTTGTCCAATTTTGACGCCTGACTATACTATGACGTTTTTTATGACATTTTGAGGTCAAAAAAATTTTGACTTTTTTTGCCCGAAAAAAACGCCATACTATACTATGACGTTTTTTATGACATTTTGAGGTCAAAAAATTTTTTGACTTTTTTTGCCCGAAAAAAACGCCATACTATACTATGACGTTTTTTATGACATTTTGAGGTCAAAATTTTTTTTGACTTTTTTTGTCCAATTTTGACGCCTTACTATACTATGACGTTTTTTATGACATTTTGAGGTCAAAAAAATTTTTGACTTTTTTTGTCCAATTTTTACGCCTTACTATACTATGACGTTTTTTATGACATTTTGAGGTCAAAAAAAATTTTGACTTTTTTTGTCCAATTTTGACGCCTTACTATACTATGACGTTTTTTATGACATTTTGAGGTCAAAAAAAATTTTGACTTTTTTTTGCCCGAAAAAAACGCCATACTATACTATGACGTTTTTTATGACATTTTGAGGTCAAAAAAAAGTTTCACTTTTTTTGTCCAATTTTGACGCCTTACTATACTATGACGTTTTTATGACATTTTGAGGTCAAAAAAATGTTTGACTTTTTTTGTCCAATTTTGACACCTTACTATACTATGACGTTTTTTATGACATTTTGAGGTCAAAAAAAATTTTGACTTTTTTTGTCCAATTTTGACGCCTGACTATACTATGACGTTTTTTATGACATTTTGAGGTCAAAAAATTTTTGACTTTTTTTGCCCGAAAAAAACGCCATACTATACTATGACGTTTTTTATGACATTTTGAGGTCAAAAAATTTTTTGACTTTTTTTTGCCCGAAAAAAAACGCCATACTATACTATGACGTTTTTTATGACATTTTGAGGTCAAAAAAAATTTTGACTTTTTTTGTCCAATTTTGACGCCTTACTATACTATGACGTTTTTTATGACATTTTGAGGTCAAAAAAAATTTTGACTTTTTTTTGCCCGAAAAAAACGCCATACTATACTATGACGTTTTTTATGACATTTTGAGGTCAAAAAAAAGTTTGACTTTTTTTGTCCAATTTTGACGCCTTACTATACTATGACGTTTTTATGACATTTTGAGGTCAAAAAAATGTTTGACTTTTTTTGTCCAATTTTGACACCTTACTATACTATGACGTTTTTTATGACATTTTGAGGTCAAAAAATCTTTTGACTTTTTTTGCCTGAAAAAAACGCCATACTATACTATGACGTTTTTTATGACATTTTGAGGTCAAAAAAATTTTTGACTTTTTTTGCCCGAAAAAGACGCCATACTATACTATGACGTTTTTTATGACATATTGAAGTCAGAAAAAAATTTCTTTTTTTGTCCAATTTTGACGCCTTACTATACTATGACATTTTTTATGACATTTTGAGGTCAAAAAAAAGTTTGACTTTTTTTGCCCGAAAAAAACGCCTTACAATACTATGACGTTTTTTATGACATTTTGAGGTCAAAAAATTTTTTGACTTTTTTTGTCCGATTTTGACGCCTTACTATACTATGACGTTTTTTATGACATTTTGAGGTCAAAAAAAATTTTTGACCTTTTTTGCCCGAAAAAAACGCCATACTATACTATGACGTTTTTTATGACATTTTGAGGTCAAAAAAATTTTTGACTTTTTTTGTCCAATTTTGACGCCTTACTATACTATGACGTTTTTTATGACATTTTGAGGTCAAAAAAAATTTTGACTTTTTTTGTCCAATTTTGACGCCTGACTATACTATGACGTTTTTTATGACATTTTGAGGTCAAAAAAATTTTGACTTTTTTTGCCCGAAAAAAACGCCATACTATACTATGACGTTTTTTATGACATTTTGAGGTCAAAAAATTTTTTGACTTTTTTTGCCCGAAAAAAAACGCCATACTATACTATGACGTTTTTTATGACATTTTGAGGTCAAAAAATTTTTTGACTTTTTTTGTCCAATTTTGACGCCTTACTATACTATGACGTTTTTTATGACATTTTGAGGTCAAAAAATTTTTTGACTTTTTTTGTCCAATTTTGACGCCTTACTATACTATGACGTTTTTTATGACATTTTGAGGTCAAAAAAAATTTTGACTTTTTTTGTCCAATTTTGACGCCTTACTATACTATGACATTTTTTATGACATTTTGATGTCAAAAAAAATTTTGACTTTTTTTTGCCCGAAAAAAACGCCATACTATACTATGACGTTTTTTATGACATTTTGAGGTCAAAAAAAAGTTTGACTTTTTTTGTCCAATTTTGACGCCTTACTATACTATGACGTTTTTATGACATTTTGAGGTCAAAAAAATGTTTGACTTTTTTTGTCCAATTTTGACACCTTACTATACTATGACGTTTTTTATGACATTTTGAGGTCAAAAAAATGTTTGACTTTTTTTGTCCAATTTTGACGCCTGACTATACTATGACGTTTTTTATGACATTTTGAGGTCAAAAAAATTTTGACTTTTTTTGCCCGAAAAAAACGCCATACTATACTATGACGTTTTTTATGACATTTTGAGGTCAAAAAATTTTTTGACTTTTTTTGCCCCAAAAAAACGCCATACTATACTATGACGTTTTTTATGACATTTTGAGGTCAAAAAAAATTTTGACTTTTTTTGTCCAATTTTGACGCCTTACTATACTATGACGTTTTTTATGACATTTTGAGGTCAAAAAAAATTTTGACTTTTTTTTGCCCGAAAAAAACGCCATACTATACTATGACGTTTTTTATGACATTTTGAGGTCAAAAAAAAGTTTGACTTTTTTTGTCCAATTTTGACGCCTTACTATACTATGACGTTTTTATGACATTTTGAGGTCAAAAAAATGTTTGACTTTTTTTGTCCAATTTTGACACCTTACTATACTATGACGTTTTTTATGACATTTTGAGGTCAAAAAATCTTTTGACTTTTTTTGCCTGAAAAAAACGCCATACTATACTATGACGTTTTTTATGACATTTTGAGGTCAAAAAAATTTTTGACTTTTTTTGCCCGAAAAAGACGCCATACTATACTATGACGTTTTTTTATGACATATTGAAGTCAGAAAAAATTTTCTTTTTTTGTCCAATTTTGACGCCTTACTATACTATGACGTTTTTTATGACATTTTGAGGTCAAAAAAAAGTTTGACTTTTTTTGCCCGAAAAAAACGCCTTACAATACTATGACGTTTTTTATGACATTTTGAGGTCAAAAAAATTTTTGACTTTTTTTGTCCAATTTTGACGCCTTACTATACTATGACGTTTTTTATGACATTTTGAGGTCAAAAAAAATTTTGACTTTTTTTGTCCAATTTTGACGCCTTACTATACTATGACGTTTTTTATGACATTTTGAGGTCAAAAAATTTTTTGACTTTTTTGCCCAAAAAAAAACGCCATACTATACTATGACGTTTTTTTATGACATTTTGAGGTCAAAAAAATTTTTGACTTTTTTTGCCCAATTTTGACGCCTTACTATACTATGACGTTTTTTATGACATTTTGAGGTCAAAAAATTTTTTGACTTTTTTGCCCGAAAAAAACGCCATACTATACTATGACGTTTTTTATGACATTTTGAGGTCAAAAAATTTTTTGACTTTTTTTGTCCAATTTTTACGCCTTACTATACTATGACGTTTTTTATGACATTTTGAGGTCAAAAAAATTTTTGACTTTTTTTGTCCAATTTTGACGCCTTACTATACTATGACGTTTTTTTATGACATTTGGAGGTCAAAAAATTTTTTGACTTTTTTTGTCCAATTTTGACGCCTTACTATACTATGACGTTTTTTATGACATTTTGAGGTCAAAAAAATTTTTGACTTTTTTTGTCCAATTTTGACGCCTTACTATACTATGACGTTTTTTATGACATTTTGAGGTCAAAAAAAGTTTTGACCTTTTTTGCCCGAAAAAAACGCCATACTATACTATGACGTTTTTTATGACATTTTGAGGTCAAAATTTTTTTTGACTTTTTTTGTCCAATTTTGACGCCTTACTATACTATGACGTTTTTTATGACATTTTGAGGTCAAAAAATTTTTTGACTTTTTTTGTCCAATTTTGACGCCTTACTATACTATGACGTTTTTTATGACATTTTGAGGTCAAAAAAATTTTTGACTTTTTTGCCCAAAAAAAACGCCATACTATACTATGACGTTTTTTTATGACATTTTGAGGTCAAAAAATTTTTTGACTTTTTTTGTCCGATTTTGACGCCTTACTATACTATGACGTTTTTTATGACATTTTGAGGTCAAAAAAAATTTTTGACCTTTTTTGCCCGAAAAAAACGCCATACTATACTATGACGTTTTTTATGACATTTTGAGGTCAAAAAAATTTTTGACTTTTTTTGTCCAATTTTGACGCCTTACTATACTATGACGTTTTTTATGACATTTTGAGGTCAAAAAAAATTTTGACTTTTTTTGTCCAATTTTGATGCCTTACTATACTATGACGTTTTTTATGACATTTTGAGGTCAAAAAAATTTGGACTTTTTTTGCCCGAAAAAAACGCCATACTATACTATGACGTTTTTTATGACATTTTGAGGTCAAAAAAAAGTTTGACTTTTTTTGCCCGAAAAAAACGCCATACTATACTATGACGTTTTTTCTGACATTTTGAGGTCAAAAAAATTTTTGACTTTTTTTGCCCGAAAAAAACGCCGTATTATACTATGACGTTTTTTCTGACATTTTGAGGTCAAAAAAAAGTTTGACTTTTTTTGCCCGAAAAAACGCCATACTATACTATGACGTTTTTTATGACATTTTGAGGTCAAAAATTTTTTTGACTTTTTTTGCCCGAAAAAAACGCCATATTATACTATGACGTTTTTTATGACATTTTGAGGTAAAAAAAATTTGGACTTCTTTTGTCCAATTTTGACGCCTTACTATACTATGACGTTTTTTATGACATTTTGAGGTCAAAAAATGTTTTGACTTTTTTTGGCCGATTTTGACGCCTTACTATACTATGATGTTCTTTATGACATTTTGAGGCGAAAGAAAATCAGACTTTTTTTTGCAGATTTTGACGCCTTAATATACTATGACTTTTTTATGACATTTTGAGGTTAAAAAAAATGACTAAGGCGTCAAAATATGCCAAAAAAGTTGGATTTTAGAATGACCTCAAAATGTCATAAAACATGTCATACGGCCGTAATGCATCAAAATATTCCAAAAAAAGTTGGATTTTAGAATGACCTCAAAATGGCATAAAACACGTCATAGTATACTAAGGCGTCAAAATATACCAAAAAAAGTTTGATTTTAGAATGACCTCAAAATGTCATAAAACACATCATAGTATACTAAGGTGTCAAAATATGCAAAAAAAAGTTGGATTTTAGAATGACTTCAAAATGTCATAAAACACGTCATAGTATACTAAGGCGTCAAAATATACCAAAAAAAAGTTGGATTTTAGAATGACCTCAGAATGTCATAAAACACATCATAGTATACTAAGGTGTCAAAATATGGTAAAAAAAAAAAAGTTGGATTTTAGAATGACCTCAAAAAAAAAAACATGACATTTTGAGGTCAAAAAAATTTTTGATTTTTTTTTGCTGATTTTGACGCCTTACTATACTATGACGTTTTTTATGACATTTTAATGACCTCAAAATGTCATAAAACACGTCATACAGCCGTAAGCCGTCAAAATATGCCAAAAAAGTAATATGACATGACGTAAGACCTCAAAATGGCATAAAACACGTCATGGGGGGGTAAGGCTTCAAAATTCAAATTTAAACCCTTTAAACAGGAAAGGAGGAAGGGAAGAACTGTAGCCTTGAATGTATAAGTTCTATGGGGAAAAGAAAGAAATGGATGAGGAGAGAATAATAAATGAAGTAAAAGAGAATAAGGCAAAGTGTGACTTGCGGGCAGACCTTCTATGTACATCATTTTTATGACCGTTTTACATTTCATAGTCTTGCATCAAACGTAAGTGAAAGCGAATAAGCAGCAACGTAACTACATGTCATTTCTTTCAAAAGCGTGTGAGCTTGTTTGCTGGTTTGTGTGGATGGGCGAAGCATTCAGGCCCTCAACAGAGTTCAGAGTTGATCATGACGACAGTACTGAACTTATGAACATTAATTTTGATTTGTGTAATTGAGACCTAATAAAGAGACTATAAAAACAGAGATAAAGAAATGGAGCATAAAACCAGAATGAATCACAGTTAATCGAGTGGAAAAGCACAGCGACAGCAAGTCATGAGACAAAAGATGTGATGCAAAAAAGAAAAAGGCTTCACTCACCATGTCTAGTGAGGACAAATGTATATCCAATAATATTTGGTCATATTAGGTTATATTTTTGTGATATAACCTAGGTTTTGTTATTTTTACTGTGTAGAATTACTCACAGGAATTATTGCAGTTCCACGTCAGGCTAATATACATGTGACTCAGGAAAATCCTCTGCAGGTTAATTGAGTGGGGTTTTTCCTGTGTCCTTTATACTCCCAAAGGAGAGGAGGGAGTCTTTCATAAATAATGTAGCAAAGAAGAGCCAGTATAGAGCTGTGCGTGGTGATGGGCTGAGGGGAGGGGGAGTGGTCTCAACCATGCAAGGCTACAATAAAAGGCACTTGTCTGGATCTCTGAGGAGCCCAAACTTTCCAGCAGCACCACAGGCGACTGCTGCACAAAGCCAGACAGAAAGAGGGACTGCTAAATGAATAAAAATTAAAAGAGAAGAAATACTCCTTAAATATTTATAGTTTAGATAACTTTAGTACCTTTTTTTGGTTTCTTTTTAAGTTTTATATTTATATTCTTCTTGTAGAGGGCACTTTGTATGAAAAAAAAAGAGAAAATGACAAGTCTGCTGTGCATCACAGTAATCTCCCTGACCCTGGCTGGCAGTGCGTACAGTCAGGTGACGAATCCTCCCTCACAACCAAAAGGTAAGATTAAATTTCTGTCAAAGAATAAAAAGATCTCACCCACATATTTCTGTTTTAAATTTGTGTGTGTTTGATACCACCTTTGTGAATGCATGTGTTTGTGTGTGTGTGTGTAAATTCTGTTCTCCATGTCTGTGCATGGAGAAAAAAAAAAAACGAACAGGAGGATGAGCTGTGTAAGAGATCTAAGTAAAGTGGTACCACAGCACAGGCTTGTGTAACAGCAGGGTCATTGTAGCTGTAGGTAACAGAGTCGTCTCTGGGGTAACACACACAGCCACAGTGTGGCTCACCACTGACTCATTGACTTGCTGCGTACAGACCACCACAGCATGGACTGGCTGGTGAATAAATCACCCTGTCATTCACAGAGGCTCTCTGCCCACACCACAGAATGAGGATCACGCCACTGATACTACTACTTGTACGCTTGAAATGGGTCACAGGTGCCTCAGTGGCCAAAACTAGGCTAGTAGTGCTTGTCCCTTCTTGGATGTGAATCCTTACTAGAGTGCAAAAATAGTCAGGAATTTCCCATGGTAAAATCTTGACCTTTTGTTTTTTTTTTTCTTTTTCTGTCATTTTATCTGTTTTCTGTCTTCTTCTTTTTCCCGTTACAGACAAAACATGAAAACCTAGAAATAAGTCTCATCTGAGAGCATCTACACCCCATAATGGGGCTGTTATAATTCAAATTCACACCTGCCTTCAGGATGACTCATTGAGATACACCTTGCAAGCTCTGAAATGCTAGAATAAATCTACTGCTGTGGTGAAAGAAAAAACAAAAAGGTTATCCAGAAGCCTTCATGTTATATGTACTGAGTGATATTTAATGCGCTTTCAGCAGCCCTGCAAGCTGACTCAATAGATGTCAAATTAGGGATGTCTCAGCTCTGTCTCTCATCCAAGATGGGAGGAAATGGCTCGTCTGCAGGGTTTGTAACAGTTTCACTCTGGGATGAGATGATGCTGTTTTATCCAAACATTGAAATTTCTCCCACTGGCCAGTGATGTTACAGGTGCGCGCTCATGTATGTGTGTCTATATATGGTGCATGTATGTTTATGCTGTGTATGACTGCATCAAGAAAAACTGGCTCAGCTCAGGCCAGCTCAATCACTGTTCCACACAGTATAGTTTTTATTGGCCACATGAGCAGTGTGTTCTCTGTCTGTTCACGGGGCGTTGCCCGTCCTTATACCTACTGACTCACTCTAGCACTGGGAGCTTTTGGAAACCCGCCACTGTAACAGGCAGTCTGACAGGAGCAAAGTTAAGATTAACGACCCACAGCCAAACATATAGAGCCCCATGCTGAACAGCAGCCAAATGACTCTGTCTTTCCCTGTGAAGTAATAGCCTGTTAAGTCTAATGCTTACTGTGGTTGTTGGCTACTGAGGCTTGGCCCCTTTGCCAGGGCTGGGTGGGAAAAGGGGCTTGGCTGAGGCTGGGGTCAGAGCAGAAAATGTGTTTAGGCAAAGGGATGAGACAGTGATGGAGCCATGTTTAGTCCTGTCACATATGCGTTAATTGATTTGAGTGAAATCTAACAAATGACTCTGTCGACAGTCTAGTGTACATGTGTGCTGGGGGATTGCAAATGTGTACCCGCGCAAGTGATACACGTCCACACTTTGTGTCTGTGCTTGTTCTGCATGAGAGACAACAGGAAAGAGTTTATTGGAATTAGTGAGTAGGAGTTGGCCTGCTGTGTTTGTCCCAGCTGTGCTTGTTAATTCTTTCTCCATATTGACACAAGAGGGCCAGCAGCAGAAGAGAGCAAAGCTGTGGGATGTTGTAAAGCATCACATGTCTAGCTGCTCTGTCAGAGGGTGTGGCACATGATATACACACTGATATAAACATGCAGTGATTTCTTTCAGCAGATTTCAATCCTTTTCAGAGATTTGAGCAAGTTAAACATTTGGTTCATTTAATAAATTGAAGTGCAAATTATACTTTAACGCCATAATTAAACTCTTGCAGTTTCAGAATATATAGGTCACTGAGTAGATTTGGACCACTGTAATGCTGTTAATTTACAATTTTGGTGTTACAAAGAAGCAGATGGTTCCAATCACTTGCTAATACAACCTTTTACAGAGCGAGAGAGAATTGTGCTCAGTCATAAAATGGAAGTAGGTCTTGGCTGCAGCTGCAGAGTTTTTATTGTCATGCACATGTGTTCATTTACTGTTTTTTGCTGTGTTTTCTCTCCCAGCTGCACTCCTCACAGACATTTCAGATAGAAACCATTCAGAATTCTTTTGATGACCCATTTTTATGTTAAATGTGACAATTTGGCACCACCTTTGACCTCCTATATAAATAGGATGTTGTTTGAGGTGCGACAAAGAAAAGAAAGGCTTCCTTCTCTTCCTGAAGGGTTGAGTACACACAACAGGCTGGTGCTTTATGAGAGTGGTGTGCCCCACATGGTTGGGGCCACATTCTCCTGTGGGACATGTGTCTGCTGGTAACTGAAGGAACAGGAAAGAGTATGGAATTACTTTTAACGTGCCTGTCTTTCTGTCTGCTACTACTGTTTCTCAGGCATAATCATCTATCTTTAAGGTTGTTCCAGAATATATAACATGTCTAAGGGACAGAGTTCTTTGATAATGATCTAAAAGGTATTAGGTCGATATGACTACGGCAATTAAGTCCAATCTCTTTTCTTAGCACTGTGTAGGCAAACTGATCTTTAATCAACCATCTTTCTGTCTCACATTTCAGAATTTCAAACCACAGACAGTACAATGAACCCCTTTACTCTATCTACTCTATTTTCTTGAGTAAGGTTTAGAAATCTGGAAAATTTTAGGAGTAAGTGTTGGATGGCATTGCATAGGGTGAGCTGGTGTTGACGTCACCATCGCCTTCACCTTCGCCAGGGCTTTTGATGAGTGGTTTAGTCATTCTGGAGCCCTCAGGTTTCAGTCACACTTAATGCAAACTGCTACCCATGCAGAGAATTTATGAGGCACGGCGAGGCTGTGAGTCATTCCTTGTTGACAGAACGGTCAAAGAGGAATCTTGTCCAGACATTTTTTAAACTCTGCAATGCTTTCGAAGACATTAGTAATTAGCAGGCGGCGAAAGGGTGTTTTCTAGCTCGTAAAATACCTGGCATAGTGCTGACCACTCAAGAGGCGAGTGAGGCTACTGGGTGTGGTGACTGGGTAACAGAAGCAGCCTCTGACATATGCAGCCTCATGAGAGAAATGAAAAAAAATGAAGGATAAAGTGGCAGGAGATGGGAGTGAGGGGTAGATTAGTTCTGTCAGCAGTGCTTCTGCTAATTAAATCCTTCTGCAGGAGGGCTCAATACTAATGATCTGCGCACCACTGAACAAAGTCCAGACACGTGTCTACTGTGTGGTTAGAATAGAGGATTGGGACAGTTTAGACATGGGTTTGATTAGAAGTCATTTCAGCGTCACTCACTGTGTGTGTGTGTGTGTGTGTGTTGGGGGCAGGCTGTGGGTTGATCAGAACATCAGGCAGCAAGCCAGTGGCTCTTATTATTTTCCTGTATTGCCCATGTGGGAAACTTTGAAGAGCCAGAGACACAGTATTCTAGTCATGGCTCTGGTGTGGCTGCTCAAAGCGAGGCGCCTCAACACAAATGCATCTCCAGTCAGAAAGCAGAGACAGACTGGTTCAAACACAGATCATACATACTGAGTAAGTGGGAGGAAAAATAAATCAGAAACAGAGCAGCCTAGGGTTTTCTAGTGAAACATAGACATGGAAACAGACACTCAAAGGGCGAAATTTAAGCACTGAACCTGGATTCAGCCAAAAACTACTTGGTTGCATAAGATTAATAGCTATGTCTGCAGACCGCTCATAGCTAAAAAGCCCTAACCGTAGAAGTTGATCCACTCAGTTATGTAATTACCATATTATATGTCAAGTCCTCTGTATTACAGAGTTTGACTCCACTTACAAGGCTGATTGTTCAAGGTTGTACCTGTGGTGGTGGGGGTCAGGGGTCCTGCACGTCCATTCATCTGGTGCTCGTTATTGCCTGGCACAGGCCACCCCTTCCTGGTTGGGGTCTTCTTAACTAAGCAAGTCCTGTGAGGTCTAAATAAGGACACCAGGGAGATTGTGGGAACCCACGGTGAGACACAAATGGCCTGCCATTTTGAGCTAAAGGGTGGCCTAGTTTGGACCAAGAGGACAGAGGGGGAATGCACAGAGGAAATAAATAAAAGAGAAAATAATGACAACAGCTAGATTCTGTATATCATTAACTACATTATCTGCTTACTTTTCTTGTTGTTCACTTGGTGCCTGAGAGGCTTTACACAATTCAGATGGAGCAGATGAATGATAAGCCCTTTGAGGGTTAATGCAGGGGAACCAAAGGTTTACAAGTGCCAGGACTGACAAGAACAGGAAGGAGACTGAAGAGGATAACTGGCTCCGGGGGCCAAAGATTGGCTGGTGTCCAGTGCTGCATCTAATAAACCAAACAAGATACCCTCAGACTCTGTGATGGTTTTGAGTGAGACAATACTTTTGACTGTAAGGATCTGCATGTACATGTGTATAGTACAATAATATGTGCAGTGTACACATGCCAAAACTTGCTGTGGAGCAATTATGTACATAAAAGAAAGACCAATAAAGAGGGAAGAATTGTGAAAGGCATTTTTCCTTTTTTGATTTCTCACACATACTTTTGCGAAATCTCTTTCATGCCATGTACAAAAGCAAAGCAAAAATTTCTTGATGTTATCTTTGCAATCATTGTGTTAAATATAATACTAACTTTATATAAACTTTACATACATTTTTTCCCAGTTTAAGTTTGAGTGTCATAGGCCCCAGTCACCACCAAACTCCAGGAAGGTTATATCATGTTTTCCTCTTTTCCAGTTAAGGTTTTTGCTGACCTTGGTGCCAATGTCACCCTGCGCTGTAAACTCCAGTCCCAAGACACCATGTCCTTTGGTAACACTGGTCTTCGCATCAAATGGACCAAGGTGGCAGATGATGAAGCACTGAATGAGGATGTGCTGCTTTCAATGGGATTCCACAAGAAGACCTATGGAAGCTTCGTGGACCGTGTCTTTTTGATGGAGGCTGACAATGATGATGCCTCCATAATGATAACTGACGTCTCCATGGAAGACTCGGGAAAATACCGCTGTGAGATCATCAGCGGGATGGAAGATGCCATGCAGGAGATCATCTTGGAGGTGCACAGCGGTCTCATTGATGGTAAATCCTGTTTCTAGATCTATTCAGAAACTTAGCTTAGGGACGGGGCTCACGTCAATATAATTTGTGTAAGTTCTAATTCTAGTTGGGAAGACATTAGTGTGTGTTCAAGGTCATTTCATATATGTCCTTTCCCCTTTAAAATCGCATAAATTCAGGATCAAACATCTTCCTCAACAATGTTTTTGTTTCGAGTTATTGAAAACAGCCACATTTCCTTTTCCTGTGGAAAAAGAAAAACAAAAGAACAGACAGCTTGTGCTGATTTATACAAACCACTGAAATGATTCAGTCATGATTACATTTGAATACTGTTCAACATCAGTAAACAGAAACACATTTACATCTTATCCAGTCCATATCCCCATACATCTGACTTACTCATCAGATTTTATAATCACTAAAATGTCAACCCATGGTACACGAAGATTAACTACCTTTCATGCTAGAGTGATCATTTAGACATTTATCCATACAATATATTTCTAAAGTCTGGCATGGTGAAGCATTAAATATTTGCAGTATGTCAAAGCTCTTTTGCACCAAAAGGCAGCTCCCACCCACATTTTGTTGATAGTTTTTCACGTGTGAAGGATAAATCTGGGTGGAGGCTGGACACGCACATGTAGTTTCAGACCAAAGTAGTTTGAACAGAATAATGATAGCCCCCTGCTACTTTGATATGACAGTTAAATTTTGCTTTTGCTAACCATTAAAAATTGACGATTTACTTAGGTTGAAATTGGTATAAGGAGGGCACCACAATGTGTAAACTATCAGAGCATTTCTGCCATTAAGTCTGCAGCATCATGTAAATATTCCTCTTGAATTAGGCTGTTGTGAAGTGTATATTCAATTTTGAATCATGATTTTACTATTACTTTGCTTTGATCTTTAATGGAGCAGAACTTAACACCTAGTTTTCATGAGAAGATATTTTCTTCCGTGCAGAGGGGTAGACAAGCACAAAATTAATGAGTTAGCAAAGCGTGGTCTCTGAAGACATTTTGCAAGCTGCAGGACCTGAAAGACTAATGGGCCTACATTCACTAACATAAAACTAAACATATCACATGCCAGCTAGGCCAGCTTCCCTGGAGAGACTGCAGTGGACCTACCACACACACATTCTTCCTCTTCTTCTCCTAAATTAGCATCTTAATTGGACAGACCAAAGATTTTTTTGTTTTGTTTGTAAATTGCATTGAGGCCAATCATGCTAACAGTTCTTTACAATGTGATAACTGTGTTGTACATGGCTAAATTATTAGATTTTGAATTCTGAATTTAATCTCTTCTGCTTCACTCAGGTGTTGTGTTCCCATACTCCCCCCATCTGGGTCGCTACAACCTGGACTTTGATGATGCTGTGCAGGCTTGTGAGGAACAGGATGCTGTGATTGCCTCCTATGATCAGCTGCTTGAGGCCTGGAAGGGTGGCCTGGACTGGTGCAATGCTGGCTGGCTGAATGATAGCACAGTGCAGTATCCAATCACCAAACCCAGAGAGCCTTGTGGTGGCTCCAACATTGGGCCGGGCCTCAGAAACTATGGCCGTCGTGACAAACAGAAGAATCGTTACGATGTGTTTTGCTATGCTTCTGCACTCAAAGGTGAGGTTTTTATTTCTTTATCCACGGTGTTGATTTCTTATTTAATTAAGGCCATCAGGTTCTTCTCCTGAAACACTTGTTTTGTTTCTCTGCCACCAGGACAGTTCTATTGGCTGGTCCAGCCTGACAGGTTGACCTTTGATGAGGCCATGCAGGCATGCCTAGATGATGGTGCAGAGATCGCCAAGGTGGGCCACATATATGCTGCCTGGAAGCTTGAAGGCTACGATCGCTGTGACGCTGGCTGGTTGGCTGATGGAAGTGTCCGCTACCCCATCTCCAGGCCTCGCAAGAACTGCAGCCCGACTGAAGTTGCAGTGCGGTTTGTTGGTTTCCCAGACAAGAAGCAGAAGTCTTACGGGGTCTACTGCTACAAAGCTGAGCAGTGAGAGGTTAGATAGGAATTAGGGAAGCCATAACCACCAAAGAGCAACAAAAACCACAATAAAGCTCACATCAACAATAAAGCAGATAAGCTTTGGATTTTAACTAGCAAGAACTCAATACCTTTCTGAAGCTGTGAGAACCCTTTTAAATTCCTAAAAAACAAAACTGTACATCTTACATCCATATGCAATGAATGACAAAATATTTTGTAGCCATAAAGTTTTTGTTTTACTAAGCTTTTGTTAACTATGGATACGTTAATTTTACGCAGACTGTTGGGCAAAGGACAACAGTGTTAATGTATGAATGATGTGACAGAGACAAGAACTTAATGGTTGTGAAACATCATCGAAGTTTGGTTTGTCCTCCACAGAATGATTGGATTTGTGAAGTTTAAGATTTAGAGCATTTCTGCTCATGTTTGCTGCTTTAAAAATGGGGTTGTCTAAAGAATAAAACCATGTGATATTTTATCAACTATCACGTCAGTGAGAGACCTTAAAGAGAGACCTTAAACTGACTACTACTGTTAGGCTGTGGATATCAGCATGTTACTGCAGTAAGTAATCAACTGGGTTCTGCTTTTATCAGAGTTGAAGCTCTTTTTGTCACCTTTTAAACTGCAAAGAGGTTTTTCAACCTAAGGAGCTGTGATCAAATTTACTGTTTAGCAAAAAAATGAATGTAAATGTCTCGGACTGTGACCTACTCTGCATTAAATGATAGCTCCCATTAGATCGACTCCCAATTACAATTTGAAAGACATAGTAACTTTACACAGTATGTTTGTTTTAACAAAATGGTTTTCTTTTTTACGTTTTTAAATGTTTGTCACTATAGTTTTTTTTTACATGTTTATAATCTTTTTAATGAGAAGAAAATACAGATTTTGTCTCACAACTTTTTTATTTTTATTTTGTTAAGAGTAGTTTTTAGACAATTTATATCTAGAACATACAAAATAAGATTTTTAACCAGATAGTGAAAACACAAATTGATACTGAGATTATGAATTGTTAATTTTTCCCGACCCAATTAATACTGATGATTATTTAAATCTTACTCCTATTACTTCTAAATAAGGATTCATTGATCGTCATAGATGTGCTGTACTGACTGAATATGTGTTTGGGAATAAAGTAGAATCAAAACCATTTTTAAAAATCAGTTTACAATGTTTCCTGTGGACCACAGTGCACATGCTTTTGTGTTTTTCTGTTACTTACTTAATGTCCTTTTACTTTTTTCTAACCATGGGCACTGACCTATGGTACTCACTGCAGGTTACATGTGGTATTATGGTGATGCATTGTTTGTAAAAGCTAAACTTAAAAATGTCCGTCACACTTGTGCATTTGTACACACTTGCTCATGAAATAAGGTGAAGGTATTTTTTTGTATTTTATCGCCATGTACCTTTTTCAACAAAGCAGTTTGAAATAAAAAGTATAACTTTTAAAATTCACTTTTGAAACTGCTCTTTTTTTCAACAAGGAACATTTTCATTTCCGCTGGAGCCAAATCAGCATGTATTATGCGGTGATGCTGAGGTTTAAGCAGAGATTTAAGCACCATTGTTCAAGCTGCCAAATTAGGGGCCATGCATCTGGCATGAACCCATGTCATCAAGAGGACTTAAGATTAGACTCTCCTCACATTTATTTGTTCCTTGGCATTTTTCAGGTCAGCTCCAGGCTGCCAGCCCACCACTAAGTTAAGACAAAGGGAACAGTAACACAGTCTGTAAGAGGCTTGTGGGAATGTATGGGAATGGGGTCAGATTTAGGGTGATGCAGCAGTGAAATGCCAGATCAATGTAAATGTGTTATGGTGAAACATCCATTGATGCAAGCTTTTTGTTCTGTGGACAAGGCAGCAGATAACAAAAGAAGAAAAAGAGATTGTTCGGAGATTGTTTCACACCCTTTTTCAGCATAGAAAATATTAACAACAAGGTTAAATATGCAAATAAAATCTGAAGAGCAAACTATACTATTATACACTTGCGGTAAAACATTTATGTTATAGCACACATGTAGCATAAAGTGAGCGTTTCTTTGTCTCTGTGAAATTGATAAGCAGGCAACACAGCCTCGTTGATTCTGCAGGAGTAATGCTGAACATTTCTTTTGGTTTCTTTCTGTGGTTTTAACCAATCAAACGTTGTGGTAACTTTTATCAAGTCTGATTAGGCTGTTTCCCAAATGCTTGCCACTCACAGGCATCCAGATTAAGTTACATGTGGCAGGAAAATAGCAGGGTAATGAGTGAATGATAGACACTCTGCATTGGACTAGACAGAGTCTGAGACGCCTGTCGAGCCTGAGAAATCAGAAAGAGCCAGGATGCATTTCCTTTCCAAAACAAACCTAGAAAGCCTGTTAAATACCAGAGAGACCTGGGCCGAGGGGTCTAAGCTTTTCCGCTGATCACCCATGAGACATCTGCATTTCATGAGGCAAGATTGTAGGTTTTACTCTCGCTGGGGCATCCAGGACCAGACTTTAATCACAAGTCAAGTCTTCTCTAATGATAGAGTGGGGAGTCACAGTGAAAAACACAACAACCCAAACTTACAGAAAGATTAACTTGATGTTATTATCTTGGTAATGGTGTTTTATGCTATTAGGCAGTGTCAGTGTGAACCTCAAGGTACTGCTGTAAAAGGAGGTGCTCTGGGAACAGTGGTGAAGGGTAATGTACTCAAAAAGCTTCTGTTTTTACACCAAGGGAATTAATCTCCTTACTTTATGCACCACCATGTAGGCATAAGAAGTGTTTGACATTCAAGAAGAGCCACCTTCACCCATGCTAAAAAAAACAACAAAAAAATACTGTTGTGTGGTTATGCTTATATGCAGATCCACAGTTCTGCTGCGTCAACCATTTCAGCATAAGTGTCACTTTTCCCTAAGCCAGTTCTTATTCCACATGTTTGCTATAATTCACACTGCCACTTCCTGTCTGCACCCTCTGAATGTACCGTCTGTCTACCAAGAGTTTTATAGAGCATGTCTGATAGGTTTTTCAGAAGTGTTTGATGTATATGCAAGACACTGCAATACTTTCAAATAAGACATTGGTATAATGTTCTACAGGGCACGTTTCAGATAATTCAGTTCAAAATCTTCACATTATGTTTAGTGTTTTCGTGTGTTCTGTGGGTGCCATAAGAGTGATATAAGTATCAACCCTATTCCATGGTACTGAGCAGACAAAAACTCAAGTTTCTGACTTAGTCTGATAGCACTACCTGCTGGTGAAACTGCTGTACTATTTACTCTATACACAATTAACCTCAATGTAAGAGGGCCCAATATTTTCATTCATTTATTCTATTTACTTCTGTATTCAATTTCAGGGACATTTTCCAAGCATGCAACAGAGAAGTACTCTTAAAATGTTGCTAATCCATCAAAGCACTACAAACCAGAAAGACAAACTATGGACAATTAAGTCTCCACTCCACCAAACCTGCAGTTCTCTAAGAACAAAGAGGAAACCACAACCTCTGGAGAAAACCAACATAAACATAGTGAGAACCTGCCCAACACTCAAATTTCACTTAAAACTCAGATTTCTTTAAAGAGTCCAAATTAAATGTTCTTAGTAATATAATGTCCATATATTTTATTTCTTTGGTGATTTAAAGCAGGAAAAAACAGTTTGATTTTCCTAAAAAACAAAAAAACAAAGAAAAAAACAAACAAACACAAACATCCCAGACATTCACATTGTAAAATAAAATAAAAACAAAACAACAAACTGTTATAAATATAAAATGATATTATGTGCACATTAAGGCTGAAACACACACACAGACATTCACAGGCTGACAAAACAACTCTCCATTAAAAAAAAATGGCTGGAGACACACATAACCATCCACATGTACAAATATTTTGTTAATGTTACAGAACAACATTATTGCAGCCGATGGAGCCCTCCATATTCTTTGGTCCACTGCTGGCATTAAAGATGTAAAAATACTTTTCATCTCCAATGCAAGATATTTTCATCTTCAATGCATCCCATTTAGAGAGTCTGTGATTGTGGCTGGTCTCCTGTTGAACATATAATAAAAATATATGAAGAGCACTGCTGGGCCAGATGACAGCATCATATTTTACCTGTCAGTATAAAACGAGTAAGGAGATCAAGAGCAGCTTGAAAATAAATTACATGTATCTCTGCCTAAACAGCCGTTAACGTTCAAGTCTTTTTGAGTGTTTCACAAAATACATTCTCTCAACGGCTGAATCTCTCAATGGCTGATTTCGATTGACCACAATAACAGAAAAGTTAAGTGTGCAGAAGAAAATAAAAATGACCAAGAGAACTATTGTAAGCTACAGTGCAGCAGCAATAGATGAGAGCAAGACTCTTTGGTGTGTGTGTGGTACTATGAACAGCATTACAATTATTGTAAACATGCTAACGCAACTAATTGTAAGTTATGCACTGAACACACACGAGCAGAAAATACAGGCTGCTTGAGCCACACATCCCTTCTTTCATTTTAAAACAGATGACGGACATCGATTTCCATCAGTGAATAAAGGCCTTGTCGTTGCAAAGAATCAAAGGAAGTATCAGTAAGTTTCTCTATAGAAATCTATCCACAGACATTTATCTTGACAAGACATCGATGATGACATCCAGTGAAGGCTGGAGTAAATGAAAGGTGGTAATTTGTTATTTTGAAAGCTGCCACCACAAAGAAGGTCTCCAGCAGTTAACTGAGCAATTTGGTAAAATTTCCTCCAACTTACTTCTCATCTGCTCTGGAATCTGAATGACTACCACTAGCAAAGCTATGAAGTGATGATGATTTGCGCCTCTAGATTTTAGTACTGAAGAAAGATTCTTTATACAGGTTTATAGTTCTACATATATGATGTATAAGTCTACTAATGTATGAGTCCTTTGCATTATCAGTCATTGCCTCTGATGCCTCTGTTTGTGTTCTGAGAGGACAAACTCGGATCTCTTGACAAAGAATAAACATAGTTAAAGGTTTGAGGGCTTAAATATATGCATGTGCATGCATGCTCATTAAAACGAAGTCCAGCTTAAAACAGCACGACAACATAATCAATTCCTTTACATAACATAAGCGCTATAATTTCACAACAGCTTTTTTTATGATTAAGGAACACTTATGGTGATTTTTAAATAGCACAGTTGGTGTACAAAGGTATTAGACAACAGTCATGAAAGTATTATTTCAAAAGCTAATGACAAAGAAAAAATGTCTGCAGTTTAAAAAAGAATGAGGAGAATATTTTTTGCTTTTCCAGTAGCCAGCTGAAAGTATTTCATCCACGTTGGCATTGTTATAAAACAGTGCCCCTTGATAAGAAAAGTCATG
This sequence comes from Toxotes jaculatrix, assembly GCF_017976425.1. Taxonomy (NCBI): domain Eukaryota; kingdom Metazoa; phylum Chordata; class Actinopteri; family Toxotidae; genus Toxotes; species Toxotes jaculatrix. The sequence goes on along the minus strand of NC_054400.1, from coordinate 15,887,373 downwards.
TGTCAACATCTCTTTAAAAGACACTTCATAAAATTCCATTGTCATCTAAAATGCAAGAAAACTGCAGATTCTCCTCTCTGTTTCTTTGATGAGTTTTCTCTTGTGCTTTTCCTCCGAGAATCCTTTTCCTCTTTCCACACAAGCATCAGCCATGTGTTCTCATCTCAGGAAAGCTGTGCCATGTTACATGGCAATCACTGTCTCTTCCGCTTATGTTCAGTTCTGTCTCTCCTTCCCCGGTAGAGCTGATGGTGAAAGCTGAGGGCCTCGTCCGGCCATAGTTTGAAATTGTTGATGCTGTAGAGACTATTATGTTGATGTCTTCTGATAAAGGTCCTCTGATAGCTTGATGCTGTCAGTGAAAAATCATATATTAGCTCTAAAAGTGTTCATCGGGTTATAGTGTTCATCGAAATCCAGTACAGTACGAGACACACAAAACAATGAATATCTATTGAAATCAATATTTGCTGTACTTACGATTCATGCAGGTGATTTTAGGAATATCCCATCGTCCATCCCCACGACAACGGATAGTTGGGACGTGCCTCTGAATAAAACCTGCCCGACACTGGTACCTCACCAGTGAGTTGATCTCATACCTCTCACGTTTCTTACCAAAGGTTCGTGCATTCTCTACCACAGGGGGTTGGCTACAGGCCACTGAGAAACCGAAGTGACAATAACACTGAAGTGAGCAAATTTACAGTCACAGACAAGCCCATCAGATTTGTATTTTCCCCTCTCTGAATGCATGCCTTCAGTAAAATAAGAGATGATTTGCTCTGGTATTGTGTTACCTGTGCCCTTCTTGCAGGTGAAGGTGAGGTGGTAGTTGCAAGGAACGTCGTTCCACTGGCCGTCCTCGTGCCAGATCATCACTACACAATCCTCACCAGAAGAGAAGAAGCTGTCAGGCTGGTTGGGCCTCCAGTTTTCATATTGCTGAAATAAGAACAGAGTATAAAGAGTAAGACATGATGATAGGTTCTTAGGTTATTAAATCTGTCATAAAACGAACCAATTCTGCCCCTAAAACAGATACAGATGCTTTGATTTTTCTATTCTTTTTTTTATCATTTTATCATTTTAGGAGTAGTAGTTCTCTATATATTGGTCTGCCTGATAAAGTGGATGACAGATCAGATCGCCAAATCAGCACATGTATTGTTACTACCAGCTATCTCCTTCCACAGACATGATCCCAAAAGTAGAGATCCTCTGCTGTTTTGGCAGCAGTTTCCCATCACTGTGATTTGAATTAACAGCCACAAGAGGGAGCAACTGCATCTTTCTAGGAGCAACTTCTATGATATCATCATGATTCAGCTCTGAGGGACCCTTGCAGGCTGTATAATTAAAATGAGAAACAGAAACCAATGAATACATAAAATAGGCTTATTAATATTTAATGTTAATGTACACCATTGTGCTGACAACAAGCAATCAATCAATCAATCTCACAGCAAGCCACAATATGGCCAAATGAAAAACCAGTGACTTTATCACACACTGATATGACTGATGTGATGTGACCCTATATACTTGGCATGATCGGTATGTATGTTACAGGTACTGTGTGTTTAGGAAGGCTTTGTGATAACAGACAAGCATAAGTGTTATGTCATTTCATCACACGGTCTGCATACCTAGCATTACATGTATGATTCTGCAGGTACAAAATTCCACGCACAGCAATGTACATTTACACACTTATACAGTATATACACAGCTGTAGTGCTGGAAATTGATGCTACCTGCAGTCTTTCAGCGCATTCTAGGTTCAAACAGTCTCTTCAAAGCTGTGAACTCCCTCCCCCCCTCTTTTACTCCTCCAATCATGCCCTGAGGCTCTGCTACTCTGTCATTATGGTTAACAAACACACACACCGACTTCCTGCTCCGCTCACTTCAACTTAACAAATACGTGACCTATCAACTGCACAGCAGGCCTACATCCTCCTCAAAATAATCAAACAAACTTTGATCACCCACAGACACACACACACACACACACACACACACACACACACACACACACACACACACACACACACACACACACACACACACACACACATTCAAAGACACTTCAGACTGGGTGTTTCATTACCCTACTGTTGATATTAGTCAGTTTTCTATTTATTTATTTCCAAATGTAAAAATTTCACACTTTTTTTTAAAAGTAGTCTTATTTATTATACTTAAATACACTGGAGGTGACCACCCACCCAGACCCCCCGGGCTGCTTCAATCCAGTATTTTTCTCTTCCTGAAGTTAAGCACAGGTGCTGTCCATCTGTGTGTCTGCCATTTCTGATGGCCCTTCCCCCGGGTGGCTGTGGCTGCCTGCTGGCCAGGCCCCCTGATGTGTGTAGGGGTTAAAGGGGGTCCGTACCTGTCTACGCCTGCCAAACTCCCCTCTACAGTGTCGCTCACACCCTCATCACCCATCAATCTCTCAAGCTGAGCAAGGGCTTCCATAGGCAGCCTGTGCTTATCTTTTAACCCCCAGGCTGTCTCTATGCTTCCCCTATCTCTGGTCCTGGAGGATTATCTTTGAAGTGAGGACATCAATCTGTACAACACAGATGCACATAGTAATTAGCCACTTTCCTGTTTTGTGAGGGGGATCATCAGCAGCTACAACCACTATAGCAAACAAGCGCTTGTGTGCTGTTTTATAAACACTGCATCTATGAACAGTGTGCATTTTTCTCTGGGAAATACTCTTTCACACTGGACTGTCATCTTCTTTGCATTGTTGCAGCTACTTGTTGTCTTGCTCTGAACTAACACTAAGTAAAAGGATTCAATGGTGCCTTACAGAATATTCTACATCAGATTTATTACCACAGCAGTCACCCTCCAGGGTGTAGCGATATGAGACAGAGGAGAGTACGTCATGAGAAAGTCACCACAGCCCCTGAAAAGAATGACTCTCCCAAGATGACTGTATCTGTCATCGGCATCACTTCCAAATATTTACGCTGTCTCTGTGCCATGTTTGTTGAGACAAAAATATGTGAGAAAGTAACCTATCTTACCACTGGGCTGCCGTCAGTCCAGCGGAAGTCGCTGTCAAACATCTTATCATTCAAGCCGATCCACTGGTAATCTTGTCCAAGACCTGTGATACAGGGTAGAGTGAGACACAGCAGATTGCATTTCTCTGTTGCCATATGCCCTTTTTAGGACTGCTCAGCAACAGAAAGTGCAAGAGAAAACAAGTGATAGCAATGGCATTTTCAGTGCCTGAACCTTTTGCATTTACTGTTTACTGTACAACTATCTTTATGTATCTGATGTGACTTAAAAAAAAAAAAAGATTATTTTCTACTATACCAGACGTATCGTGCAGGTTTCATTAAGTAGCACTTGGTTATGTTCCTGTCCTATGAAAGATTATCTACAACTCTAACTTACGGTTGACAAACTCTTGCTCCTCATGGGAAAGGATGCTGGTGAGATGAGCCCCCTGCATGCGACACTCTCTCTCTGCTGTGTCCCAGTTTCTCCTGTGAGGGAAGTACTTGTAGCAGTGGCCCTGAAACTTATGCCAGCCGTAGTCACATATTTCTGTATCTGATGGAAGAGAAAGCGAGAGAGAATGAGGCATACAGGAAGAACAGATTTGCAACAGATCATCAAGCATGAAGCGCATTAACATTTTCAAAGGAAGATAAACTTTCGGCTTTCACCTCCATACTTGCATCAGTTTACCTCGCCACCTTAACAATCATGACATCATCTAATCTGAGCATCTACAGTACTCTTAATACCTGAGTATACAGACCCTTCAGGCCTGTTGTTATCTCTGACTATTGTCTCTAATCAAGATGAAAGAGAGACAATCTGATGGATTAATTCCTACAGCCCCTAACACCAGCACTGGAAGTGGAAGCAAAACAAGAAGGAATCATATTAAGTGCCAATTATTACTCAAAGGCATGATTATTATGCTAAAGCAGATGATTTTTCTCAGATTACTACACTGGTATGCATACATGAAAAAACAGAGATTAAGATTAAGATTCCAAATGATCAGACTCATGGGTAAATCAAAAAGCATGAGCCATGCAGTTGTAAACAGGTGAGATTTAAGCCAAACCCTGAAGCTTATCCCAGTCACACTTGATACCTCTGTCATCTTTACTGGTGTGTGTGTGTTTGTGCGTCTGTCTAAACTACAGTGACTGGGTTTACTGTCTGTTTGTCCCTCTGGACAAACCACATAAAAACAGAGGCAGAATCTTTCCCTGGGTTGTTCCTCTTCAAGTTACTTTTTCTCCCTTTCCTTTGGCAAAACTTTCTAAGACAGCAGCTGTGTCTGAGTACACAGAGTGGGTGTGATTCACTGATGAATGATCATGACAAAATGTAGGGTGTAGACACTGGTCAAGAGAAAACAGCCAAGGCAGATGATGCCCTGAGTTCAACACACTACACAAGCAGGGTGCAACTAGGAAACTAAAGTAAAGTTATGGGGCTATAGGAATTTAAAAGTAAAATCTTCATCCATATTCCAAAAATGCCTCATGTAGATATACTTTGTTACCCAGTAATTACTCAGGAACTCATGATATTTATAATCTGTCTTGTCCTGAGTGGAAATATCAAGAAGTGACTTGAAGTGCAGCATGTCTGAAGTGGAACGTACACCACAATGGCAATTAGAACTGAATGCCTGAAGGAGGGTATACTAAAAATGTTGCAACTCACTGTGTATCTGAAACCTGTGAAAACTTAATTTCAAGGGTTCTTGAAGAAACCCAAATATTTTCAGACATGACCAACCTTCAGGCAACACTAAAAAGAGACTGTAAATCTCGATTGTGGTGATGAGATAAAGATAGTGTTTATTTTATTTACTTTATTTTTCACTCTGGTAATGCCTGTGAGAAACCTAAGAAAATACTCAGCTGTATACAGCTGGATTGAACTGTGTATCTGTGGTGTGTTTAAAATATGAATGTCTCATACTGTATTATTTCTGGTTTATGCCCTAGGGATGCATGAAGCGTTCAATCATGTCATGTGAAATATTACCGGTATTTAAGCTGAGTCTAGATAATTTAGATTTACAGTTTAGAGCAACTGACAACACTAATGAAATGAAAAGCCTTTGTTTATCTGAAACAGAATACTAAGAAAGAAGTTAAGAAGTACTTCTATACATTTTAACCACAAACTTACCCTCCTCACAATACAGCCCAGAGTAACTTGGGAGGCACACACATGTGAAGGAAGCCAGCCCGTCAACACATGTACCTCCATTGCGGCAAGGATTTGACTGGCACTCATCAATATCTGCACAAGAAACTGACATAATTAGTAACAAGAAATGGCCAAAACAACTCTTAGTCCCCATAATGCTTCTTGGGTGAAAGTTAATGCAGTGAGATATTGTGTGAGGAATTCTTGATACACAATTTCCTACCTATTTCACAGCGATCACCGCTGTAACCAGGAGCACAGTTACAGGTATAGATACTGCCAGTTTTGTAGCAAGATCCTCCATTCAGGCAAATGTCCTCTGTACATGAGTTAAGTCCTGTTAAGAAATTTAAAAAAGCAAGATAAAAATCGTATTAAACAGAAATTGATTCTGAGCTTACACATTTTGTTGTATTTCAATAAAATCCATTTAAAGAAACATACCAGGAATTTCAACAGCCCCGCCAACAATGGTGTGTCCCAAATCGAGTCCTGTATCTGGCTGGGCAGTTGTTTCGTCCCCTTTTACTGGTGGTTCTCCAACAAGTGATGGAGATGGTTGGCTTTGTGCCTGAGCAGGGGACATTGTTGTGAACTCTTTATGGCTCCTTGTGGGCATTTCAGTGTAAGGAGAGACATCTTCGTCAATTTTGTCATCCACAACTTCGTCTTTTGCAGAGGTGCTATCAACACTAGCAGACTCCACCTTCGAAGCTGAGGTAGCATCGACCTTAAATACAGTCTGAATTTCATCTAAGGAAAGAGACTGTTGCTCCATACTTTTGTTCTTTGGTTTCTTTGTAGTCACTGATTCTCCAGACACACTCTCTGAGCTGACAGACCCACTTTCAATCTCAGTGCTAAGAAGAGAGGGTGACTTAGTCGTGGGTGATAAGATCACAGAGGTGATGTTCTCAACCTCATCACCATCCATGTCAACTGTGCTTGTTGTGGTCATTCTTTCTTCTGAGCTACTGGTGCTTTCTGAACCACTCTCAGAACTAGAGGGTGATGCTGCACTGACAGCAGCTGATGCGGAAGGCATGACAGTGATAGCTAATGCCACTACAGGTGACTGAGTTGCCTTTTCTTTTGAGCTACTTTCAGTACTGTTCATTGAGGCAATAGGCCTAATCTCAGATGTTTGAGAAACAGCTGGTGGTGTAGTAATGAACTCTGCAACTTCTTTTGGTTTTGTAGACTCACCGCGCGGTGGAAGTGCTTCAACTATGTCGAGGTTTGGTTCTTCATAATCTGGGGCCTGATAATTTTCGTTGTCATATAAACTGCCATCTGGAGAAGGCGCTATCTTGGTGTCTGTATCTGGAGATGGTTCAGTGTTTGTGCCACTTGGAATCTGGTCAAGAGTGGGTTCAACTGTCCCATCTTCATCCGAAGCAGATACAGAACCAGCAGGCACAGTTGTTGATTCTGTCATCTGGCTTGTTTCATTACTTGCTAAAATAGGGTGAGTTGTGGTCAGTGACACATCCTGAGACGAAAGATCAGTGTGAGGGCGGTGTGTTAGTGTTATCTCTGACTTGACCTGTGCAAATGGTTCTTGTGGAGTTGTTAGGTGCTGTACAGGGGAAACTGTTGTGGCAAATTGAATCGTAACATCAGGCTGTGAAGGTGCTGACGCTGAAAAAACATTTGAAGTAGGTTCATCAGAAATGCGTTCAGCTGGGATTGCGGTGACTGCTACTGTAGCGTCTGAGCTTGTAGCTTGTATTTCTGTAACACTTTCTGTAACAGCAGTGGGTTGATGTGTACTTGTTAGGTCTGAATCTTGTGTCCCCTCATTTTCAGAATCTGTTGATCCTGACTCAAGAGAAGTTGATGTCTTTGCTGACTCAACAGTGCTGGTCACAGAAGGGCCTTGAGTTGTGTGTGCTTCAGTGATGGAGGTCTCAGGTGCCATCTGACCTGATGTTTGTTCATATGTAGATGACTGTGGCTCGTCAGTTTGGCGGTTTTCCATCTCAGATGTTAAAGTACTGGTGAGACTATCCATCGTCACAGTACTGGACAGGGATGAAACAGTTGGATTGTCAAAGTCAGAATCAAAGACACTAGATGTCTTATCACCTGAACCTTCATCTGGTAAAGTGATAATACTTGTTTTTGTTGGTGCAGAGAACTGCTCTCTGTCTGATGACGTCTCCTCATAACTTGAGCCTTTTTTATCTGTTGAAGTGTCTGTCTCAGGTGACACTGCAATTGATTTGTCAGTGGCAGAGGGAAGAGTAGTAGTCTGTTCACTCTGTCCTGTGTGTTGGCTTGACTCCTCACTAGGCAACATTGGGCTGGTTGTGGCCAACACAGCTTTTTCAGAGGAGATGTCAGTGTGGGGAAAATGGGTGAATGTGATCTCAGACCTTGCATGTTGGAAGGGCTCCTCAGGAAGGGTTGTATCTGGTTCTGGGACAAAGGTGGTGACAAACTGAACAATCACATCAGGCTTTGAAGTGCTCTGTAGAGAAGAAAGTGTGGATGTAGGTACAAATTCTCTTGTAGACACAGAAGTATTGTCGTCTCTTGTGCTCTCTTCATGTGCTGGGGTTGATGTTGCTCCATAGGCAGGGGGTAAAACTGTTCCGGACAATGATGCTTTCTTCATATCTGTGGTACTTGGCATTGAATATGCATCAGTGCTGTAGGAAGGAGATAATGTTGTGGATAGCATTTGGTCCGTTGTTATTGTACTGTGCAGATGACTAGCTGTGTGCTGCGTGGGCTCTGTCACATCAGTGTGATCATCTGACCTATCCTTCCCAGTAACATCTGGAGGTGATGTGACAGTCGGCTTCTTGGTGCTATAAAGACTGGAAGCAGCACTTGATATAGCTATTTCAGTCTCCCCAGTGCCAGGTTCAGGTGAAGTAACTGAAAATGGTACTGGTTCAGCCTTCACTGTTGAAGCTGTCAGTATGCCAGAAGTTTGATCACTTGTGGTGCCTGTATCAGTAACATCTGACACAGAAATGACAGAAGGTTTCACTGTGCTATAGAGGGATGAGGAAGCAATAGCTGGTGACTTTGTAGCCTTTCCCGTGGCAGTTCCAGGTGAGGTTGTTGAGATGTGTTCTGCCTTAACTGTTGTAATTACACCCTCAGTGAACATACTTTGGTTTTTGTCACCTGAAATCTCCTCATCTGTATCTCCTGTGTCAGGAGCAACAGTTGGTTCCTCTGTGCTGAACAGTGTCACTAGTTTTTCAGATACTGTCCATCCATCCACAGAGGATGCAGGAGATGTCTCTGTGATATCCATTGCAGAGCCCTCATCAGAGTCATCATCATCTGAAGATTCATCAGCAGATACTTCACTGGTTGGTTTAACTGTGTCAGGTTTTGTCGACACTGTGTATGCTGTGACAGCGACTGTAGGTACAGTGGCTTGTGTGGACATGGATGAACTTAAGGTTTTATCAGCTGTGTCATGACTTGTGGCTGTTATAGCTCTTGGTGATGAGGTCATGGATTTTTCTTTTTCATCTGTGCTGACCATGTACTCCTCACTGGACACTGGACTGACAGAAATGGTGTCTGTTGTTTCAGTTATCTTTTGAGGGGGTAGAGTAGAGAATGCACCAATCTCAGTGATAGACTCAGTGGCATTATCGGTGGTGTTCTCACCTGAATCATCCTCCTTCAGCTCTGTAACTGTTTTGGTATGACTCTTAACAGGGAAATCTGTATGTGGTGTAGTTAAATCATACGTTTCTTCAGAGCTTGACTTTGTGGACACAGTGGTTGCTGGGGTGGTATATGGTGACAGTGTCTCTTCACTCGATGTAGAAACACCCTCCACAGGTGATGGTTCTGAAGTGGACTCTGAATACTCTGAAGATGTTGAAGCTAATGACAAACCAGTGGCAGAGGTTGCATGTAACATTACTGGTGTAGGAGTAAAGAAGGTGGCACTATCAGTCCCTGAACCCTCTGCTTCTTCCGTTACCTTTTGAGTCATTGTAACCGCTGTGACACCTCCAGCTTCCTCTGTCTGAATGGTTGGGTAAACTGAAGAGGAGGGAACTACGAAGATAGTATCTGCATCAATGATAGTATCATCTTTGGTGATAAGCTCAGGAGTGGAGGTGCCTTCCCTCATACTGTCTTTAACTGTAGAGAACAGGTCATCTTCACCTTTTGCATCCTCTGTGAATATAATGGTTGTGCTGGTCGATGGTTTAGACGCATGCAAGACCATAGTAGGTGTTTGTTCAGTTAGGTCAGTCTTGGGCTGGCTGCTACTGGGAGTAATGATCACAACTTGTTGGTCTGTCACACTGTGATATATAATGGAGGGGATTGGGGTGGACACTGATGTAAATCCATCTTGCTCATGTTCACTGCTAAAACTTACTGTTGTGAAGTCAACTGTTGTGTGATCACTAACTGTATGAGGGGACATAGCTGTATTAGAGGACTGTGTTATGTGCTCGGCTACAGTAACTTTCCCAGGGCTTAAAACAGGAGACTCTGTTGCTTCAGAAGTGATGGGGGTATCTGGAGTAATTTCTGGAGTAATTTCACCCTCCTGTGAGGAAACCTGTTCATCAGAGGTTGGTGTGACTGAAACAAAGGTTTCGGTTTCACCTGTTGCTTCTCCAAATGTGGCACTTTCAATCACTGATGGTTTTGATGTGAATATCTCAGTGGTTTGGTCACCAGAACCATCCCCCTCTTTCAAAGTAAATTCTGGACTTTGTTCTGATTTATCAGGTGTAGACAGAGACATGTCAGCTGAGTGGGCAGGTGTGATAGTATATACTGTTGTGATATTTGGCTTTGTGGTGCTGTAGAGAGAAGAGGCTGCAGTTAGAGCAGATTTTGGAATATCAGATGTTCCACTTTCATGCAATGCTGTTGCCGTTGTAGGTTTCTCTGTGCTGAACAGGGAAGAGGCTGTACTCTTTCTACTCTCAGCAGGCTCTGTGTTATAAATAGCTGAAGATGACAATGAAGATGTCTGATGAGAGAACATATCAGCTGAGCTCCCCTCGACTGTCGAAGTATGCATTTCTAGAAACATCGCTGTTGGCTTTTCTGTGCTGTAAAGCGAAGATGATGCTGTGCCAATAGGTTTTTGTGTAATGACATTGTCAGTGGACCTATCTGTTGTTTGTTCACTTGATCTCTTCTCTGTGACAGCAACAGCACTAGAAGACACTGTTAATAGTTTTGTAGCTGCTACTGTAAAGGACATCATGGGAGGACTTGTGCCTGATACAGCTGTAGATGACCTGTCAGAAAAGTCAGCACCTGAAAAGTCATCCTCAGCAGTAGAGTCATCGGGGAAGACCCCACTGCCCGACTCAGTACTGTAAATCTCAGTGATTACCATGTGTGGAGACTGGGTTGATGACATAAATTCCTTGGTAAGCTGTGTGCTGGAGGGATTCAAGGATACAGTTCTTAACGTGTCAGATGTGCTCTCAGTCTCATCTATTTCAGTCTCATCTGTGGCCACGGTAAATTTATCCTGGGGATTTGTGGTAGTTTCAGTGTACGCCTCTGCACCAGAACCATCTGGACTTGATTCCAAATCATCAGGTGAGCCACCAGAGCCATCCATGTCAATGTATGTAGATGTTTCCCTTGAAGTAAACACGGTGACACTGGGGATTGCAATGGGTTGAGAGGTTTCAAGTGCATAGGGACTTGTTGTGACAGTTATATGCTGTCTATTGCTTTTTTCCTCAACAAATGTGTATGTGATAGATGGTCTAAATGTGGTTGTTGCAAAGGTTGTTTGTTCCAAAGAGGGTTGCTCAGCTGCTGTTGGTGTTTCAAGGGGAGCTTCAACCGTGGGTGCAGACATATCATCTCCTGATTCCTCTCCTTCAGTAAACTCAATTGTGGCAGATGTGCTGGAGGTGACAAAAAACCTGGTAGTATTTGTAGACTCCTCTGACATGAACTGTGGTGAGGATTGGGTTGATGTGTCAACATCAGGCTGTGATGTGCTCTGAATCTCAGCTATCTGGTTTTCATCTGTTGCTGCAGAGTATGGCCATTTGCTTTGAGATTCACTGGAGTCGGTTGGTGGCACAGATGTTGATTTCTCAGTACTGTAGAAAGAAGAGGCTATGGTTACATGAGATTTTAAAACTTCAGTTGTTTCAGTTTCAGCTAATGCTGTTGTCAATAATGACTTCTCAGTCCTAATAACTGAAGACAATGTGGCAGCTGCACTTGTTTCTTTTGTGAGAACCTCTGTAATGGATGTTTCATCTGTTGCAGTTGTCTTTGTAGTTTCTGCAAACACCACTGCTGGTGTTTCTGTACTGAACATGGAAGACACACGAGTAGTAGCAACATCACCTGAACCCTCTTCACCAGTGAATGATGACCTTGGGTCTGTGGTAAAAGCAGTGCTGGTAAGACTGCCAGTTGTTTTCACAAAGGTAGGTAAGGATTCAACTAATGTGAAGTTTTTGCTGATGGTGTTGTCCACTTCCTCACTGGGATATACTGAGGACGTAACACTAGGGGGCTTTGTACTGACAACAGAAGAAGCTGTAACAGCAGAGGTCTCAGCAAACATATCAGTGGTTTGGTACCCAGATCCCTCTTCCTGCACAATGCTAGCTGAAACTGCTGTGGATTTTTCAGTAATGTACAGAGATGAAGTAACATCTGTTGTTGAACTTGAAACTGCTACACTTGCACTTCCAAAAGTTGTCATCACAGGCTTGTCTGTGCTGAATGCAGAGGATGATGAGACATGGGTGGGAGGAGACAGCAGTTCCTTGGTGAACACATCACTTGTTCCAGTTGCATGTGATTCTGTTGTTAATGCTGGTTTTTCTGTGCTAAACACTGAAGAAATGGTGGTTGATGATAGACCAGCAACTTTGGTGTTAAAATCAGGCATTTCATGAAGCTCAGCAATTTCATTAATTATAGGAATGGATGGCCTTGTAGAGATTGGAGTTACAGTGGCTGCTTCCTGCGAGCTGCCAATCACTAAAACTGTGTGACTGCTTGGTTCCACTGTTTGGTCCGAAGTTGGCAACGAAGACAAAGCAGAAAATTCCTCCTTTAGAATTTCAGTGGTTTGCCCGGTTGAGATATCATCGTCTGTCAAAGTAATTGCAGAATCAGGCTCATCAATTATTGGGATGGCAGATGTTTTTTCTATACTGAGTTGTTTTGGAGGTAATTGTGTAATTGTAATATCTGGTGTTGAATACAAAGGTGTGCTGGCTGTGGTCACTGGCATTGTGGAAAGGTTGGCGAAATCAGTAGGTGACACCATAGTTGGAGTCAGTAAGCGATGAGTGGTGGACAGTGAACTCTCAGCATGATGAAGTGAAAAGACTGAGAGGCTTTCTGATTGACTTGATAAAATTTTGTCATCTTCCTCAGCTGGCAGTACTGTTGACTTCTCTGTGCTGAACAGCGATGAAGCTGTAGGAGCTGAAGTGTCTTTGACGGCCATTTCAGTTGTCAGCTCACTTGAGCTCTCTCCATCTGTACTTGGGAAAGTGTCCTCTGGAGTTATTGAATATTCCCTTGTCTGACTTGTTGTAACAGTTTCTTGTGTTTCAGGGGACATTGATGCTGGTTCCTTTGTACTGTAGAGTGATGAGACTTTAGTAGAAGCTGTTGTTGAAATATCACCTGTTACAGATTCACGTGATGCTGTTACTGATGGTGACTCTGTACTGAACATGGAAGAGAAAGTAGTTGCAGTGAGGAGCGATTCATCAGTCAACTCAGTTGTCTTGTCTGCAGAACCCTCTATCTCTGTTGTAAGGAGGAGTGATGCTGTTTCAGGTTTCCCAGTGGATCCACTGACGGAAGGAGTTGACTCCACACTAGTAGACTCAGTGCTAATATCACCATCAATGACTGGAACAGTGGATGACATAAGAGAAGCCAAACTTGGAATTACTGTTGTTGAGCTTGTTAGTGTTACTGAAATACTTGAGCTCTCTTCATCTGTTGTTGGGAAAGTGTCCATTGGACTTACTGAATCTTCCTCTGCCTGACTTGTTGTAACAATCTTTTTTTTTTCAGGGGACACTGATGTTGGTTCCTTTGTACTGTAGAGTGATGAAACTTTGGTAGCAGCTGTTGTTGAAGTATCACTTGTTACAGATTCACGTGAGACTGTTCCTAATGGTGACTCTGTACTGAACATGGAAGAGAACGTAGTTGCAGTGAGGAGCGATTCATCAGTCAACTCAGTTGTCTTGTCTGCAGAACCCTCTATCTCTGTTGTAAGGAGGAGTGATGCTGTTTCAGGTTTCCCAGTGGATCCACTGATGGAAGGAGTTGACTCCACACTAGTAGACTCAGTGCTAATATCACCATCAATGACTGGAACAGTGGATGACATAAGAGAAGCCAAACTTGGAATTACTGTTGTTGAGCTTGTTAGTGTTACTGAAATACTTGAGCTCTCTTCATCTGTTGTTGGGAAAGTGTCCATTGGACTTACTGAATCTTCCTCTGCCTGACTTGTTGTAACAATCTTTTTTTTTTCAGGGGACACTGATGTTGGTTCCTTTGTACTGTAGAGTGATGAAACTTTGGTAGCAGCTGTTGTTGAAGTATCACTTGTTACAGATTCACGTGAGACTGTTCCTAATGGTGACTCTGTACTGAACATGGAAGAGAAAGGAGTTGCAGTGAGGAGCGACTCATCAGTCAACTCAGTTGTCTTGTCTGCAGAACCCTCTATCTCTGTTGTAAGGAGGAGTGATGCTGTTTCAGGTTTGGCAGTGGATTCGCTGATAGAAGGAGTGGACTCCACACTAGTAGGCTCAGTGCTAATATCACCATCAATGACTGGAACAGTGGATGACATATGAGAAGCCAAACTTAGAATTACTGTTGTTGAGCTTGTTAGTGTCTGTTCAGTGATTGGAGAAATTGATGGTTCTTCTGTACGCGATGGCACTGTGGTTTTATCAGTTTCAAGACTTTCTTTTATTCCAAGTGATATTGCTGTTGGTTTCACAGTGCTGAATAAAGATGAAGATGTATCTGTGACAAAAGAGGTTGGAGTGAACATGGCTGAGGTTTGGTCACCTGAGCCCTCCAAATCTAATGGAGAGATGACAGAGAATTGCTCTGTCTGATCAGTAACAGGAGAATATGATGGCTTTTCCTTCTGATCTGTGACAGCACTGTCTTGTTCCCCAGCTGGCAGAACTGTCGACTTCTCTGTGCTGTAGAGTGATGAAGCTGTAGGAGCTGAAGTGTCTTTGATGGCCATTTCACTTGTCAGCTCACTTGAGCTCTCTTCATCTGTTGTTGAAAAAGTGTCCACGGGAGTTACTGAATCATCCTCTACCTGACTTGTGACAGTTTCTTGTGTTTCAGGGGACACTGATGTTGGTTCCTTTGTACTGTAGAGTGATGAAACTTTGGTAGCAGCTGTTGTTGAAGTATCACTTGTTACAGATTCACGTGATGCTGTTCCTAATGGTGACTCTGTACTGAACATGGAAGAGAACGTAGTTGCAGTGAGGAGCGACTCATCAGTCAACTCAGTTGTCTTGTCTGCAGAACCCTCTATCTCTGTTGTAAGGAGGAGTGATGCTGTTTCAGGTTTGGCAGTGGATTCGCTGATAGAAGGAGTGGACTCCACACTAGTAGGCTCAGTGCTAATATCACCATCAATGACTGGAACAGTGGATGACATATGAGAAGCCAAACTTGGAATTACTGTTGCTGAGCTTGTTAGTGTTACTGAAACACTTGAGCTCTCTTCATCAGTTCTTGGGAAAGTGTCCATTGGAGTTACTGAATCTTCCTCTGCCTGACTTGTTGTAACAATCTCTTTTTTTTCAGGGGACACTGATGTTGGTTCCTTTGTACTGTAGAGTGATGAAACTTTGGTAGCAGCTGTTGTTGAAGTATCACTTGTTACAGATTCACGTGATGCTGTTCCTAATGGTGACTCTGTACTGAACATGGAAGAGAACGTAGTTGCAGTGAGGAGCGACTCATCAGTCAACTCAGTTGTCTTGTCTGCAGAACCCTCTATCTCTGTTGTAAGGAGGAGTGATGCTGTTTCAGGTTTGGCAGTGGATTCGCTGATAGAAGGAGTGGACTCCACACTAGTAGGCTCAGTGCTAATATCACCATCAATGACTGGAACAGTGGATGACATATGAGAAGCCAAACTTGGAATTACTGTTGCTGAGCTTGTTAGTGTTACTGAAACACTTGAGCTCTCTTCATCAGTTCTTGGGAAAGTGTCCATTGGAGTTACTGAATCTTCCTCTGCCTGACTTGTTGTAACAATCTCTTTTTTTTCAGGGGACACTGATGTTGGTTCCTTTGTACTGTAGAGTGATGAAACTTTGGTAGCAGGAGTTGTTGAAATATCACCTGTTACAGATTTACGTGAGACTGTTACAGGTGGTGACTCTGTACTGAACATGGAAGAGAACACAGTTGCAGTTGTCTTGTCTGTAGAACCCTCTATCTCTGTTGTAAGGAGGAGTGATGTTGTTTCAGGTTTGCCAGTGGATCCACTGATGGAAGGAGTTGACTCCACACTAGTAGACTCAGTGCTAATATCACCATCAATGACTGGAACAGTGGATGACATAAGAGAAGCCAAACTTGGAATTGCTGTTGTTGAGCTTGTTAGTGTCTCATCAGTGATTGGAGAAATTGATGGTCCTTCTGTAAGTGATTGCACTGTGGTTTTATCAGTTTCAAGACTTTCTTTTATTCCAAGTGATATTGCTGTTGGTGTCACAGTGCTGGATAAAGATGAAGATGTATCTGTGACAAAAGAGGGTGGAGTGAACATGGCTGAGGTTTGGTCACCTGAGCCTTCCAAAGATAATGGAGAGATGACAGAGAATTGCTCTGTTTGATCAGTAACAGGAGAAAATGATGGCTTTTCCTTCTGATCTGTGACAGCACTGTCTTGTTCCCCAGCTGGCAGAACTGTTGACTTCTCTGTGTTGTACAGTGATGAAGCTGTAGGAGCTGAAGTGTCTTTGATAGCCATTTCACTTCTCAGCTCACTTGAGCTCTCTTCATCTGTTGTTGGAAAAGTGTCCACGGGAGTTACTGAATCATCCTCTACCTGACTTGTTGTGACAGTTTCTTGTGTTTCAGGGGACACTG
Organism: Toxotes jaculatrix; assembly: GCF_017976425.1. Taxonomy (NCBI): domain Eukaryota; kingdom Metazoa; phylum Chordata; class Actinopteri; family Toxotidae; genus Toxotes; species Toxotes jaculatrix. The sequence goes on along the minus strand of NC_054400.1, from coordinate 15,871,047 downwards.
ATGTTGGTTCCTTTGTACTGTAGAGTGATGAAACTTTGGTAGCAGCTGTTGTTGAAGTATCACTTGTTACAGATTCACGTGATGCTGTTCCTAATGGTGACTCTGTACTGAACATGGAAGAGAACGTAGTTGCAGTGAGGAGCGACTCATCAGTCAACTCAGTTGTCTTGTCTGCAGAACCCTCTATCTCTGTTGTAAGGAGGAGTGATGCAGTTTCAGGTTTCCCAGTGGATCCGCTGATAGAAGGAGTGGACTCCACACTAGTAGACTCAGTGCTAATATCACCATCAATGGCTGGAACAGTGGATGACATAACAGAAGCCAAACTTGGAATTACTGTTGTTGAGCTTGTTAGTGTTACTGAAACACTTGAGCTCTCTTCATCTGATGTTGGGAAAGTGTCCACTGGAGTTACTGAATCTTCCTCTGCCTGACTTGTGACAGTTTCTTGTATTTCAGGGGACACTGATGTTGGTTCCTTTGTACTGTAGAGTGATGAAACTTTGGTAGCAGCTGTTGTTGAAGTATCACTTGTTACAGATTCACGTGATGCTGTTCCTAATGGTGACTCTGTACTGAACATGGAAGAGAACGTAGTTGCAGTGAGGAGCGACTCATCAGTCAACTCAGTTGTCTTGTCTGCAGAACCCTCTATCTCTGTTGTAAGGAGGAGTGATGCTGTTTCAGGTTTGCCAGTGGATCCACTGATGGAAGGAGTTGACTCCACACTAGTAGACTCAGTGCTAATATCACCATCAATGACTGGAACAGTGGATGACATAAGAGAAGCCAAACTTGGAATTGCTGTTGTTGAGCTTGTTAGTGTCTCATCAGTGATTGGAGAAATTGATGGTCCTTCTGTAAGTGATTGCACTGTGGTTTTATCAGTTTCAAGACTTTCTTTTATTCCAAGTGATATTGCTGTTGGTGTCACAGTGCTGGATAAAGATGAAGATGTATCTGTGACAAAAGAGGTTGGAGTGAACATGGCTGAGGTTTGGTCACCTGAGCCTTCCAAAGATAATGGAGAGATGACAGAGAATTGCTCTGTTTGATCAGTAACAGGAGAAAATGATGGCTTTTCCTTCTGATCTGTGACAGCACTGTCTTGTTCCCCAGCTGGCAGAACTGTTGACTTCTCTGTGTTGTACAGTGATGAAGCTGTAGGAGCTGAAGTGTCTTTGATAGCCATTTCACTTCTCAGCTCACTTGAGCTCTCTTCATCTGTTGTTGGAAAAGTGTCCACGGGAGTTACTGAATCATCCTCTACCTGACTTGTTGTGACAGTTTCTTGTGTTTCAGGGGACACTGATGTTGGTTCCTTTGTACTGTAGAGTGATGAAACTTTGGTAGCAGCTGTTGTTGAAGTATCACTTGTTACAGATTCACGTGATGCTGTTTCTGATGGTGACTCTGTACTGAACATGGAAGAGAAAGTAGTTGCAGGGAGGAGCAACTCATCAGTCAACTCAGTTGTCTTGTCTGCAGAACCCTCTATCTCTGTTGTAAGGAGGAGTGATGCTGTTTCAGGTTTCCCAGTGGATCCGCTAATAGAAGGAGTTGACTCCACACTAGTAGGCTCAGTGCTAATATCACCATCAATGGCTGGAACAGTGGATGACATATGAGAAGCCAAACTTGGAATTGCTGTTGTTGAGCTTGTTAGTGTAACTGAAACACTTGAGCTCTCTTCATCTGTTGTTGAAAAAGTGTCCACGGGAGTTACTGAATCATCCTCTACCTGACTTGTGACAGTTTCTTGTGTTTCAGGGGACACTGATGTTGGTTCCTTTGTACTATAGAGTGATAAAACTTTGGTAGCAGCTGTTGTTGAAGTATCACTTGTTACAGATTCACGTGATGCTGTTCCTAATGGTGACTCTGTACTGAACATGGAAGAGAAAGGAGTTGCAGTGAGGTGCGACTCATCAGTCAACTCAGTTGTCTTGTCTGCAGAACCCTCTATCTCTGTTGTAAGGAGGAGTGATGCAGTTTCAGGTTTCCCAGTGGATCCGCTGATAGAAGGAGTGGACTCCACACTAGTAGACTCAGTGCTAATATCACCATCAATGACTGGAACAGTGGATGACATAACAGAAGCCAAACTTGGAATTACTGTTGTTGAGCTTGTTAGTGTTACTGAAACACTTGAGCTCTCTTCATCTGATGTTGGGAAAGTGTCCATTGGAGTTACTGAATCTTCCTCTGCCTGACTTGTGACAGTTTCTTGTGTTTCAGGGGACACTGATGTTGGTTCCTTTGTACTGTAGAGTGATGAAACTTTGGTAGCAGCTGTTGTTGAAGTATCACTTGTTACAGATTCACGTGATGCTGTTCCTAATGGTGACTCTGTACTGAACATGGAAGAGAACGTAGTTGCAGTGAGGAGCGACTCATCAGTCAACTCAGTTGTCTTGTCTGCAGAACCCTCTATCTCTGTTGTAAGGAGGAGTGATGCTGTTTCAGGTTTGCCAGTGGATCCACTGATGGAAGGAGTTGACTCCACACTAGTAGACTCAGTGCTAATATCACCATCAATGACTGGAACAGTGGATGACATAAGAGAAGCCAAACTTGGAATTACTGTTGTTGAGCTTGTTAGTGTTTGATCAGTGATTGGAGAAATTTGTGGTTCTTCTGTACGTGATGGCACTGTGGTTTTATCAGTTTCAAGACTTTCTTTTATTCCAAGTGATATTGCTGTTGGTGTTAAAGTGCTGAATAAAGATGAAGATGTATCTGTGACAAAAGAGGTTGGAGTGAACATGGCTGAGGTTTGGTCACCTGAGCCCTCCAAATCTAATGGAGAGATGACAGAGAATTGCTCCTTCTGATCAGTAACAGGAGAAAATGATGGCTTTTCTGTCTGATCTGTGACAGCACTGTCTTGTTCCCCAGCTGGCAGTACTGTTGACTTCTCTGTGCTGAACAGTGATGAAGCTGTAGGAGCTGAAGTGTCTTTGACGGCCATTTCAGTTGTCAGCTCACTTGAGCTCTCTCCATCTGTACTTGGGAAAGTGTCCTCTGGAGTTATTGAATATTCCCTTGTCTGACTTATTGTAACAGTCTCTTGTGTTTCAGGGGACACTGATGTTGGTTCCTTTGTACTGTAGAGTGATGAAACTTTGGTAGAAGCTGTTGTTGAAATATCACCTGCTACAGGTTCACGTGATGCTGTTACTGATGGTGAATCTGTACTGAACATGGAAGAGAAAGTAGTTGCAGGGAGGAGCGACTCATCAGTGAACTCAGTTGTCTTGTCTGCAGAACCCTCTATCTCTGTTGTAAGGAGGAGTGATGCTGTTTCAGGTTTCCCAGTGGATCCGCTGATGGAAGGAGTTGACTCCACACTAGTAGACTCAGTGCTAATATCACCATCAATGACTGGAACAGTGGATGACATAAGAGAAGCCAAACTTGGAATTACTGTTGTTGAGCTTGTTAGTGTTTGATCAGTGATTGGAGAAATTTGTGGTTCTTCTGTACGTGATGGCACTGTGGTTTTATCAGTTTCAAGACTTTCTTTTATTCCAAGTGATATTGCTGTTGGTGTTAAAGTGCTGAATAAAGATGAAGATGTATCTGTGACAAAAGAGGTTGGAGTGAACATGGCTGAGGTTTGGTCACCTGAGCCCTCCAAATCTAATGGAGAGATGACAGAGAATTGCTCCTTCTGATCAGTAACAGGAGAAAATGATGGCTTTTCTGTCTGATCTGTGACAGCACTGTCTTGTTCCCCAGCTGGCAGTACTGTTGACTTCTCTGTGCTGAACAGTGATGAAGCTGTAGGAGCTGAAGTGTCTTTGACGGCCATTTCAGTTGTCAGCTCACTTGAGCTCTCTCCATCTGTACTTGGGAAAGTGTCCTCTGGAGTTATTGAATATTCCCTTGTCTGACTTATTGTAACAGTCTCTTGTGTTTCAGGGGACACTGATGTTGGTTCCTTTGTACTGTAGAGTGATGAAACTTTGGTAGAAGCTGTTGTTGAAGTATCACTTGTTACAGATTCACGTGATGCTGTTCCTAATGGTGACTCTGTACTGAACATGGAAGAGAACGTAGTTGCAGTGAGGAGCGACTCATCAGTCAACTCAGTTGTCTTGTCTGCAGAACCCTCTATCTCTGTTGTAAGGAGGAGTGATGCTGTTTCAGGTTTGGCAGTGGATTCGCTGATAGAAGGAGTGGACTCCACACTAGTAGGCTCAGTGCTAATATCACCATCAATGACTGGAACAGTGGATGACATATGAGAAGCCAAACTTGGAATTACTGTTGTTGAGCTTGTTAGTGTTTCATCTGTGATTGAAGAAATTGATGGTTCTTCTGTAAGTGATGACACTGTGGTTTTATCAGTTTCAAGACTTTCTTTTATTCCAAGTGATATTGCTGTTGGTGTTACAGTGCTGAATAAAGATGAAGATGTATCTGTGACAAAATAGGTTGGAGTGAACATGGCTGAGGTTTGGTCACCTGAGCCCTCCAAATCTAATGGAGAGATGACAGAGAATTGCTCTGTCTGATCAGTAACAGGAGAAAATGATGGCTTTTCCTTCTGATCTGTGACAGCACTGTCTTGTTCCCCAGCTGGCAGAACTGTTGACTTCTCTGTGCTGTAGAGTGATGAAGCTGTAGGAGCTGAAGTGTCTTTGATGGCCATTTCACTTGTCAGCTCACTTGAGCTCTCTTCATCTGTTGTTGAAAAAGTGTCCACGGGAGTTACTGAATCTTCCTCTACCTGACTTGTGACAGTTTCTTGTGTTTCAGGGGACACTGATGTTGGTTCCTTTGTACTGTAGAGTGATGAAACTTTGGTAGCAGCTGTTGTTGAAGTATCACTTGTTACAGATTCACGTGATGCTGTTCCTAATGGTGACTCTGTACTGAACATGGAAGAGAACGTGGTTGCAGTGAGGAGCGACTCATCAGTCAACTCAGTTGTCTTGTCTGCAGAACCCTCTATCTCTGTTGTAAGGAGGAGTGATGCAGTTTCAGGTTTCCCAGTGGATCCACTGATGGAAGGAGTTGACTCCACACTAGTAGAATCAGTGCTAATATCACCATCAATGACTGGAACAGTGGATGACATATGAGAAGCCAAACTTGGAATTACTGTTATTGAGCTTGTTAGTGTTACTGAAACACTTGAGCTCTCTTCATGTGTTGTTGGTAAAGTGTCCATTGGAGTTACTGAATCTTCCTCTGCCTGACTTGTTGTAACAATCTCTTTTTTTTCAGGGGACACTGATGTTGGTTCCTTTGTACTGTAGAGTGATGAAACTTTGGTAGCAGCAGTTGTTGAAATATCACCTGTTACTGATTCACGTGAGACTGTTACAGGTGGTGACTCTGTACTGAACATGGAAGAGAAAGCAGTTGCAGTGAGGAGCGATTCATCAGTTAACTCAGTTGTCTTGTCTGCAGAACCCTCTATCTCTGTTGTAAGGAGGAGTGATGTTGTTTCAGGTTTGCCAGTGGATCCACTGATGGAAGGAGTTGACTCCACACTAGTAGACTCAGTGCTAATATCACCATCAATGACTGGAACAGTGGATGACATAAGAGAAGCCAAACTTGGAATTACTGTTGTTGAGCTTGTTAGTGTTTGATCAGTGATTGGAGAAATTGATGGTTCTTCTGTAAGTGATGGTACTGTGGTTTTATCAGTTTCAAGACTTTCTTTTATTCCAAGTGATATTGCTGTTGGTGTCACAGTGCTTAATAAAGATGAAGATGTATCTGTGACAAAAGAGGTTGGAGTGAACATGGCTGGGGTTTGGTCACCTGAGCCCTCCAAATCTAATGGAGAGATGACAGAGAATTGCTCTGTCTGATCAGTAACAGGAGAAAATGATGGCTTTTCCATCTGATCTGTGACAGCACTGTCTTGTTCCCCAGCTGGCAGAACTGTTGACTTCTCTGTGCTGTAGAGTGATGAAGCTGTAGGAGCTGAAGTGTCTTTGATGGCCATTTCACTTGTCAGCTCACTTGAGCTCTCTTCATCTGTTGTTGGAAAAGTGTCCACAGGAGTTACTGAATCATCCTCTACCTGACTTGTTGTGACAGTTTCTTGTGTTTCAGGGGACATTGATGTTGGTTCCTTTGTACTGTAGAGTGATGAAACTTTGGTAGCAGCTGTTGTTGAAGTATCACTTGTTACAGATTCACGTGATGCTGTTTCTGATGGTGACTCTGTACTGAACATGGAAGAGAACGTAGTTGCAGGGAGGAGCGACTCATCAGTCAACTCAGTTGTCTTGTCTGCAGAACCCTCTATCCCTGTTGTAAGGAGGAGTGATGCTGTTTCAGGTTTCCCAGTGGATCCGCTGATAGAAGGAGTTGACTCCACACTAGTAGGCTCAGTGCTAATATCACCATCAATGACTGGAACAGTGGATGACATATGAGAAGCCAAATTTGGAATTACTGTTGTTGAGCTTGTTAGTGTTTGATCAGTGATTGGAGAAATTGATGGTTCTTCTGTACGTGATGGCACTGTGGTTTTATCAGTTTCAAGACTTTCTTTTATTCCAAGTGATATTGCTGTTGGTGTTACAGTGCTGAATAAAGATGAAGATGTATCTGTGACAAAAGAGGTTGGAGTGAACATGGCTGAGGTTTGGTCACCTGAGCCCTCCAAATCTAATGGAGAGATGACAGAGAATTGCTCTGTCTGATGAGTAACAGGAGAAAATGATGGCTTTTCTGTCTGATCTGTGACAGCACTGTCTTGTTCCCCAGCTGGCAGAACTGTTGACTTCTCTGTGCTGAACAGTGATGAAGCTGTAGGAGCTGAAGTGTCTTTGACGGCCATTTCAGTTGTCAGCTCACTTGAGCTCTCTCCATCTGTACTTGGGAAAGTGTCCTCTGGAGTTATTGAATATTCCCTTGTCTGACTTATTGTAACAGTTTCTTGTGTTTCAGGGGACATTGATGTTGGTTCCTTTGTACTGTAGAGTGATGAAACTTTGGTAGAAGCTGTTGTTGAAATATCACCTGCTACAGGTTCACGTGATGCTGTTACTGATGGTGAATCTGTACTGAACATGGAAGAGAAAGCAGTTGCAGGGAGGCGCGACTCATCAGTCAACTCAGTTGTCTTGTCTGCAGAACCCTCTATCTCTGTTGTAAGGAGGAGTGATGCAGTTTCAGGTTTCCCAGTGGATCCGCTGATAGAAGGAGTTGACTCCACACTAGTAGGCTCAGTGCTAATATCACCATCAATGACTGGAACAGTGGATGACATAAGAGAAGCCAAACTTGGAATTACTGTTGTTGAGCTTGTTAGTGTCTCATCAGTGATTGGAGAAATTGATGGTTCTTCTGTAAGTGATGGCATTTTGGTGTTGTCAGTTTGAAAACTTTCAGAGAATTGCTCTGTCTGATCAGTAATAGGAGAATATGATGGCTTTTCCGTCTGATCTGTGACAGCTCTGTCTTGTTCCCCAGCTGGCAGTACTGTTGACTTCTCTGTGCTGAGCAGAGATGAGGCCGTAGAAGAAACAATAGCCCTTAATCTTTCTTCTGAATCTGATGGTTTTAATGCTCCTTCTTTCATTGTCCCCTTTGATGTTTCAGGTGATGTTTTCTGGCCTTCAGCACTCAACTCACCCGTGGGTGTAAAAATGGAGCTCAGTTCAGACATAAGTGATATCTTTTCTGTGGTTATAAGCAGAGGAGCTACAGTACCAGCTGTTGTTGCACCTTGAGCTTCTTTAACAGCTTTGTCACTACTAAGCATAGTAGCTGCTGCAGTAGCTTCTGTTATTGTTTTACTAGATGTTTGGTCATCTGCACTCTCTGCAGCAGTGCTAGGATGCAATGAGCCTGCCTCTGTAATACTACTTACTGGGGTTAATGTTGAAGATTGTGTTTGAGCTATGTCCTCAGCTACACCTGATATTTCCACTTTTGAAACCGCAATCGAAACAGACTCATCTGATCCGATGGGAGAAGAAGGGGTGGCCACAGGTAAGGAAGTTTGATCGAATGAAGCCTCCTTATCTGTGATACCGGTTGCACTTTCTTCACTCGCATCCGCTTTTTGGTCAGGTAAATCAGTAACCACTGATGTACTTTGCGTCGAGTACAGACTGAAAAATCCAGTGAATGAAGCCATTGTTGTCTTCATAATTTCAATAGCACTGTATAAGGGGGAAGCAGTAGTTGCAATGGATTCATGAGGGAGAAGACAAGTTGCATCTTGTTTCCTCTCCTTGTGTGCAGGGGTGGTTGCTGAAGTTTGTTCCCATTCACTGGTGGCAGGAATGGGTGTTCTATCTGTGCCTGCTGTTTGTACCGATTGTGATGTTACTTCACTCTCCCTTGTTGCTTCATCTGTTGAATGTGTAGAGCTTAAACTTGAAGATAATTCTGCAGTCACTGCAGGGGTATGTGATGGAGGGCTGGTTGTAAACATGTTTACTGTTTGGAACCCTGGATCCTCCTCCTCTGATGTAGACATTGCATCAGTCGTGGCTTTCACTGTAGGTGAGATGGAAGGTATTTGGCTGACTGTACTCACTCCCTGCCTTATGATTGTCCCCTGTGAAGTTTCAGCCTGGGTAAGTGCAACAGATGATGATGATTCAGTGCTGCCTACATCTATGGCTAGTGTTATCTCAGTCTTGGCTGTCTGTTCAGAAGAGGCCGACCTACTAGATACTAAAGGAGCCGTTGTGCTGAAGGCAAATTCTTTTGGGGTTTGGGCCTCTTTCCCTCCCTCCACATCTTGAGTGGTGCTCTGTGAGTCACTAGTTGTTGATGTTGATGTTTTCCCATCAGCGTCATCAGAGGGAGTGGACACAGTCTGTAACGTAGACTGAGTGCTGTCTTCTGCAGCTGGAGTGGCAGATGTGCTCTTTGTTTCCTCTGTGGTTTCAGCTTTATCTCTGGCTGTGTGAACTTCGATTGAAGAAGTAACAAGAAACTGGTCCTCAGCCCTCTGTGTCTGAGTCATTTCTGAGTCACTTTTCACATAAGTGGGGGTCCTCCCTGACTCGTCTACCTCTTCTTGTACAGATGCGGTGATGACAATGGCGGTTTCTTTATCAGCTTTCATTGTTTGGGTTTCTCGAGCTCCTTTGGTGATTTGAGGCTCAGCTGGTGTTACTGAAGGAAGAAAGGCAGCAGAGGTAGCTGTGACATCATTCATCCCCTCTGTGGAATCTGTTTGAGTTGGGCCTGCTTCAGTTCTCTGTGTAGTACTCTGTGTATCGCCTTCATATTCATAAACATCTGGGATCTCTGTAGAGATAAGTACTTCTGTTGGTTCCTCCACAGACCCAGTGGAGCTATCAACAGGGAGACCAGTCCAACTATAATCAAACACCGTGGTTATTTCAGTGCTCTCTCCAAGAATTGTCACATTTGTCAAAATCTGGGTACCTTTGGCTTCTACTTCTTCTGGACTCTGTGGCTCCGATGTGATCTCATGCTTACCATTTATAAAACTAACAGTTGGACTGAGGGTTACAGCAGCTTGAGAGAAAAGGTCTGGGTCTCCACTCTGCTGGATGGGCTCACTATCAGTAATGGAGGGGGTGGGATGGTCAGGCACAACTGGTATTGCAGAAGAATGAAAATCTTGTGGCTGTAGGGCCTGGTCAACTGTAAAGAAAATAAAGGGAGACTGTGAAAATTTGATTGCAAAGCAACAGAAATTTTAGTTTACTGATTTAAGAAAACTCTAAGAATCAACATTAGCATTTTATTTCTAATGAAAAGTAATTTAATTTACTAGACATGGGGATTACCACCATAAGACTCTAGAGCTCTGGGCTATTGCTGTGAAGGCAACTTTGTCAAGTTTAAGAAATCAACCCCAGTGATGTCACTGGAGAATTTTAAGAAATAGCCAAGCAATGTTTGCCATGCTTTCAATCTGTCTCTTTCAAGTACTAAATTAATGGAGTACCCCTTTAAACACTATAAACACAGTGTACAAATAAGTTATTACCAACTTATCATTTATTACAAATGGTCAATATAACAGTCGAGTTTCATGGGTGCATTGAGTCAGTGCACTCATGAAACTAAAAGCTGACACACATGTTAAACAACGTAATGTTTGGAATATAGAAAAACATCAGAAACATTCCTTCTCAAATCTCAAAGCTGCCTGTACACCTGTAAAACACATTGGATGAACTACTATGTTACTCTGCATCTACAAAAAAAACTACAAATAAAAGATCTGAATGTTTGATAAATTCAAAAGTTCTTATGAGTGTTCTCACAAAACAATTCTTTTAAAGATAAAAAAGTACTGAAATAAACAAATATTGTGAAACACTGCAAATAAATCTCTCTCCAACATAATTGAAAGCCTTGGCCAAATTGGTGTCTGAACTTCATCCAAACCATAATTCAAAGATTTATATTCTAAATTGATGTGAAAGGAAAACATTTCCTGTCCTGTCTTGACTGAAAAATGGTTAAAACATTCGACACAGAAAATATGAATCATAGTATATCAATGTGTCAACAATATTTATAGCATATATCATATAGGAAACTTTAAGCAAAACATTTATGTTTTAACATCGTAACCTTCTTAAAGGTGACACATAGTAATATTAATTTGGATGGCATTACATTTTGGAAGTGTTCATGTTACTGTGCATGCACCCTGTACATTACCTAAACAGCAGTCCACAGACTAAGTGATTTCAGATGTCAGCAGCTGTCTGCTCGTAATTTTAAGTCTAAGACAGAAGCGGTGTTCAATTCCCTTTACAGCATGCAATGTTATCATCATCTACCTACGCTTTGTTGCCTTGGATGGGTTCATGTATTCATGCAAATAAACAAGATGTTGTCTGGCTGGAAATAATCCACCTCCTCTAAAAGACAGTTGCCTTAAATTACTACACAAAACCAAACTATCAAGATACTGAAGCTGTTATATTACAGTTCAATTTAGTGAACTAATAGATACCATTCATAATCTTTGAAGCTAAGAAAAGGGCTTGAGTTCATGCCCCACTTTTGAGAAAAAGCAAGAACTGGTGTGAGGTAAAATCCTGATGACACCTACTGAATGTCCATGACGTGCCAACAGAAAGCGACATGTTTTGTATAAAGACTGGCCCAAACAACAGTCCTTTATCTCTGACAAAACATCTTCATCTCTCTAATTTATGTGGCTAGCCTCCCTACAAAAATATGCATTCCAGTGTTGTTTTGCATGCCCATAATTAGTATAGAAAAAGCCCTGAGAATGTGCCATAGTGACAAGCCTTGGACAATTCTGGATGTATGGAGCAGGTGGCAAAGAGAAAAGAGAGCTGTGGTAGATCCTAAAATGAACAATTTGGTCCTGCTCAGCATGAACTGTTTACCAGTGTTTGCATAATGCAGTACAAGCAAAGAGAAGGAAAAGATTATTCACACACAAAAACTTGAAATCCTTTAGTATACAAACTTCACTACACCCCCCCCCCCTCTCTCTCTCTCTCTCTCTGGCCCTTGTCCCCTCTCTCTCTGTTTCCCACAAATGGTGGTTCAGAAAGATTATTGGTTGCAACCAAGAACACCTGTACCAGCTCAGCTCTGCAGAAAGACACCTGTTTTGAACCTAGGTCAAGCCTGGGAATTCAGGCAGTGGACCCACCTGACTGATCCACACATACTTCATACTCACACACTCTCAAAGCCACATTGAACATGAATATCTGAATCAAAATAGCACACGGAAGCACTGGCCACCCTAGTCTTCATCGTTTACTCGAGCCAACCTACATATCCCCCTAGTAAAGTCATATACTGATTCTGTTATTATGTCTGTGAATGTTCTCATTCATCCAGGTCATAGTTCTTTCTCTCTCAAATTGAATCAAAGGCAACTGGACTTGTATTTGTCTGGGAAGACGTTTCGCCTCTTATTCAAGGGGCTTCATCAGTTCGTACGCATCGGTCTTTCTAGTCCGTCTGTTATTATGTATCATGTTCACAATTATCATCTTTATCTAAACAACTCTTGATGGAATTGAATTAAGTATAAAGCAGAGAATGTCCTCATGTAAAAACCTACCCCACATGCTTCTGTTTTATTGTTAGGTGACCTCTAGTGGCCATACTAATTATTACGGGAGCAAAGGAGGAAGTTAAGTGACTAGTATGCATGACGGTTTCACAACATTAACTGCGTGTGTATTATTGTAACCATGATAGAAGGAAGTACTTATTTTAACCAAACCACGATCTTTTCCCAAACCTAACCAAGTAATTTTTGGGCCTACACCAAATCAAACCATGGCCATTCCACAACCTTAAGCATGTGTTTATGATTGTTACCGTGATGGCAATACGCCTCTGTCACTGGTACACTCCTATGAATCTCATCTGAGGGTAGGGACAAATGACCTGTATATTTGGTAAGGTTGGAGGACTTGTTGATAAACCAATGAGCTTATCGCCATCTACGCTGTATTTGTGACTAACCTATCAATGCATAAAATATGAATTACAGTTGGAGGAAGGTTTTTTACTGAAGATGGCAAAAGACAAGGTTTGTGGCATCATTAGATTCTACAGTGGTTAAAAAAAAAAAGGCAAACTGGAGTTCAGCAGTGACCTATGCACTCTCCCACTCCCAGATATTCTTGCAGCATGTCAGCAAATGATCCACAACCAGCATATTCAAATCTAACACTGAAGGCTAGAAAAATACTTAAAGGACTATTTTGATATTTGCATAGGAAATACGCTTATTTGCTTTCTGGTGTAGAGTTAAGTAAAAAGATGGATACCACTCTTATGCTCAGCACCTCTAAACAAAAAAAAACATCATAAAACAGTCAACTGTCATTTTGCTCTTCAATTTTTCTACAGATTATACAAAAAAGTTATAAGGTGTTCATTTCTGAGCTTTAAAGTTGCTGGTAGGTGGATTTTATCACCATTAGAAAGACTCAGGCTAGCTGTTTCCCCCTGTTCCCCCTAATTTCAGTTCACAAACTCATTGGCTGTAGTATCAGTCCTCTAATCCAACACTCTGACAGAAAGCATATAAGCACAGTTCCCAAAATCTCTGACTATTCCATTAAGAATCAGTTTAGTGAAGTTTAGTTTAGCATTAGTGAAGTGAATGTTAAATAGATGTTTTAGTAAGAATGTACTGTTGGTGTTTTTCTGCATTGTTTTGTGACATTTGCAGCTGACACACCTCAGAGTATCAATATTTCAACTTCAATTAATCAGAAGCACATGGGCACCATTGACATGAGCATAACACTTTTGGGCAACAATAAATATTCATTCATTATTTTTTTTTCAACATTCTGATACTATTGTGCTCTTAGTTTCCATGCAGCCAGAAAACACACTTCTCCCTCTGCCACAATATTTTCCACAAGTTTTTCCCACACAAACTGGGAGGGCAGAAAGAGACGTCAAGTGTCTCAGCTGAGCCACATCAACATCAACATGATGTAGCAGTAAAAGTAGCTATAATCACCCTCTTTGGTCAGGCAGCCTCCAGCTGTCCTCACAGAGTGGGGAGACTTAGCAATGACATCACCTCTTGAGGTGGTGTCCAGTCTCTGCTGAAGGCAGGCATCTATGCTTACTCAGGTAGACTGCCAACACACCTCTGTTATTGCCAGGCTGGCTGTCAGTAAGCTGGTACATGCACACACAAGGAGTGAAATACTGCAAATGCATATTTATTTGCAGTATAAATACACAAAATGCGTACAGACACACAGATTTTGTACCCTCTTTATATACAGTACTGCACATGCACACACAAACACGTAAGCTGTGTAATGAGTTCTTTTGGCATCTAAAGGGACCACACTGCATACACACAGTACTGGTGAACACGCCCGCAGACTGAGTGTGTATAGCCTGGAGTGCAGACTGCTGCTCACTCAGGCACACTTAGTACCTACCACGAAGCAAAAAACAAAAACTGCCAAATGACCAATTCACTAGCTTGTATGCTTTCCAATCCACCAGATCCCTTTCCTCCAACTAGAGCTACTCTTCAGGGACAGTGAATGAGTCACCATGGCAATGTTTGCAGGTCAGATGGAGAGAAAATTAAAGGAGTAAAAAATGATCCAGCTGCTGTTTGCATGTGAGATCATGTGCCGCTGGCCTGAAAGTCATGGCCTAAATATGTATTTCAAATTTCTCAGTTTTCTTTACCCAAATTCGATCATTTATCCCACAAACAAGCAGAAGTACAGTCGTTATAATGTCTCTATTATGTCAAAGTCACTGAAGAAATATTTTGAAAGTATATTGAAGAAGACAATTATCTCAAGCATAAAAATTGATTTGTGATAGCAAATTTACCAGCAAATTAGAATCAGTCTCTCGGATGGTTTGAGACCTAAAATTTAAATCACATGAAACTTAGCTAGTTCTTATGCTGCTCTACAGTATTTGCCGCTGATAAAAAGCTTTGAAGGACACAGTTTGTATAGCTGATATCTGGAAGAGGGACATTTGATATTAAGAGTTCATGCTAAGGTTATAGCAATTTTAATAAATTTAGTTTTATATTCCATTATCTTATAACATGAGCCTGATCCCACTTTCTCTCTACTGCTGTCTCCTCATATCTCTTTTTCTTTCCCTTCTTCAACCTTTCCCATCTTCTCTTGCTTGTCCTTGTCAAAATCATTGTCAGGACATCTGCTCAGCTGGACTGACAAAGGAAGTCCTCAGCCTAAACAGTCTTTCAGCAAAGTTCATACTGACAACGCATATCAACACGAGGCAGAAGGAACCAGAAAACAAAACACTTCAGTGTGGTTGATTGTGGAAGAAGCAAACATGACTATCAGCAAGCTGCAACTGCTTGTATTGTATATACAATACAAGCAGTTGCATGTACTGTATGTACTGTATATCTAGGTTACAATTAGCACTACATACCATATTTGCAGAAGAATTCACATAAAAAAAAATTCAACAGTCTAAATTCTTAAGGATTAATAGTAAAATCATACAGAAAAAAGGGACCATACTTTAGACTGAGCCCTTGATCTGATCAGGTTGTAAATTAAAAAAAAAAAAAAAAAATCATCTGTTCAACAACAGAGGCTCTGTACATTGCCTATGCAATGTTTGCTTTATCTCTGTTTATTCTAGCCACTATAAATTCTCATCAGTGTTCAAAATCAATCCTTCTCTCCACTTCAGCACCCTGGACAGCACAGCCAACTCCCAGCTACTGTACAGCAACAACATTATTATAAATCAGTTGAAAACAATGCTGGGAAACAATGTGCCACATAATTATTGTGCCATCACTCTTTCATTTTCTCATTCTCTTTAACTATTGTGGCCACATAGATGGCATTTCCTATTCGAACAACCAAGTCTGAATCACATTTATTAATTGTCTGCTTTAAATAAAAATATGTCAAATGAAGCTTCACAGGTTTGAGGTATTGTCGATATGTCTTACCTGATGTATTCTTCCTCTGCATGACAGTGGTCACTTGGCCGGACAACTCAGAAGTGTCCACTGTACCAGGAGTGGTAGTCTTTTCCTTGTAGACAACAACCGGTGTCTCTACATCCTTCAACGGTGGTATGGTTTGTGTTGTCTCTGGAGGTTCTGATGGGACGTCCTGTACCGGCTGAGGAGGTGGACCTGCCTCTAAAAGAGGCGTCATCTCATCCCTGCTGTCATAATAATCTGAGAATGGTGCTGCTGAATGGAGCCCAGTGGGCGAGGGTGTTGATTCTGAGAAGCTGGGCGCTTCCTTGCTGGTTAGTTCGGTTGATTCTGTTAGGGTATCTGTGAGGTCAGAGGTCATCGCTGTGGTGATCCCATCATCCAGAATAGTCTCATCAGTCCCCCCCCTCAACAAGGGCTCTGTGCTGTGAGAGGACTCTGGTATGGGGACATCAGGCTGGACTGTACTGATCTCAATCACTGAGTGATCATCTGGCTTCTCGACAGGCTCAGACACTAATAATTCTGTCGTATCGGTGCCTTCTGTCATGGTTTGGAGTTGTGGGTCCGGTGCGACTGTTATGTCATCAGTTTCCTCAGTTTCCTCTTTGGTGGTGGGTGCAACTGTGGTGATTAACTCTTCTTCTTGGCCAGCTGGAGTGGAGCGAGGTGGAGCCATACTGGTAGAGAACATAGAAGAGGCAACTGAAGGAACTGGAGAGTCTGGAGATTCATCTGCCTCTGACACAGTTTCAGATGTTGGGGTTAGCACAGTAGTGCTGCTCTCCAGTAAAGGGATGGAGGTAGTGGAGCTGATGGTGGTGGTGGTTTCCACCACAAACACATCCACAAAGGAAGTCTGGTTGATTACTTCTCTCCTTCCTATAAAACACACATAAGTACATATTACAAACACTCAAAAGCACTTGAATCAAATGTTACACACATGGCATGTAACACTAATGCAAAGTATTATTTTTTTATTCCTAGTAAGCATTAAGTATCTGAAGCAGGCAGTTTGTAAGACAAGCCTTATGAGTCGAATAACAGTCAAGGAGCAATATTGCACAGCTGCATTAACAATCTGACGCTTAACATTAAAGTACGCAGAGTTAAAAGTTTCCTGGAAACCCTGATGTGAAGGACTTCCTCTCTTAACTCTTCATGTTGTTTATAACTCGCCCTAATGTTAATTTATGCAGCATTCTCAACAACAACAGTTGAACCAAAGTTACTTAAAGCCATAGAGCAAAGTTTTAATTAGCATTAGAATGGTTTGCAAATAACCTCAATTATCTTAAGGTACCGTTGAGGCCACAAATATAATGTTGACTACCTATCTAATAGTCTTACTCTTCAACCTGATTAAACTGGAAATTCTGTCATCTGCTTGATGTCAGTGGAGAAGTTTTTAAAGTGTTCCATGAGAAACCAAGAGAAACTCTGAATGTTTTTCTCAACCTCTGATGATCCGCCTGAGAGAATTCACATGACTATGACACAGGAACAACATGTAAACTTAGTTACTTAGAACCTAGTGTTGAATGTCTCCACCAATAGTTTGTCTGAGCGTCTGCTTTACTATTTTCTATTATTTTATCTTTTTCTTGTACAAGTACCATAATCTCTCTCTCGTGGTCCTCAGATGCTCAGTAATGAATCTGTCTATTTATTCTTAAGGTTTTATTGAGTAAATTCTTTTATGTTTCTCTTGAACGTGCCCTCCCTGCCCCTCTGTCCTCCAGTGCTCTCTCAGTCACTCATACCCATAAAAAGCAGTGTAACAGCTTTACAAAGCTTTCCTCGGTGGTGCAGACAGATTGTGTAAAGCCAGCTGTTGACCATTACGTACTAGCCCACTTTCTTCATGAAACTATCTCTGATGTAAGGTGTGACACACGTTTTTCCCTACCAGGAAAAACAGGGCCTGCTCTCAGAAGGGCTGCATTATCTCACCGATGAATTCGAGCTGTTGCTGTTACTGAGGCCCTTGTTTTCTTCTGGGCCAATTCAGAAACCAATCAGAGACCAATTATCCCCCTTTTCGTTCTGCACCTACCTCCTTTCTCCCTGTCTTACTGTGTAGTCTAACTGACATAGGTTTACAAAATATTTCTTTTTTTGAGATATTACTGGGAGTGGGAAAGCAGGAAATGATGGAGTGAGTCCCACCAAACAAGGGTACTTGAAAAGCACTTAGACGGGGGCGTAAATACAACATGACCGAGAGAGCTGACATGGAATACACTGAGCAGGAGGTGAAGGTGGCCTGTTTGTGTGCCCTCTGAACTCCACGGGGACTTATCACCGCTAGAGTTAGCATGGCTCAGGGGCAGTAAATGGCCAGGCAGGGGATGGCTTATCTATCTAACCTCTCATTTGTAAAGATGGAAAGGCCGGGTCAAGGGTCACCAAGGATGACTGGATTTAGAAGTCCAGCAGTAGCTTTGTCCATTATCCAAATGTCTGCTCTGATAAGTACAAGTGAGAATGACGGAGGGCAAACTCTGACAGCGGAAATGAGAGGAGAAAGGTGAAAAGGGAGTTAGATAGTGAGACTAAAAAGGTTGACAGGTGTGGTATTAGTTACTTTTGCTGCTTCTCTAAATGGCGACCATCATCTGTCATTTGGTTTTGCCCTGGGGATACTGATTAGTTAAGAACACTTTACTTTTTGAGGGATTAACCTAATTCTGCTAACTTCCAGTGAACCATGAAGTGTCACTATTTATAGAGATCCAATAGCTATATTCTCCTTTCTTCCCATGGTCAGTAATCACCACGGTTTGTGACAAGAAGTTTTTTCCATGCATACCTAAGTGTGTCCTAAAGACAAGTTCTCAGAAAGTGAAAGAAACAAATTAATTAATTGCTACACCCTGAAAAACTTGGCTTTTCTGGTTTATTTTAGATTTATCATGATTGCAATTACGATTTATTTTTATAAACATTATGATATGATCTAAAATGAAAAATCTGAATAGTACTGTTTTAGTTTCTTTCGTATCAGCAGTGAGGTTATATAATAGTCCAGGTGGAAGTAATAAAGGCACAAAAACACAGACAGATACTGTTTTCAAATCTCAAGCAAACTATTGGTCATTAATCTCCCATTAGAATAAGAACTGGCCTGTCTATTGCTTTTAAAGTAAACAGAGTTTACCAGTATGATTTTACACTCTTTTTGTCTAATTTTGTTGCCACAGAAATGGGCGGGAAACTAAAATGTGAGACAGTGAGGTCAACTGGACACTGCAATATGTGAGACTAGTCTGGCACGTAACACGCAATGCTCATGAGAAAATTATTCCCTTGCTTTGCTCTGGTTGTTGTCATTGAAATTATACATATGGTAAGAAAACAGAGACACAAAATGAATAGAACAATGGACAAAAGAAGAGATAGGTTGTAAACATTTAAAATGTTGGTCTGGTTCAGATGTGGGAATGTGCACAGTGGTGCATAGAAGCAGAAAATCAAAGGGTGGGGGAGCAGAAGTGAATACATGTAGGAGATGAGATCATAGCTCCTTACAGTCAAGGCCTGGTTTGACAGGGAATGGTCTGTGCTTTCAATCACTGTCTGTCTTTTATGAACCAAAAAATAAACATATAGACCATATGACCCACCATACCCAGGCAACACTTTGTTCCATGACATACTGTAAATCTACTATATAGTAACAACAAGACCCAGGGAGTGAGTTTACCTTTAAAACAGTAAGCTCCAAGCTTTTTAGTTGGTTCTGGGAAGCCAGTCTGGTTTCTGTAGCGATACATGGTCCTGACACCGAGCAGGCCTCCCCCACACTGCAATCTGGGTACTGCAACAGGATGTCGAACACTGCCGTCAGAGAGCCAGCCGTAGTCACATCTGTCCAGGCCCTGTCGCCAGGCAGCATGGAGTTGGCCAGGGGTTGCCAAAACTGCATTCCTCTTCTTGCACTCTTCACGGGCCTCTTCAAATGTCATCTTACGGGTAACAGGAGCGTAGTATACTTCACCTAAAACAAAGAAGGCAAAAAGCAGTGACTTAAGACTTAAAGCAGAAGCACAAAGTCAGAGGCAAAAAGGAACCAGTCACTCAGGGCAGAGGGTTTAATTCACTGTCCAGCTAGTCCCACCAACTTTGGAATGAATCAGTACTGTATCACTAACAGATGGACAGTCAGTTCCCATTTCATTATAAATTATTTGAACTAAAAAGCCCATCATTTGGAGTAATCTCAAGCCGCAGATGTTTAGAACCACTCTGACCTTTCAGAAGAGACATAGCCCAAAAACAGCTGACAAAAGTCACAGCTGTGCAGGGCACAGACCCAAAACATCTCCCACTGATCATACTTAGGACAACAGTAGTTCATTCATTATATTAATCTGAGGTGGGATAGCAATGCAGACAATGTACTTGGCCTGTCAATGAATGCATCTGTACTGCAGGACATTAGGTTTCCCCACGGGTGTGAGTGAACTAGATTACACCTTCTATGTTTCCTTCCTTCATGTTGTTCACGTAAGGATCTTACCTTCAGAACGGTCACAGAACTATGGCACAATATTTGTCGAAAGGAATAATACAAATGAAAGACCACAGAGAGGCAATATCATAATTGAAACCAAACATTACAAGAGAGGATGGCTGACTGACTACATGTTTTCAGTTAGTCTTGGGCGTAACGTTTCAAATATCCCATGCTGGTTTCATCCCATTGATTTACAATGGCATTGAGATTAAGAGATGTTTTCCACCCAGAAGTGTACTCCCTCTTAAAATCAGACAGTGACTGTGGGGGATTCAAGAAACACTGAATCCCCTACGGCCACTTTTTAAAAAAATAAACTTGCCTATTTTACATGGTGACTTTATTGGACATTTTCTGCCCATTTAACATTTATAGATGGGTATCAGTGAGTTGTTGGTAGCCACAAGTTTTATATTAGAAAAGTCAAATTTTCATCTACATCTCACACTCTTCTGGAGAAGAAAAGAAAATTTGATTTGAATCAACATCATAACAAATATCCGTGGTATTGGGGTGTGCCAGCGGTCTAAGACACATACCAATGTAACCACAATGTCCCAAGGCAATGTCTATTGTGCTACTTTCTATCACCAATTAACACACACAATAATGATCCAAAAGTCTCCCAGTAAATCAAAGCGGCTAGCTCTTGACTTCAGTATGATGATGTACGTGTGTTTAATAATAACACACCTACCCGTTGTGTGCAACACACGGGCGGACTCCATTGTCTACATCTGCTCATAGCACTAATAACAAAAAATATCACAATAGTGACCGATGGCTTCACATTCACATGTAATTAGTTTTCAACTTCTGCCAAAATAATACAAACTTCCATTATGTTCTGTAGCAGGGCTGCACTGTACACATCCCAGATAAGAAGAGCAACTACAGAGGGCTGGACTGGAGTTGATGTAGATGTGTCAAAGGGATGTTAACACTCATAAACATCTCTGAGCGGAGTTCAGTCCATCAGCTGTACCAGACTGGATAATGAACAGACGAAAAAAGACATCTGGCTGAGAAGTGAAAACTTCCCATAAGTGATGCCAAAGACACTTAAAAACCCCCATTATCACATTTTTGCGGGTGACTTCTTCAAAAACCGCTATGGTGGAGAATGAATTTCGATTTCTGCTTTAGTGTCACATTATTAGGAGCTTCTCTCTGACCCTAACTCCCTCTCTACAACACAAGTGGAACTGTTTGGCGCAACAAAACATATAAAAGGTCACACATAACATTTTCACCAATAATATTTTCAAACAACACAATTAAGTGCATTTCCACAGTGGTCTTATCATCTGTAGAAGTAATTTGCTTTGGCACTGTGATAATTTGGAGGTTTCGCCATTTTAGCTAAAGGGTGTGTCAATGCCTCTAAACTACACCTCAGTGCTGAGAACTAGAGAGGCCTAATTTTGTGGCTAACTTACCATCAAGTTTATCGACGTAACAGTATACATCATAGGTCTCCGTGGGTTTCCTGGTTCCATATGACCTAATGCCAGGTTTAGCCTGGAGGTTGCCATAGCAGCCCGTCCTTGGCTTTGTAATTGGGTATCTATGCAGTAAGAAAAAAGGAAGACATAAGTCAAACAATATTTATCCCTTTGTCAAAGTATTTTTCATCACATCAGAACAAAAGAGAAACAACATGACTTTTTACAGAGAATTTAAATGTAGCTAACCTCACTGTCTGGTCTGCAATCCAGCCAGCATCACATTGATCAAAGCCATCTTCATAAGCTGCTTTCAGCTGATCATATGTAGCAATGGTTGCTCCAATATTTTGGCAAGTTCTGACAGCGTTCTGGTAGTCCAGTGTATACCTGTTGATGCTTGCCCGGTAGTGAAAGACAACACCTGAAAACAAAATTGTAATCAAAAAAACAAAAAAACAAAAAGAAAATCCAGAATTTAAAGATAATGAGGATTTGTATACAAACATTAGCACAGTGATCTGGAATTCATCAGCATAATTTCAGTGCCATAAATTATGGCAAATGTCGTATAAAGCACACACCATGAGCGAAATAATTGAGTCTCTTAGCTTCTTTGGAAAGGAGGAACTTTGCAATAAACCAAGAGGATAAGCAAAATACTCTACAGTTCACCACAAATGAACAAGATAACTGCAGATGATGCCATGGCCCTGAAATCCCCATATTTGTGGACAGTAAACAGATGCAGAAGATATGATTGATAGTCCTAATTAACATTGCAGATACTTGGAAAAGAGGTTGTGAGGATTGTTAACCAGTGAAAACCTAAACTATCCCAGGGTCCCCCCACTCCACCCATGTTTTCTACATCCCCAAAACATGAGTTATGTCTCCCAGAATACCTCTCAAGTCAGAAAATGTAGAATGCACATAATGACACTAGGTAAAGACTGGTAATCCCCCCCCAAGGAGACTGTAACATTTGACTTGGAGGTACTGCAATAATGTTTCATTATCATATACATAATTTAAACCTTCTGTAAAGTTAAAGAAGTGTATTGGGGAATTCTGTCTTTGCTCAGTGAAGGCAAAGTAGAAAAAAAAACTGGGTAACACCCACTGAGTGCCCCACCAAAGAGAAAAATGTCCAACGACAAGGTGGCACCCAAGATGACAAGGACGAATGAGGTTATGTAGCTTTTGCTTTGCCCATACCAACTTCTGGAATGTCATCCGCATTTGGGCTCTAATGGCTGATTGGGTTACATGGATGAACACTGGAATTAAAGCACTGCAGTACTTGGTATGGACAGGGACCCAAAGTCTCATCTGACTGTTTTTTTAAGAGTGAACTGCCTCTAAAATAAGAACAACTGAAAACTGTGGTTACGCCATGTAACTACTGGGTAGCTGCTGCTATCAAAGCAAGCAGAAGGGCGCCCATAGTTCTCTCATACCGTTTACATTTCTATCACCACTTGTATTGCATTTCACTATTATTAAGCCCTTGCAGCAACCCCCCTCTACATTGAGAGAGTATCTTGGGGAAGTCTTTTGTCTGATTCCAGTATGATGTGGAAAGGATATCATCAATGTCTTACCGTTGACATCAAGGTTGACTGTATCCTGGGTGTCTTCAATGCCGTACATGACCTCACAACGATAAGTACCCGCATCACTGGCACGCAGCTTGACCATCGTCAGTGAGGCATCACCAACATCCTCAGGGTGGCTGGGCACTGATACACGGTTCCTGTAGCTGGAGCCTATCTTGATGACCCCATTTTGTGCCACCAGCACTGTAGATTCTTCTTCTCCCGCTATTTTGGTCCATTTGATCCGCAAGTAATCTCTGCTATAAATGGCTGTACCATTGGGGCTGATGACTGGTGCTGAGGTCGGGATGGTGGAGAAGAAGCAGGGAAGATTTACCTTCCCTGACAGGGACCCAGTGACAGGTCTGATTATCGATAACGCATTGAAGGCTGAAAGGCAAAATAGGGAAGGGTTAAATGCAGTTTAAATTCATATTAATTCATTCACTTATGTACCTTTATGCTGTTAATTTAAATAACTGCTATTTAAATAATAGCTGTTGATAAATTCTTTACTTCTTTTCCTTTCATACAAAAACATATATCTTCTGTTCTCATCCTAGCAGATACAAGTAGACACTATAAACTGCCCGACTCATTTACATTGAGAGGGCGTAACAACTACACCCAGCCTAATAAGGAAAACATGCATCATCGCCTGAAAGTGGCTCTTGGAAAGTCAGACCTCATCCTTAAAATGATGGGTGTGGGAACACATTTAACACTGACTGCAGCGAGTGTGCATCATGTTTCTTAAAAGTTTAAAAAATGACTGATTAAACAGGTGCATCGCGGTTGCATCACATCATGTCTGCGCACATTCGTTTTTTTTTTCTCAAATAATTTCTCCTTCACCTATAGGAAGATGAACTGAAGATCACAGGTAGACTCACACAAAACAAAGTGAAATGTGTCATTAGCACGTTATACACTGGGCAATATAATCTCACATCTCATGACCTCCTACTAAAACTCACAGTAGTAGTACAAGGTAAGAATATTTAATTTACTCCTACACTGAACCTGCCCCCGCCCCGTGAGCCCTGTCCGTATTTAAATCTGGTGACTCTATCTCTGTCTCACTTCATTTCAGTGAGAATGTGGTAAAGTAAAAGGAGTGTCAGACAGATGCCAGACACAAATAAATTGCAACAGGCTGAATCACACTTAGCCCTGTGGAAAGGAAAAAGATTTACCTGTTTTTTTTTTTTTTTTTTTTTGTTGGGGGGGGTTGTTCACAGGGAACAATGTGGGGAATGCTCTGGAAACAGTGGTGGGATATCCCCAGAGGCATGAGTGTGTGCTTTACCAGAGGGGGGAAACCAGCTGTTAGTTCCACTCTGGGAGAAGAGTCTAATTGAAAGGTGTCCATCCGTATACTCAGAGACAGAGCCAGGGACAAGGGGCCAGGAAAGCCAGGGGGGCCAGAGGGGCCTGAGATGCAAACCTCCATGGCTAAGTCACCTTCACCTTTGATTTAAGTCTGGAAGGGGCTTATCACAGCCTTCAACTTTAAGTTAGTCAGTTTGCTGCTGATAAGTTGTAGAGTACGAATGCCAGCTGAACGTGACTGTGTCAAACGACTTTATGTTTGATGAAACACACAGATGTGGATGGAAGGAGTGAGGGGTAGGGAGAGAGGGAGGAAGATAAAGAAGAGAAGGGGGGGGTGATGGAGAGGAGGGTGGGAGAGGGGAGTGACTGAGAAAGAAAGAAAGAGAGGGAGAAGCATTTACTCATTCAGACTTACCTGTTGCTGTTGCAGCTTCACAGAGGCAACATAACCACAGGATATGCTTTATATTTAGTATCATCTGTTGAAAAAATCAAAAAGATGCATTAGGAAACAACTCACACAAGGTCTTATGTGGTTTCTTTTAGTTTTTTTTGTGCAGCCACATTTTCTTGAAGGATACATGCTTGTTGAGTTAGAATAAATAAATCTGTTTAAGATCTTTTCTTTCATTAATGGATGTCAGAAAAATTCAGTGCTGTAAACATCTGTTCTTGATCTAAATATTGCAAAATATCAAATATCCAATATTAGTGCAGCCTTTTCATAAAGGTTTTTTTCTAGATAATAATAGATCGATCTATGCGTCTTTAAAATATACTTTGAAAAGCCCTTAGACACAAGGAACATCGCATTTACCTAATATGTCCCAATACCTGACAGAATACTTTCAATTTTTCAGGCAAAAATTACATATAACAACCCAGGCTATTGTTGTGGAGTGAATTTGTGGGTGGCTGAAAGGTAAAACTTCCTGTGGGGTCGAACTGCAGAGTTTTTGGAGACAGGAGAGCAGGGGTAGTAAGCCTCCCCACCCGGGCTCACTAGCACCCCACTGTATAAACACAAGTGGTGGGTCGCAGCGGGAGCTGAGAACTGCTTTTCTCTATAAAAATAAATAAATAAACAAACAAAAAAATAAATTTTAAAATAAGGGAAAAAATGGAATTTGAGAAAAGATCAGCATCTAGAATATTTCAGGGTGGGTAGTGTAGTCTGTGATTGTGACTTGCTGCCAGTTCTCTGACACAAGTCTATCCCGAGTCAGCGGACCCACCCTAATGGAAACTAAACGAAATAAGACTTTGCGAAGACAATAAGAGCAAAAAGTTCAGTTTTAATGATTTTACATCTCCGACTGCATATTTGATTTTGATTTATGTAAAAAAGCCTAGTGTTTGAACTGTTTGCAGAATAACGTGCAAGTGTAAACTACACACAGTTGCAGAGGGTTTTCTAGGAAACCGAGAAAAAGGAAGATCAGTGCTTTAAGCATCACACAGGCGTAATTGGTTGCAGATTTTTGGAGCCAGTGGCCCTTTATGAGCAGCTCGGAGATGCTCTCTGCCATGAAACACAGATATCTGCTACTGGAAGCTAAAATACATATACTGTAATCCAGTCAGGATTTGATTGAAACTTTGAGGTTTGGTTTGGTGCCGGTTCTATAACTTTTTCTTTTTTTTCTTCCCAGAAACACCTGTTGCTCGTCGATGCTCAGCAGAAATCGAGACAGGCTAACATAGTATTGATTTTTCTCATTTCAAATTATTACACGTGAAAAAATGTGGAGTAATTTCCAGGTCCCAGGGCTTATTTTGGAAATTCAGCTGTGCTCTCTCAGTAGCGGGACACGCCAGCGTAGGTTATCTGAGGACAACGCGGCATCACTGGGTGCGTTCGTGAGAAAACAGTTGCAGACTGAGAAGCTGACTTAAAAGACAGTTTTATAAGTCAAACATTTGTTCGATATCATAATAAAATCTTACATACTGAGAAAACTATATAACAAAAATTGCATCAAGAGTCAATTCTTTGGTGAAATTGTCTCAATTCATACGTAAGTTCACGTAAATTACAGGAAATACTTACGTTTAAAGATGATTTATTCCATAAAATGTACATATATCGATATGTGCCCTTAAATCCAGTTAGTCCCAGTGCGTAACATGCGTGCGTAAAAAGTGACCAAATATGTCCACTCCAAATCGGCGCAACAGCACTTATCTCCCCGGTGCGCCTCTCTCTTCTCCTTGATGCTCCAGAGTTACAGGGTCCCACTCCGGGATGATCCTGGTTCTGAACAGAGCGACTGAAGCCGTGAAGTGCTGGCAAGCAACAAGTTCAATTTTGCCTAACGCACACTGTTATTTCGTCAGTGTTAGAGAGGAGGGGCAGAGTGCCCATCTGAAAAGTGAATGAGACACCTTGGGGAGGAGGGGAAAAAACACTTAATTTGGCCCTGTGCCCTGAGAGGTGCATCCTCGTCCAATTGGACTGTTTCGACACCACGCGGGATCTTACTTCCAGGTAACACATTGGTCATTTTAGAGCGAGCGCATTTCACATGCATAGCGCCAAATCTGATGTTTTCATAATTAGTATAAAAGTAATCAAATGCATATCAAATGTAAAACTTTATCGTAGGTGCGTCATGTCTATGTCGCTTATTCTATAAGCAGTGGATATAATCAACCACCTCTGATGATGAAGTCTCAGATTGATGCCATGTGTAGAGCGCGCCAGTTATGTCCAAGGGTGCGCGATGGAAACAGGGTGGTGCAGACATGTCTCTGGTGGAATTTGAGTCACAATATACAGTTGGTTTCAACAACACATTACCGTGAATGTTGTGAGGGAGTTCTGCCCAGCCATCGAACTGAATCACTTTAGACAATTCATAGAGTCCCGCACCAAACACACAAACCAAAAAGAAAAAGTACCAATCACGTTTTACCGTTAGGGTAAGTTCAGTAGTAGGCTATTATTCTGGACACATATTTTAAATAAAGTGTACATGATAAGTTAAGGGGAAACTGGACAAACTTCGTGTTCATCTACAGAAATAGATCATCTCAAGTGGAAATGGGTTATCTCTGACTAATATGACTGCCTGACTGAAGTGGCCGGGAGTCAGCAAACAGTGGTTAGCTGAAACCTCTGTGCTTGGCTTTTTCCACAGGGGGGAGAGGCTGGACCACACTTTATCAACTCCTGCCTAATAATCACCAGGATTGGCTACTGCTAGATAGGAAGGTAATCTGTTGTCTGGCAGTGATTATAACTCCCAGCCGTGTGGGATAAGACCTGTCTTTTCAGGTTGGTTTTGACAGTACAGCTAATAAAAATAATAATAAAAAAAAAAAAAAAAAAAAAAAAACAGAATTTTCAAATTTGTTTTCTGTCTTTGAATGGTGCAAACATTGTTTATTATGATTATTTGGACAATATGCACCTTTTATGCATATTTGTTCATAGCATCCCAAGATAATATCTTGTTCCTGGTTGAAATGCAATGTAATCAGTCTCCTTTAAAAATCCATTTTAGAGCTTCTGCCTAAGGACTCCTCTTCGAGCCAATTAAACTTTATTAACCTTTCAAGTAAAAATCTTCAAAATTACTCTTGAACACTATATATTTAGTGATACCTATAAGATTTTAAAAGTTTAAAGCAAGAGGTGTGTGCATTTTTGCTATCATTCATTTTGCTTTCAAATTAAACACTACAGAGTGATTTTATATCAAGACTGCACAGCAAAAGTGAATTGCAATGCACTGTGTCAAGGGAAGAGCTGGTGTCATTAGTCTTCCTTAATGACAGCCTCTGAAAGACATATGGGCTTCTGCATGTGAATCAAAACTGACGGGTAGGTCTGGTTACTGACTCCATCGGGGGCGGTCTAATTGTTCAAAATCATGGTGTTGTCTTCTGAAGTCAGCTGAGTGCTGGAGCAGAGGTGATGAGCCTCTGACAGAGAAGACTGGCTGTCAAACCCTGAGGGCCCTTTAAAAAAAAAAAAAGTCATAGGTGTCATTTCCATACCTGTGTGCATTGTAATCATCTCAGGGCTCAGCAACAGTTACCCACAGTACATATTTCCTCCGCAAGGCCGGACTGGTCTGGACAGCCGGGCTCTGAGAAAGAGAAAAGGCGAGCAAGAAAAGGAAGGTTGGAGTTAACAGGTTGTCAATTTTGAGTAATTTCCTATCTCACATGTACAACCTGCCACTTAGAGTGACACTAAGTCCTTATTGGAGTTATTCTTAGACAGAAAAATGACAAATACATCTTGTGTTTGTCATTTTTCTGATGGTTTGAGCAGTTTGAGACATGTTGTTTGCAGAGGAAACAAAGGTGCACGTACAGCAATCAATAATAGACTGACAACAACAGATTACACTCTGATGATACAGCTTCAGGAAGAATGTTTCATACCTTAACTAAACAACTTGACAGAGCTAAAACTGATCTGATTCTGGGTGGAATTTGCCACCTGACCCCAGCATAATTAACAGCTACTCAGTTATAGTTACAGGAATCAGTTCATCATTTTACTGCTTTACTTTCTCTCTCTGAGTCAAGTTAAGTTAAAAGTTGTAAGTCACTTACTGCTGTGTAAAACGTCTCTACTGTATTTGCAACCATGTAAGTCCCTCTTGCCTTTTCAGAGCCCATAAATCAATGAGTAAAAGAGTCAATCAAAGAGTGTTTGATCCTGGTGATCCACTGTGCAGGCCCCAAGATGACCCACATATCGCATGACCTATAAAGGTGGTCTACCTCCGGCCCCATGCCACCTCAGACAGGATAAAAGCAGCGTTAAATTTCTCCAACCCCAAGGGATCCATCCTAGTGAAACTCAAAATTTTGAGGGCCAAAGCTGCTCTGATTTGAATGTGTTTTATTGATAACATACAGTACAGTTTCACGGTCATGTCAGGATTTCTGTGTGATTCAGTAAAAGGAAAACAATCCAATATCTAGAGGGATAAATAGAGTAAAGAAAATCTGGAATCACCTGATATGTTTGGCAATTTGTTTGCTCCTGTACAAACAAACTAAAGAAAAACATTCAACAACTGGCACACACACAGAGATTATACAGTTATTCCTCTGAGCATTGCTAGAAGAAAAATAAATTAATAAATAATGAAATAAGTTGTACAATTTAAGTGTCAACCAAAAGCCAATGCAGTGAAACACAGAGCGAAAAAAAAACAGCTTGTTGTCATTTCCCAGGACACAGGGAAACAAGCTTGTGCTGTGTCTGTTTTTGTGAGTGAACCCCCCATTTAAAACAGAAAATGTGGGAAAATGTAGTTGCCTCTGGACAGATTTGAACCTTGATCCTTTGGAGCCAAGTTTGGAGGCCCAGACCACCGAAGCTGATCCCTTCAGCATTATGGTGAGAGGCCAAAAGAGGTAAGTGACAGCACGGGAACTCATTTTAATCTTGTGTCTTCAGAGCAAAATCAGGACAATGCCTTTTTTTAAAAAACCATGTTTAGTGATATTTCCTGAGCAGAAAGTAATAAAAGGGAAGCTTACAAACAAAGTAATTGTGCACAAGAGCCTGACTCATATTGGATAATTAGGGCCAACAGTGATTTTCAAGAGAGAGAAAAAAGAGAAAAAAGAAACATACACACTCGGAAAAATAGACTGTCGGATACATTTCTACCATTAAATTCTAAACTGTGGTTATTATTGTGACAAAGACGTGTAGTGTACTATTCAACATGACATAAATACAAATATTTCAAAAAGATTTCAAATACTGATCTTGACTTGGAGGGGAAAAGTGTCAAAATACTTAAAATGGCACAAAATAACTGATTTCTCTGTTGCAATTTCTTTCCATATTTAGATATGATAGAACTCAATATCAACATATCTGTCATAAATCATATTGGCATGTTAATATATCAGTCAGTTTCTAATATAGGCTTACTGTCCTAGTGGTCTGCGAAATGGTGTATAAAACTTTGCCATGTGCATTTTAAAGGAAAATGTTGGACACATCAACTAGTAACTGACCTTGATAGCCAAGTCTAGTTTTTTTTAATTTTTTTTATAGAAACACAACCAGACAGCAACAGCAGAGTGCCACTCTTATTCTTAGCCAACCACACCCACTCGTTTCAGAAGACTTCCGAACAACATAAAAACGAAAGAAAAGAAAAAAAGAAAAAGCTGCACACTGCCATTGTGAGTGCACAAGTGCCACAGCCGTCTGGAGCCCTCGATACCAGGTGTCAATCAACAGACAGGTGTCAGTCATGGAGGTGACAGCTGGTTGACTGTCAGTAGGTCTGCGGGATATTACAGGGATACATAGGTTTTCTCCTGTGAGAGACTTCAACCTCACCTGTCTTTATAATTGACAATTTTGCATTTCTCTAAGTGTCTCCATCTGCCTCTCCAAGTCAATTCAACACACACAGGTAAGTACAGGTAACAGTACTGTAACAGAGATCTTTTTTAAACTATATTAATCATCGCCTGGGAAATGACAGGTAGATTTAGCAGCTGAGGTGAGGCTGTATCACCTCATAAGACCACAAGGCCTGTGTGTGATCCTACATGCAATGCACGTAAACACATTTTTCCTGTGAAAATGGCAAAAAAAAATGTTTCCATTGATTACAAGATTTCATCAGATTGTGATTCAACCACCAAACCCAAATCTTAGCGTCAAAGCCCTTAGCAAAGGCACAAGTTCAAACGTTGATTGTTTGAGAAGCCCAGCAGACTGGAACTTTATGAATCACTGCATCTGCCACCTTCTAGCAAACTACTTAAATCTGAAAGGATGGCAAAGGAACAAAGACGGAGGAAGTGAGAGAGAGAGTGAGAGATAGAGAGAGAGAGAGAGAGAGAGAGAGAGAGAGAGAGACGAGGAACAGAGAAAATGGTTTGATAACCAGAAACAGACCATTCCCACGTCATAGATCTTTGGCAATTGCAGTTAACATAATGCAGCACTGTGGGAACCATTTAATTTTCAAACCTCATCCCTTCTGCTGTAATCAGCCTATACATGACCTCTGGGGAGTCGGGATTTCAATATTTCAAATTAAATTTGGGTAAGTGTCATACTTGACAGCTTAGCACCAAGGTATTTAAAAATGTGTGATCTATGACGTGCGTATACTATGTGAAAATTCATTGACTCCCTATGGTAAAACTCCCAGGAGAGTCATGCGTCTCACTGTACTTCAACCACATAAGGAATGGGTGTGTGAGACAGTCAGTTATTAAGCCAGGCAGCAATTAGGCCTACACGAGAGAAGGCAATGTGGACAGCTCATCGATCCTTTGGTCTCTGACCAAGAGGAAGTCAAGATAATAACATAATGCATTCCCAGCCATGAGAGAAAATCAAGTCAACTGTAGAAAGTCATTTTGGTTTCTTTGGTTCCAATTACAATTTTAAAGGATGTTTTGGTAAAACTGCAATAAAAGTCAGTTTTGGTCATCCATTTAAAATGCTTGGGTGGCATACACAGCATTTAAAATTGTTTAGCGGTTACTGTACATTACTGTACATTTCTAAGTAGCATCTGGTCATGCAGAAACATGAAACATCTATATGACACTGGAGCTAAGACGAGCCAAAACACTTGCAAACACTCCAGTTCATCTTAACAAGCAAGAATGAGTCAGATCTCAACCTCCTCACACTAAAAGGGTCATGCAGTGCTGTAGGTGGTAAACATTATTGTTAAAGCTTAGTTTTAGCTACAGGTTTTATCTACCCATGTCTAATTGTGAAAGAAGACAAAAATATATTAATGTAACACCTTTCTTAACAAAGTTGCAAGCTGCTTCACGATGTGAAAAAAAAGAGAAAGTCTCCCTCAAGCACACGCTGCAGCAGGTTATCATTATCACACACTTAATCTTCGACTACCATCCTCTTAAAACCTGCAGAACATTTGGTTTAATTCAAATAATGAGGCCAATCAGTTCACACCAGCATCCCAAAGAGAGACCACTCGTTATTTGTGATGATCAAAAGGCTCTTTTAATGACTGGGTTGAAACAAAGCGGATACTCTTAGCCACTGGCAAAATGTGTAGGCCAGTGCAAAGAGGTCTCCATGACTGGAAGACAAGTCAACACTAAATATGGAGTGGAGATTTCTATGTGGTTCAGCCACTGACTGAGCAAAGCAGCCAGAGAAGGTAAGGCTGCAAGAAATGTGGCCTTTATGGTATACAGTGTATGTAAACAATGATATCTTTGAGGGCACCAAATGCACAACTGCACTGAATACTATATTTTTTATAATACTATAGTTTTTTTTTCCAATTCATCAATGGATTCTAATATGGAAAGTTGTCATATATGTTGAGAAGTATGGCGTTTTTGCTTGAAGGGCTGTGCTAAGAGTTATATTTAAGTATGGTTGTATAGGCTACAACCACAGCACACAGAAAACAGGCTTACACATTCAGCACAAGGTGATCAAGCAGGAAGGCTCACTGCTGGTTTTGTATTGCCCTGAAATATAGTCCCTCAGTTTCAAACAGCCTGCCCACTGCTTTACTTCCCTGTGTGTGCCACCCCCAGCATAAACAAACGGCAAAGCCCACTGTGAGCAAAAGCAGCAACAGGTATTGTCTGACACAACTGGACCAATAAAACCAATTACATTTCTGAGTAAGAAAAAAACTTGCGTATAAAACTTGTTTACTGCTCTACTGCTCATCAGTCAGCGCAATTTTACGAAATCACAAAGTACGGTTCATTCACACAGCAGGGGGGCTGTAGTGTAATAAAATCGGAAGCCTAGGCCTACACCAATTGGTCCAATATGTTGGAAGGGTGAGTAAACTCTTTGCATTACTCAATACGGAGCACTTGATGATAGCATTCAGCAAAATAAAAATGTCATCCTCAGTTTTCAAACATTGCTTGTGTCAGGCCAAGTTGTTTCAGACATTACAGTGTAAGGCAGTGAGCAGCGAGAGCACAGCACGTCCCGACAACTAACAAAGACCGCTCTGTTTCACTGCAGCTCTGTGGCGGGAAAGCAGGAAGAGTCCTGTCATTTCCCTGGACGATGGGAATTCTACAGGTGCATGGAGTAAGTGAATGACGATGATAAGCAAGTGACTGGAAGTTTAATTTCAGGCCAGCACAGCCATCATCGCTCTCTCACAAACAGAATGAACCCTCTCTGCTGCGTGAGCTGGTGTATAGACTATTGATCCAGACTGCCCTTTCTAGAAAGCCACGAAGCTGCCACTTTATCTAATAAAAAGGAAATCAATGGATTAATCTCAACATAACAGTAAGGTAAACAAACATATTCTCTACAAGTGACAATAGAGTCAAAACATAACAGTCTAAGAAGTTTAACGTTAACTAAGAAAGGAAGTTGTTCAAAACACAGTTGAATGTTACCAAAACAGTCAGCGAGCAAAAGTATCAGATTTAAATTTTCTCAAATAGCACATGAAAGATCAGGCTTTTTTTTTTTCCCCTGGCAAACAGCTACACCTTTGCTTATATGCCAATAGCCAGTAAGCATCTAAGCCAGAATCTAATTCACAGAAAGGGGAGTCATCATTGCAACGTTTTTTTGTATCTTAGACAACAATGTACGAAATTGTACAAAAAGGCAAAAAAATATTGCAATGTAAAATGTTTATTTCAGTCAGACTGACAACAACATCCCTTATCTTGTGAGACGTTTCACAACAGATCTTTACCATGAAGACTTGAAAAACATTTACAGTATTTCACATTATAATTAAAATATTACCATCTCCATCATGTATTTTAATACATTTTCAGGAAACATTATTTAATATTTAAAATCAAATAAAAAAATATCTATTCTTGCATTAAGTGGTTGAGTGAGTTGAGTGAAACCACTGACTGAAATTTTCAGCATAGTTTCCTCATCTATCTCATTTGGTCTCATCCTCCATAGCACGTTGTCATGCACTCATCTGTAAATTATCCTCGGTCACAGATCTGGTCTTCCTTGTATAAAATGCCCTATTGACAGGATGTACAGAGAAGAGAGTGTGACATTCTTGTGGGGATTACTAAACCAGTAAGCGTGTGTTGTGGGATTATCCTGGCAGCCACCCGTGGTCTTTAGCAGACATATAGGTATCATCAAAATTATATAAGACAGCAGGAAGGTCCAGAAGTCAAAGGTAGAATGGTCAGACCAAAACCCTGAGTAGGTCTCTCCTAGGTTCATTACTGTCAGTGTGAAGACACACTGTGATGACCTCGGGACCTAAAGCTGGTAGCAGAGGCAAAGGAAGAGGTGAGGAGGTGAAAACAACATAACTCTATTAACCCTCTGCAAAACAACCCTCAGGTAGTTTGGGCCTCAGAACATCTACAGAATAAAAGGGCAGATGTAAACAAGGAAAAAGGGGGAGGTCAAATTATCTTTTGCAAAATGCTAGTTTAAAAAGTGGAAATGAAAGAGATGGTGCATAGTTTATTTTCATAATGAAAAGAGGGAGGAAAACATCAGCATGACATGATGAATAAGCAGCAACAAAGCAGCTTCGGTTCCTTGGTGGTGACACCCTGTTTTCTGGGTGTAGCCTGTTGTCCCTCAGTAGTTGTTACTCTTTCTCCGGTCTCACACAGAGCCAAAGCCGAGGGGCTTGGCAGCTAAATTCAAGCTCAGGGCGAAGTCAAACTCTTGAGAAATTGCTTCCATACTCCTGGTCCACATTCTCTGCCATGCTCTCCATGTCATTAGCAGCAACGGCATCAGTTCCTGAGGAAGCACTGGAGGGCGTTAAGTGCCTGTTATCACATGACCATTAGCGCATGTTGCCAAAGTCTGCACAGCAGCATGGAGTGGAGCTTGCGGTCTGGAGCATTTGGGAAAAGATGGCGTCATTAATTGTTCATCTTTTGATTTACTGATGATAAGAAACAAGCAGCAAGTCTCTCATGAGAGCTGTGGCAGGTAATTGTCACAGTTAAAGCAAACCAGATGGCAGCAACATGCTCTTGCTTTCTGAAAACTGATTTCACAATCTGGGACAAAATCTGGCTTCAAATCTGGGGACACCTCCAGGACACTGTTGCCTGGTTGTCACTGTTTTGGTTGTGTGTATCGAGGTGAGGGTTGACTAACTTGCCACATGACTGGACAGGGATCAAGAAAACCTGTACATCACAGAAGCCTTAGATCTAAGGCTTTAATCGATGGTGGACACAAGACAGGGAGAAAGAGAGACAGAAGGGAATAGAGAGTAGACAGTGGGATGATGTTAGAGGTAATACATAGTTTGCATAAATAAAACAAACGTCACATTTCAATATCTCATCCCTCATAAAATACAGGAGATACAGTTCCATACATTGATATAAACCAGGACGGAATTACATTATAATGTATTCTGTCCAAGATGGTCATGATGTTTGTTTAGCGAAAGAAAAAAAACATGTGAGCAGCAAATGAAATCTGATCGATGCCAAAGGCGAGGGTGATTATGAAAGAAGAAGTGCGTGTTTTTACTGGAACTCAAAAGCTACTGCTGTCATTGCTTAGCTGGACCGAGCGACACTCCACACTGCCATCATTTTGAGTGTTGTTTATTTGCCAGCCAACACCCAAATGTAAGCTGTGGGAGGATGTTATGAAGCTGTTGGGTTTAAAAGAAGTGTCACCTCAACCAATGCAGCAGAGGTTATCCACTCATATGTGCCATATACTGACCGACAACATGACAACTGAAAACTGCTATTACTATTCCAGCACATCAACACCACATGTAGATGTAAGTTTCTGTTGTGTTAACAATACCTATTTGAGTCCTTTTCTTGCAGCAGTAGTATACAAATAGGATGCAATGTTAGTCTGAGCCTCTTTGTAGTCCTAAAAGGAAGCAGCCCAAAAACCTCTAGTCATGCTATTGCAGTGCGTCAGTATGAGAAAACATGCAGCTGTTGAATGTAGAAAGGACCTCACAACATTGTATGTTTGAGCCGGATATTCAGACACCTCTGAAAATCCAAACACTAGCAGAAGCTGATTAATCGGTGGGATTTTGTCAGACCCACCAGTGAGTCCATCTTTAAAAAGTCATGTTGTCAAGATGATCACAGCCATAGAAATGTATTCTAAATTCTACTCATGATCCCAAGGGAAGATCAGTAGCGTTTAAGAAGTTAAATACCATTGGAAGAATATGAAGTCACAGTTTCTTTTCTTTTTTTTTTTTTTTTTGCAAAGTACATTTTCAAAAACCCCAAATATGTTTTTCACATTTAACCCCTCCTATTAGTTAAGAGGAGACTGCAAGTATTCTTTAACATCTGTAGACCAGCTCCACATCTAAGACCAGTGCTGTGGTCAGAAGCAGCAGGAGGAGTTCTGTATGATCCTAATGAGTAATGCAATCAATATTATAAGAAGATGGAGATAAATTATTATGCAAAAATGCGCATGTGTGGGAAGTATGCATGACTGGATTTTGTCTGTAAAACCCAAACCTGATGACGACAAAATGATGATTCGACCATCTTTAATGGGAGAAGTGGGAGGAATGGGGGATAAAAATTCAGTAGGGCACCTCACATCTTTTACTGGAATGGTTTTTGAGAATGCCGGAACCAAAAAAAAAAACAAAGGTCATGAATAAAATTTGAGGGAAAAGAGAAGAATGTTTCATAGGCCCATAAAACTAAGCTTGAAATAATTTTCTTGCATTGTTGTTAAATTCTGGTTTTGGGGTCACATGGAACAGCTTATTCTTTAACTAAAAGAAGACTGAAGAGATTGTGTGTCATGTTGACACCATCTTAATATGTGCTACTTGAAAATCTGCAACATATAATCTACATTTTCCCATCTAAACTCCTCCAAAGGTGCTGCTACTCTACATGAAGAGAGGCTCATCTAAATGGCTTCATGAGCTAAAAAATGTAAGTAATCTAGGGGAAGCTGTGGTAAGTACAACTATGATACCAAATAAGGTGACACATTGGTTGCCTTGGCTCATATGACTAACCTGTGATTTTATTCCTGCTCAGAAGGTTCTGGGCTCGGAGTGTGAAGTAGCCTGCGTTTCCGTCTTGGTTGTTCGTCTTCGTCATCAGAAAAAGTCCGGTTCACAGAGATGCCTTGACACACGAGATTACGACCTGCATACAATATATAACAGCACACACACACACGCACACACAAACATACAAATGTTGATGAAACTTCCTCTGATAATGTGAGTCTTTACATCATTACATTGCTGATGCTATTTTGAACAAGCACATCATATCAATGCACATCACATAATCAATGATGCCATTAATATATCTATAAAAGTGACCAATCTGAAAAATGAATCATGTCTTTAGTAAATCAAAGGTAGTACATGCTATTTACATTTCTTCACAATGACCTCTGACTGTTGGACCACTAAAAAAAAAAAAAGGCCTCTAAATGCCTGCACGCTGATGTCTTGTTCCAAATTTTTGGGATTACTCGAGTGGTTTCACTACCAAAGCCCAAATTCTCCATCTTCATTGATTCAACCGATTCTCCATCAGTGTCATTTGTGGCACTTTTGTGGCAGTTTCAGGGCATATTGCCTCAGATGACCTTTGTTAACCCCAGACAACTACACACCTAAAGTCCTGAGATCTTTATCAGGAATAGAGATCTGGCATTCCACACAAGCCCGGTCACACTCAGATGCAATCGTTTATATCAAGACAGACGTACAAACACACCTGTTTGCCCTTTAACACTGCTGCTAGCCTGCCTGAAATCAAAGATCAACAGATTGAGCAGTTGTGTTAGATAAAAACAAACACTTTGAAGACTTGATCTGAACTGATCAAGAGATAAAACTTAAAAATAAAAAAATAATAATATTGTAGATATTCATGGTAAAATGAAGAGAGAGTGTATAGAATCTGGTATTACAGTTCATCTCACTGAGGAAGAAAAAGAACACTTTCTATCATTTCTTTCCCATTACCCCTTTCCTTCTCTGACACTCCTTCATTGCTTAGGCCACACTGCCTCTCTCCTCTGCTTTCATTCTCCTTCCACCGTCTCTATCTCTTTTATCTTTTGTCACCCCCTTGTGAGTGATATGCTTCCTATGTTGTGAATATCAAATGCTAAACCTGGAGGGAACAGGTCAGAAAGAGAGTTTTTCCTTTGTCTCCACTTCTGCTCTGTCATTACTCCTCTCTCTTATCAGGCCTCGGCAATAGGAAAACACAGCCCCGAGGCACGAGGGTGAACTGGGGCCCGCATATGTCAGAGGGGTAATGCCTAGCCCACTATAGCTTGGGTAGATTTCTAAATGCAAATAAAACATCAATCTGCTACTGAGCGCAAAGTTTCTGCTCTGCTTTGCAATACCCGGATGGGTGGGGGCTCCAAACGCACCAAATGTCAGTGCGGTCTCAAATTCACCAGAGTTTACTTAAGTTACTTGTGTGTTTACTGAATTTTTAAACACAAAAGATTGTCGTGGCTCTTAATTTACGTTTCATGTCCTCAGATCATTGTGAAGGTGGCTATGAATGAAATGGTTGCTGGGGTTACCAGACTGAGGCTGCACAATATAAACAAGAAGGACTAACAATGCATTAGACATCTATTAGCATATTTTAACAGTCATTGACATGAATATATGGCTACTTTCCACCACAGCGCTTGTGGCCAAGAGAGAAACGCCTAGAGACTGATTTGTTGGACAGCTGACTTAGTATAAATACAACAACACACACACACACACAAGCTGGGATACACACCCATAACCTTTAAGAAGTACAGACTATCAAGACAAGAGGGAGATAAATTCATCAAGGCACGGAGGTAAGAGGTAAGTGCCGGGCGACTTTCACAGACAAGCTGAAAACACAAGAAAGTAATGTAAAACCCTTCTGGACCGCAAACACAAAGTGTGCGAGCCAAGACCCATACTGCGCAATCTATAACCTCCATCCATCTTCAGTGAAGCCAGGATTGGAGAGAGAGAGCATGGAGGGATTGGTGTGTGTACACATGTGTGCATTTGAGTGAGAGAAAGTGCAGAGAGAGTGCCAAACAACAAGAACCTGCTGAAGTCACTACAACACCAGTGTGTTTTGCAAATGTATTATCCTCTCGGGGTGGCTTGAGTTTGGCTCTGAACACAAACACGGCCATTGAAAGAGCGATCAGTGGGTTATCCCAGCAGATTGCAGCACTGTAGCAGAGGAGGGGGGGGAGGTTGGGTGATATGACTCAGCAGATGTGACATCGCGCCTGCTCTGCATGATGCAGGAAGGAGAAGACCACCTCATGGTCGGCCGTGCTGAAGCAATCACAGCAGACTTCTCTGGGTGGGTTAATGACTCACTGAAAAGTGTTTCCCAGAACCCAGCTACCCGAGGGTATACTCCCTGCTTGTGTGTGCTTTTAAGTTTACATTCAAACCCCCTGCTTACATGATCAATTACATTCAACTGTCAAGTTTATTGGACAGTAAAATCAGTCTGAGGAGAGCTTAAAACTTCAGAGTTTCACTTAGAGTCTGCATCATTACTGAGT
Source organism: Toxotes jaculatrix (assembly GCF_017976425.1). Taxonomy (NCBI): domain Eukaryota; kingdom Metazoa; phylum Chordata; class Actinopteri; family Toxotidae; genus Toxotes; species Toxotes jaculatrix. The sequence continues at coordinate 15,831,230 of NC_054400.1, read as the reverse complement.
CACGCCGTGACCTATGACATCACAAGGACTACCAGGAATGGGCGAAAAGTTGCCATGTTCAATACTTGCACACCCTGTTCCATCAAAACATGGGTGCATGTGTAAGTGCTGCAAATGGAGCATAGTGGAGCACAAGCTGTTACAGGTGTTTAACAGTAAATCCAGATAAACATGACCCATGAGCCCAGAATGAGTTATATCAAGATAGGAGGCCTCTGTTTTAAATGATGTTTAAAATATGTTCCTGGAACTTCACACATCTCAATGTGTTGAGCTTCTTTAGCTCTATCCTCCACCCTATCTGACTCACACATGCATTATCTGGTACCTTTGTGTTTACCCTTTAATATGGAGCATTACAATTACAATTATGTTTCGATCAAACTTACGCTTTGTGCGTATCAACACACAAACACACAGCAAACTGCCAGGTCTCATTATATTACATACTGCATTGATTATGCTCTGCCTTACCTCCCGAAAGCCTTTGTTATTTGTTATTTCGTTCAGAGTAATTAGAGGGTGAGGAGGAGGTGTTTCTGCCTGGTTATTATCATCAGTATTGCTGTTGCAATATATCATGATGCAGGCAAAGCTGAAAACACTTTCATTTGTAATACCCAATTATTCATTCTGAATTGGCAGAGAATGTTTTATTTAAGGGCCTTAGGGGCATTTTTCCTTCTCATGACATTCACCGCCGCACACACACACACACACACACACACACACACACACACACACACACACACACACACACACACACACACACACACACACACACACACACACACACACACACACACACACACACACACACACACACACACACACACAAACACAAACACCTGTGATGAGAATAGTTGGCTCCAGAGATGGATGGATGCTCTGAGATGTCTCCTCTCCTCTGTCCTGACTGCCATCTTCACCCTGAGTTGTATCATTGTCACTGGAAGAAATTACACAAGTTTGCAAGGAGAAGAGAAAATGTGTCATGTAGACGTATCAGTGTGTGGGGGAAAGTGTGGAAAAGCAAAGAAAAAAAATTGAGTTGCATGGGTGAATATGCTTTAGAAAATACAGCATCTCATTTTACAGTTCTGGCAGAACCTTTAGGTAATCGTCTTTCAATATTTAATATTATTGACCACAAGGGACAGTGGCAAAGCCAGACATCTGAACAGAAATTATGAGCAAAATCTTCCATCCAAACTTTGTGGCTTGCAATGACGAAGGGTATAACACAGGCTTGTTTAAAAAAAAAATTAATTAGCCATTGCAGATCTGCAGAAGCCAGAGGTGTGGCAAACCAGATCTGACAGCACTGTGCTGACCTGCTTAGAAACAAAACTTGCAAGTGTGCAACTAAAGCAATGACCTGAATATGTTAATTTATTCTACGTTCAGTCAAAGGCTAAATGAACTGGCACACAATGAAGTGAAGTGCATCTCATGAAATGTTAATCCTTCACTTATATAATAAAGTTATGATAATAAAGGTTGCTTTTGGGATGCTTCTTAATCCAAAATCATGTGGGTTGAAATGTAAATTTGTCAAATACACCCTGCCTTATGAATATTTGACATAAATCCCCCAATGCAATGGACAAATTAGTTCTGTATACTTCATACATTTGTAAATAGGTAAACATATTTAATCACAGAATCAGATGAAGCCAAGTAGAATCTGTCTGCTGACCTTTGTCTCCTGTTCTCATCTCTCTGCTGGAGCTGGCGGACGGTGTCCTGCAGGGTTCTGATCTTTGCCTTCTTCTCGTTCAGCACCATGACAAAACGTGAGTACAGCTGCCTCTCTAGCATCTCCTTTTCCTGAACCTGCTGCTCCAGCCTGGTGAGGAAAACACACAGACACCAGTGTGTGATATGTGCAAAAACATACATGTAGAGACTCATGATTGAACATGTACACATGTGCGCACACATACACAGGGAGACAAGTACATGCTTTAAAAGCTGAATCTGTGTTTTTTTGTGAGAGCAGTTTGCTAAGAGAAATGATTCTGATGCCTCCACCCTGTGAGGACATAAGTCAACCTCGACCGTCTCTGGCTATGCTTCATTCATTGGCCAAGGAAAGAACATGCAGATAAACAATAAGACAAAAGGATTTTGAAAAGAAGTCAAGCACCAGGGTTATATAAAATGAAAAGCATACATTTCACCATCAGAAGTTGGTTCCCAGAAATCATAAGCTAGTTTGCAAAAAACTGGGTGGAACCCCTCAATACTCCTAGATGGGAGACCAGTGATGATGTCATACTGGGTGATTGCTGTGGATATAAACATCTGGCAATGCGGCGTAAAAAGCAAAGGGAGCTTTGCATGCAAACAAGAGGATCAACAAACAAATACCAGCGCTGAAGATCTTAGGAAAATAATTAGATTGTGTGTTTGCTCTCCATAACATATTCTTTCATAAACACACGTTTAATCCACCAGCTTGGCTGCTTTCCTCCTTATCCTTACTCTCTGAGTACTCGCTGGTGCTCCTGTTTCAGTCTACGGTTCTCCTCCAGCAGCTGGCAGTTTTCTGTCTCGAGATCTGTGTTGCGCTTTAGGGACTGGCCAATCATCTCCTGGTTCAGCTCTAGAGAGTCCGGAGCCAGCTGGAGCTCCACAGAGCCCAAGTGCACCTGAAGGACAGCAAGAAAGAAGAGTAGAAAAATAAAAAAGAGGGAAGAACGAAAATGAGAGAGCAAAATCAAATCACACTGGACTGTTACAAATTATGTCAGTCTCAACTTCATATTTAAGGCAATGCATTTCTCTCTGCAGGTTTGATGGCTTCATTATTACAGTAAACAGTTGAGGAGCTCATGAATGTGGAAGGACCGCACAACACTGACAGATGACAGTTAAAGTTAAAAATAAACTCTATGTGATTCCCTTTGAGCATGCAGGACTGGGAGGAGATGACGCGACAGATTTTATCTCCTGGCTGCCCCAGGAGTACCTGGTGATCCTCTAGGAAAAGCTATTTGCAGGGAAAATCACATCCAACATCATAATCCTGACATGAGCAACAGGCCAGATTTAAGGAAATAACCATCATCTAAAGCAGCTTCCAGCATCTGCTTACAGTGAAAAATGAGAAAGCAGTCGCACCTCACTGTTATCCCAGGAAGCTGTGCCATATAGAAGTGCAACAAACCATTACATCACATTTTCTTTGAAGTGAGAGACTTTTTGAGATCATTACGTGTTTTCTTCTGTCTGGGAGAAATACAGGAGGAATTCACTGGTCAGCAAGCGAACACACAGTTTCCTCTCTGTTGATTTTTGTCGGTGGCTCTTTGGAATCACATGCAGGCTTCAGAGGGAATAAAACATTCCTCATTTGGTTGGTTGGTGGCACTTTTGGCACTTAGTCACAGAACAGGGGTGGGGCATTGCAGCTGGCTACAGAATAATGCAGAAATTTTCTAACATTTAGTTGATGTGTCAAATTTTCTAAATTCCCCTGTAGCCCTCCAACTTTAAACTGGCAAAATAGGAATCAAATCACAGCAAACGGCAATAATTAAAAAGAGAATACCCCGAGGCACAGAAACAGTGTTTGACCCGGGGCAAGTGTCTGCTCATCAAAGCTGCCTCACGAAGCATATTTTCAAAAGGCAGCACCTCCTTTGTTTGCTTGTTGCCTTGGAGATTCTCCCATTTGCAAACACACACACACACACACTGACGCACACACAGACAGAAAGGTACTGCTCATGATGCTCTGGGAAACCAGAAGGTGATGAGGTGCTAAATCTTCACTGGGCTGCGTCGAGGTCGCAGACCCACTATAATAAAGCCGCCATCTTCAAAAGCTCTCATAAAATACTTGTCATTTTTGTCCCAGGTTGATGCTGTCCTGGCAGGCCACACAGCTGTTTTCCCCTCCACTTGGTGAACCTGAACATGTTTCAGTGAGTGGGCATTCGCTTCACATCGTTCCCACAGCTTCACTGCCTTAGCCTTCTTGTCTATCTTTCTTAATCCTCTGCTTTTCGGAAATCTCTTTCCCCCAATGCCAAATTTTGTTCTCTCTCTTGTTCTCCTCCATGTCTTCTCCCCCTCCCTCTCACTTTGTGTTTAAAAATTAATACAGACTGACAGATAATTCTGCAAAAAAAAATGTTTTTTAAAACTTCTCGGGTCTTTCGCAATTTCACAGCTTATTCTGTGCAAATGATGCCAGTACCTATCCTGATCCCAACAACAAAATCAGTGATTGAACAAAACTCATCTTAATAGGATCAGGACACAGAGGAGACCACCCAGGATCTAAAGGAGGATGAGGTTCCCAGGAAGTCATAAAAATCTAGAGCAACATCAGGATGTCACAGTGATCCAGTGCAGACTCCTCACAGGGATTTAGAGGGAGTTTGTGTGACACTGAGCGTCATAAGTCAACGACTGTGATTCAGTGTTTGTGCCAGATGGTCCACCACTAATAACAAACGGTGAGGCTAGTGTAGGTAAATGGACTGCATTTATATAGCACTTTTCTAGTCTTACCGAGCTTTTACATTCACCCATTCACACACACACACACACATTCATACAGCAGTTTTTTACTTAAGCATACAGGCCTTTAACTAACACACACAGATTCACACACCAATGGGCACATCGGGGGCAGTTTGGGGTTGAGTATCTTGCCCATGTGGACCGGAGGAGCCAGGGATCAAACCACCGATCTTATGATGAGTGGACAATCCACTTTACCACAGCCGCCCCTGTAAAAAATGGATGATGTTTCATGTCCGCTTCAAAGATAGACCAACTTGCACACTATGATAGGCCACACGTTACTATCTGTGAGCACAAATGCAGAGGTGCACAGTTTGTGTGGAGTGACAGTTGTGAAGGCTTTGATCTTTCCTCAAACCTACCTTCCTTCTTCTGCTCAAACCTCTCCTCTACCTTTTGCTACCTGTGCTAAAATCTCTGCTGTACTACCAGAAGAAAAGCCATTTGGCAATAAATCAGCCACGTGAGAAAGGATAATGTCAAGGCTTTGGACACTGACACGCTGAGTACACTAATATTTCCAGACTTTAAAGGATGTTGTAACGTCCCTCGTTCACTGTACGAGTCTCACTCCATAAAAATGACTGGAACTTTGTCAAACTTTGTCATCAAAGTTTTACCCACTGACACTGTTCAAGACCATAAATCTTCCTTACCATCATGTTAACATGGTATTACCAGTTTAAGACACCAGATACAGAGATATAAACTGCTGGAAGCGCAACCCTTATTTACGAGATTAACACTGAAAACAGCACTCAGCTGCTGTTTATTTCGTCTTCTCCTTCCTTTAAATACCAAAGGTTGTGTGTTTCACTGTCTTTACTTTCAGGGTTTCTGAGAAGGCCTACTGCAGTAAACATGCAAATTCCACATCACCGAAAGTTTACCTTTAGTTTACTGCGTTGCATGGAAAGAGGAAGGATGCACTAAACAAGATGAGAAAATGCAGGAAAGCAGCAGGATAATTTTTACATATCAGTGATAGACGCAGTGTAGGTTTTTATGTTTACTGATCAACATTCCTTGTTGAAAAGACAGACAGAAAAAGATCATGAAGCCATGTTTATTTTTTTGAGCTTTGGTTTCTCTCCTGAGACACAGAGAAAAAGTTAAAGGTCAGTCTGAATACTGTTGCCAACCTCTGCCAAGGTGTGGGAGGTCAGTTTGACTGTGACGCACAACCCACTGTCACATTTTTCTACTGTGTTTCTCAACTAAAACAACACTAAAATAAGTAAATGGCTCTTCACGGTTATTTCAGGCTCTAGCAGCTTTCATGACTTTTATGACTGAGCTCATTTTTGACAATCAAAAAAGCTGGGGCTGAGTTCTTGACCTTGCATATGCTGAAAAATCCACTGTCTAACACTGTCTGCACCCACATTTAGTAAAATATGTGAATGTAAAATCCTCTTCTCTGGATGAATTTTCCTACTTTATAATGTGGTCCAGTGTGTGTGTGTGGTCTGTTTGTTTGTGTGTGCATCTCCAGACAGCTAGCCAGACCATAAGGTCAAATCCGTGGAGAAGGGGGGATGTAGGTGTGGAGGACAAAGCCAAAAGAACACAGTCCCAGTGAAAATGATACCATAGCACACTGTGGGCACAGAGGACACAAGGCTTTCCTTATTACACCATCCAACACACTGCTGGAGACCTAACCAGCTGTAGGTTTGTTCCCAAGGATCAGAGGACAAAAACCCCTTTTAATCAATACCCACTAATCAATAAAACTGACATTACTGTAATTCAGAGGATGAAAAATTCATATTCATTTATGCTCTTTGCTAACAAAGAGTCTGGCTCTTATTAAAATTTGCACAATGTCACGCAAGACCAGGACCATGCCTGCATGGGCCCTAATTCAAAACATCATAAAAAAATATAATGAACATGTCAGTGATCAAACCCTTTCTTTTTTCTCTTTCTTTCTCTCTATCTGAAAATAACTATTATGTCCAAGAGAACAGGGAAGTGAGTGGGTGAGCACTATGTGCATGATGACAAAGAGACACTGTTCAAGGGTGGGCATGGGTGCTCAGAATGGGAAGTGTGGGCATCGAGTAGAGATCAGCTTGTCCAATCAACTCCCTCATCCGCCATGCAGAGGCGTGAGGCCAGATAAAGAGCAGGAAGTGAGGGGCGACAGCAGAAAGTCCATCCCTGATAACACAAATGTTCTCATAAACAACAGGCATGCTACTGTGCCAGTCCTGACCTGAGAGCAGATGGGGGGGGCTTAAAATACCGCATTTTGCTTAGATATCTGCTGAGATTACTGGGTTCAGAGATGTTTGCAGCAAGGTAGGAATGCATTATTGAGGTTATTTCACATTAATAATGTAAACATTAGCCAGAGAAAAACTACAAAGTGAGTGAAAAACTAGTGTGAGGTGGAATTTGCTGCTGGTGACAGCAGGAGAGATGCGTCGGCGGATCAGACTCTTCAATGTGGTCAGGATTTAAATCTGGCTTCCAGTTGTACCACAATTTCCCAGACACTAAAAGCAGAACAAAAACTTAAATACATCTGCAAAAGCCAAACATGTAACCAATATGTCCTCATTTTTGTGTTTTAGTGTTTGGATGATTGCTGATTTTAGTTTGTTTTTCTGAAACCACAATAAAAGCACTTGGGCCACTTCAAGGAACTGAACATTTGCATCATCACCAACAATGAGTTTAGAGGGAATCTCTCTTATGGTCTATCCAAACTGTTAACATTAAATAAAACTAATGCAATTAAAAGGATAAGTCTCTACATGTAGACAGATGGTGCTCTCTGACATAGGCATACAGATGAAGCAGTGAAAAATTACCCTCTGTTATACAGGTGTTATAAAGTATACAAGTCTATGCTAGAAGTACTGAAACGATTAATCCATTAATAAATTCGCTGATTGAAAAATAAATTGATCTACAGCTGTTTTGATAATTGAGGGTTAGTTAAGGTTATCTGATTAAGTAATTTATTAAGCAAAATGCTTAAGCTTCCTAAATGTCAGGATTTTCTGTCATTGTGAAATGATTATTTGTTGGTTTTGGACATTTAGCCTGATAACGCAAGTTTGAAGACATACGCTTGGCCTCTAGGAAATTGTGTTTGGTATTTTTCACTTTTTTATGATATTTTATATATGAAACAATTAATCCAAAAACAATGTCACTGTCACAACTGCTCCAATACAGCAATTAGTAGTTTGACAACTGATTGAAAATCAGAGGGCTGACAATACGTCTATTTTGTAAAACTGGAAGGAAACCCTGATGAAGGGATCCTTTCATTTGTCTCCACTCTGACAGCGTATTATTATGGTGAATTTTATGCACAGTGAACCAAACATCTGCATTTAAAAACACCAGAGGGGTTTTCTCCTAGATATGTGGTTTGATGATGTTTGGGAAAATAAAAACAGCTTCAAGATCCACAAAGCAGATCTCGAAGCACAGTGGAAAAGCTGCAAAATATAAAAGAGAAGAAAAAAAGACACAAAACAGCTAAAAACACTCACAAATAATAATTCAAAGCAAAAAAAAAATATTTACATAAAGCCAGGAAAGACAAAACAAGCCAATGACTAACTGTAAAAGTTACATTACATCGGTACCTGATATAATGTTCGATCAACAGGACTGAATTTTATTTCCAGTCCTGAAAACTCAGATTAGAGAGGATCATGTGCATGATTCAAAATATTTGTAAATGTTGACAAATTCAGGCTGTGAGTGTACAAACACACTCATAAGTTCATTTCGTACAATTTCACACTTCACAATTTGGGATGATTTAACCAGAATGAGAGACTGTGGACAACTCCAGTGAAATTTCTGGCTGGCGTCACACTGCACAGCTGGAATCCCCAGTGAACAATAACACAAGTTCTATTTGACAAACATAAAACATGGACCCATCAGTGTCACATTCATCCACACAGACTCATCCAGAATCCTGCGGCTTTATTTACCACAACTGTTAAGAACTGCAGTCCCCAGTCTGCCCAGACCGAAGCTGGTCTGAAGTAAGAACTAAGCTGTAAGCAATACACAAAGAGAAGAGTGACAGTTTTAATAAAATGACGGGGAGCCTCTGAATAACTGATCAAACATCTGTGTGACCACCTCATTGTTTGTCACAGCTGTACATCATGTATTTCAAAAAATTCTGCACTTCTTATCAATCTAAACCAGATGCACTGGAGGCAATAACTGACTGATATAAAATAAAGTAAGCCATGCTCCAAGACCAAAGGATCGTAGTACAATTGTGTAATCGACTTATGTCAGCAAATGTACAATTAAGCCTACATAAAAACACTAAAATGAAAAAAAAGTTTTCTCATTTTTGGAAGCCAAATTGAGGTAATCTTAAACAGACACACAGTATCTGTAATTTCCACTGACATTGTCCAAAGCCCTTAATCTGCAAGAATATTATGTTTCTGTGTCAGTACTGGATTTTCTTTTTCACCAATGACAGATTAGTACTTAAATAGACATTAAGGAGGAGATAATGTCTGACTTAGCCATGTAAAACACCTGCTTAGTAGTAGTTTAACAACAAACACCCAAATTACATTCATCATTACAACTTCTGGGGTCATATTCATAAAATATTAATGTCAGGTTAAGTTCACCACCTGTTTCGTCTCTACCCTCCTTTCTTCTATTCCCAAAGGAAACTTGGCTCATTTTTGGTCATTTCTGCACCCTCAAATTATCTGTCTGGGAAAATATGTTCCACTTTTTAACCTCTGACATGTTAAAAAAAAAAAAAAAAAGGCATACAAGAGAGCAAGAAAAAAAGGAAAAAAAAGGAGAAAAGAAGCAGGTGTTAGACAAGAGTGGTAGTTTGCACTTAATGCAAATAGTCCCACAGGATTCTCAGATGTGTGTCTACCAGACACATACCACACACAGTGATGATTACTGTCAGAGCAACAATGTGAGCATGGATTAAATTTTTAGAAAGTTCACTTGGGGCTGGACAGATTTGTCAATCATTTTGTGTGGTCTAGTTGCTCCTTTTGGCAACAGTTTTTTCCTGTGCAAAAAAAAAAAAAAGCAAAACAGAAATAAACCTACACAAATAAGAGAGCTCACATATGTCATGTCAAAACCAGCGAAACTGTTTAATTAAGGAATACAAAAGTCGATTTAAAAAAAAGTCTTAATTAACTAATATTACCACTAGGGTTGTGCCCAGTGGTATCCCAAGTAGTAGTAAATTGTCGATAATTTTATTCTGAGTCTGAAAGAGACAGCATCCACAAAAAAAAAAAAATCTTGATATCTTTATGTCATTATTTCAGTATGGGATGTAGTCCTTGCATGAGACAAAGTTACCAAAAATAACCGATTTGTCCAGAATGTAACCTAAAGGTTGACAGCCTGGCAGCGTCGTCTAAAACCAACAGAATGTCTGCACATGTCCAGACAGGGACACTTACACACACAGGCACACTTGTAGACACGGCCCACACTCATAGAGACAAAGAACGCCAAGGGGAGCTGGAGTAAAAAAAAATACAAAAAAACCCCCCAAAAAACGAAAAAGGCTCTAATCAGCCTTTGTTGAACATTGTTAGATGGGAACGGCCCTGTCCATAAATCAGGGTTTTATGGTTTCTACAGTGTTCCTAACCCCCTGGCCTTCTCCCTCTGGTCTCCTCTGCCTGCACAGCAGTGCCAGGACCCCAAGTGAAATGCTCCCAGGAGGCAACAGCATCCTCTCACAATTTGGAAGAATAACACCAAAATCCACTGAAAGCAGCATGACCTGTACTCCATCAAACCTGTCACCCTCTGCGTAGGAACCGCCTTAGCACAGTATGCAATACATGCCTCTGTACATTTTCAGTTTGTTGTCAGTCACTGTAACTGTAATTTGACTGTGGGGAAGTGATTGTTTACATTAATCCAAGCCAACTCCACCTTTCCATTTAACCAACTGTCAATCAACAAACCTTTCTTTCTCTTCACATTTACAAACTGTAGCCATTAGACAAGTACCTCATACCGTCGTTATCGAATGACTGGCAACAAACTGAATGATTCTTATCTGTGGCTTTTTCCACCACAGCCTGCAGGCAGCCAAGCCTTTCTAATTCTGCTATAATGTAGGAAGACAATAAACCTTATCTTTTTTACAGCCCCCTGTAAAAAATAAGACTTCCTTTCTATTTTGTTGTATGTCGTTAGATGCATTTATCCCCAGGGAGCAGTGACAAGAGGTAAGTGCGTGATGTGGAATTCGAGGGTGAACCACTGATATTTCTACATAATTAAGAATGACAGCTTTCTAAAACTAATCTTCAAGCATATTCCTTAACAGATTCCTTGCCTTTCAAACTGCCCACTTCAGTGTGCTATCCTTCTGTTAGACGGTTTAACACGTCATGTATGATGTGTCCCTGAAGTTCCAGCAATTATCCAAGTAGAGAGCCACAGTGCCAGAGGTTTCGGTTCCAGTCCAACCTTGTGCTTTATATCGGGAAGAGAGGATGATGTACTCCATCTACAAATCTGCAAAATAAACACTAACTGCTGCAATTTTGGCACTTTCACCACCTGCAGGCAATGTTGGTGCAGGCACATTGTTTCAGGTACTGGTGGGACAATGAAAAACAACCCAGAACATTGTCTTTTGAGAAATAAGTTAATGAAATTTGAGAAAGACTGAAAGTTTGCCGCCAAAAAGTTAATACAGCAACATGCATTACAGTTATCTTTCGTCACAGCAAAGACAACTGTGGTAAACTGTAGAGATAAGGCATTCATATAAGTCGTCTGCAAGTAACGTGCATTTGCATTCATTGGATCGGGCAATGTGCCAGATGATGCTGCATTACGATGCAGCAAAAGCTGAGCCAGGTTCAACTTTCTAGAGAACCGTGCATTTTTAATGCCCTCTGCGTTGGCATGACAGCTGTGTCAATTCAGCAGCTTCAGTGAAATAAATGAGGGGGCTGCATTTTTTTTATTCGATGTGACTGTCCTGTCTGTCAGAAGACAGCCTTATAGCTGCTGCTTGTGCGACTTTGTTTAAAGCTCCTTATATTAAATTTTAAACCTAAAAAATGTCAAGGTTTTGTTAGCCGAACCATATCGATTTTCTTTCCCATTACTGGTAACAGTGGCGATTTCACTATACTCATTACACAATAATAAAAATCTATCCAAAGCTTTTGCTCACCGAGATGCCATTACAGATCTTCTGAAATGAGAGGCGACAGTGATCTGGAGTGAGGTGGAAAGAATACACCTCCTCGCCTCCTCCTCCTCCTCCTCTTCCCTCTTCAATTCTTGTTAGTGCTTGAAGAAGATCCTCAACATATTTTTCCCTTGTGACTCCCAAATCATCGGCTTCCTTTGTCACCTCGTCTTCTGAAACTGAACACAAAGGTGTTGGTGAAACATTCTGTTTTCTCTTAAAGGCATTTTTCTCATTTTTGTGTCATGTTAAAGTCATACAACTAAGAGGAACCGGACAGAGGGCAAAGGGGTGACAGCTAACTGCAAGAACAAAACTATAAACATAAATTACGTAGTAATGCACGGATGCATGTGAAAGCCGATTTGAAGAGAAGCATGTGGAGAAACTAGGGGGAATGTCATCAGCTGTTGCACAGCTGCTCACACGGGGTTGAGGGTCCCAATTAACACATCAAACACAGAAACACTGACGACCCAGAAGCCCGTACATAGCTGTCACAACCCCATCTCTGCCTGTCAACTCTGCAGATGGACAGCAATAGAAAACTAGGGAGCAGTTATTTTCCAGGTGTCCTTGCACAGAATCTGCATATGTAGCCACACAGACACACACACTGAACACTGACTTGCACATACAAAGACTAGCCTTGTAGAGTTTAATCTACTTTATACACCTGTAAGCTGCAGAACAGGAGTGAAGGAGGGATGATTAAACAAGGTCACTGCTGTCCCTCTGGTTATGGGACCAGCGGCTGTAATATTATGAGTCGGGGATCAGCCAGGTGCCTACACAAAATGTAGAGCAGGATGAATGGTAGACCTGGTGACAACCCTCTGTAGTAACTGATCAAAAGATGTAAGTCTCTGTGGTACATATGAGCCTAGATTTGTGGACAAAGTCACAGCAAACATGTTGTGTTTCGTGTTGTTGTGTCGTGATGTCCTTTTGCAATTTACCTTCTCCGATCCATGCCGAGTTGCCATCAGTGAGAGCTAGTGTGAATCCAGCACCCAGGTCTACTGCCCAGTCCACTCGCAGGAAGTAGGGCGTACCTGGATCACTGTTTATTGTGATCTGGCGGACTGTACCGCTCATGTCTCTCGTGTGGGCTTCAGACCTAGAGAAAATCAAAGATGGGATAGGAATTCAGAAACTCTTAACAAGATGCTATTGTGATTCTTTTTTCCAGAAATTAGCTCTCTGCATTGCGTTCGGGATATTTTCCTGTTAGCATTTGGTCCTGGGGCCTCCTGCCGTGACAACCCCCCTATCAGTCCATTTTGATGTTGTAAGATTGTGTTAATCTTCTAGTTGCATCAATGCACCTCATTGTTTGACTACATGGATTTGGTAATAAAAGTCCCTGTGAGTGTCTTCAGTAGGGGGGAGGGGGTCTCTGAGTCAGTGCAACCACATGGAGATTAAAAGGTTTTGGCAGGTTTTTGTGTGGGAGTGTGGGCTCCCTGACCACCAACAAGGTAATTACATACTGTTAAAGAGAAATAGGGGAATATTACCGAAAAGTCCCAGTTGCTGTCTGATTTAATTTAACGTGTACACGTATCCAAAGATATGCAGTGCAGATATTTCTTAAAGTTAGGACATCCTAACACAGCCAAACTAGTTCAGTTTTCACAACCAGATTAATCTGTAAACATCCATTCAAGGACTGATAAAGGTTGATAGCTCTCAAACTATCAAGCCTTGCTGGTGCTAAAGTTACATTACACTTTATATTATATCATACATACACATTATATCATACATTATGATCGGTACACATTACATGAAACACCTCACACTTCTTCAGATTTTGGTGGATAAACTGGGAGAAATGTGACATTTCCAGAAGAGTGATTGAAAATAGGAAGCAAAGGCTGATGATAGCCCTGCAAGTCATGTGTCCAATCACATGGAAGGGACTGCACTGACGTGAGAGAACTGTCAATCATCTATTGCTGCAACCTAAAACACCTCAAGGTAATTCATCCATGGCCTTGCCAGACCACAATGAGCAAAACCTGTGGGTTCCACAATCTTAGAATTACTGTATATGAGGAAACTAAATCATTATTTGCCAATACTACGCTGTTTGATGCATGTTCTGAGAAAGCTTGTTTGGTAATGTCACCCTGCCCTCAGGCAATGTAATGTCTTGGCTACCTGACTCACCTCTGCTGTTAAATTTAAGTTTCCTGCCAGAAACAGCCTGCGTTCAAAAGATTAGTTACGACAGATGTTGATCTAAGGATTACAATGTGATCCGTGTGACTGTCCTGTTGGTTTACAGGCTACACATCATTTTTCTTCTCAAAAGGCTTGAGAAACTTTTACTTGATTACGGATGTCCAGGCCAGAACATGTGATTACTGCTTCCACGTGAAGTGAGAGGTGAGTCGGACATCTTCCCTGCTTAAATACAGGGCAAAGTGTGTGGAGACGGAGGGAAAAGGACAGCTAAATTGGCAGTTAGCCAAGCTGGACATGTTGGAAAAAATGAAAATGAGTGCCTTCGGACACTGTGCTGTAAGTTATGATGTGACAGCACGTTTTTTTTTTTTTTTTTGTATTCTTTCTTTGTATTGCCCATCGTGGATGTTGACAGAGCAGTTGGTCAAGGTTATTCAAAATGAGACATACACGTCTCCACGCACATACACACACATACACACCAGTGTATGAATATATGCACATACACAAAGATCCTTGCAGCAGATTGAAGCTGACCCTTTGTGTTTCAAGAAGGGGTGTGGCTAGATGAAGGGGCTGAACAAGATGAGGGGGCTGAAGGGTTCAACTTTAACCTCATAAAGTGAGCCCAGCTACTCATTAGTTACTGTAACATCTGTTCTGCAGGGACGATGACCCTGTGGTAATGACAGAAGGACACTCCAATTAAATAAACAGCGCTGTCTGTCAGGAATGGAGAGTTGAGCTAAGGCTTCAAAGTTAATCCTGAAGTCTTCCTGATAGCATCTGGTCAGTTGCTCGATCAGCAGACACAATTACTGGAATGCTTAAATCATCGACCAAAGCTCCCCTGCAGCTTTGACACACAGCCATCAACCTCTTTTCTTACGCCCTCTGTAATTTTTTTGCTCAACCTTTTCATTGTCATTTCTTCTGCACTGCCGCATATGAAAACTGCAAGACATAACTCTGTGTGCAGGAAGCAGTAGGCAAATGAGTCACAAAGAGAGCCTCTAATTATGCATCTTGTGTCTTAAATGAGGAGTTCATACGGAGTAGAAATAGCCAAGGCCGTTAACTGTCTCTTTAATGGGTCCTGACAATTAGGTCAGACCTCTCGCTTTCCTTTCACTGGACTTTCACCTCATGCTTTCTCCAATTTAAGATGAAAAGGACAAGTCTTTGGCTGACCATCAGTCAGGGACTTAAGCAGCACTGTCCAAAAGCAGCATGCTGTGCCCTGGCCTTTCAGTCTTCATTCCCTACAGGTGCTGGCTATTTGAAACCCTTTGACAAACAGAAACGGTATCGGCAAATGTAACACGCACAACAATAAATCAAGGCCTAAAGGCTATAACTTGTATGTCAAAATGTGTATGAACTGGTTTGAACCAAGATCATGTCAGAGGCAGAATTAGTGAAGTGTCACCATAACGTGCCTAATGCATGTCTCAACATAAAAACCAGGTGATGCAGTGGGTCAGGGTCGTACCCCGGCTGGTACTGTATAACAAGATGTGCCTTCTGTTGCAACTACGTTTTCTCAACTCTTTTCTGAAATACTTGCCATCATAAAGGTAACAAAAACATGGATGGCAAGAAGTTTCAGACCGACACTATATATATCATTGACAATGTGTCTCCTTAGTGTTTTATGTGTCCAACATGGACTACCACAATGTATTTGTCTCACAGCTCCTTAGAGTGAACACACTGCCGTGACATAATCTGGAATAATAATTGTAATTCTACTGCCAGCTTTGATGAAAAATAACATAAGAACAGAAGCTGAACAATGAAAGAACTTCTGCTGGCAACATAATTTAGCTAAAGAAGTTATACAGTCTTGCAAGCCACTCTCCCCTAAAGGAGTCCTTGTTCACAGAAAATGTATGTTAAATAGTGTACTGTGATAAGTCACACATTTTCATTATTTAAATTCCACTGAAATCACACAAGGAATAAATAGTACTTCAGTCAATAACATATTTCAGAAGAAAAACTGTAGCACCGATTGTGTGCAAAGAGAAAGTGATCTGCAGTCTGCTGGAACAAACAGTGAGGCACAGCCAAATAGCTATCACACCAACTTCAGCTCTGCATTCAGCTGCACAATAAAAAGTAATTTTCACATCTCCAGTATTCACACAGGAATAAGTTACTGTTGTGAAAACCTAAGCCACGCTCAGGCACAAATTTATGGCAATTTTCAGTGAAGATTAGGCCTGTGTAAACGTATAGAGACCGTGGAACAATACAACCTGTGAAAGCACAACACTGTGTCCATCCAAGAATAATGATAACACTGTATAATTAGCTTTGCTTCCATTACTTTATTTGATGGTCAAAACTGCATAGAAACCACGTGACCATCGCCACTGCAGTCACTGCCAGTATCACTTTCCTTACAATCAAAACTCTAAACAAACTTCTACCACTGTTTTCTGTTATGCAAATGTGCAAAAGAGTTTGTCCTGATGTTCTCTCTAATATAAATAAATGAAGATAGCACACACTGAGGCTGCATCAAGCATTGGTTTGACTGCAGCCATCAGGCATGCATGTACCATACTGTAGCCTAAATTGGTCAGTGTACTGTAAACTTATAAAACTTTATCACATTAAGAGGAATGTGACTCAGTTTAAAGTTTACACTTGCTCATCTCCTGCTCTTAGAAACCAGAATCTCCATTCAATGAGATGGCATGGTCTCTTTTATTTCACCAAGTTTTCATCCACACTCTCATAGTAAAATATGCAAAACATTATTTATGTGTGGTTTACAATCTGACAGATTTCTTCTTACATGAAGAGCTCTCTAGGAGTGTCTAGGAAGGAAGGGTCGAGGGGGATATGAAACATGGTTTAAATGCAATCAAGATGCGTGACTGGTTGGAGGGAGGGGACTTCATTGTGAAAACTTTGAGAGAAAAATGGACCACAAAAATGTCAGTCTTACATCACCAAGAGAGAATAGGATATGTTAGGCTATCAGCCTACAAATACCAGTCAAATTTTTCTATAAAACTAAAACTGAGGATTATGTTTTTTAATTTATGTTGCTTAATTGTGAAGTCTACAAAATGTCAAAAATAAAGACAAATCTCCATTTCAAGTTACCAGTGGTGACATTTTAAAGACTATAACCATCAAGTCTGTATTTTTAGGTGATGCCATAGTCAGTTAATTTTCTGATGAACGAGTTTTTAAGTAGTTTTAGGGCACCGCACAGGATTTATGATACAGATGTTCAATTCCCTCTCTTTGCCATAATACCACAGGTTTTATTAGTACTGACAGCCGAATATAATATCATAACCACTTCACGGGTAAACATTTCTAGTTTCGCCAATGCACCATGGTGGAACAAAGAATGGCTTTGTTATCGGAGCAGGAAATAACACCCGATAAGACGTCGAGTCTTTAACGTGCTGCATTAATAGTACTGTGATTTTCAGACAGTCGGACTAAAAACACAGTAGTTTTGGTGAGGATTAAAATCCTTAACGCACAACTTTTCCTCAGCAGACTTACGGTATTGTGTGGGTTAACTACTTCGATGTCCAAACGAAGTAATTTTTGTTTGAAACTGAAGTCATTGCCGCTGCCTCTGCTCACAGTGTCAAACAGACGTTTCAACTTTCAACTCTCGTTTTCTCAGCCAATCAGCAAACGCGGTTTTGCGGCGAGGCGCGTAAGTACGTTACGTAAACCTCTTTGGTTACGTTACGTAAGTTCCAGAGAGCAGGAAGTGTGATGTGGCTCTGACTTCCAACAAAAATGGTAAGTTTGTTTTTATTAAACGATCGCCTTTTCTGTTTTTACTCTTCTTTTAAGCGTCGTTTAAAATGTGCATTCTACGTCTGATTTGTGTTTGCACTACACTGTGACAACAACTAAAGCTGGGATTCGATGCAAAGCAGGACGTATAGTAAATTCTAAACTACCCAGCTAGCATTGACTAGCTAAGGTAGGCTAACAGTATAGCCAATCTAGCTACTACATTATCTTTCGGTTCGTAAATATCATATTAGAGATGTATTTCATCACACGACATGTGGTCGTGTGTCAGCGTGAGTCGTTTGATTACACAGGCTAAAGGCATCACTAATTAATGAATACAGTGAATACAAGCATCGCAATGTTTTCATGTGTCTGCCACGTAGCTGCATCATAGTTCAGAGATCGTGTGTGTGTGTGTGAGAGAGAGAGAGAGAGTGACAGTGAGTGTGTGTTATTGATTGGCATTGCGAGGTTGTTTACAAACTGAGAATAGTGCATATGAGATTTTCCTACGGTATCTTTGGAGTGTTGTAATTGTTAAAGAATTAAGAGTAAGAGAGTAATTAACTATTTAAATGGCTGATTAAATCTATGAGCATTCTTGTCTTTGTTTTTGAGATGTCCTAATCTCATATGACAGGTTTGTTAAATTAATATCCATTCTAATTTATACTCACATACATACACTTAAAAAGGATAATTCTGACAAGTGGTCTATCAAAAAACATGCTGTCAGGTGATGAGTCTTTGAAAGTCACTTGACACTAACCTGGTCTAAACAGCAAGCCCACACCACCAGAATGAACAGCTGTTACAACAGCATTCCTCACTACAAATGGCACAACATCAGTGTTACAGAAGTTTAACTACAGGGGTATTCAGGGGTTCTAAAGTTTGATTTATTGTTGATAAGGTGCATTAGTTCATGTCTGTACTAAATATGTCATTCTCTTTCAACTTGCAGTCAGCCATTTTTAACTTCCAGTCGCTGCTAACAGTGATTCTCCTCCTGATCTGTACCTGTGCCTACATCAGAGCGCTGGCTCCCAGCTTGCTAGACAAGAACAAGACCGGGTATGATCATATACTATTTGAAACATAACAATGAAGCTGCCAGTGAAGTCTTAAAATACCTGTCTTTGTTTCTCTGAATGGACAACAATATCTTCTTAAACCGCATAACCAAACCATCTGAGTTTTATTATACGCATCATCAGCACTTACACGTACAAGTGAACCACCAAGCAGCACTTTAAGTGATTTATAGAAACCCTTGTTCACTCTTCTTTTCTTTAGCTGACTAGTATTTGTTCATGTAATGTATGTCAAGTGTATTATTATGATATTGTAAGTTTTCTTGTCAAATGAGTAAGGTCAAAATTTAACAGTATGTTTTGGCTTGTAGTATAATGTTACCATTTCCACTGTAGAAAGAAAAAAAAATCTTGGCATACAAAGAGGAAGTTAAAATGAAAAGATGGCCTTGAAATAAAGCACTAAGTCTAAGACTGTGGGTGGAATAAGGACACTGAAAACGGTCATGTCCAAATGTAATACACTCAGTGCTTGCCACTCTGTCATGGTACAGCAAAAACTGACAATGCTGAGGCAATTACAAGACACGCAAATGATCTTTGTTTTATGGAAGTGCTGTTCATACTGCTCCATCCCTCAAGGTCCTGTCACCATTACCTTTTTCCATTTTAACAGTTGATTCCAAGTACTTTACTTCTCTATTTCAACTTATAGTACAGTCATATAATTTGTCCCTCTGTAACTGTCCCTACTAAGGACACTTGCTTGTTTTATCAGCTAATAAGAAGCTCCTCTTTGAGGCGAGTAAAGTAGCAGAAAGCCTTGATTTTTCATCATTACTAGATCATTATTATTCTTGGATGGACAAGCTCTATGATTCACTATTAATAAGACTGGCACAGTCCAGGAACAGCCACACACACACACACACACACATACACCACTGGAGCAGGGAGGGGCATCCCCTTAAAGACAAACACATGAGACTGAGAGTGACAGATGGGATGATTTAATAGTTTTCCCTCTTGATTGATTTGTTGACTAAGGCATGAGCCATTGTTTGCATTGATTTGGTGCCACACATTATGCAAATCATTCTTGTGTGGTAGGGACAGGCCTGACATCTTACAAGAATAACATCCCCAGGCAAATTTTACGAATCTGATTTTTGCACAGAAAAACGTGTACATGATAACAGAAGAAGCAGCCTGGATTGTAGCCAGTGTAACGTTTACACCTGGTAAAAGAAAATTTTACAACGGGATGCTGACACCATCTGGTCAGTAAGAAAGTTAAGAAAGCTGGCTTTTAAACATGAACAGACAGACTTGCAGACACACTCACACAGGCCAATGTGGAATGCCACATTTGCCTCAGCTGTCACTGGAGATAAAAAGACTTGTCTGCTGCCCCCCTCTCTTCCACTGTGCACACTCCTTACATGGAGCTGGACATCTGATGGCTTCCTGGGTTTTGTGGAAACATGATCACAGTTCTCTTGTAAAGTAGCGACAGAGGTCTGACTAGCAGTTTCTGTAACCACTACTTTGATACATCAACACAGCACCCAGCCTCTTTTTTAAACTTTTAATATCACAACAATGGAGTAATTTCTTTCGTAATGGTTCAATGCAATTCAGATACATTTAAGTTTTCAAACCAGTAAAATAAATGAAGGCAAAAATTGTCCCTGCTTCTGATTTTTGTTATTATTTTATCTTTTAGGCTTCTAGGAATTTTCTGGAAGTGTGCCAGAATAGGTAAGTCTGTCATTGCCTTCTGCCCTTCGCCTTTTGTCATATCTTTTCCCTTATTATCAATGAAACAATGTAACCTTGAACTTTACATTATTTCTTTTCTCCAGGTGAGCGGAAGAGCCCCTGGGTGGCTTGCTGCTGTGTCATCATGGCTTTTAGTATATTGTTTCTACAGTAGCAGTCCAACGAAAACCACAAATGGAAACATTGGGGAAATGAACAGACAACAAGGCATGGACAGTACGATCCTAGAAGCACAACAGGACCTCCAGTGGTTGCCACTCAGATAATGTAAAAACGGAGACCCGTCACCACTCACCGTAGCCACGGAGAGACATAATGTGTCTGTGCGGGAGGAAGGGTGACCTGATAGCCCCAGAGTGTGTCTAGATTCCTCCACAGACCCCCAGGTCTGTCCTTGTGTTTGCTTATGTGGACCGTTTACACCAGATGTATATGTGTTCTATCAGTTCTTTCTGTTATCTGCCATTTAGTGTAAAGGAAAAACATCACAATGTGTGATCGAATGATACATGGTTTGTCAAAACATTTCAAACTGATTTTTTTTCCCCCTTTGAGTTTGTCACAATTGCATCGACCCCCCCAAAAGTTTGTTGCATCTAAAAATGCTGATTATATTCCACAGCAAACAAAATGGGATGACAGCTCTTCAGATGTCAAATTGTCCTACATGTATTTGTCACAGAGAGCTACTGATGCTTTTAAAGTCAGTTTGTTGCTATTTATTAAAGAACATTTTTGGAAATGTGGTTTGAAAAGACTGAATTTTTTTTTTTTTCATTTTAACTCATTTTGATTCGTGTTTGCTGTTGACATCTGTTTGTTAAATTGTAATAATGCCGCACTGTAAGGTGAAGTATCATTAATAATGACTTCAAACATGCAAAATATACACATTGATGAGAACCTTTTGTCAATCTTCTCTCTTTAACAACTTCACACACTAAATATGTAAGATTGCAGTATGCAAGTCAGTGTTCTTGGATAAAAGGAAACTCTGACTTTAAGAATTGCTGCACTTGATCACATCTTAAGTGCAGTGCTCAGGATTCAGCTTGGAGTGAGATGGACAGTGAAGAGTTTGCGATAACCTCTTCTATAACCTTGCAGTCAACACTCATCTTCACAGGTTTTACTGCAAAGAGCTGTCAGCTGATTGTGCTGCACAACATGACATTGCCAGATATCTGTCTAGTGGTTACTTCCAGATATTTAGTAATTAGCTGAATTAGAATGGAAAGCTGTTTTTTTTCTCATTCCTACAAAGAGAACCTTAAAAGTACTAGACAAAATACAGGAGACTGGAGGATGTCCAGAATGTTTTTTGGAAAAATTACAGCCATGTGTAATTGTTGGTTTAGATGACAAATCCTCTCAATTTCATCTTTTAACTGTGGACAACTTTGGCTGCAAAAAGAATAACATATTGTGCCAATATTATTCCAAATACTACATGTAACAAGCTGAAATTATATGATTCTTATGAAATGTGACAGGTTTTAACTTAAGAACAGAGCTTCTGATTTAATTTAGATTGTCAGCTGCAAAATTTGATCAGTTTATTAAGTCCTAACAAATGTTGACATGACGGAGGGTTGAAAAAAGTTTTTGCTTTCTAAATTCCTTAATTTTTTTAAATCTGTGAAACCAGTGTCACTTGACTTCCAGGGCTTCCGTAGTTTTGCTGTTAAGATTAAAAAGAAAGTTGTAGAAAGAAAGAAAAAAAGGAGTAAATCAAAGTCACAGAGCTATAGTATATACTTACGCTGTAAGTGATAGGTGATAAAAAACAATCCCACACATGTACCACATACATTTCTTCTCTCGTGTGTGGTACAGAGGATTAAAATAAAGGAGGACACTTGTTGACACACTCACCTTTGATACTCTGATCACTTATGAGTGTCCAGAGCCCAACACCCCCGCACACAGTCCCTTGTTAGGGAACATGGATCCCTTATTGGTGCGCATCCGTTTTGGCACTCCCCAGTTGAGATAAACCATCAAGTGAAGCCTGCCGGTAAAGTCATGATTATCAGGCAGTGACGCAGATACAGGAGACACAGAGGAGCAGGAAGCTCTCAGTCATCTGCTTCTATCTTTGGGGAGCAGAGATACCGGCGGGCTGGAGGGACATCACTGGGTCAATGAACAGAGCTAATGTCTTAGGCAATGATGAAAGGAAAACGAAATGGAAGACCTGAAGTCACTTAACTCCAGCTGATGATAGCAGCTACTATCAATAACATGGAGAGAGACAGTGATTGCTCAGGTTATTCACACAAAATTAAAAAAAATCATGAGAAGAACATTAAGAAAAATCCTTCAGTATATTGAGAAAGTAAACAGATGGTTGGCAACTGTAGACTCCTAAGCCTGGCTGAGAAGCCGTTTGGGGAAAAAAATCAAACTCAAAAGAATTCGTTTTTTACTTTTTGGGTAAAAGTGATTATTCTTAAACTCTCTTAAATGGTGGGCACAGTTGCTAAACAATAACAAAGAAGAATATCTGGCTGGAACTCAGTGACAGGACGCCTAAAAAAACATTTGGGCTGTTCCTGCTGTTTCTAAAGTAGCTGAATGCATGTCCTGATTTCTGTGTTTGAGTTGGCTAATCAAAATTTACTCAAGTGGATGCCACATGGCAAAAGGACACAAGGAAATAGACCTTTCTTTTTCCATTCAGTGTGTCAGAAGTCTGTTTTACCCGTAATCTGTCGAGCATCATTACCTCCATCCTCGAAGGGTTTGTTTATTTCTCGAATCCTACAACTCTGGGCGAGGTTGGTTACAAAAGCGTCTGATTAATGGAGCTGGGTTGTCCTCATGGAGAAGTGAAATAGTAAAGAAGTGTCTAACACTTGATTTTACTGTAGCCCATACTGTCCTTCAAAAAGGTTAAGATAATGAAAACCAGGGCCAATGAATTCAAAGCGTGATTTATGCTGTAGATGTCAAGTAAGTCTTTATTTTTGCTGTTATTTTACCTTCTACAATTATAAAGGAACTCTTCAGTTCTATACTATTACTGTGTCCTCTTTCTTGGAGTCTATATTCCTATTTGTATTTGTACTATCTGTAAATTCTGAGTGTCTTCTTTGCTGCTGTAACAGTGCAATTTCCCCATTGTGGGACTATTAAAGGTTTATCTTATCTTATCTTATCTTCAGTCTATGTGATTCCAGTGTTTTGTTTTTTGTTTTTTGTTTTTTTACTTGATATTTTTGATATTTGACGACTTTAATGCCAGCAAGTGAGAAAATCAATTTCCACCCACTTTCAATCCCTGTAGAGTGGAGAGGTGTAAAAAAACATTTAGAGCTCCATTTCGGAAAATAAAACTTACAGACAGCATGATTAACCTTATAAATAAAATATGAACAT
The DNA here is from genome assembly GCF_017976425.1 of Toxotes jaculatrix. Lineage (NCBI taxonomy): Eukaryota > Metazoa > Chordata > Actinopteri > Toxotidae > Toxotes > Toxotes jaculatrix. The sequence continues at coordinate 15,807,305 of NC_054400.1, read as the reverse complement.
TTTGAGAAAAAATTTTTTGGCATTTGGTGTTTTATCATCTTTCATTAATGAGGCCCACTTGACACTCACCAGAGAGCCTTTGTCCGTGAACCCTCTTGGCTTTTGTTTCATAGGGATTAGAAGACCAGCCAAGGACATGACAGCATAAGGTGGCATGAAATTTAGACATGTAATCCAACACACCTCATTCAGTACAGTGCAGCGTTTCATGCATCATTAATTTACATGAATAATCATGGCAAATGTCAACTGTGTCATTGCCTTTCTGCAAAGAGGTGCACGTAATTGATGCAGATAGTCAGGAGTTATGTCGACCTCACTGATTGGAACAATACTGAGCTCATTCGGTTTAATTTCCAGGTTGTTATGGGTTTTTTTTTTTTTCCCCAATGACAGTGGAAATTATTCACAGATGATCAATGAGGACATTTACGTTGCCCCTGAATATTTCATTGCATTTGTCAAATTTTCCTCCGCAGATAAGTGAAAGATTTGTAATGTTCCCACTGCAGCTCTACACTGTAAAATATAATAACATCCACAATAACTCATACCCAAAGCCTTATACATCACCATCCATAAATCTCCAGCAGAAGAGTACTCAGACCATATTACTGTCTCTCCCTTGTCTTTTTCCTCCTTTGATCATACAGGAGAGTTTCTTGCAGTCGTGTTGAGGACTTCAAAGGCAATCAGGCTAATAAAGTCTCTACCATCTCCTGCTGAGTGAACCAGAAGTGTCCAAACAGACCTTGACCCTTTAAATTTTCAGTGGAGCCTCTTTCAATCACTGCACTGACTCTGCTTGTGGAGGGAATGAAAGATGAATGGGGGGAAATAAAACTGCAAAAGAGATGTTTGGATGGTGAGAATGGGAAAGAGATAATGACAGGGAGTCGTAGAAGTAGAAGAGAAGGGAGGCATACAATACATGAATAGAGTGGATTAGTTCTTATTATACCACTGGTGTGTCTCAGTGATCAATCTCCCAGTGATCCCAAAGTTTCCTGTTTGGTTAGTTGTTTATTTAAAAGCTTGTGGCTTCTTGGTTTACTGACACCTAGGAGGTCAAGTTCTCTCTTGTGGCTGCTTGTGGTTTCAGCCACAAACCCAAACTCCTCTTTAGACATAGAGGATTACAAAGGCTACAGTGTGATGGATTAAAAATGCTTGGCATCACATTCATACTGTAAAGCCTTTGTTCTGTCCTCACTTCCTCATTAGGAACATGCAACCTTTGTTTTTTGCCCCTGGGAGAACAAACGACAAGAATAATATTGCCAGCTGAAAGACACCAATATCCTCCAAGTAGGGCAAGTCTGGGTCGGGAGCAAGTCCGAAGATATTGTGAGTGAATGACCCTATAATGGACAATGGACAGTCACACTGTACATTAGCTTATGCAGTCTCATCCTGAGACCCAGGCCTTCTAGGTCACTCTAACTCCTTCCACATGTAATCTCTTACCAGAAATTTTATGGTAACAAGAGAAATTTTTAAACTTAGTCCTGTTAGACAGCTCCCTGTGGCCACAGAAACTGGGGCGCTGCATGTCTCCTTTGAAGGTGGCATTCGCAGTTTGTTCAGAGGACATCCCACTCTGTGCTCATTAGCCCGAGGCAGGAGATATCTCTGCCTAACAAGGCAGTTCCACAAAGCTGGAGAGTCCAAGGCCATTGCCAGTGGAGATTTGTCAGTGGTGGAAATAGAAATGAAGTTACTGTGATCTGAGGTAAGAATGACTGAGTAAAAATGCAAGCACTTTGAAATATGACTTCATGTCTAAGCAAATGAGACAATGGGGAAGTCAAAGCTTTCTAGTCCCGATCTCTCAATTTGTGTCCACACTTTTCGATGAAAGTTGTCAGACTGCAGTTAGCAATGGAGACATAGTAAAAGGCTTAGAGCCAGGAGCCCTGCTATTTTGCATGCTGCCACATTTCTATGGTTTACTGATCATCAACTGATCAGTTGCTGTTCAGGGTAGTGGAAACACCTAATAATTTCTTATTTATCTCTTATCCTGTGTGTAAGAAGGCAGGTCAGAAACATACACACCAGAAGCTACAAAAACAAATTGCGTACTTTGTTTTTCTATTGTAGCTGAGCAAAGCTATAATTTTCTTTTTTTTTTCTGTACACGGCTCTCAAAATGTACAACAATTGACCAGCACATCTGATGTACTCAGAATGTCAATAAAATGTAAAATCCAACTATGTCTCTGGCACTTAGAAAAACACTACCTCATTGCAGCCTCAAACACAGAAATTAGAGAGAATTTATAAAGTCGTGTAGTTGTATCTCTCAAATTGTCAAGGAAAAACACCATATGACAGGAGAAGCTGATGCTTCTGACGTGTTTTGGCTGTTAAATGTTATCAGTCATCATTTAAGCAACCTTGGCTTTGAGTCTGTACTTGTCTGTGAGCATAGTCACAGTTTCTTGGGAAGTGTTTGATGAACACACCTGCATTTGATAAATGAACCCATGTGAAAGTGTGGCAACCTTAAGAATTTGGCTTTATTCATTTTCTTCTTAACAACTGACCACCATTATTTATTTATTTTTTTAATGTAAAATTACAGTTCTGGATTATTATTGTGCTTATTACCTGGATTAATTGTGACACTATCTTATTTATCTGTTTTATATCTCAGTTATCCTACTTTCATCAGCTGTCTGACCTATAATCATGCTTAGTGAAAGTCAAGAACAGAATACACAGACCAAGAATCTCCTGACTTCATGTGTTCAGAACAAAGTGAATCAAACTGTGTCTGTGGGACATGAAAATGTTTAAACTTGACTGAAAAATTTCCACTTGTACAAAGTACTTGTATTATAATAAAACCTACTTCATGGATGCACAAAGAAGGAAAAAAGGACAAGAACAAACAAAGGCTGCGTTTTTGTGGCGAATAAACAGACTGCAAAAACACTAGTGGTAAAAATTTGTGCGAATAAATCAAGATGAAAATCACTTTGCTTTCTGTCTGAACACTCCTTAATATGACCCAGAGCCTCATAATTTTGGGCCTTGTAGGAGTTTTGCAACTTTGTGACAATGTTATTTTGTTTATAATTCAGAAAACCACTCTAAATTGCGTGATTTTTTTTTCCCAGTAAAGATTCTGCTTTTCAAAATTTCTGTGAGTTTGTAGTGTGAAGTGTTTCTGACTACCAGAGTGTTTAAGGTCCTCTGTCACTTCCAGGAAGACCGAAGAGTGTTTCCATTTTGGCAGCTGAGATGGTTGCACAAGTCCAGCAGGCGGGTTTCCAGACATGATCTGGGGACACGCGCTCCTCTACTTCATCTCTAAGAGCTGCCATAGGAACCGTGAAGTTGATGGAACAACACACTTTTAACAGCTTGCAATACAGATGAGTGAAGCCTTCTGTACAGTATTATCAGACATCAGCAGTGCAGAACCGGTCACTGTACAAATGTGAGAGCTCTCACACAACTCACACACACTACACATACTCAAATATAGGTATGTGGTCAACATATACATCCAGACTCCTGTTTGCACACCCACACATGTAAGCACGCACACAGATTGCTTCATTGTGCCCTGAGTCTGGGCTTCACCTCTGGAAAACCAACAATCCTCATTTTTACAAAGCACAATTGAAGATGTCCATTAAACAAAACTGTTGGCATTGAAACTGAGGTTTAATATATAGCAGTGGGTTAAATATGCATTCAAATTATTCCTAAATCCACTCAATCGATCATGCAATACCATTTTTATAGGGTGAAATCATATAAGCTGCCCTGCTCTTTCAGATATTAACAGGGAGGGGTCTGGTTTGAAAAGAAAAGGCTCATTCAGGAGACCTGAGTGAGTCAAAAGTTGGATGGCCAAGTATCAGTGGAGTCTTGAACACACCATTGTTTTTGTTGGCTTTCTCCCCCATTTTTGCAAAACAATATTGTTTCAATACATTTGTTGATTATTTTTTTCATTTTTATTCATAGCATTTTGCCTCTGTTGGCACAATGTCATGTCACAGTCCTGGGTCGCAGTCATATGGTCATTCTCTGTATATTTTTATCATTTGTCCACATTTAATATCTTCTGTTAATCATTGTTAAACTGACTTTCATTTTCAGTCCAAATGCTAAATGACAAAGAGGGGCAATCTGGGCCTGTGTCAAGTGGAAATTAGATTGTGATAATAGTGATTTAATAATCACCATTTTCAAGACCCTTAATAAATACTGGCCTACGCACTTCAGAAATCTTCAACCATCACTAAATGAGTTCTAGCACAGTCCCTAAGTATTAAAAATTAGGGATCTCACAGTGTTGAAAGCAATTAGACTTTTCCTTGTTCCACAAGAAGACTCTGTAAACATCTTTGATTTATCATGACTCTCCCACATAACCATAACTCAGTTTACTGCTCTATAATCCTCTTTGCAGGGACACATTGCTCTCAGTACTCTACTGCTCTGATTTTGAGTGACTTGTAGTGTTTCATCTCTTTTACTGGTCTCCATAAAAACAGAGGCAGCATAACAGTTGGTGTTGGACTGTTGTCCTACACTAATGTTGGAGTAAAGCGTGGCTGTCTACAACCCACATTTGTAGACGTCACCAGGCGCATCCTGGCACAATGACACAAATGACAGCAGTGCTACTCACAGAGCTGCAGTGAGGCTCATCTGGCCTATAAACATGCCAACTAGCTTGAAATCATTAGTTTGAAATTTCTGTCAGATGCCCATCTTAGAGTTACACTCATGGGTGTAACCTCAAATTGAAAAATAAAACCACCAATAATCTGTTATATTAGAAACCGTGCGCAATGCAGCAAGGCCTGCTGGGATTTAGAGCATAAACATCAGCCTAAGACAGATGAAAACTTAAACAGAAATGTTTCTAATTAGTCTACAAGTGTATCATCGCGCACTAGTTCAATTTACAGTAAATGTTCTTTGGCTGAAAACTGCAGTGGTGCAACAATACAGTGACGCTGTACAGGGCCACAAACATATTTTCACACTCATCCAACCACAGGATTTGGTGCTTTGCGATGAAAAAAAAAACACTCCTCTATGTTGAGTAACAACAGTTCTGCTTTGCTGAAGCTGTTTGTCCTCTGTAGAGGAATTGTGTAAAAGGTCTGAATAACCTGTTATGAAGCTGCTGCCAAGAACACAGGGGAAGGACCCAAATGCAGACGCCACTAAAGGGACAGATAATGATAATGTCCTTTTATTAAATTCAAAATCATTGACAGAGAGTCCATGGCCAGGAAACCAATAAACTTAGGCAACTGAAAATCCTCCACAAGGGGGGAAAAAAATTCAAGAAAAGCAAACTCAAAAACAAACCCAGGGTATCTTACTGGGTAAACCAGGCGACAGAGGTGAGTCCAAAAGGAAACATGAGAGTCAGACACAGGAGACAAAGCCAGGAGGCAAACACAAACAGCATCCAATCTACAGACAGGAGCTCAGGAAGAAACAGGACTACAGGGAAGATGACAGGTACAAACACAGCAAGAACATAGAAGGGACAGATTTGGGCAGGAACACAAACTCAGGCTTGACAAGAGACAAACTGACAAAGACAGGGGAACAATGAGACTTACATACGCAAAGGGTAATTGGCCACAGGTGATTCATACTGGGGCGGGGCAGACAATCAACAAGGTAGGAAACCAGAAGGAAGTAGACTAGGAACAGATACAGAAGGAACGAGGCTTCAAAATAAACCAGGAAATCCTGAAACCAAAAGTCAAGAAACCACAACAAGAGTAACATGGCTTCTTGGCTGCATCCTCTACTAATACATTTTTTTCCAAAGCTTCTATTACTCATGTCCAGCTTGTTGTTCAGATATACCTCTGTGTTTTGATAGTCCCACCCACTCTTCCTGAAGGCGCTAATGGAAAGGCAATGAAGCCATAGTCCCTCTAACCTCCTCCATCACTTCTGCAAGTTGTGAGAATCAGCATTGTCACAGTCCAAAGCAAGAGGAACCCTTTCTAAATCTCTCTCTTCACCCGAGATATACTGATGAAGACACTGGAGCAGTACATGGTGGTGGGTGTCAGGGGTTCAAGACAAACTGAGGAGAATCAGGGACTAAGTTTATTAGGCAGACAATTGACTCATTGACTCTCACCACTAGCGAGTCACTGGTAGTAGGCCCCTGGAAGGAGATGAAAATAAAATATCACAAGCTGTCAACATCGTGTTTGTTTGCCCAACTTCACAAGTTCCATGAAGTAATGAAATTAAAAGAAAGCTTCAGGTTTGAGTAATTAAACTATGAGCAGGATTGCGTCACATTGTGATGAAGTGACTTGAATACAGAGGGCACAGATTTCTTGTAACATATTAACTGTGATTTTTATGCATTGCGGCAGTGTGCCACTTGGATCCTGTTACTGTTCTTCTATGTTTGTTTTTCTCTTTCCAAACTTTTGATACTAAAGTTGCATCTGTGGATATTTTTTTTTTCCAATCATTAGATTCTTCATTGACAAGTGTCTTTCAGTCATATCATAATTTTTCATTAAAATAGAAACATGAACATTTTCACTCACTACTCACAATTGAGAACCATTATTTAGCTCTTTTCATTCCTAATTAGAACACTACAATACTGTACATCTAAGTGGAACTTCAGTACACCCAATACACTAGGAAGTCAAGTGTTGGGAATCCATGCACTAAAAGGGGTTTCCAAATATTACTTACACACTGACAGCTTTATTTCCTCAAATTGTTTATCTATGTAGAAAAAAACAGTACCCACAAAATGAATCTTCTCCATAGGACCTTTCACCATTTGCCTGTCAGATAACACAAGCAAGAGGATGATTAATCAGCCAAAATGTAAACGTGTATTTATTTATTTATTTCCTTAACATAATCGTCCGGCACATGCTATGCAGAATGACGTCTCTTCACTTCCTCTCTTCATTCTGAAACATGTTCATACAGTGGAAAATGCAAAAGTATGAGCAGTTCACAGCTGCTGGGAGACAAAGAAACTTGTGTACATAGAAGATGTTGGCATGTCCTATTTATCCCCATGTTCGGAGGAAGTTAATAGCGTTAAAGCAATCCAATATTTTTTTAGGCATAAGAATAAGAAGAATGACTAAATTATGATTACTGAAGCCTATCAGGTTCAGAGAAACGTGTTTGTACATCGCTCCTCTGGGAACTGATGCTTTTCCTACAAATTAGAAGAGACTGAGTGAACTGCATGGGTCTCAGGTCAGTCTTTGTGTGTTTCAATATCCTAAGCAACACTAACACACAATGGCTTGTGTGGAAAATATGATAAAGATGTAGCCGTTTTAAATACTGATGCAAACAAACCAAGATAATAGCACGACAGAGGCCGTCTGTACTTATAAGGAAACAGTGGCAAAGACTGACTTAACTCTTAATGCGTCATACAAATTATATGGCCACCACAAGATAAGTCACACTCAGACATGGTGTACTTGGTCTGAGAGATTAGTTCAGTTCCACACTGTTAACAACTTAATTTGTTTTTGTCTTTTATTCCAGTTGCTCTGTCTAATCTGCTAACCACCATTATTGTTTTTTTTCTGCCCATGGGTGCAACTGGTATGTGATGAAGTGACGAAAAAGAGGCTTGAATTGCTGAGTGAGGAGGAAAATCCACAGCAAAATGTTGATCGCAACATGTCACAGTGGTCTATAAGATATACCCTGTCTGACTCTTCAAACTCACATATTCTAAATGTTTTGATGTTTCCAACAGACTGGCTGTCAGTCATTGTTTTTGTCTATAAAGCCAGGAGGTAACACTTGAGGAGTAAAAAATATTTCTGCCCAAATGAGACAAGGTTTTCAGATGTTGGAACTGAGAGTGCTACAAAGGCTCCTCTGTCCCCTCCTGCTCTCTCAGACATGACTCAGGCTGAGAGAGGGAGATGATGTCTTGTAGTAACAGGCCTCCCTGCTCTTTGCTTTGACGCCACAACAGCAACAGTAAGGGAAAAAAGATCTGCCTTTAGTCATATAGAAATATCAGCAATGCTTCCCATCTTATTGTCTCTTCTTGCAGATACCATTTACTGTAAGAGTCGATCCTTGGTTCACCTATTTCACAGTGTAACTTTCTAGAAATAACCTTAAAAGCCAAATTTGAGAAACACGTGAAAAACACCCCAATTTGCCATAGCGTTGCTTGACAGTTTAAACAAACAGTGCAACATGCAGAAGTATTATTCCCTCTCTTAACTGCTCCCATTCTTAAAACATCTGCACTCATGATAACTGGTGAAAATAATCACCTATGGTTTACAGAGAGCTCGGGGAACGGTTTGTGTTCAATCCAAACACTCGCAGGGCGATGTTAGGTTCCTCACTTTGAAATATCCCTCTCTTCTTTTTTTTTGTTTGCTGAAGCCGTGAGAATGTTTAGGTTCAGATTAAGGAGTCTGTTCATTAGTCATTTCCTTTTTAAAAAAAAGGTGGTGTTTTTCACCTTAGACTGGTCGAATACAAAACTTTTCATTTAGGGTTGTCTCTCTGTCTGTGTGTATGTTTCACAGGCTGCTCAGTTCGCGCTACATGATTAACACCAGTACAAAACCATTAAAAAAACCCCCAATACATATGGTTCCTTTTTTTGAGCAGCTGTGGCCATTGGTACTTACCAATATGAGGTACCTATCACAGTACCTATCACAGCGGCAAGTACCTAGAGGTATAAGTTCAGAACAGCAGTAGCAGCTGCGCACCAGGATTACAGCCAGGAGACTCCCTCTCTCACACACACACACGTACACCACACCACACACTCCCTTGTTCTGTGACCTGAAGTGTGCATCAAGGGATGGTAACAAGGTCCATATGTGGTCACTTCCTCCCTCTGCTGCCCTAACATGAGGGGGTAGTATTAACAGGACTACAGAATCTATTGATTTACTCTCCAAAGGAAGAAGAGAGACACAAAGAGAGAGACTTACAATCCTACTTGGGTAATAACTTTCTTTGACGTAGGGATGTGCATGAAGCAGCAGTTCTGGAAGGTTTTTACTTCCCCTCACAGATCATGTATTTGGCCACTGGCATTTGGTGAGGTCAATCCAAATTAAGTCTGTATGTCTTACTGAGATAAGCAAAGATACCTGCTGATGAAGCTGCGCTATGATTTTAATGGTTTTCAAGAGAAGTTCAACAATGGGATAACAGAAAATAAAAGTGCCAAACAGAGGCACCTCATGATCTTTCCAAGATGGTGAATTTACAGCATTTTGCATAATTGTGGTTCTTCTTGTCCAACAGTCGAACTCCTACAAGTTTCAAATTTTAGCTTGAGGTAGCATTTCAAACAGCAAAGGAATGAATGCTTCTTACAAAAGATTTGAAACAAAAGCTCACTCAGAATGGTGATTGCATCATGTGGGCCCCAGTGGTGAGAAATTAATTTGTCATCGGGATGAATGTGCTGCTTTTGAAGTTCGAGGGAAATGCATTTTCCCAGATGACCCAGATATTGGGTTATCAGTAAGATTTAGATGATGGCTCACTGGTTCTGCGTGTGTCCATATGTGATGTTGAAAAACAGAACCCGCAGCAGGGAAATATTAACCCATGGAGTTTTGGCATAAGAAAACTGCAATAACTCTTTCAAGAAACAGACAGTTGCCATGCGTTCACAGAGTATTCTTCTATAGCCTTGGCTTTCTGTTGTTTAAAGCTGTTGGCAAATACCTCCTGTGATTGACCTTTGGATGGCAAGTTGGTACAAAATACTGTGAATCTTCTTTGTGAGACGCAGTCGTCTGCCAGCAAAATGAATGCATTGTTTGTTACAACACCGATAAATGATTGTGCACAACACCCACAATCCATTTGTTGATATTTTTCCCATCCAGGCCATTTGGATCTAATTAAAGGCAACATGTAAACAGTTCTTGTAATCTAGGAGACTCCGACGCAAACAGATGATTTATTGTTAATAATAAAATCACAGAGTATTAAACTGGAGGGGGATAAGCCAATGATCAGCACTCTGCATCAACTGTCCCCCATACAGAACATTAATTACATTTCAAACCAATAGCAATGCTCAGTTTCCCATGGATGCATACAAAGGGTAGTGTGAATTATTGACATATGTTAGAGGATTAGTGACATATTCTTCAAAACAACTGTTGTGTTTGTTTATTACCGTCTGAAAAAAAAAAGGTTCCGGTCATTCTCTGTGCGTAGCAGACAAATCACTTTTGCACAATCCCCAAATGTGCCATATTTTGTGGTCTTTGATGCGTCATTGTGGGAATCTGTCACTGGTTGTTGTGTCACATGACAACAAAAACAACACCCATTTTCTTTGCCAGAGGTAGATGGCAAAATGGGATTCCCCAAGTACCATTGCACTTCTAGAAATATTAAGAAACTTTCAGAGTTTTCTGGCTGGAGAGACATTTCTCAAGGGGCAATAATTCATAACACTCAAATAAATATCAGCTGGAAAGTTCAAATTGAATAAATTTCCCTCACTGGAGTCTGTAGGCTCTGCATTTTCTGTCCTATTTCTTCGATAAATATCTGTTTAAGGACAGTGTGATTATTATATATCCATGTTAATGCACAGGTTGCTTTGAGGAGAAAGACAGGCATTAAAATTGTGACATTAATCTTTAAACGTTTGTTGCTGGGGGTTTTTTCCTATCAAAATGCCAGCCATCAAATCAGCTTTTGAACCTTCAGTACAAGGAGCCAACATCAGTGAAGGCAAACATCTATAAATTGTATGTTATATTTCTTTGTAAAAATAAAAATAAAAATAAAAAAAATTACGATGACTGAAAGTTTAAACTTATAGACCAACTATTAAGTCACCTGTGATCCCCTCCAAAAAAAAAACAACCTGGAGCCACTTTGATAAGAGTTTGAATATTTCTCTGTTAGCTTTTATTTCCATGAAGTGCAAACTTTCATGCGCCTAAAATCTGCCCAGATCATCAACTGTCTCTCTCAGCAGCAGCTGTTTGTAGCTGCAGGGAGGATAAGAAGGATGAGTGGTTTATTCCAAGGTGGCATTTGGCCATTTGAATCAAACAAAGGTATGCCAACAGTGATAATGGCAATCTGGTTGTACATCCATCCAGTGATGGATTCATGAAAGAAGTTTTAGGCATGGTGACAAAGAACAGGTCATTCTGAAACATGCAGAACTGGGGTCTCATATTCAACCCGGAGATGTTTAACTTTCTTGTATACTTGTTTTCCTCACAATAATACCCAGATAACAAATGGTTTTCATTGTAAAACACTCTCCGCTTAGTGCCTTAATTGGCAGCCCATAAAACCTTAAAATGAATGCAAAAAGATAAAATTTTATGCCTGTAAGCCATGCATTGATGTAATAATCAGGATACATCAGATGTTGAATTCGGCTTTGACTAGAACCAGCAGAGGCCCCTGAGAATGTGCCAAGACCAGAGCCAAGGCCTCACTGACCAGGTCTGTCAGTCCTGGTCCAGCACAACAGGCGTAATGAGGAACACATGGTCTGACAAGAAAGAGCCAAGTCAGATCGTGGCTCGGCATGTGAGCCACAGAGACATACTCTCATTAAAACTTTTGAATACACTGCGTTGGTAAGACAACTTTGTTCACATTCAGAGCATAAAACGTGATGTACAGTATAAGAATTAAGACTCTTTCCCCCTCCCTCTGTATTCTGTCTTCTACCTCCATCTAGTGGTTACAAGTAAATAAAGTTCTTCAGTAGCTTTTCACGAAGTATCTCATCATCTCAAACACAGAGAATATATATATACATATATATGTATATACATATATATACATATACATATATATGTATATACAAGAAGAAACATCCAAGTCTGACAACCAAGCAATTGTGAAATCACAGTTTGTCTTCTATTATCATTTAATAAATGTTCATTGTCATCAGGTCTCATTTTGAGATATTTGTATAATCACGATCAGCAAATGAGAACACTGGTGCATAGACTCTTGGCTTCTGTGTACTAAATATTTACAAAGTGTATTTCACAGCCACAGGTGGAATCTATGCTTCGTGGCATAGATGATCTAAGCCATGGATTTCTTTGCTGTAATTGAATATACCGAGCTGTCAGGCTTATAATCTGACAGTGAAAATAAAATACACATCATGAAACACTGTCTTCACTCCAACTTTGTCAAACTGCTGATGAGGAGTTACTTCTCTCCAACTACCACCAGAGGGCAGCTTGCTTCTGTTGCCTCAAGGGAGGGGGCAACCAGGTGAGTCTTTCTCAAGGTCAGAAATACACATCACAACGATCATTTAGTAATGGAGTTCTCTAAATGAACAGCAAGACATAGTAGAAGATCAGTTCATGACAAGGCAACACTTCAGCAGAGTAAATGAAAAGCAGGTTATGCAAACGTCTTGAAGAGTTGTGATACTGCTGTTGAAGAAGAGTCACAGTTGTGCTGAAAATATAAACTAGTTCACTTCAAATCAGTTTGACCAACAATGAGAAGTGTTATGATTGCTCTTCTGTTTTAAGTGAGTTGCTCACTAACACATCGACCACACTGCTTATAATTTTCTTTCTCAATTCCAATCACATCAGCTGAGACTAAGGATGCCGTTGGCAGCGGAAGAAAACATCACTATTAATAAGCCCCTCACCGGCACACACACACACACACACACGCACACACACACACACACATACACACACACACACACAGCCAGCATACAGTGTCAGGGAATGACAGAGAGAAGGGTTGGTCTGTCTTTAGCAGAGACTGCAGTGGTTGCACCATTTGCTCACATGCTGGCAGATGCATGCTCACACACACACACACACACACACACACACACACACACACACACACACACACACACACACACACACACACACACACACACACACACACAGAAACCATCTCTGAACTCATCCACGAGAGAAGTATCTGAGCTGTGGAGGAGCTGAGTTAGCCGCACAGGCACACATGCACAGATAACCACACACACACTGAACGCCTGAGCCCCCATTGGTCGGCGTCTCTCCACCCCACCGCTGGAGTCTCTGAGGGGTCTGCTGCAGTACTCTGCTCCAGGGGCCTGGAAACGCTGGAGTGAGCCATTTTTTTTCCTTACTTCTATTTTTGGGCTGGAGGTCCACAGCCTCCCTCATTTTCCACTGTTTCTCAACATACTGGTTCCCAGTGTAGGCTGCTTGTACAGCTTCAATCCCTTCTCTGCAGATAGAAATGGCAGTAAGGCCTGTAGCTCAGACAAGCAATATGATACCACTGAGAATCTGTGCAATAAGCCAGTGAGGAAGGACGCATAAATCGTGCCTCCGCTGCAGGGCCCAGGGGCAGCAACCTAGTGCTCAGCCAGCCATGTAGACTCAGGCCACAGCTAAAAGAATTTGGAAAGAACCCTTCCTGCAGCCCATCCCCCCATACAAGAAGACATGATTTAACTAGTCTCCTCCCAAGCGAGTAAAGAATCCATGACCAGTTTTGTTGTTTTAAGTCAAACCCAAAGGTCCTGTTTTACATGTTGTACATTGTAGTGAAACTGATTGAAAATGCTGTTTATGTGCGGTTGGTAACACTGTAATGATTAGTGGACAAACTATGAGGCCTATGATACTGTACTTGATTTACAATATAATGATGGTAGGGAATACATATATATATATATATATATATATATATATATATATATATATATATATATATATATATATTTTTTTTTTTTTTTTTTTTTTTTTTTTTTTTTTCCTAGATTGTGACCCAAAATTTGAAGAGGACAATCCACTCTAACTTGTCTCACATCACATATCACAAAGGCTATTTAGAGCTCCCTCTACTTACCACAGGGGTGTTACACCTGCGTGAGAACACTGGAGAATAAAGGCAGGGAATAACAGGTGGGTTGTTTATTCTGCCATTAATTATTAAACATAGGTATGACTACAGGCCGTAAGCAGAACTAAATTACGATATTTAAATGTGCATAGCGGAGCTGAACTACAGTATACAGATTTTACAGGTGTGTTGCCAAGGCAATGTAATGGATCTTTTTTGTTTTTTGTTATTTGTGAATACTTACACATAAAATAATAATTAAAAACAAGATGTAACATAGAAAAAAGCAGCAAATTGTAGGTCTGCAGGCACAACCTGGAGAGGATCAATCAATCTCATCAGGGAGAGCTCCTCAACCTCAGTTCTGGAGTAAAACACATGAGTATCTGCCCACATTCATAAAATAGAGGGAGGTCCCTAATTCCACAATAGCCTATAGGGCTTCAGATTCATGTAGGAACCTGTCAGAGGGAAGAAGCATGTTTATGAATGAACAAGCTGCTTCTCTGCCCGAGTTCAGTGTGTAGTCTGTTTACCAATCGGATGAATAAGGAGACCTGTGTGGTGTGGAAACATCCATCATCGCATTTTAATCATATTGTGTGCGTCCTTACGCATTTCCTTTTTGTTATGGGTGCATTTCAAAAAGCTTTAATAAACTTTTAAAAAACAACAAAGATTTTGGACGAAACCAGTCCATTTGCAGTTTGGGAGCTGCGTACAGTGGCTATTAGAAAGTTTTCACATTGACAACTGTTAGGTTATACAGATGATTGACAGTATATGGATTTGATGTTTGGATTTTACGCAGTGGTTTCTGTATCTCCGCGGCCTCAGAGATGGGTATCTGGCATATTGATAGTAGTGAATGCCAGCGGGCATTAGAACAGCAAGCGGCCATCTGCCAGCCTAGCGAACTAGCAACCCCACCAGCTGCAGTCGCAAAACGCCCTACAAAGCAGGACATGCATGCAGCTTCTGACGTCTGCGGCCACACTGCGCTACAAAGCCCAGAAAAACCAGGAGCGGAAACAATGAGAATCAAGCTTATAGACGCCGCATAGGTCCACGACCAGCAAGTTTTTTTGAGAAGAGGCTGCTGTTAAGTGCACATCAGTTCATTTCGGATGACCGGTTTGTGCGATTATTTTTCCACGGTGAAAAAATATACATAAAAAGACTCATGCAGGGGCACTTTAATACCCCGACATGGCGACGGCAAGAAAAGGGAGAGAGCTTTTTACTATTTTGGAAACTAGCGCGGACACAGAAAGTACCACCGTGTGCGACAGTCAAGACTCTCCGCTTAATCTTTCAGCCGATGTGAAGTGGTTCGAAATTCCGTACAGAAAGCCAGACTCGGACGAGGAAGACGAAGTGCGGGAGGAGGAGGAGGAGGACGGCGGCGAGGGGGAGAATGGATTCACGAGCACAGCAGCCGCGGCGGAGACTGCAGACGCGGCCAGCTTCATCGCAGGAGGAGGCTGCAACATAATTTTGGTCACTGGTAGTAATGGGATCAAGCACGACGAGGAGGAGTACGCAGAGGACTGTTATTATTCTACCTCCACTAACTGCTCTGATGCCACCTCAAACGATTCGGATATTGATTTCTCCGATTTGGAGGAGGAGGAGCGCAGGAGTTTTTTCAGCTTTGAAGATGACTTGAACGAGGACTGCACTTCTCCCGACTTCTGGGGTGAACCTGACCAGGTAATTTCAATCGAACCTTTCTCCGCTGTCAGCGGCCCTCAGCACTCGCTGGGGGATGATGCTGACACCCGTGACTATTTCCGGATACTCTTCCCAGATTCTCTTTTTGAACACATGGTAGAACAAACAAACAATTACGCCCTCTATCGGCAAAGGAGGAGTGGAAAATCAGACCCCCACTGGCACCCTACTGATGTCAGAGAGATGAAAGCTTATGTAGGACTGAACATTCTTATGGGCATCAATCAGCTTCCAGACACAGGCATGTACTGGGCCAGTGACATTTTCATAGGCAATGCAGGCTTTAAAAAAACGATGACAGCCAGGCGCTTTGAAAAACTCACCCAGTATCTCCAACTGTGTGACCGGGAGTCTGAGCCTGTGCGAGGGGAGCGTGGGTACGATGGTCTCTTCAAAATCAGGCCTCTCCTTGATGTGGTGGAGAACACCATGTGGGATGCATACATGCCCAATCGCTGTTTGACCATAGACAAGTGTGCCATTGTCATGAAGGGACGTTTCTCCCCCACCCAGTATATGCCCTCCAAGCCCCTGAGGAAGGGACTGACTGTGTGGATGCTGTGTGACTCGCGCTCAGGCTACTGCCACCGGGCCAAGATCTACGTAGGCAAGCCCAGTGAAGACGAGGCAGCGGCCACCCTGGGCTACAGGGTGGTGACCTCCCTAGTGCGTGGCCTGGAGGGTCAGTACCACCATCTCTTCATGGACAGCTTCTTCACCTCAGTGCCCCTCCTCCAGAGGTTGCTGAGGGACGGATTGTACGCCTGCGGGCCCACCCAGCCGGGGCGCAAAGGTTACCCAGAGGTCCTCCGCCCCCGTAATGTTGGAAAGCTGTCCCAGGGTGAGTTCTATCAGTGCCAGCGCGGCAACCTGGTTGCTACAGTAACACGGGATATCAAGATGGTTAGCTGTCTCTCTACCAATTCTGCTCCAGGGATTGTGGGTATCAGTCCAGGTCGGCAGCAGCGTGAGACAGATGGGGAGGGGGAGAGCGACAGCATGGACAGCTCAGGTTTGTCTTTCGGAGTACCCCGACCTCTGCCCTTGCTGTTGTACCAGGAGAACATGAGGGGAGTGGACCTGTGTGACCAGCTGAGGGAATGCTACCAGGTTGGCAGGCCGTGTAAGAAGTGGTGGCGCTACTTCCTGTGGTTCTACGTCAATCTGTGCATCGTCAACGCCTACATCATCCTGAGGGAGAGCCGAGGGGGAACTCCTCCGGCAGGCTTCAACGGCAAGCAGTTCACCCAGCGGCACTTCCGGGTGCGCCTGGCGCAGCAGCTGATCGGAGACTACCAAGGGGCAAGGGGCATGGAGCGGGCAGCACGCAAGAGACACGCAGATTCACCCATAGAGTACGGACACCGCCTGGAGCGCATGTCAGAGCGCTCTCGTCGCTGCAGGAACTGCACCAACAAGGGACTGCGACATGAAAGTGTGTTCGGCTGCAAGATATGCAATGTCCACCTATGCAGGGGAGGGTGCTTCTCTGAGTTTCATAAATAAAATTGAAGTGTTTTGTTTGTTTGTTTTTATATCCTTTGTGTAATCAAACAACTTGTGTCAAGGGATTTTTTAAACAGTAAAACAATTTGTAATTCCAAAGGTTACCACTACAAGTGCACAATATAGTCACACACTTTATGTAGAGCTAGTTTTAGGATAGAAGTATTATTGCACGTATAATAGAGAAAATAAACTGAGAAACTGTAGATTATTTGAATAAGTATAGAATGTTTTGGCAACTTGCCTTCTGTAACACTGACGGAACTGCCTTGTGTCACTTTTTTATACGTTTAAAATATGTTAAGGATTTTATATGAAAAAGAAGAAATCAAACTTTTCTGCACTTACAATAGACCAGAAAATGTTTACTATGGGAAGTTTATCTCTCTCCTTTTCCAAAATAAAAACTTCATCATGATGAACTTAACTGAATCACCTCTTTCTTTGCACCATATTAAAGTAAGGACAAGATCACCATAGTTAATGTTAAAGAGGAAAAACTGTGTTAATGAAATCTGAGCATTAAATGAATTTGCATTGGTTTTAAGTAGGTTTAGCTTCGGTTGCTCTTGTTCCTTCACCCACATGAAAATCTGTATGTCTCCGGGCCTTCAAAGGGACACAGCTTGGAGCAATTAGAGAGTAGAAAAAGCCCCTCAGTGCTCTCCAGCCAACAGACCCAGTGATGCCATTTCTTTCTCCAACCGCACTACAGACACAGAGCCATCTGTGGCCCTGTTACACAGAGTCCAAACCCAAAAAGTGGTACTTGTCACTGACATGATTGGAAAATGGAATTGGAAAGATGGCAGAAACACACTTTTTTAAGGAGAAGAATATTTATGACTGATGTGTTAAGAGTAAGCTGAAAGGGTAAGGACACTCATTTGAGGCTGGATAAAAGATGTTCCTGCAATCCCAGGAGAGGAGGATGATTGAATTAAGAAATATTTGTGACTTTTGTTAAACATACTGTTGTGTGCTTTCATCAGAGCTGTCCACTGTGTTTTCAGGCTAGCAAGCTAAGGGTTGTATGTAGGCAGAGATAGGCTGCTTCAGCAGGTCAGACTAGCCGTCTCCTGTGTCTCCTTCTGAGGTCTCTCTCCTTCCTCTCTCTCCCTGTCTTAACACCCTGTCTGTCTATCTCTTTCTCTCTCTTCCTCCCTCTCCCTCCTCAGGCTCTGCCATGCCATCCTACACATTCACACACACACACAAATGACACACACAGAGACACACACACACACATACACGCACCCTCCCTTCCCCTTCACTCCACTCCCTCGCTCTCCCTCAGCCGTTCCCCAGCTGGGAGAGGGTTAGTCAACTGGACGCCCATCCCGCTGATCTGCGGGAGCCCCGTGGGGAGTTACCATGGCAACCGTGGCCGATGAAGACAGGGAGTCGCCAGCAGGCCCGCATGGTTGTCATGGTAGTGGCTCTGGCTACGGAGGTGGGGGGTGCCAGAGGCCACACCTCCCTACTCCAAAACCAGGCAAGGCTGTGGTG
This sequence comes from Toxotes jaculatrix, assembly GCF_017976425.1. Classification (NCBI taxonomy): domain Eukaryota; kingdom Metazoa; phylum Chordata; class Actinopteri; family Toxotidae; genus Toxotes; species Toxotes jaculatrix. The sequence goes on along the minus strand of NC_054400.1, from coordinate 15,788,693 downwards.
TGTGTTTATGTGTGTGTCTGTCTGTGTGAATGTGTGTGTGTGTATAGGGAGCTGGCTGGCTGACAGCCTGCACACTGTACACGGAGCCAGACTGGTTACCAGGCAGGCTCTGCAACAGCACAGCCAAGACCGTGACTGCAGCCAAAAATGAACCAAACTGCTGCTCTGGAGACGTCTTCATGCAGGTGTAGGATTCAGGGATTAGAGGAATCTGTCACACTGTGTTCTGCATCACACCAAACCATGCTCAGCTTTTCTATTCTGTTTCACAGAACATGAGACACACTGCTGCTTTGCAAATATCCTCATGCAGATGTAGAAGGACGGATTAGCTAAATCTGTACTGTGTGCTGTGCTACATGAAACCACACTGCAAATTTCTGTTCTGTTCTATTCAATCATACAACACTAAGATATGTATTTTCCATTTCTCCAACATTTGCTGAGTTGTGTCAGTAGCTGTCAGTCTTCCTTTTCCTGAGCAGTGATTATACTGTCGAAGTTATAACAGTTACTTACAATAATTTATATTTAAAAGCTGTTGGAGGCATTTTTGACATTTTATTTGAATTACGTTTTATGTGTTTCCACTTAAATATTGATATGTGCTCTAACAGACCCAAGTGACACATGATGACAAGTCAATTGTGAGCTGAAATATGAGTTTAATTTTCATTCCCCACAAGAGCAGTGCAGAGGACATGTACACCAGACCAGTGGAATCTGAAGCCTTTGCGTTGGTTAATCTTGAGCTTTTGTATTATTGATGTTGAGAGTAGAACATTGTTGGTTTTCTTGTCTGTTTTGTGGGATGAACATGAAATCATCAGGCCGTCTTTGTGCTGAGTCAGAACCAAACACTGTCTTCTCTCTCCATCTCTCTGGGTAGGTGGGTGTGCTGTATGTGGTGTCACAACAGCCAGATCTAATGTTTCCAGGATGGATCCCAACCATAAAATGCTCAGCTCTCAACATGTTTCCCCTCCTGGGCAGGGAACGATCTCAGAGCCTCTCTCAAGAACATGGGCCTGGTTTCACTTAAGAACCACTGGTTGGGCAACACATGTACTTTTAGAGTCATGAATGTGCCTTTGTTCAATACTTTCCTCTGTTGCAAAATGAGTCTGTGGACGAGGATGAGCATTTCCCTAACATCTAATTCTCAGCTCTTACTGATTCATAGTTTGTCTCTCTGCTGCGGTGAATGAATGTTAATTCCTGACAGCCATGTTTGTGATGAGATGATGAATGACTTCTCAACTGTAAACTGTTCATACCTGTTCACATTAACTAGTGTCTCATAGAGAACAAGTTTATCTCATTTTCATTTTATTCAACTTTTTAAAATGCACCAGTGCAGCAGTGGAGAGCAACTAAGTAAATCTACTCAAGTAGTGTACCTGAACTCAAATTTTATGTACTTACTACATTTGACAGGCACAGTTACTAGTTAAGTCTCGAATTAAGATTTTGCATAAAAACCTATAAATACATAGTAAACCTATAAAAGAGAATACATGGTTAAAGATTAACCAGTGGTATCCAGCCCTTTTGGCTTGAGAACCTTTTCAAAAAAGCAGTGTCGAGCTGGGACTCCTTGTCACGTGTCTAAACTTCTCACATGGTTTTATTTAAATAACAATTAGAGGCTCAAAGATCAGATTTGTGTTGCAGAACTTTGCTTATTCTTCTTTCCCATGTCATTAATCATCTAATGAGTCTTTGGAGGACTCTGGGCCTGGAACTGTAAATAAAATAGTTAAAAAAAAAAAAAAAAAAGCAACACTTCGAGCTGCAACAGTAAAATGCTACTCATGTACTAATGTATATTATATATTATAAATGAACAATTTAGTAATGAACAAAATGTCAGTCACAGGACAACATTTTCAGGAATGAGTACTTTAAGATATTTTAAGTGTTGATAATATTTCTGTACATTTATTTATGTAAGATTTAAATGCAGGGCTTTTACTTTTAATGGAGTAATTTTACATTGTGATATTAGTACTTTTACTTGAGTAAAGAATCTGAGTGCTTGGATTTAAGTGCTCAAACACTCTCAAATGAAACAGCTGTTACTAGTGGGCAACTTAGTGACACACATCTCCATCTAGTGGACATGAGAACATACAGTGAATAAATTCTCAGGTAATTTAGGTAGAACTTCCCCTAGAAACATCCACATAGTTAAAAGCAGCTACACTGAACAGACAGAATTATTCTGTGTTGTTATTTTGAGTCCTGTTACTCCTTGTAACACACAGCACGTGCATCACTGTCTCTTGATCTAATGCAGCCTTTTAACCAGGAAGCTTTCTAAACCAGATGGATCTCTTAGGTTTTTGTTGATGTGGTTTTGGTAAACCCAAAAGAATGACCAGAGGAAGTTTGATGTCCGGGTCTTTTGCTAGCGGGACGTCAAGAGTGACCTGTAAGCAAAGAAACACAACTTTTAATACTGCTTTTAGCTTATACAGACCACATAGTACAAAAAAAATTAAACATGTTCAAATGAATCACTTAAGTTTACATTAATTCCATAATAATTCAATAAAAAACAAACATGCAAATACTACAATTTAAGTGAAATAAATCTCATTTACGTCTAGTTTCCCAATTTTCTTTGGACAGTACTTTGTCACTGAAAGCAATGACCTACACCTATCTGAGCAGACAACACTACAGAACAGGTTGGTTTGGTAACATGAAATTTGTTCTTAAACGTGTCCTCATTTGTGCAGACAAGCCATGAGGACTCACCCTCCTCCCCCTCTTTCATCCTCTGTCTCACACCGTCATATAGAGCCACTGCGTGGTGCTATTGTCACAGAAAGTCTTATATGGACTCAGTGTCCAAGCCAAGAGCATTTTTCAAAAAGGAAATTGATGACATCTTAAAATGGCCCTCAAGTCAAAAGGAGTTTCTCTCTGTGCATCAACTCACATCAGTTTAAAACTAAAACTAGGTCTCATGTTTGCTGAAAGGTATAAACATTTGCATTGCCTAATGCAGAGTTACATCAAGATGCAATTAATTGACAAACTGACAGTGAAATAATAAAAGTAGAAAAATATAAGTACCTTGAGTCTGTACTCGAGCTTCATCATGCAGCAGTTGAAGAAGGTCGGGGGGAGCTGTGGGGGGATGCTCAGAACTTTGGTTATAATCCTACTGGTCCCAGCTGGAACTGAGTCTCCAATCCCAAAGAGGATGTCATTTGTGTGCACTGTCCTCTTTGACTGAGCAACAAAGGTCTGCTTCTCACATAGGTAGAATTTGGGGGTTACTGTTCGTGCTGAGTCGTTGAGTACTTCGACAGAGACTCCCAGTGCCTCACCTATTTATATTTAAGAGAAAAACAAATCATGTTTCAGGTCATTAAAACCACTTAGCGCATATCAGGTCACTCTTAATGAAAACTGTTTACCTTGCTTCACTCCCATTTTTTCTGAGGTAACATTCATAGTAACCTTTCCAGAGCCAAAAAATGAAATCCTGGTCACACACTGTTGCTCCTAACAAATAAAGACATAAGCTGTCAGTGAGCCAAATTTCTGAAGATCCAGCTGACATCAGCTGCATAGCTGATTATTGCAATAATCGATTTTTATAGCTGATCATGAAAGTGCTTTTACAAATTTAACTGGACACAAGTGGAAACTGGAAAGTAAAAGAGAAAACTCATTCACCAGAAAATCATGTTCCGTACCTTAAGTCCGATGATTATCATTTCTGATTTGGAGGCAAAGGGAAAATCAGACTTGGTCAGGAAAGGGAACTCAGTCTTGGTTTTGTGGACAAGCCAGATCGACTGAGTCAGCTGTGCTCGCAAACTATATGTAATCTTGCCCCATTTCCCCTCATAAGATGAGGGCATGTCTCTGTAAGGAAATAATCCACATAAATAAGGGAAATTACTTCATTTCACCAGCTGATAAGGAGGAGTTTATGTTAAGTATATATTACATGTTACGTGTAAGGTGAGATTAGCAAACGCACATGTTGGGAATCACAAAGGTGAATGGATACACATTTCTCCCAGCGCCAATGATTTCTGAACCTTGGAAAGAGAAACATTTTTGTGTTAAATTTACATTCATCCTCTACAAAATAGAAATAGAAATACAAATACAAATAGAAAAACAAATACAAATACTAACCATCTCCTTTGCTTTTATCCTGAAGAATAATGTGTTCAAAATAAAAGTATTTCTTCTTATCGCTGTGAACCACTGTGGTTTGTCCTTGTTCACACCATGTTACCTCAGCTTTTCCTTTGGCTCTGACCAGAAAACACTGCACTTTGGTTTCCTTGCTGGTCACCACTATCACCCTTCCAGAGATAATGTCCCCAGGAGAGAAGGTGCCTCGTTCATTCACCTTGTTGTATTCCACCGAGAGATGCTTTACAGTCATGATAAGACGACATAAAATAACCTTCCCAAAGCTTGTGCAGTGAAAGTACAAGGAAGATCTGCCTTTAGTGCTGAATAAATCCTATAAATTTACAGCAAGCGGGTTTAAATGGATCCACAGCGCTACCAAAGTGAGGCCTTAAGCTGATGTACAAGGATGCCGGCAAGGCTTGCATATCCACTGTAGCAGCAGACTTCTTGAGAACCTGTATCTGTGTTACACATGATCATGTGATCAAGAGCTGCAGGTGTCACTTTCACCCAGGTAACTCAAGCCAGCAGCCTTGCTCACTAAACTAGGTTAAGTAAATTAAGACTGACATTGCGGATGCACTAAGACAAGTCAGTCTGTAAATTCATTGTTATTCCTCAGTGAAGTCTATTGAAAACAGTGTCTAAACCACTTAACAGCACTGCACAATGCACATACTTTACCAGTAACATTGGTTAAATTGTTAAAATTACAACATTCCTTCATATCTTTGTTCACTGACAGCAAAATATGTCAGTTATACAACATACATTATGAAACAAAGTGTAAACACAAGCTCAATATTGCTATTGACTCAGGTAACATGATATACTGTTAATGTAAATTAAGGGAATGATACAGAACTTTCAGATGGTAGGAATACAGTATTGATGACTCAAGCAGGCATTAAGGATCCTTAATGAGCCCACATTAAAGACATGCAGAGAATCGTTTAGAGCATATTTCCTTCCAGTATTGACATATTTATGCACCAGACAGTGTCCCGCTCTTTAGAGGATGGATCGCCATGCATAAAAGAATCACAACAGGTAGTTTTATTTCAGAAGTTCCTACTTCAAGAAATGACAAAGGTGGTCCAATGCTAACAGACTCAGGATAAGAACCTATTCCACAAATTTTTCACTCTTTTATATTGCAGCCATTTGCTAAAATCATTTAATTTTTTCCTCATTAATGTACACACAGCACCCCATATTGACAGAGAAACACAAAATTGTTGAAATTTTTGCAGATTTATTAAAAAAAGAAACACTGAAATATCACACAGCCATAAGTATTCAGACCCTTTGCTCAGTATTTAGTAGAAGCACCCTTTTGAGCTAATATAGCCATGAGTCTTTTTGGGAATGATGCAACAGGTTTTTCACAGCTGGATTTGGGGATCCTCTGCCATTTCTCCTTGCAGATGCTCTCCAGTTCTGTCAGGTTGGATGGTGAACGTTGGTGGACAGCCATTTTCAGGTCTCTCCAGAGATGCTCAATTGGGTTTAAGTCAGGGCTCTTCAAGAACAGTCACGGAGCTGTCCTGAAGCCACTCCTTCATTATTTTAGCTGTGTGCTGCCACCACGCTTCACTGTTGAGACTGTATTGGACAGGTGATGAGCTTAGAATTAAGACCAAAAAGTTCTATCTTGGTCTCATCAGACCAGAGAATCTTATTTCTCACCATCTTGGAGTCCTTCAGGTGGGTTTTGGCAAACTCCATGCAGGCTTTCATGTGTTTTGCACTGAGGAGAGGCTTCCATCGGGCCACTCTGCCATAAAGCCCCAACTGGTGGAGGGCTGCAGTGATGGTTGACTTTCTAGAACTTTCTCCCATCTCCCGACTGCATCTCTGGAGCTCAGCCACAGTGATCTTTGGGTTCTTCTTTACCTCTCTCACCAAGGCTCCTCTCCCCCGATTGCTCAGTTTGGCCGGACGGCCAGCTCTAGGAAGGGTTCTGGTCGTCCCCAACGTCTTCCATTTAAGGATTATGGAGGCCACTGTGCTCTTAGGAACCTTAAGTGCAGCAGAAATTTTTTTTGTAACCTTGGTCAGATCTGTGCCTTGCCACAATTCTGTCTCTGAGCTCTTCAGGCAGTTCCTTTGACCTCATGATTCTCATTTGCTCTGACATGCACTGTGAGCTGTAAGGTCTTATATAGACAGGTGTGTGGCCTTCCTAATCAAGTCCAATCAGTATAATCAAACACAGCTGGACTCTAATGAAGGTGTAGAACCATCTCAAGGATGATCAGAAGAAATGGACAGCACCCGAGTTAAATATATGATGGTCACAGCAAAGTGTCTAAATACTTATGGCCATGTGATATTTCAGTTTTTCTTTTTTAATAAATCTGCAAAAATTTCAACAATTTTGTGTTTCTCTGTCAATATGGGCTGTTGTATGTACATTCATGAGGAAAAATTGAACTTAAATGATTTTAGCAAATGGCTGCAATATAACAAAGAGTGAAAAATTTAAGGGGTCTGAATACTTTCCGTACCCACTGTACGTAACAGGTTTAAGGACAGGTATGCCTCATCATGACTGATCAGGTTGAACCTGGGCAGAGCTACAGAGAAGACAGGAAAATAAGGGACAGACAGAGCATCTGGAACATACAGCTGTAACAGGCAGGTACTTAGAATTCAGTGCTATTTTTTATCAGGGTGAGTAGTAGGGGGGTACATTGCGTATGCTCCATAGGGAGGTGGGGGATCCACAGATTGGGGTACTGCTTGTTGTGGTGCGGTGCGCTTAGTTGGTTGGTTTGGTTCCCCATATGGTTCAAATCCAAATGCCGCAGAAGCAGGTGGTTGTTTGACTACAGAAACCTCTGGAAGGACAACTATGGGGAGTTTGACCACTGGGTCCAAAGCACATTTGATGTCCAGATGGATCTGTAAAAAAAAAAAAAAAGAAAAAAAGGAAAAAAAAGTGGTGTTATTTTTCTTTAAATCTCCTGATAAACATTGATATTCATAATTGGAAAGTTTTTGCATCAATCTAGTTCAAGTCAATGGGGCTTGCTTATGTTTCTTACTGTTGCTTCTGTTGCTTTGTTTAATCACTAGAGGTCCCCTCTGGTTTACTGTAGGTTTTCTCTTTCCTGAGCTTGTTGAGTTCATTAGTGTTTGTAGTCTCTTCTTTTAATTATGCTGATATGTGCTCTGCCTTTTTATTAATTACTTCAGTTTCTTTTAGTATTCGTCCAGTTTTACAAACACACAATGAGGAAATTCTTTCACTGCCCTTTTGAATATATTATACCATGGCAAAGCAGAAGTACATATAATTTCCCTTTAAAGGTTCATTTTCATATCAGTTTTTGATTTTTATGCCACCAGTAACTGAAATATGAAACCTCATTTACTAACAAAAAGTACAAAATTAGACATTTTAAACAACTCAAACAGGAAACAAAAGAAACCAACCCGACAAGCTTCCCATCAGTGCCTGTTTTAATAAAACAGTTACCAAGCATATGAACAACAGAATAGATCAAAAAGAGGAAATGCAGGATTACCTTCCACAATCTATTGACCATAATACAGTGCACTTTACCTTCAGCCTGTACTCCAGCTTGATGATGGAGCAGTTCAAGATGGAGGGAGGTAGCGCTCTGGGGATGGGGATCACCTTGGTCACGGTCTCTTTGCTAGAGGATGCAACAGCCTCAGCCTTCTCCTTGTGGATGTCCTTTGTGCAAACTCTCCTGCGACCCTGGGCAAAGAAACTCCTCTTCTCGTACAGTATGAATTTGGGCTTCACCGAACGTTTTGAGTGGTTGCTGATTTCAACTGTGACTTCTAAGGCGTCACCTGTAAAATGAAGGAAGGAAAGATAGTTAATTTCCAACTGGTAGAATGACAGCTTGTTATTATTGTGTATTAGGACACTGTGACCATGGGGGGAGAGTTACTGCATAATACACATTAGATCAACCTGTGGCCAAAGGGCTAGACTGTCACAAAAAACATGGAAAAGATAGTACATTCAAAGTGTAACTCAGTACCAGACAGAAAAAGCAGCAGTGTTTCATCTCTGTCAGCTGTGACCTCTGTTGAAACCCGACAGTTATACTATGATGTACTGACAGACTCTGAAGTGCACTTCTACATCACACTGGCAGGTTGAAGAAACACTGGAGGTCAACAAAAAGTGTTGATTGATAGCTGTAACGAGAAGCATTCACTGTGAACCTACCAGTAGTCCACAGACAAGCTATGTTACTATCTGCCACGATCCAAAGTGAGCACTCGTGTACAGGTCCAGTCCATACAATATGCTCCCACTAAATCTGTAATGTCCTTTTCACACAGGTTTTGCCCTTTAACAGGAGGACTTTCATAGCATTCCCACAAACTGAAAAATGTGATTTGCGATAGTCAATACAGCCACAATCCCTCGCTACTGCTACAAACAGTGTGGCTGAGTTCTGTTAAGGTCCAGCTTCAGCTGTGCCTTCAAGTTCCCACCAAGTCCAGTGCACACTGACAATTTTTTGGGAGGGCTGGGCAGATGAATGCATCCACTCAGGGTGTGGCTAATGTTATCGGTAGCATGGTGGCTTAGATCATCAGTTTCCAGCAGGTTAGATCACGTATGATCAGATGAACAGATCACTGGAAAATCCTGCTGGTTACAACTTATTTCCCTTAACAATCTGTTCAGGACTTCTATGCCAGATGTTAGAGAAAGATTTCAACAGATGTACAATGTCATCTTCCTATTAAGATTTACATACAGCTGATTCATCAGTCACCAGTGTTAAGATGGAGAGGACAGCACAGGAAAAATGAGCTTCGTGTGAACTTCAAGAAACATCAAGAAATAAGGTTCTCTTCTACCAGCACTAAATCATTCTCATGACCCAGTCTACAGAGTGGTCTCTGGTAGAACAAAAGAATTTCCATGTGGCACTCAGTGGATTAGTCACACAGGTTTCCTGTCTTCAAATAAGCTGAGTGGGGCACTGGCGGGTTAGGGTGGAGCAAAATGTTACTAAACAAGAATTTGCCACTGATGTTTCCTTGATGGAATATGTCAGAAGTGGTACACATTGTTCACTCAGCCAAACTTAACATACCTGCTCTCCAAAAATAATTAAGACAAGCCTGTCCAGTTACTGAACAAAGAAAGCCAGTGAATAAAAATCCTCCATGTGCAGGATTACTCCACCTCACAAGATTACTACCTTGCATGTATCCCATCCGCTTGGTGTGAACATCCATTGAAACGGTTCCAGAGCCAAAAAGTTTGATGCTTTTATCCTTGCTGCCATACTGGGATTCCTAAAAGATGAATGCAAGTAGATAACTCTCCTCTGCTTAAACAACATTCATTACATGTTTAAATGATAGGATTTTTAAAGATTAAGGATTTCTTACCATAAGCCCGGGAAAATCCATGTCTGCTTTGGAGACGAATGTGAAGTGGGCTTTGGCCTTTTTTGTCAGTTTCATTGGCTGTTTAAGTTCTGCCCTCAACTTGTGAACAATTTTGCCTATGGAGTCTTTGAAAGATGATGGTAGTTTTCTGTGAAATACAGTAACAGAGGCTTGAAATAACCTGAAGAAAAATAAAACATCAATTTAAAATAAAGATTAAGTAAAGAATAGGCACCTGTCAGGAATCTTGAAGGAAAAAGGAAATACATGTCTTCCTTTACTAATGACTTCAGTACCTAGAAAGAAATTACTTATTTTAGGTTTTAAGCATATTATCTTTATATAGTATATTAAAAATGGCTTATCATCTAACAGTCTTTGCATTTGGTACAATGTATCACAAATCAATGACTGTATTATAATTTAATTTGTTACCATCTTGTCTTGCATCTCTCAAGATATGATGCTTGACACTATAGTATTTCTCATCAGCCCAGTAAACACGATGTTGATGTTGCCCGTAATATTCGTGCCAGCAAACCCGAGCTTTTCCTTTTGCCATAAAAATAATCGACTGGATTCTAGTTTCTTTAGAAACCTCCACAATGATTCTTCCATTAATGGTATCTCCATTTGTGAAGGTGTTTTTGCTGTTGATGGCATCATATTCGATTGAGAAATTTGTGATCGTCATCTTCCGCAGAGAAATACACTGTCCAAAATAAAAATCTCTTGTAAAACTAAGAGGAAACTCAAGCCTTGTGAACCACGAGCAGCTGCTCAGCACTGTTTATATCCTCTCTCAAGCATGCAAATCTAGCTAAACCCGTTTTTCTTGAGTCATACCTATGTACACACGGTGATTGGAAAAACCATTCAGCTGTGCTCTTGTACTCTCTCCTGACAACCAGGGCAGTAGGTGGAGCCTAATGCCTGTTAGTCTAGGTTTATGGCAGTCACATGTCAGTGTGTCACAAATGTTCCAATCATGTCAAACAAATTTCCATTCATTGTACATATTGCATGTGCTGTTTGACATAATGGGATTTTCGTGCAAAGAAAGTAACAGTTGAATTGAACTTTTAAAAGTGTGACAGTTAAGAACCAGAATATTCACAGTGAGGGAATAGAAATAATGTAGAAGAAACGTTTCTTCGCCTCTTAGACTAGCTAAGTGTATTGAAGCATGACTCATCAGGAACAATGTCATGGATGGTTCTCATTTGGAAACTATTTTTTTGTTGGTCAATAAAAATACTAAAACGGCGGTTAATAGTGTCCATTATCTCACACAGCTATGAAATCTTTTGGTGAGAGACAATGCTTCTGTTTTTTCTTTTCCAAAAATGTCATTTTCACTATTTTCAGTCAGCACCACAAATGAAATTCCATTCACTCTCACTATATTTCAGTGGCAACATAATATTCCCAAAAATGTTCTCCATGGCTAATTAGCACTTATATAGCACAAACAGTCTGTTTTGCAGGATTTTTGCAACATTTGTATGTAGGATCAGAAATTTAATTCCGATAAGTTTTGATGTCTGAAATAGTAATTTCCAACTTCAAAATCAGATAATAGTCTGCAAGTTTATTTCCAAAGTACTTCATGTTTAAACAGAGTTTTTTTTATACATGAATCTGTAATTCCTCTCCAGATGAGAAAAGCAGCAAACCAACTTTTATTAACTCTGATCTGAGGTATTTCAATTAGTAAGAAATGTGCTTGTGATCCTCACATTGATTGGTGATCCTCCAGCAACTGAGGAAGTATTGAACTTCTATAGAATCTGGCTGACTTGTGATAAACAACTTTTTTTAAAAAAAAGCATAGTCAAAGTCGAAGCAGCAGAGGTTGAAATATCCAGACACTCAGTACCTGCTAGTTAAAAGCTTGAAATGTGCAAGATCCTACAATTCCCACAATGCAAGAAAACAGTCTCTTTCACCAGACTTTCCCTGCTTGTGAAATGGCAGTTAAAACACAAGTTTTCAAGGTTATTCTTTCAGACTTAAGAAGGCTCCCTTCAGAGTTTCCACAGGCTAAGTAAGACTAACCATGACATGAATGTACATCAGTGTCAATAACATCTGCCAGTTTCCAGCAATATTTAAGGCTCAGAAAGTTGAGTTACTGTAACAGTTACTGAGTCTTGGTCTCTAACTACACACGCTAATATTTAAGTGGTCCTTTCTCTCCCTATGAGTTACTGAGTTATGGTGAGTCTCACAGAGTCACAGACAGGACAAAATCATTCAGCTTAGATGGGATAAAATCTGAGGTATGCGAGATCCTAGAAGATCTATTTCTTTTTGCTACTATTTGTTTTACAGGTTCTATTGGATATGATGTGACTCGACCCGTTTAGAAGACAAATGCCCTCTATCACAAAATGATAAATACTATTCTCTTTTAATTATGAAACTCCAGTAAACAAATTTTAGCTGTAACCAAACACAAATAAATATGAAAAACATAAAAAAGAGAGCCACTGTATTGCAATAGGTACCATGTTTCAGTGCAGAGCACACTGTCTGTTTTTCTACAATATGTGTATCATTTAACATTTACAACATAGATAACATATGACCCTAACCCTAGACAAGATAGATAATATTATACGAAACACTATAATATTTAATGAATGAACAAAGCAGTAACTGTAGATTCCTATTCTATCTCCTTATTTCATTTAAATGCCCAAGTACCTTCATAGTCCCATCACTGATATTTGTTGCCAAAACCCGTCAAAGGAGGATACATCCCATGGTCTCCATAGGGAGGAGGGAGATCAAAAGGCTGGGGTACTACTGGTGGTTGGGGTGGTGCAATGCCCCAGGCTGGTGGCACTGGGTTCCCAAATGGTTCTAATCCAAAGCCAGCAGCAGCAGGCAGTGGTGCCGCAGCAGGAAACTGAAAGGCCGGCAGGATCATTATGGGAAATTTGATCTCTGGGTCTGAAGCATATTTGACATCGAGGTAGACCTGTGGAAAACACTGCTGATGTTAAATTGTTGGATTTTCATTTGTTGTGACAAATGACAGTAGTTTAGCAAGTTTAAGTATCTGGCTACAGTAGATTTTATAGACACTCATCACATATATGACAGCATGTCCACACTAAGGTAATAGTTCCTTTGAAATTTGCCCTTTTCTCTTATGACAGATCAACTTATCTCCCCGGCATTAGATTATGCTGGATATGGACTGAGGATGTCATCTAACTAAACAATTATTATGCATGTCCTTGATTCATGTGTCTTTGCTCTACAAGGTTTAATTGTTAACTTAAAAGTTTTTCATTTTGTCACTTATACACACAATTATTGATGTGCTGAGTGCATAACCAACTCCTCCGGCAAACAGCGTGGACAACAAGAGAGAAATGGGTTCAAAAGCATTCAGCAGCTGCTGTAGACAAAAGTCATGAGTGTGTAAAGGGTGGAATGCCATCACCACATTCTGTGCTATGCTGGTGAGGATGTGTTGCTGTTATACAATTCAGAGATTAAATCCTTGACACACAAGTGAGTGCTATCTATAAAGAGCTTAAATCCCTACAACTGTCAAATATTTTTTCAGGAGGTCACGTAGCTGCTTACCCTGAGTCTGTACTCTGCTTTGATGATGTTGCAGTTGAAGATGGAAGGCTCCAAATCATGGGGGATGGTGATGACCCGTGTGACCTTTTCGCTTGCAGAAGGAGGGATGGGTTCTCCTACCTCTTTTACGAGGTCTTTAGTATCGACTCTTCTCTTCCCATTTGCAAAGAAGCTGTGCTTTCTGTACACGCAGTACTTGGGCTTGATTTCACGAGAGGAGTTGTTCTGAATGAAGGCCAGAACCTTTAATCCCTCTCCTGAAAAACAGACCAAGAATGTCAAAACAACCCTTGGAACGAGACTGGTAAGTGTCAGTGTTACTATGAGAGCACTCACCTTGGAAGAAACCTGATTTTTCAATATCTACATCCATGGCTACTGTTCCTGAGGTGAAAACTTTCATTTTCTTATCCTTGGACTCGTGCTGTGGTGTCTGAAAAAAGACCACATTAATTAATACACTAATAAACATAAACATGTTTACTCTGGTGTCTCAAAAGTCTATGACCAGTACATGCCAGCACAACAAAAGTTGTGTTAATTAAGTGAGTTCAAGAGGTGCAATGATTAAATAACCATTAGATAATATCACAACCAAAAACACAAAAAATGTCACGTCTATCATTTCAGTTTCAGTGTGTGGTCAAAGAGTGTAGTTTTGCCGGTAACACTGAGTATGTTGTGTGCATTGTTTTCACAGGTTGTGTTTGCTGAATGCAAATACTCAGTAAATATATCTACTTCTTAAGGGTTTGAGAACATTGTTGAACACACTTCCATACAAGTTCTAAGAAAGGGCTGGTGATAGGAGTTGTTACTTGGCTCCTATGACCAAACCCCTACAGAGTTTTTTTTTTCCCCTTCTGGAATGACAGGAATGAAGATGTAACTCAGCACATACCATTAGCCCAGGGACACTGTGGAGGTCTGCTTTTGACACAAAGTTTATCTTAGTTGAATCTTTCTTGTCAATCCTCATTGATCTGCTCAGCTTGGCTTCCAGCAAGTACACAATTTTACCAACAGAACCGTTGAAGGAAGAGGGAAGTTCCCTAAACCACAAGAGCAGAAGGCCAGAAAAGCATGAGAAACTGATTTCAAGGAATCAAATGAATACAGAGAATATACAGTAGGTCTATAAAATAATACAACCTTTTTAAAAGATATAATTAAACCTATTCTATCAAACTAAATTACAGTTGCAAAAACTGAGTTTGACCTTTTCAGACATTATTCAGAAGATAATATGCCAGTACCATATTTTCAATTGTGGACAGGATAAGAGTCTCTCTGCTCTAATTAATTAGGGCACCATTAGAAGAATGATAACTTACTGGAAAGGTATCTGAAAGGTAAATGGGTAGACATGGCATCCTGGGGCAACAACACTGCTGTCTGAAAAAGCAACAAGAAATTGGTAAAGAAGAAGATGCTCAGACATCTGTTTATTTTACAAACCTTACAAATTTTCAAGTGTGTAAAGGCCCTTTGGATGTGGAGGAATATGGAATACTTACACGTGTCTCCATGCTGGGTTGTCAGCAGTGTCTGGTTGTCATTTCCTGAAGAAAAAGCAGCACACTGATTTGACATTTGTTACTTAGGCTGGGAAATAAAGTCATCATTAAAAGCTTTTTGAAATTACCAATCTGCTGATTATTTTCTTGAACAGTTTATAAAGAAGTGCTCCAAAAACTGCCAAATGACACGAGCACTGATTCGTTTCATAACTTTCAGCTAATTGATTCACTGTCTAATTGCTGCAGCTCTGATCATTTATTGACAACTGAAGGAATCGAAATTCAGTTTTACACATTTTTTGTCCAAGCTAATTGAAAATCTTTTTTTAAAGGATTTTTGTTTTCTGTGTGCAGAGTTGTGTGCCATGCAGTACACAAAAAATGGAACAATAAAAAAAACGACTTGATTGTTTTATATGGAATTTCTAACTGATTTGGTGTTGACGGTGTTTGATGATTTCGGAGAGCTTTCATTATGAAAATCCAGAAAAATTCTCCTGCAAATTACGTTGTGTACTCCCCTTGTACGTTGCAGCCTCCTTTCAAGCGGAGCGAAACAAAGTTAACCGAGCTAATACGGAACTTACCTGTGTGATTTTTGTCTCGAATAAAGTAATGTTTCTGGCTAAAGTACTTGTCCTTGGAGTGGTAAACAACAGTAGTTTGGCCGTGTCTCTCCGTCCACAAAACTTCGGCTTTCCCCTTAAACTTGATTGACAGGGATTCTATTTGGCAGTCTTTGGCCACCTCCAGAGCGACCTGACCACAAAGCAAGTCGCCACTGGTAAAAGTGTTTTTCTCATTAATAGGGTTATAGGTAACCTTGAGGCTTTTTACGGTGCTCGACATTTCACGTAGTTGAAACAAATCCGTGCGCGAAAAGTGTAGCAAAGCGACGCTACAAACAATAAGAGAGACGATAAGCACCTCTGCAAACTTCCTCGATGGGTGTGTCCTAATCCTCAAGAGAGATCAAGTATCCTTCCGGAATATTACCTCCGTCCCTCACTTATCAACTCACCCATTTATCCTCCTGAGGAAAAGAGGTTTTGCCTTTTTGAGTTTTTAATGATAATTTAAGTATTGTGGTATTACAAGAATCATGTTGCAATTTTTTTTTCAAACACTTTCCCCGGCCACGCCCATGGCCGAGGCCCGTGCACTTTTTTTTGTTTTTTTTTATTTGTTTTGTTTTCCAAACACAGTTTATTTTCTGCTGCCCCTTGTAGTGTAGTTTTGTTTGTGTCTGTCTGATGCAGCCACACCTTGTGAAATACAAAAAAAAAAGATTTTGAGATTGTGTAAAATTTGTCCGAAAACTTTTAACTTTTTTCCACTTCTGTATTTATGGAAACAACATACACTACATTTTCTCTATGTGGTAGTTTGTCGTCCCTGGAAAAGACACAATGACACACTTTGCAACATTTCATTATTCCTCATTAAGCATAACACCAAGAAATCAAGTGAACATTTGCTGGCAAACACATTCTCCCACTGATATAAAGCTGATCAATGATACAACAGTTACTATACAGAGGAAACGCTGAGACTGGACTAACAACCTTCAACTCGTACTGATTTATATTTAAAAGCTTCACGAGATCCAGTCCTACAAACTGTCATCAAGTCTTGCCATTTGTCTGGAAAAAGGGGTTTAAGCAAAAACAAAACTTTAATACTTTATCATGGTTATCCTTATGAGTTTGACTTGTGTTATACGTTGGGTTTTTTGGGGGGTTTTTTAGGATTTCTGGGAATTCCAAATCTGTCCTTGAGCTTCTAGGATTTCCCACTAAAATCACTCAAGGAGGGGTACATCCCATATGTATTATAGGATGGAGGTGGAGCAGAAGGGCCCAGGGTTGTTGGATTTTGTAGGAAGCTGGTCCCTGCCGGCATGCCTGAGTTAGCAAATGCTTCAAAGCCATAGGCAGGATACACAGGTGGGTGCTCTTCATCAAGCAGTGGTAAAGCAGGCAGGATGACTATGGGGAACTTGATCTCAGGGTCTGAAGCATACTTAACATCCAGATAGACCTGTGGTGGAGAAATATTTGGCGCTTATCATACCAATCATGGATTCATGGAGCACTGTTACCATAAAGACATGTTTTTGAAAAGGAGATACACACCCTGAGCCTGTACTCTACTTTGATGATGTTGCAGTTTAAGATGGACACACACGTGGTGGGAGGGATGGTGATAATCCTGGTGACAGTCTGACCTGCAGAAGGCGGGATGACCTCGCCCACCTCTTTCAGGATGTCTTTGGTTTCAACTCTCCTCTTCCCCTTTGCAAAGTAGCTGCACTTCTTATACAAACAGTACTTGGGTTTAATGTCGCGAGATGATTTGTTCTGAATGGAGGCCACAACCTTAATACCTTCCCCTAAGAAAGACAGCAGCACGTGCATGTGCATGTCACTATTACACAAACTAAAATTTGATGTTCACTCCTGCATTATTTCTGGACACATGACAACTCAAAGCCACTTTATTATCTGATGAATTATCTCAATTCTCATGAATTCGCATGAATGCAGATGATCCCAAATTAGAAAACTGAACTTTGATTTTAAAAAGATATTTAAAGTATATCCAAAATTTCAGTTCATTAAAAATCACTTAAAGCTGCTATAACCTTTGCTAAACAGCTGCCTCCTCAGCTAAAAGTAGAAATTAGAGAAGGGTCTGTGGACTATAAAGTCCGCATCCAGACTCAGTAGTGTTATACTACAGTATCTGCCATAACTTTAATTAACATTTACTGACATTAGCCACCATAAGCAACTGGTCAACCCAGATGCAGTGAGGCTATGTTTGAGAACGAATGTGCTATTTCTTCTTTCAAAATTTATTTAGTCAAGCTTTAAATTTCAAGCCTGTCAATTATTTTCAAATAACATTTTTGACATTGCTTGGAGTGTTTTGAATGAGGAATCCCTCAATAACCTAAAACGCATATTCAGATTATCTCTCTGCCATTACTACTTCTACATGAACAACAACAAATGAGTTGTTGTCTTATCTTTAGACCATAAAAAATTCCATGAGGAAAGGGACTTTGAGCTGCACATGGTTCAGACGCGAAGCCTGTATTTTTTTCTACTGCAATCCACGGTTAATACAATCCATGGGGTGAATGTGTAATTCAGTACCTTGGTGGAAGCCTGTTCGCTCAATAGTTGCATCCATGCCCACTGTTCCTGATGTAAAGAGCTTCATCTTCTTATTAGTAATACTGTGCTGTGGAGCCTGACAAAAAAACGACAGATTGGTTATAGATAGTGTTACTGCAGCACTGTCAGAGTCAAACAGCAAACACCGTGGATGTGCATTTGTGAGCTTCTGTGCGTTGGTGGGTACCATCAGCGATGGATCACTGTTGAGGTTTCCTTTGTGGATGAGGGTGAACTGCACCTTATCTTTGAAGTCTAATCTCATGGACCTACTCAGGTTTGTCTCCAGTGTGAACTGAATCTCACGAGCCACTGAAGGAGGAAGGCAGCTCTCTGCAAGACGTGACAACACAATGTACACAACAGCCTGGACAAGTAACAATACTATTTTATACTCTTTCTATATTCTTTCTGTAATTACTGATTGGGCTTCTTTTTTTAAAAGAGAACTCACTGTGCTGGAATCTGAAAGGTGAATGGGTAGACATGGCAGCCTTGGCCAACGATCTCGCCTGAAAAACAATAAAGCAAATTGACTTAATGTGAATTACAGCCTGAAGGATCAGGATGACAAAAGTGGGAGACAGTTTAAGAACAAATTGTCCTTGTAACTGTGTTTTCTATCAGTATGAATGGGTCAATGGGAGTCTTGATTTTTCCAAATTCTGCTGTGTGCATTTTTTTTTTTTTTAAATAAAATAACTTACGATTCCACATTAAGTTAATGAGGAAAAATGCAACCCTACTGTTAGAGGACACTAAAAAAAACCAAAACAAACAAAAACAAAAAAAGTGAAATAAACTTTTCCTACCATAGCTTATAAATAACTTTTAAAGAGTGCCACATTAATAAAATATTAATATAAGAATAAAATAAATTGAATTGAATTACATCATAATGCACTTACCCTGGCCCTCCTGAATGACAAATTGCTTGATACTGAAGTACTTCTCTTTGTCATAGTACGTTACAACAGTTTTTCCATGATTCTCAGTCCATCTGACCTTTGCTTTTCCCTTCAGCTTTACACTGATCAAATCTATTTTGCAGTTGCTTGCCAGCTCTAAAGTAACCTGTCCTGTAAGGTAATCACCACTGGTGAAAATGTTGCTTTTGTTTATGGGATTATATCCCACTGAAAAACTCTTTACAGTGTTTGACATGATATAATGTGCGACCACTAAGCAAAGCTGTAACTACAAGGCAAGCATCCTGTGAGATAGTGAAGACAGAGGTTATATATGTAGTGAGGTGTGTCTCCACATGCAGATAGACACTTAGGTTTTGATAATAATTAAACCGCAAGACTTCAACAAATCTTTCTTATTGGCTGAAGCCAGACTGGTACATGCTGAACAAAGAAAGATTGGCTGTAAAATGTTTCTCTGGGTAAAGAAAACTGGTGTAAATAAAATATTACATGTATGTTTCTAGCATAAATGAATGAAGTGGCTCAACAACACCAATTACTGAGTGGCAGTTCTGACAGCATTACTGGCAGCACATGCTTCTACAATCTGCTGCTGGCTTTGCTCATGAGGGTGTGTCCATCACATGTCAAACACACAAAGCAGGGATCATGTGAGCTAAACATACTGATGGAAATAATGAGTCAGTGGAATCCAGGACAGGTCCAGTACACCTGGCGTGCATCTAAAGATCACATTTGAAAGCACTGTAAAGTCAGCTAAGATACAAATTTTTACAGAAATGTATGTTGGAATCCCTAATCATCCTTAAATATTATTCTGGTAATCATTTCTTATTAGTAAGTAAAGCTTCATTTCAAAACCAGTCTTCATAGCTCCAAAAAAAGGACCATATTATGTCAGTGCCCTGTGCCCCAAAGCAAGACACAATTGATGATATTACAGTTGAGTATAATAATAAATTATAGTAAAACAAGTAACTTAATGTGAAAGCCTACGGAGTGATAGCCTGTTGATATCAGACTGTCCTATCACACTGTTCGGAAAACAAAAGTGGGTATGAGGCTAAACCAGTTATTAAGGTACCAGTCCAAGAGTCACCTTTAACAAATGGTAATGATTTCTTCACCTGCTTCACCTTTGGCAGTGATATCCCTAGCGATAGGGAATGCTATCTGCTGGGGTTGATGTCGTCACACACAGTGTATCATCCAGGAACAACTATGTGATATATGTGTGGTAGTGATAGGTTTTCAGAACTCATCTGACAAGTTTGTGGGACTCTGTCAAATGAGGAGGGGTGGGGGTACAGAGAGCAAGTGAGAAAGGTACAAGGAGAGAAGCATGATGATCCAGGCCTCTAAACTAAACCAGCTCCCCAGTGTAACTCTGCATGTTGCTGTCCCCTGTAGGAAAACAGATGAACTGCACCATATTGGCAAAAAGGCACAAGCATGAGAGTTTGATAACACTTTGAACAAAAAAAAAAGATGAATTAAAAAAAACCCTAGACACAAAACACACTGACATCAACACTGAATTCCACTTCATTTAAAAACATATGATCCTGCTACATGCTATAAATTTAAAGAATACCTAAAAGTTCATCTTACAGAAAGACAATGACTGTAATGAACCTGCTGAGGTTCAAGCCCAGCAGCAGCTAAAGTCAGACAGTATGCTCACCAACTACAGCTGTCTCGCTCTGGATAAGAGCTGAATTCCAATACTGTAAATTAGTTTCATATATTAAACGCACACATTGAAGTTTTCATTTTCACACAGGAGCAATTTGAAAGGAGCAGCGTGAGATAATGTGAACCCGCATTTGAATCAAATAATGAAAACTTTAAACAAAAGTCTGTAAAAGGGTTAGATGTGCGGAGCTGCTCTCAGCAGCAGCCAGACATCTGAGGTTAGTGAGCATTAACACACTGGCTCGCTCAGAGTGAGCGCAGGCTGAATAACAAAGAGGAGACGGCTTTCCTCCAGGAAATTAAGCTGATGGTGGTCGCAATGATACATAATTAGGCTAAAAAGATTGAATTGAGTTTACACAGTACTTGCAATGTTTTCTTTGCTGAGGGGAGCAAAAAGCAATTTGGTGCATGGTATTGAAACAGTTCAGCCGAGCATTCAGCTGTTGCATGACAGGTCTTTGTCATCTTCGTCATCATCATCATCACCACCATTTAGAGCATGTTTACCCTTACTGCGCCCAAACTTTTAATTTGGTCCCATTATAAAGTAAAATATTCATGTACACAGTAACATACAAAACAGTGTGTATATGACAATAGTTTGTCAAAAGACATGATGGAAGTTGAGATGAAATAAAAAATAAAATACTAAGCACACACTCACAATAATATGGACCAAATTCCTTTTACTCATTACATTTAGTGTATTTTGATGTGGTAATGTCATGTACTGAAACTGAATGAATGTCCCACAAACATCTACAACAATCCATAGTGAACATTACATAGATAAAACACAGACACACACACACACACACACACACTCACTGAAGTGTGTGACAGCTTGTCTGATGTCAGTATGATGCTATAGGGTAGTTTCCACAAAGCAAGCTTTGTGCATTTGGCTTGAATCTAATATACTGAGGAGTCACTTGTGTATAAACAAAGCACTTTGGTGTATATTATTTCAAAAGGGATATAATATTTTTACCATTACATTTTTGTACGTTGATATAAAATGAAATCTCTTGCTTGAGTCCATCTTCACAACAGAGTCAGATAACTTCAAGTAGGTTCTTGCGAACACACAGTTGTTACTAAATCACATTCTTCATAAATGAAATTTAAACTTGTCAATGACAACATATTGAAAAACCGGCCAAGCCAAGTGAAAACAAAGGGGAACCATGTTGAAGCAGAATGACAGTTTGCATATTTGTGGGCAGAAGTTTGCCGACGTGAGAAAAAGAGATATCCTAAAAAAATAGTTGGGTTTCTGAAAGTTTGCTACACTAAACCAAATTCATGTGATTCCAACATTGAATACCCAAAGGTAAAGAGGCAGCACACACACTGAGCTTCATAACAAAGTTGACTGATCTCAGTTTCACCACCACTTTCCAGCCATGTCGACATGAAGTGAGATTTTTTTTTACATACAAAAAAAAAGTTACAAAAGTTATATTTCAAAGCAAACACTGAGTAGTAAAAATGTAACACTTAGTTGCAAAGGTCAGTGGCAAAGGTCATCAGATGATCATCTGATACAAAAACCCTGAGAAATACTGTAAGGCTCTTCCAGTAGAAAGTCAGTGAGACAACAGTATGTTGTCATTTCATTAGACATGTTTGAAGAAATTCAAGATATTGACAAATGCACTCACAAATAAGCAGGGGGCTGACTGTGTACAGGGGTATCACACAGGATGATGGGACACAGAACTGTGAGGTCAGGGAAAGCACAGGAGCTAAGGGTCACCTGTAAGAGACACGAGGAAACAAGATAAACAGACGTGAAATTAATTGTGAAATTGTATTCAATCTCATTTGTTTCCAAATGAGCTGTTTGAACCCTAAAGCCTGCAGCCAAACTGCATCACAAATAAAAAAAATAACTTCTTCCGGCATCAGTCTTTCGTTAGTACCAACCTCAATCAAATAATCAACGACCAGGATGCTGCAGTTGGAGATGGTGTGCGATGCAGTTGGGGGAATAGTGAGCATGATCTCAGTGTGCACGTCAGAGGCGTGAGCGCTGATGGGCTGTCTGGACACTGACGCCAAATTCTTCATAACCACCCTCCTGTTGACCTTGTTGTGGGTGTAGAAAGCTTGCTTCTGCTGCAGCCTCACCTTCAGAGTGGCTGTTTGAGACGAACCATTACTAAACTCGCAAATTACTTTCACAATTTCACCTGCAGGCAGAACAGACATGGCGTTTGGATGTGGATATTTCAATCAAATTTTCCAAACTTTATTGTCATGCTTATTTCATTAGTCAGATGGATGGATGGATGGATGGATGGGTGGATGGATGGATGGATGGATGGAAACAGTACCAGGAACGAAGGCTTTCTTCTCTACACTGGCTGTCACTGTGATAGGCTGCGAGGCACACCACAGGCAGCACAGTGTGGTCTGGTTAGTGCCTGAGAGGGGAGCCTGCAAAAAAGACAGCACAGTGACAGAGATATAGCAGAAATCAACATATTTTACCCACAATGCTGACAGGAAAATGATACAATACGTGCATCAGTGGACGTTAATCAATCTGCGACTTTAGAATGTCACAGACATTTTCTGGGGTTGTCTCACCACCATTTTTTTTTTTAATTTATGCATCTCCACCTCCATTTTTTTTACGCACCACACTGTGAGACAATAATTTACATAATTAAAACACATTTTGAGTATTATTAATTTTGTCCCTTTTTTCATTGTGAACTCATCACAAACTCAACCTCCCTGGGATTAGTGTGTACACAGTTGAGACTCAGCTTTCGTGTCCACTGGTTTGTGGTAATTTAAACAAATTTAAATGTTCTCCCTGTTAGGTTAACCTGGTCAAGAATCACTTACCCGCAGATCTGGCTGGTTGGTATCAATGTGTTTTACAAAGGTCAGCTCTGTGACAAAGTCCTTGGACAGGTGCCAGGGTCTGCTGATGCCAACTGTCAAGGTGTACTCTATTTTTCCATGAACCCCATGGAAGGTAGATGGGAAGTTTCTGCATAGATGCAAAACAATTGAAACGAAAAAGGGTAAATAATGAGATGTAGATGCAATCTGGAAAAACACAACATGTTTATACAAAAGTAAAGATGAAGATTCATCAAGCTCAGATGCTGGAGAAAACTATCTAAAAACATCTTATGGACATGGTAGAAAACAATACTGATGCAACCTGCGTTTAGTCCGTCTTGCTTCTAAATAAAGATTTTTTTTTCCTTAACCTAACCCTAACCCTCCTTAAAGTTTGTGACATCTGTGTATCTTTATGTTAAGTATTATGTGACCCCACACCTGAAACAAAGATGGAAGCAGCTCATACATACCCCTGTGGCAGCTGACACATAAATGGATACACATGCGTGCCAGGCTGGAGCATTGCCGCCCTACCAGTAACTGCGGGAGGGGGGACAAGACTTTACTGAACAATGATTGTTTGCCATGTTGCCAGATTGCATCCAAACGACCTCAGTGAGAGCATACCGCTTTGTTCTTGAATGAGGACGTTTCTTAAGTTGAAAAATTCCAGTTTTGCTGAGAAATGTCTTCGCCGACTTCTTCTCCGCCTTCCTCCCCCGTGTCCTCCGGAGGACCAGTGGACACTCGCCTTTCCTGTCAGCGTCATGGCTATTGAAGTGATCTTCGTCTGCTTTGTGAGATCGAAGGAGATGTGTCCTGTTATTTGATCGCCGCTGGAGAAAGTATTATTTTCATTCAGAGAGTTGTAATTGATGTTGAAATTCTTGAAGGTCTGTTGGAACATCGCTGAAACCCGAGTTAAGGGAAATAAAAAATAAATGAATAATCGGTCTTCTGAAAAAAAAAAAAATCAACAAGTTTAACAGAAGTACAAGTTTCCCTGTAATAGTCGAGGCAAATATAACAGTGGGCTAAGAAAATAGCAAAAACACCGCTTCTCAGGCAGTTTTCAACAAAACATCATGCAAAACATTATAAAATACACACACAGTCCTGCGCAGGCGCAGAACGTGCCGGTGGACCAACCCTGATTTTAGGCGGAGCCAGGGGCCCATGTCCTGTGTGAGGGTCAGAGGGAGCTGCTGGGCGGCGTCGATCTAACAGTGTGTGAGCGTGAACACATCAGTCCTATCAGGTGACAAACTAAAACCCATCAAAAACGAGGAAAGATGTCTGGTATTCAACACACCATCAGGGAGGTTGATCGAAAAGCTCGTGGCCTTAAGTTGAAGGAGATGAGTTGTATACTGCTCTCGTTACATGCACATGCAGTTCAACTCTTGATTGATTATACAGAAAGTTTAAAGTTAATAACTTTAGCTATATTTCACTGTCTGGGAAAAAGGACTAAAAGCCTGATTTATCACCCACAGACTACTACTACTACAACGTCTTCCCTTCTTATTTTATTTCCTTTGATTAGAAACGTATGTCCTCTTATCAGGAGGCCATTCAGCTTCCAGTATGCATGACTAGGTATTTCCTCCTGGGGTGTCTTAACAATTTGGTGACAGAGACTGACGACATTGAAAATAATACATGGGATCTGCTCTGCAGTGTTTTTTCTGATGACAAGAATGAGCATGATTTGTTTCTTACTGCCCTTCTTCATCATGTGACGAAAATGAATCCTGATGTTCTGGCCTGAAGGCAGTGCCGAGCTTGTTCCTTATTTTCTGAATCATTTTTATCTCAGCACAAAGATATTTTTCTTTGGTTGATTTGAAACATCTACCAAATACTGTGGACTCTTTTTTATACTGGGGACTTTTTTTCATCTAATAAAAAGGTCTAAAACATGATCTGTTGATGATCATTATCATGCCCTCAGCATAAAAGTTTTAGAAAAACATTTTCATGTTTCACAACCATATGTGTGTGTGTTTGGGTGGAATGGCTGTAAATGATCATGATCAAAATTTAAGTAGTGGCAAAGAAAGTCTAGATCCTGGTCCAGAAAGTGAACCCCCAAAGCACCTCATGCTGCAGGCTTACTGAACAACCATGCAAAGACTTTGCTCAGAAGATTTTACTGCTGCGAAAGCATTAGGATTCTGTGTATACAGTGTTGCTTCATCTCTGTGAAGATGTTTCATCAATGTTGCTTTGTCCACATAGCATGTGTGTGTGTCCTAGGGTGAGCCAAGACAACAGACTATCAATTGCTTTTAACAGAAATTCGTTTTTGTGGTTTTGTGGTTTGACAAAGATTTTTTTTTAAAGGACTGTTACCCCAGATTAGTAAAAAGACATTTTCTTACTTCTACGCTTACCTCTACAGGTATCAGTGCGTTTGTAGCCTTTGTTTTATTAAATATCCATCTATGAAATTTTTGCTTCATCCACAACACAGTGGAGAAACTGTGTATGTTGTGGTTTGAGGATTACCGAAAGGAATCTGGGACACTGTTTGTGGAAAGAGATGGGATTTTCCAGTGTAGTGAGTGCGACAAATACGTTCCATTAATTTAAGTAAGGTTTTTTGTTTTTTGGTTGAATTGACCCTTTAACTGAAAATTGTCTGACCACTAGATGGTGCTAAATACTTTATTGTGATGCTCACTGTGCACAGTACAGTATAAACCATGACTATATAGAACTTACCGACTACATAACTTATCCTTACAAATCTGAATGTCATATTTCCTTAAGATGCAAATCAATCACTTCAGAACTACTCTTGGAATAAGCTGCACAGTGGCATTTTAAACATAATGTTGTGTTATGTTTTAATAACAAGTGGTTTAACTGCCCTTTGATAGGGTTATGGTACACAATACAGCCATAAAGTGCTTTAAAGACCCATTAAAACTGACAGCACAAGGCAGATAAAAAACTCCTGGCACAAGTTAACTTGACCACATATCTTTTCATACCTGCTGTCTTGTTCCAGTTAGACCCACCAGCAGTCTCCTCTAAAGTATGCAATTTTCTATGGTGTGTAGTGAGGCACAACCTTTTGTACATGACTTGGGCTGTTGCACTTGTACAGAAGCCATGCATTGCTTACTATCACTAGACTTTACCTTCGGCAGCTGTCATCAGGCAGTATGCACAGTCACGAGGTGAACAGCCTTGTCATTAGTACACTTATTGCCAAAATTTCACTTAAGATTTTCAGGAAAACAAACTTTTAGTCAAAAGTTTGCATAACTCATCCCTTGTTTAGTTCAAATTCTGTTTGCTAACTGTTTATGTATGGGACTTTATCAAGTTGAACATTTGACAAGAAGGTTTGTTAGATCAGAATCTCAATGAAGCACCTCAACCCCATTTTGAAACAGGAAGGGCAGAAAAGCAGAAATCGCTTCAATCAACAAACTTTAATCGACTCTGTTATTAAAACCGACTGTCCATTAGCTGCTCCAAGACTTAACATTCGAGGGTATAAACAGTGGAAAGAATTTATTGTTGCAGTGGTACTGGAGCCCCCAGATAGCAACTCATGCAAAGTGCCATTCACATGAAATCAAGATCCCAGCTGTTTTGCATCAGGGCCACTCTGATGTTGTAAAGGATAACTCATAACACTCCTGGAAAGTTTAGCTAATGAATAAGCTTTCACATCAAGCACAGTTACCCCTTTCTTCTCTAGGCCTTCATTCACTATTATACATCAAAAAGAGCAGAGTGAGGAATAAGAAACAATAACCACATTGAAATAATACACTGTGTGATCATAATCCCTTTGCCTTTGTAACTCTTTACCTGTGCTGCAGCAAAATAAGATTTCTTTGACTGAAAACCCTGAGCTTAATGTTATTGAGTGACATGATTTCAACAAGTCCTGTAGTGAATCTTTTTGTGTGGAGGGAACATTGTCTTCTGCAAGATAATGTGGTTGGGTAGCTTGGTTTTGTGAAAGGTTGGCGTAAATGTGCAAAACTGATGTAGATGAGAACTTGGCACACTCTGCTTCCAAGTTAAAGAGTCTTAGGAACCTGATCTTTTGATGCGGATCTACATTTTGGTCATGAATGTGTGTGTGTGTTTTTGGGTGAGTGCACTCGCACACATAGCCATTTATAATAGGCTTTGACTTTAGCTGTCTCTGATAAGGGCACCTATCAGGTTTAGTTGAGCTCATGGTGACTTGACTTTGCCTGCCAACTTGGTAAACCAACCACACACGGTATGACGGCTGCACAGACGCACACACACATCTATCTCTCCATCCATCTCTTTATCTCAGAGATATCACATCACATTGTTAATTGAATCATCCAGACTGCAGGAGTTGGTATTTTGAGCTACCTGTGCAACTCAGTTATTGTTGAGATACATTTAAATGACAGCTTTATATTTGTTTGTCTTGGCCCATTTCTTTTTTTCCAGATGTAAGCTGTTTGACTTTATCCCAAATACACCTTTACACACTTGGAAACATGATATTTCCTCTGACGTTGTTCTTTCTGAATCTCTATAACAGCCGCCATCAGCTCCCCATAATGAGGCAGCTGGTGCGTGCAACATGTTTCCCTCATCATCGAAGTTTCTGTGTACCTGTCCATTTTTCATGTGAGCTCAAACAGAATAATTACGTGGAATAGCTCTTGTTTTCCTGGCATGATTTCACCCTTCTAATCTCTTTTCAATCTTTGTGTAATGATTTCTGTTTTGACAGTTTTACCACATTATAACCCTACTGTTTGTTGTACACGAATAGAGTAGACGGAGGCAGTTAGTCAGATCTAAATCCAAAGTGAAGTAAAAGAACCCAGAGGATAAGCCGCGTTATTGATCTGTAGTTTCTACACACCGCCTCTCTCCTCTAGTTAATCCACAGGGTCAGCTCTAATGACATTGAGGAGCTCCTCTGGCAGTCGGCACTGCTGCCATTTGCAATTTAGATGGAGGGAAAGGAGAAGAGGAGGAGGTGTGGGAGGGTGAAAACGAGGAGGGAAAGTGAAGGAGGGCTGAAAGGAGTGACAAGGAAAGATGATGGATAAAAGGAAAAGACTAGGAAGAGGTAGACAGCAGGAGGATGGGTGCACTGCAGGAAGATGGTTTTGGGAAGGGGAAGAAAAATAGAATATGGAGTAGGTGGATTTGAATGACAGAAAATAAGAATTTTAGCAAGAGGTTAGACTGTTGGTTGAGTTGATGCATTATGTCAAGTCTCACACAATAAATTGTCTTGCATTTTGCAACTTCTTCTTAATGCATAGCACTTAAAGAAATAAGTCAACATTTTGGGTAATACACCTATTTGCTCTCTTGCAGACAGTTAGATGATAACATTTTCATATCGGTATGATAAATATGAAGGTATAGCCAGCAGCTGGTTATCTCAGCTTAACACAAAGACTGGAAACTGGAAAAAAAAAATGAAACTACAAAAACCAAAGTGTTAAAAAAAAACACTTTGTTTTATGGAGGAGTTGTGTGCTGGGCTAGTCCTTGGCCAGGCTCAGTACAACATGCTGTTTTTTACAACAGCAAACATGACATGGCACGTCACATAGTGAGCTCTAGAAGTGCTTACATTCAGACAGAGCCAGTCTAGCTGTTTCCCCCGTTTCCAGTCTTTATGCTAAGCTAAGCTAACCGGCTGCTGGCGGTGGCTTCAAATTTACCATTCACACATGAGAGTGCTATTGATCTTCTAATCTAACAATCAGCGAGAAAACAAAAAGACTGAAGTGTATTTCCTAAAATGTTGAACTATTCCTTTAACCAAAAAGCACAGTTACCTTAATGTCTCATTGATGGACCAATGTACAATAAAGTTTCAAAATGAAACATATTTTGAGTGCTACACAAACGAATGTACTATGAATCTTATGTTTAAATAATTACGTTTTCAAATAGGACAGGAAGGGGTTAACTAAGTCAGATTTGTGCAGTTATGAACTTTTTTTCCCTTTTTTCTTTTTTTTTTTTGCACCCGCCAAAAGAATTCCTGCGGCAAAACAGGAAGCCGCAGAGGGAACAGTTGGCAAACCTAATCTTGTGTAGATCCTCTGATAGCTTTCTTCTCCACAAACAATGCCGGTCAGGGATGAGGAGGCTCTGGAGGGGTGTTGAAAGACCCGGTAACCAGGCAGAGCTGAGCTCTTTGTCAGCCTCTGACTGACGGATACTCAGACATCTTCATGTAGTACCAGTAAAAGACAGTGTTTAGTCACTTCAAAATGATCCTGCCTCTCAGTGTTATACATTCTCATGTGAAAATGCTTTCTCAGTTTCTCTTTCCAAAGCACAGGAGCAAAGACTAAATGTCCAGTGTCTTATGAAAACTCTAATTATCATGTGTTTGTGTGTGTGAGAGAGTGTTTGTCTGTCTGAATCCATGTCTGTCTATAACTGTTATATACGAGGCAAACAATGGGAGAAGACCTGTTTGGGGTTTCCTGAAAAGTTAACCACATGATGAAGTCAGAGTGAAAGAATCCTATTTTAAAAGAGCATCACAGTTTGCTCACTCTGCGGTCAGACTTTAAAAGCTAATACTGCCACCATGATGTCATTACCACAGGGCCAGCACTACATCTAATGAGTCAGGAACACTGTGGAGTCTCGTAACGTAGCCTACAAATCAGTCTCTGTCTGTCTCTCTCCCTGCGGTTAGCACACAAACACCCCGACACACTAACACAAAATGGAGCTGCCAACCCACATGCTATATTCATGTCTTAAGTTCACTTCTAAAGTAGTGCTCCGTCTCAGAGTCTAAGAGTTACCTCAGTAAAACAAAAGAGGTGCTTTGTTCCATCGTCAGGCTAAATCCTCCCTCAGCAATTACCGTTCACCTTCCAAAGACCTCGGCGAGGAACAGAGCAACACTCTTTCTTTTAAAGCAGGCAGTGGAGCATGAAGACACAGGTGCTCTACAGGCAAAGCCAGACCACACTTCTTATTCACCTGGCTATACTGTAAGCTTTGAACAAAATCTTATCATGGCACACCTCTTTTGGTATCTGCAGCAGGTATTTTGTCCATAAAGAACATATGTTGCAGTGAATCAGATTTTGTGAAGAATAATTGATACTGCGAGACACGTCTGTAATTGACAATGACCGTTTTACATTCATGAAATGAAGTTAAAAGTAATGAACTGTGTGACATGAAAGCAGAGAGAGCAAGAGGGATGCTGGTGCACAGAGGGACATGCTGGAATAATTTGAAATGTTTCAAATTCCACGCTTTATGTGTAACTCTCAACTGTCACTTTCAATAATACATCTTTGCCCCAAACATTATAATGGCCCATTTTAGCCCACTTTAGCCTAGACATAAGTAGAAGTATGATTCTGTGTATGATACCCAGTGATTCACCCTTGAAAGATGGGCCTTCTAAGTAAATGTCATGTGAGCTATTAGAACATTTATGGAAGAAATGTTTCCTTTTCCTTATGAATTTGTGGATCTCACAGATGAGAGGGCCCAATTCTGTTTTGAGTTTTTATCTTTTGCATTAACATGACATTCTTTTCCCTTGGCAGCAAATCTTCCTAGACTGTACTTGCTCCTGCTGGCTGCAGAAATCTGCATGTATGCGAGATGCCCACGTACAGCATGACTAAGAGTCTGTAGCCATACCAGCAGTACTGTGAGGCAGTAGATAGGCACAACAGTGTTTTGAGATAAATGCTAATGTCACTTCCCTTGGCAGCAAAACTTCCCGGACTGCACTGCATTAAACTTTACATGTGTGCATTTCCCTACGTACACAAAAATGCATGTGCTAGAAATATGCACATCATGCTCTAAAATCACATCATAATCGTCACTCAGAGCATCGCAACTGCAGAATTACAGAGTTGTCTGTCAAATCTGGCTCCAATATTTGCCTTGAGCTGTCCGGCTGTTTCAAAACAAATCTTCCAGCCTACAACGGAGATCCTTGAAATAAAATCCAGTTGATCTCCCCCCTAAACTCCACTTTATGACTCAGTGAAGAAAGAGACGCCATCACTTGAACCGCTGTATTCCTGACTCAACTTGTTCTCATTTCCTGTTTAAGGAGAATGCAGTTTGATCACATTATGTGGCACCATAAAAGATAGGTTGTAATAAAAAAAAAAAGAAAACGCCCTTTTTTTCCAGGAAACTGCCTGTGATATATATTTTGTCGGCATGATGTATGTTTGGGACCCCTCCCGTCTCTCACCACACAGCCACTGTTACTGCACTTGTTTACATCAGGGCCAGTGGGAGGCTTCCAGACGCAAAGGGTCTGACAGTCTATCAGTGGAAGAGGGTAGTTAATATGGGCACACAACCTCTGTCCTGACCTTGGTGCTGGACCATCCATCATCTAGGCTTAGGGAAGGGATGAGGCTGAGAGGTATATCCAGATCGAGGACACTTTAGCCCAGGTTAGAGCCTGTATGTCCTAGTCAGTGTACAGCCTCTGTCCTGACTTTCCTGAGAGGTGAGAGGAGTGAGAATTATGGGTAATATTGTCAAGAAAAGGCACAACGCTGCTGCTATTGTTATCCTACCAAAATGTAAAATGCAAATTTAAAATCAAGCATAATTTTTAGTTTTTCCTGTTTTATGCTGTTAATGGTAAGCTCACAGCCACTGACATAGGCATGAATGAGATTTTAACTTTCTCTCTAGGGATCATTTTGCAAGTAAATATAGCTGAAATCACAGCACAGCCATTGAATTATGTGTGTGTTGATTTTGATAGACAATATCGCAATTACAAAATCAGGATTTCAGCAGTTCAGAGCAGCAGCAGCTTGTGTCTGCTGGTTAACATGTAGTCTCAATGGGCTGCGTGTCAGTCTCTATTTCATACTTGTTCTGTTCTCTGACAACAGAAACCGAAAAACGTAAATGAGAACAGCTATATTGGGAATTTGTCTGTACTAAATTACTGTATATGTAAGCACAGAGAGAAGGAAAGAAGCAACAGATAACAGGCTGAAGTTTGTTTTTTGAATGCAAATACAACTTGATTATGTCATGAACGTGCTAATTAGTATATTTATCTAGTGAAATTTGGAACTTTTCAAGCAGGCTTAAGCTCCTCTCCACTGATGAAAGGAGGTCCAGCCATATACTAGGTTTTAGCCAAGTCTTGTTCCACTTTCTGCCTCCCTGGTTTTCACATTGTCCTCTTCAAAATTTTCAGTCACTGTCTTCTATGTGAGACACACTGATCTCTTGCATGTCTGTCACATTACTGTCAAGCCATATGACAAACTGAAGCCGCTCTTTCCAACTGACATGACATTGTAGTATTTAAAAACAATTTTTCTGACAACTTTGGGGCAGCGCAACAAGCCAAAAGCATGTCACTGACATTTTAGTAGTGTAGTAATTTGATTTAAAAAGTATTGGTGATAGCAGATTTAAAGGCTTTATTGTAAAATACTTACTCTATAATACTTCCAAGATGTCAGGAAAAGAGACATTAGATGAGCACTTAAGCATGTTGTACTCTTAGGAGAAGTCTAGCTTGGGGTCATCTCTGGATTGCAGATCTGAGAGTGTGCTTTTGGCTGGCAGTATGAGAAGTGTTGTTTCTTTTTCACACACACATGCGCACATAAATGCACACACATCCACACACACTCATCCAATCCCCACTCTCCCATTTTGTTTTTTGGGTCGCACTCATCTGCAGCCTTATTACCCAGAGTCCTCTGCGACAGCCCAAAAGGCGCTCTGCTGCTGGAGTGTTCTGTTAGTCACATCAGCACCCAGCGCACGCTCAACCCAGCTCAGATCATCAGGAATTTCACCGATGGAAAACCTGCTCAGAATTCAGAAAAAGGCTGTGCATACATCTAATTGTGATGGAGTTTTCCACCCCCAGCTCAACTGCACTTTTTCTCTGCTTAGTTCCAGGATGAAATGCTGTTTCATCTCACCTGTGTAATTAAGTGAAGAAATGAAATCTACAGTACATAAAGAAAAGTCTATTTTTCATCACCAAATCAGGATGGTTGGATTTTCTGCCCCCTTAGGTAAACTTTAATCGTCATGACAAAGTGTGACCATTTGAGTTCTCAGCGCAATAATTTAGCCATGATTACACTGGCTATAGGGTTTATATTTACATCTGCATCATAACCATTAACATCATATCTCATTTTATGTAGAGTGGCTATCACTGCCTACAACTCATCAAAATAAAGTGATGTTATCTGTACAATTTCTGAACATCTGTTGAGTAAAAATGCCAGAGGCCCTTTTAGTAATAAACCATTTAACAGCTGTCTGATTGCTGCATGAATCAGCATCATAGTCTGTAAGGTGGTTTAACAAATACAGAATATGCGCCGCTCTCTTGTGCAGAAGTTTAATTCCTCCTGTCTCTGTTTCTCTCTAAAAAGCTGTATTTATTTATTTATTTATTTATTTATTTATTTGCCAAATTAGAAACAACTGTGATTGTATCAGAACCACATGCACAGAATAGAATTTTTTTGCCAAATGCCAAAAATGCTTCTCTTCCTATTTTGATCTTTCAACATCACTGTAGATACTGTTAGTTTGACGGTGTTTGCTGCTCTTAATGCTTAAGGTTTGTTGATTGTGAAAAGCCCTTGAAACGGTGACCAGTAGGCCAGCATTTGAAAAAAAAAAAAAAAATACAACACACACACACAGACACAGTACACACCACTGCATCTATAATAAACACTTTCTTGATTCGCAGTTCAAGTTAACACACACTGGTTGGTGGATTCCCTGCAAAGAACTGACAGGCTATTTTGCAAACATGCATTAATCCTTTGAGTCAACTAGCATCAGGACAGAAGAGTAGGCACAGCAGGGCCCATATTTTCAGGACCACTTAACTTTAGATGTCTGTTAAATCAGCGAGACGTACAGTGATTCTAGACACGCTTATTAGGATGTTTTCATCTCTTGCTTTCCTGTTGCATCAGCTGTTGAAAGCAAACATTTTTTCCTTGAATGCCAAGTTTACTTCACTGTCTAGCGGGGATGATCTCGTGGCTGCCGTATATCCACATTGATTCCTATTAGATAAACTGTGAAACCAGTTTGTGAAGTTGTCTCTGTTTACACTGCTGATCAAATTACGCCCACAGGCAAGTTGTTTGTATAGGCCATATTGGAAGTGCCATTGTGCTTATGAAAGCAATTTCTGAGTTTTTTAGCCAGTTGTAGAGTGGGATTTGTAACTTTTTCCGCCGTTAAAAACAAAACCCTCAGCTGGGACACCCCATCAGCAGGGAAGAGGGGGTGGAGGCAACAGCAAATGTTGTTTTGGAGCAGGCAATTGCAAGATGCCTCTGGACCAGAGGAGATTGGGAACAAAGAATTATGTGTCTTTTCTACCATGTTCTGTATTTGTGTGTGTTTGTGTTTACATGTGTCAGCCCGTATGCACACATTTGTACTGTGGATGCGATTCCTCCTTGGCTGTCTGTACTGCATGAGCATGTGATGTATCTGTGTCTGTGTTGTGTGTAAGTGTGTCCGTGTTTACAGTGTGTGTGTGTCTGGCACTTGTAGGGCTGACTAGACTGTAAAGCAGCTTCTTCTAGTGTTTTTCAAGGGAGGGCTTTTTCCGCAGCGAAAGAGACGTGGTTCATTTCACCGTAGGTCGAAGTGGTACGATGCATGTGCTGCATGAACCAGAATAACATTTACACTCAGAGGAGTATTTCTCATATTTTACACTCCATGCAGCTCAAAGGCAGCAGCTGTTAATGGTTCAAAACAGTGCTGATTTTATTTAGACTGAACATCAGAAATGAAATACATAGCTTTGTCACCATGCTGTCATCATATATACTGTTCCACTGTCCACTCTCAAAGAAGCTTTGTTGAACAGTGATCTATCCTTAGTGTTGACACTAGCAATTATTCATCTGAAAACAAAAACACAGTGTGACAAGGTGTACTATTGTTCATGCTAAATTATTTACTGAGCCACAAGCTTTTGTAAACTTCAGCGCCAATTAATCTCAAGAACCTCTTTTGTGTGAGAGCTTAATCGTTTGCTAATTAGCGTCCTTGCTTACAGACACTCTCAGTGGAAATATACGATTACATAGCCCATCGACAGGCTCAGTAAACAAAGGCTGTTTGCCAAAATGCCAAAGCAGTTGTTGTAAAGCTGGAGAGGGGCAAATCTATCATTTGTTTGTGTGTGTGTGTGTGTGTGTGTGTGTGTGTGCAGCCTACTGTATGTGAATGTGTGCAACTGAGTGACAAAGAAAGTAAAATAAAGAGAAAGAAACAAAAAAAGAGTGCGATTGTTGGGCACATTTTGATTTCACTCTGTACCTCACAGTGATTGTGTGTTAACCTTAAGTGAACATGTTGGCTTGTTTATGGATGAGTGACAGTGCTGAGAGTCCATTGGCCAGACAGCCTGGAATAGATGGCCTCAGACAGATGGCTTAGTCCTGCAAAATGGAGAGGAAGGACGTGGTGGGTGGACTGAGAGACAGAAAGAAAGAAAGAGAGAGAAGAAGAGAAAGAGATGGACGAAAAGTGAGGAAGGGGGCCAACAGGTAACATGCCTGATGTTCTCAGACCACATCTGGCAGGTGTAAGTATGTTGTTTTTATGAGATGACCTGTACTGTACTTAAAAACCAATCTGAGTTACTTGCACTTTGCTACTTCGCATCCAGTCACCTACCTTTCAGGGGGAAACATTATTTTACAAATTAAGATTTGACATAATTTTAAAGAGAAATGACTTTTTAAAATACAATACATTTGAGTTGTCTTTTTACCATGTGTCCTTTCCAATAAAACAAGGTCTACAGTAGTTGTGGCCCTTTACATTCCAGATGTCTATGTGATAGACAGCAGTTTCACCAAACTTCTCAGAATATAACACTCACATGGGCCATTTTTTCTGCAGGAATACTTTTTTGCACTTTTACTTGTAATGAAGTATTTTTTATTTAGTATCTTAGTGCTGTGACTTTTTCCACATACATCTGTCTCATTCTCATTCCTCCTGCTGCTATTTCACTTGGACCTCCAGTCTGTGTAATTTCAAGGCACCAAGGCTCATGAGATCAGAGAAAGATGAAAATTAATCACAATATACACAGTATAATATACACAGGTGGAGCTGGAGAAAAGCAGTGGGTTATAGGAGAAATAATTCTGAAGAAAGATTTTGTTGGCAAATCTGAAATAAGATTTGAAAAAATAAATGGGATGATGTGTCTTTTTTGTCTCATCCGCACTTTTGTCTGTATCGCTCCCTCTCTCTCTGGATAAGATCATTTGCTCTCCTGACTGCAGTTGTGCTTTTCAGTGATGGAGTGTAACATGCTGGGGCTTAGTTTTGATTGTCACCACAGGCCCCCCGATTACTTTGGGCCACAGTCAATGGGAAAGGAGCTGAGTGCCCCATGATGGAGTATATGTACAGCCTTCAGCCAGCCTGCCTCCCAGGCACCCAGCCAGTTAGGAAACCTGCTAGTCAGTCAATCCATCAGTCAGTCAGTCAGTCAGTCAGTCAGCCAGTTGGTCAACGAGCCAGCCAGTCCATCAGTCAGCCAAACTGCCGCCAAGTTTATCAGTCTGAAAGACAGGTTTCACATCATTAACTCTACTTCTGCTCTGCTTCCCTTCTTTGGGGGAGGGAACGAGGGTTGATGTGAGCTACTACGATCAGACTGCAGCCCCCGTTATACAACAACGACCATCGCACCACGTTCCCACCTGTGGCTTCCTGAAGGAGGCAGGAAGCTAGTTAGTGAAGAAGGGAATGAGATGGGAAATACTAGGAAAAGAAGAGACACCTAATAAAGGAGAAGTACTACACAATGTCAAGCCAAGTATGGCACATGCTGTAATATACTATCCCCTTTATGTTTATATTATTTATATTATCTAAATGGAACTCCCGACTTCACTTACATTTTGCTGAATTTTTGCTCAGTATGTATTTTTTTTCCATGACATCTTTCCAGAGTCAAAATCCTTGCTCTGACAATGATATTAAACAGAGAACAGCAGAAAATCCGGACATTAAAGGAAGTAAATATAGTGAAGGTTCTTCATTTTTGCTCAATAAATGACTTAAA